>NC_140579.1:504778769-505427725 GCF_964204655.1 Triturus cristatus | reverse complement strand
TGCCTGTGGCTCACAAGGAGCCTCGGTGCATATGCCAGTTCAAACCGGTCCTGGGGCACACCAGTCCCGGGCCTGGGGCGAGCTGGACAAAGGATTGGGGGTGTAACCACCCCCCTTCCTGGTCCCACCCATAGGGAGGGACCTAGCAGGTAGTCCGGCCCCTAGAATCCGCTTAAAGGTAGGAGCTGTGTCCTAAGACTTCAGACATCCTGGAATCAACTTGAAACTAAGAAGAAGACGGGAACTTCAACATTCTGCTGCACAGAAGACTGAAGGAAATCTCCCCTGTGGTCAGGGAGTGACCACCTTGCTAACGCAAGCACCATCCAGCGAATCAACGTCTGCTTTGCTGCCGCCTCCCGCCAGAGCCCGAGCCCAGAGACTGACAAGACCTGGACCTCCAGACCTCTCACCGCCCGATCCACAGTCCCTGAAAAGAGGAGACCCGTGGAGGCACCGAGACACGTGGAGCCAGCCATCTTGAAACGACCACGACAAGCTGACAAGTGCAACAACCGAGGCTCCCTCCAAGTTGTGCTTTAGGATCTGAGAAGCCCAACACCCGAGCAGCATCTGCACTAAAGGTGAGCCCTCCAGCATCTCCACAATCTGCGTGGGGCCCTTCTGCATTTTGCCACTCGACGCGCCTAACCGGTTGCTGGCCCGCTGGCTAGTAGCCATCTTGGCGATGAACTTCACGAAATACACCACTGGTCTGGTTGCTCCAGACTGGCCCTTGCTCCCCTCCAAAGGAGCAGTCCCTCTAACCTTGCTGGTCAGAACCATTAGCTTATTTCATCTCCTACAACAATTGCTTTTGCCAAGGCTTGTTTGCTTCGATCTAGTCGCCGACACCGCCGACAGCGAGAGCCTGTGTGTGACAGCTCGTGAACCGACTCCTGGACGTCGTCAACCTCCCGGGACCACGTGGCTGCAGAGACAAGCTACACCTTTCTTCCTGTTTGCACCCGACATTGCCTGGTACCCACCTGGTGCCACGCCGGTCACTGGCTAGTGACTGTGAACACTGTCCCCTCTGCTTACAGGTCTTCAACATCTCCGATCCACTCTTGGATTCACCGCATCTCTCCCGGACCGGCCGCCTGCAGCATCTTTGTCTTCAGGCTCCACGGAACAGATAGAAGAAACCCGACGCACTTCGAGGCCTATGCACCCGCTTCCTGTGGGTGAGGTAAAGCTGGCACTCCTGTGCCCAAGTGTAGTATTACATCTCTAGTGCCTGTGTTCCAAATCTTGAGTTCCTAGTCCATCCGGAAGATCCTCTTTGCAGTAACTTTGTACTTTTTACGCACCCATTGAAACCTATGGGAGCACGCGTGTGACTATTTGCTCTGCACACGCCACCCGTGGACCTCCTGGTCACTAACTGAAGTTAGCTCCTTGTAGGCCCAGCGATTCTAGAGGCCCTAGGCCTTTTCCCTTTTCTGTTTGTGGTACTTATACCACTATTTTAGTATATGGTTTGAGCGGCCACCAGGGCCTATCCATATAAAGTGCAATTTCTGTGTAGTCTACTGTAATCTTGTTTGACGATTTGTGCTCCTGTGCTCATAAAGAGACTAGGGGTTACTTTGAGAAATAAATACATATATATTTTGAATATATATCTGTGTGGTGTCCTTTCATTGGTATAAAAGGGGGTTGCATTTGGTAAAACAGCTGGCTTAACACGCTTCACGAGTTTATCCTCAAAGACTGCTTAGCCTACGCTACCACTAGGGCAGCTAGTCCGAAAAGGTTGACTTACAACCACACCATAAGGGTTGCTTGGCATGGTACAAGGTGATCACTTTAACTAGTGAGCATCATATACCAGGCCAACTTCTCACAAGCAGGTTTAGAGAATGTGTAAAACCATGGGTATGCCGACAAAAGACTACTATCGGCAACAGGCAAAATCTTTGTGCTGTTACATGTCTAAAGTGGCAAAACGCGAATTAGTGAGAGGTTCGTCGACGGTTCGGATATACAAGGCATCAATGAAATGTGTTACGGAGTCCAGTCACGTCGGATGTGCTGCTAGTTTAAACGCGTGTGTACTTTATCAACGTGAATGAAGTTAAAGTTGTGCTCATGGCTAATCGTGCTCTTGAAATGAAATGTTCTCAAAAACAAGGTAAAGGTAGTTAAACTTACTGATCCAGTCGAATGGCTATAGGAAGCCGTTCTTTCATTCCTGGCGTGGGTAACCATTAGGCGGTGTGTAACGCGGACATTTTAGATAGTGCCCGGATGTGCAGCTAAACATAGAAATGGGATTTAGGAATGTGGGTTTGGCGGCCATGTTAGAGTGTAGTTGTAAGGGATGTAGTTGTATCGCCCGTGGTCAAGGTGTGATATTGTGACAGACAAGTGAGATTAAAAACGAAAAACTGGGTTACGCAATTAAGAACTGTAACAGTACCAAATGGTTAAGTGAGTACATGTCGCATGGCACAATGGTTAGTGATCAAAATGAACAAAAGAAGAACTCTGCACCTCTGCGAGGTGTTAATGCAAAAATGTCAATTTTAAAGCAGATATCAATCAAGGCATATAGGAAAAAGTATTCCAGTCTGGTTATAAATTAACAGGAATATTCCATACGGTCGTTCATTTCGTGTGGTTTTAAACTGTCCAACCTTTTAATCCAATAATTTTCCCTTTGGAGGAGGTATTTTCTAATGTCTTGACCCTCTCTTCTATTGACAGTTTTCTAAAATCAGGAATTTAAGTTGACTTATATTATGATCTTGTTCATTGAAGTGATTGGCGACAACCAACTTCAAATTCTTTGTCCGTATGTTTGATTTGTGTTCATTAATTCGGATTTTGATTTTTTGTTCTGTTTTTCTTATGTATACCTGTCCACATGGGCATTTAAGTAGATAAACAACGTTCATTGTATCACATGTGGCTGTTACTCGTAGTTTGATGTTATTTCCTTTTCTTGGGTGGGTAATATAACTGTTCCTGATATAATGTTGTGACAGTTGTTACAGTTGTGGCAAGCAATTGTGCCTTGATAATTTTGTTTCTTGTCTTCAGGGGTGCTTTTTAGCATTTCACCGACATTTTTATTAATATTTTTACTAAAAATCGATGGCTCTGAGAATAGTTGTTTGAAGTCTTGTTCCTGAGTGAATATCAGACAGTGTTGCATGATGAAAATTTAGATGTGATCACAATTCGGTTAGTTGATGCACGTGTGTTTTTTTGTAAGAGTTGTGTTCTGTTGCTTGAGTTGGTTCTTTGTCTGGCTTCCTCCACTACCGTGCTAGGGTAGCCTCTCTGTTTGAAGCGTGTTGCCATTTCTTCGATGTGCTTGGTAGCTGTTGATGGATTTGATACTACCTGTTTTACTCTCAAAATCTGGGAGTACGGAAGATGACGTTTCAATGGTTCTTGGTGGAAACTTCCATAATACAGAGTGTTATTACGGTCTGTAGGTTTTCTATGAATATCCGTCATTTATTGTTTTCATTGATTGTAACTTCTACATCCAAAAAGATGATAGTTTTGTTTTTTACTTCATGTGTAAATTGGATGCGTTCATGTATGTCATTTAGTTTCTTCAGGGCCCCAGTGAGCTCTGCTTCTGGTCCATTCCATTCTATGAAGATATCGTCAATGTAACACAAAAATAGTTTACAATGATCCATCCATGGTTATTTAGATAGAACGTTATCTTGTTCAAACTTATGCGTGAAGAGGTTCGCATATGCCGGTACGGCACAATTCCCCATGGAAGTTCCCGTTGTCTGTAAAAACCATTCGCCTTTCCACTTAAAGTAACTTTGAAAGTGGGCAAACTGGAGTAGTTGCATTAAGAATAATTGCATGTCAGGGTTTATGTCAGAGTGTAACAGCGTGTTTTCAATAGCTTCTATACCAAGGTTGTGTGGTATATAGCGATTTTACGTCCACCGTGCTCATCAAGATTGTATCATGCTCTTCGATTTCAATCAGTTGTAATTTGTTTAAAAAGTCGGTGGTGTCTCTGATGTATGTTTTCATTTTAAAGACGCTCGGTAGTAAATACTGGTCTAAAAATCGACCGAGGGGTTCATGAAGGCTGCCCCTGGTTGACACAATTGGTCTGAATGGTGGACAAATTGGATCTTTGTGTATTTCTGGAACCATGTGAATGGACGGGCTCCTGGGGTATTCTTGTATCAGGAACTTCTTTGTTCAGTCGGTGATAACACCGTCTTCGTAGGCTCTATTGATGATGGTTTTAAGTATAGTAGCAAAGGTTTCAGTAGGAATTGTTTCCATTTTGATGTAGGTGGTTTCATCAGAAACATGTTTGTGAACTTCTTCCCCATAATGTGTAGTATTTAAAATCACTAGGGCTCCGCCTTTATCAGCAGTTTGACATACAATATTAGGGTTCTTAGCGATCTTCCTGATGGTACCTAGTTCTTTTTGTGTGAGATTACTACGTTGTCATTTTTTATGAACGTTGATTTTGGTTAGTTCTTGTTTTACTAAGTTTTAAAAGGTGTTGAGTGTTTTGCGGCTGACAGCTGCCATATATGTGCTTGGGGGAGTGAGTCCCCGCAGTTGGTCTTCTTTTTCTATTTGTTGATCAGGGAGTATGTTCTCAAAGAAGTGTCTTAAGCGTAGTTTTCGCATTAATCTGAAGAAGCTCACTTCTAATTCCAACTGATTGGTATTGGCTGTATGGACAAATTAAGTACCTTCTACATGTTGCACACCACCCTGTGCAATAACATTGTGAAACCTCAATTTTAAACTCGAGCAGTGGGTGTCAACAAGCAAACCTGGCATAAGTGAGCCATGTGATGCCCACACAGCACAATATCCTGCCGGTGGCTCCGTTCAACCAGACACACAAATAGCTCTGAGCAAACCTAGGGCCCTGATGGGGGCAAGGATGAACCCCACAACATGTTGCCACTGTCATATCTGGATGGAGCAGACGGGGACAACACAGATACTGACTCCAACATAACAGTCCACAATGGCCATGAGCTCATGCCATCCACCATGTTGTACTTTGGGGCACAACTACTGTTGCACATTGGCGTCAGATGTCTAAGCCTCACAAATCTGAGGTCAGGCAATGCACACATTGATGAAAGCACACTCAGATTAGGCACACTGCCGTCCCCTTCCATGTGATTTACCAGACTACCCCAATGCAGACAATACCTGAAGCCCACGACTCAGAATACAATGTAAATGCCCAGTACTCAAATCACATTAGGAAGTACAGGTAGGGTAAATGCATGACAGCTGCACCCAGCACTGAGGCCACTTACAAGCCACTGCATCACACTACCAACATCACATAGCCCGGCGCTGGCCCAGGCTGTGTACACATGCAGCCACTCACAGCCAAAGCCACCCTTCCCGGAATACTCACCCCTAGCTTGCTGCTGATGCTCCTTCAAATGTGCATCCAGCTCAGGCTGTGTCACGGCCAATATCCGGGCCATTAGTGGTGTCATGCTGTGCCGCGCCAACCTGCCAGTCCGAGGGATGAGCCCCAGTGTCATCTCGGCCTTATTCTTGCTCAGCCGGCAGATGTCATCCCACCTCTTGCGGCAGTGGGTGCGCCGTCGGTTTGAGACACCCAGATCCCGCACCTTGCATTCAATGGCCCTCCACACGGCCTTACGCTGGTGTACTTTGAGCTGCAGGCATGGGAGACAAGAGGGCGAAAACATCAGTGACAGTGTTATGTACCAATATCTCTCAGTACAGTAGCATGATACTGACTCATCCCAAATACAAAGATATGTCTATTAGAGACAAGAATATATCTCACATGGTACATCAGCATGGGAGAACCACACGTAAATGCATGCAGGTGTGAGGGTGGACACAGTACCTGCCCATTTCATACACATTAAGGATGCCAGCACATAAAGCCATGTGCAATCTGCCCACATCTACTGTCCATTTTTTGGTAGATCAAGACATGCATTACATCTCAACATATGTTTGGGGGTAGACTCACTGTGTTCAACACTGCGCAGCCTTCAATGTCCTTGCCCTGTGAATGGCTCACTGTGTCATGGAGGTCACATTGAGGGACATGATCTCACAAACCCACACCCTTCTCACAAGGCCTGTTGTGTGCAATCTACAGGGCTGAGATGACTCATTGATGGAGAGTAATGAAAAAAGACATTTAACACTCTGTACATTTAGTGATGTGTCCTTGTCAGACTGGGCGGTGACTGTGCAGGCCAGGTGGGCTCACACTGAGTAGGACAACAGGGACCCACACAGCCATTAACACAAAAAATTACTGTCCTACTCCTGCATTACCAACCTGCTGCATCACTGTATGGCTGACAAGACAATACATGTCCCTCAAATCTTGATGTGCAGGCAGGGAAACGTGTGAAATAGGCCACTCACCCCTTCCCCCTAGAGAACGCATGTTAGGCAGTGCATGACAAAAACCCCCACTCTCAGGCACATACTGCAGCAGTTCAACTTCATGTGTGCCCCCCTGCACTCTCACTCACACTGCTGAAGACTTACCACAACATTTGGGGCACCATATAGCCTTGGATACTGTGTGAGCACCTCGTCACCAGGAACTCAAGCTCCTCGCTGGTGAAGGGACTGGCCCGGATCTTCTCAGTCTTCACCATCACTGTGGCCAGGTGACAGCAGCAGTTGGTGTTGAGGGGGGCAGGCAGCAGTCCCTGGAGGCAGCAGCATCAGCATCAGGTGAGGGGTCTCAGGCAGCAGGCTCTGGGAGCTGTGGAAATGTGAGGCTCTCTCCCAAAAATATATAGCCTACCGGAGCACGCCTACCGCAATTTTCAAAATTGCATTAGGTTACCGTGATTGCGGTTCCCATTGGCTGTAAGGGCATGGTCCATGGCGGTGACACACCGCTGGTGCCAGGTGGTAGCCACTGCGATTTGGGTGCCATACATTGGTGACTATGACCGTGATTTGGGTGGCGGAGCATGCCAACCACCATTTGACCAAGTGTACATGCCTATCAGTACCACAAATGTGGCTTTGGCATTGGCTGTGACGCACCGCGGGGGCCAGGCAGTAGTTACCGTGATTTGGGTGCCATTCATTGCTATGAGTGACAGTGATTTGGGTGGTGGAGCATGCCAACCGCCAATTGACCACGTGTATATACCTATCAGTACCGCGAGTGTGGCATTGGAATTGGCTGTGACACACCACTGGTGCCAGGTGGTAGCTACCGCAATTTGGATGCCATACATTGGTGCCCATAACCGTGATTTGGGTGGCGGAGCATGCCAACTGCCATTTGGCAACTCATATATATCTATCACTACTGCGATTGTGTCTTGGCCATTGGCAGTGACACACCGCTGGTGCCAGGCAGTAGCTACTGCGATTTGGGTGCCATACATTGGTGCCTATGACCGTGATTTGGGTGGCGAAGCATGCCAGCCACCATTTGGCAACTCATATATATCTATCACTACCGCAATTGTGTCTTGGGCATTGGCGGTGACACACCGCTGGTGCCAGGCGGTAGCTACCACGATTTGGGTGCCATACATTGGTGCCTATGACCGTGATTTGGGTTGCGGAGCATGCCAACCACCATTTGGCATCATCACATATATCTATCACTACCGCGATTGTGTCTTGGGCATTAGCGGAGACACACTGCTGGTGCCAGGTGGTAGCAACCGCGATTTGGGGGCCATACATTGGTGCCTATGACTGTGATTTGGGTGGTGGAGCATGTCAACCGCCATTTGTCAACTCATATATATCTATCACTACCGCGATTGTGTATTGGGCATTGGCGGTGACACACCCCGGGTGCCAGGCGGTAGCCACCGCGATTTGGGTGCCATACATTGACATGGGTGACCGTGATTTGTTTGGCGGAGCACTTTGACAGCACCTATGGACACATCATGCTGTGTCAATGGCCAATGGGCAGTTCTCAACAGTGCACAGTGGCCCCATGATCACTGGCACATCATTGTGCACACAATGCCAATGTCACATTTAACCCACTGCTGACTACACATGCCATGTTTGTGTATGTGATTTAGTACATTGGCATGTACTCCCTCACATGTCACTTGTGATATTGATGGGCATGTACACAGAACAGTGTTGTCATGGACTCTCCAATGTGTACACATGTCAATGTGTGAAAGTGCTGTGAGAATCACAGTGATGTATGTCTTAATGAACAATGTGCATTTTTGACTGTCTTCTTTTCTTGGATCATGCACACATGTGTTGTGTACGCTCAGCCTGTGGTAATTGAGTTGTTGATGTGTGCCATGTGCAACTTACGCCTGAAGGTGTGGCAGGTAGCTAGGTATGAGACAGTAGTGTTGCATTTTTACACATATGCTGGATGAAATACTCTCAGGCGTGCCCATGCTAAATGTGGCCATATCCCTTTGTGCATTCTCATAGTCCAAGGTTGTTTCGGAGGTACTTGCTGTGTGAAAGGGGACAAGTGTATGAATAGTGTAGCTAAAGGTGTCCCTACATGTAAGTAGGCCTGGGCGAAAATTTCGTTCCGTTCGCGGAAATTGCGATAATTTGACATTTTCGCGTTCCGCGGAGAGCGCGAAAATGTCAAAATTTCCGGTTTCCGCAGCTTGGCGATAATTTGTTTCTTGCTCGCGCTGTAAAATAATACATTCTCACGTGCGCGCGATCGCCTTACCTGAATCCCTGCGTTCGCCGACAAGTTTTCTTGATCCGGTCGTGTTCTCCATGAGATGTTGTATTGTTTTTAGCCATTTGCGCTGTCTCGCGACAGTTCGCGCCCGCAGTGACGTCATGCGTCGCACGATCACGTCTTTCTTCTCGCGATCATGCACCGCGAGACAACTCAAAACAAGATGGCCGCGCCCGCAAGCAACCACATGGGTAAGTTGGCGACCCGCAACCATGCAGAAAATCTCGCGAACATGCTGGAAAAAAACTTCCGCATCTTCGCGATATTTCCGCTTGTTTGCGATAATTTTAAACATTTTCGCGATAATTTGCGAAAGTGGATTTCGCAAATTCTGCCCACCCCTACTGATCATCACATTGTTTGTATGAGCACTACTGTGCCTCCTGAGATGATGTTGAGGTACCCGCATTATTTGTCCATGGTGTGAGGTGTCAGAACATACCATGCGCCACGTGCATGTTTTGTGATTACAGGTACATGTTGCCATCTAGGGAGTAGCGCACCAAAGATTTTCTGTGACGCCTCTTTGTTGATTACTCTGCCCTGGCAGACAAGACATCTGAGCATGAACTGGTCATTGTTGTCTCATGCATACCTTTGTCATGTCATGTGCAAATCTGAATTTGTACCAACAACCATGCTTTCTTTGTTTTCATGTGGTCCTTGCTGCTCTGGCCCCATGGCACTTACAGATGGCATTCAGTGCTGTGCATGACTGTGCACAGACTTTCTTCAGCATGTTAATTGTTGTGTCACACTTTGGTTGCTGTGACAGTTTAATTCGCTTAGCTGTCTGCACACTGTGAGTGGCAATGGTATTGATGTGTATATTTGTGCGATGAGAGGGCTGGTGTTGTCATATGGCACCATGCTTTTTGAGAGGAATGGCTGGGTGCATGTACTGGCTACATACCTGCTATGTTTTCACATTTGGGTTGGATTTGTGACACATCTGTGTGTGTGTGTGTGTGTGTGGTGTAGGCTTCCATCCTGATCAGGGGTAGGACAAGGAAGCATAACATGTCTACCTACCTGTTAGTTTGAAGTGGACAGTACAATGGCTGACACATGCATCTGGGTGGGAGGGAGTGTTCCATCTTGATGAGCTGGGGAACAAGGGGGTCTGGTGTGAGTTGTTGTGCAGGCCTCCTACCCCCAAACAGCCCTCCCAGGGAAGGGGTCTACCTACCTGTTAGTTGGTTTGTAGTGAGACAATGGCTTCCAAATGCTTCTGGGTGGGGGGAGTGTTCCACCCTTCTCAGGGGTGGGTCAGGGGGCCTGGTGTGAGTTGTTGTGCAGGTCTCCCACCCCCAAACAGCCTCCCTGGGATGTGATCTACCTACCTGTTAGTTTGTTTGTAGTGAGACAATTGCTTCCAAATTATTCTGGGTGGGGGAGTGCTCCATCCTGCTCAGGTGTGAGACAGGGGGCATGTGGGAGTTGTAGTGCAGTCTTCCCACCCACAAACACCTTTCCCTGTTAAGATGGCTACCTACCTGTTAGTTTGATGTGAGAAATACAATCTCTGCCAGATGCTTCTTGGGGGGGGGGGGGGGTGCTCCATCCTGCTCAGGTGTGGGACAGGGGGCATGGTGGGAGTTGTGTTGCTGGCCTCCCAACCCCAAATGGCCCTCCCTGGGAAGATGGACACCTATCTGTTAGATGAGTGTGACCCATTCAATGGCTGGCAAATGCTTCTGGGTGGGGGGGAGAGCTCCATTCTTCTCAGGGATGGGTCAGGGGGCATGGTGTGAGTTGTTGTGCAGGCCTACCACCCTGAAACAGCCCTCCCAGGGATGAGGTCTACTTACCTGTTAGTTTGTTTATACTGAGAAAATGGCTTCCACATGAATATGGGTGGGGGAGGAGTGCTCTATCCTGCTCAGGTGTGGGACAAGGGGCATGGTGGGAGTTGTAGTGCAGTCTTCCCACCCACAAACACCCTGTCCCTGTTAAGATGGCTACCTACCTGTTAGTTTGATGTGAGCAATGCAATCTCTGCCACATGCTTTGGGGTGGTGCTCTATCCTGCTCAGGTGTGGGACAGGGGGCATGGTGGGAGTTGTGTTGCTTAGCCTCCCACCCCCAAACAGCAGAAGATGGCTACCTATCTGTTAGGTGTGTGTGAACCATTCAATGGATGGCAAATGCTTCTGGGTGGGGGGGAGTGCTCTATCCTTCACAGGGGTGGGTCAGAGGGCATGCTCTGAGTTGTTGTGCAGTCTTCCCACCCACAAACACCCCTCCCTGTTGAGATGTCTACCTACCTGTTAGTTTGATTTGAGCAATGCAATATCTGCCACATGCTTCTGTGGGCGGGGGTGATCCATCCTGCTCAGGTGTGGAACAGGGGGCATGGTGGGAGTTGTGTTGCTGGCCTCCCACCTCCAAACAGCCTTCCCTGGGAAGATGGCTACCTATCTGTTAGGTGAGGGTTCACCTTACAATGGCTTCCAACTGCTCCTGGGCGGGGGGGAATGCTACATCCTGCACAGGGGTGTGACAGGGGGCATGGTAGGAGTTGTAGTGTTGGTTGCCTGGACACATACAACCCTGTAAATGTTGTCTACCTTTGGGGTGATTCAAATGGAGTGAATGTTACATCTGTGGGACATGTGTTGGATATTGTGGTGCATATGGATATACTTGGGCCTCTGAGATGTAGCTTTGTAGTTGTGCTGGACTGTACATAGCTGTGCAATGGTCAACATTTGTTTGTACTTACCAGCCTGCACTCCCCCGGCTATTCCTGTGAGACTCTCTGGATGCAGTATGGCAAGCACCTTCTCCTCCCATGCAGTGAATGTTCTTGGTGGAATGGGAGGGCCACCGCCAGTCCTCTGAGCCAGCTCACAGTTCTTGCTCCACTTCTTTTTGAAAACACTCTTCAAGTCATGCCACCGCTTCATGATTTCCTGTTTGTTGCCCGGGGTGGTCCCTACTGCATTGACCTTGTCAACTATCCTTACCCACATTTGATTTCTTGTGGCTAATGGGGTCTGTTGGACCAGGTTACCAAACAGTTGTGGTTCTACTCTGATTATCTCATCTACCATGACTGTCAACTCACTCTCTGTGAATTTGGGTATTTTCTATGGTGCCATGGTGTGTGATGTGCAAAGGGGTCAGAGGTGCAGGTGTGTAAATGGTGGGGGGTGGTGATATGTATGATGTGTGAGGTGCATAGGGGTTAGAGGTGCAGGTGTGGAAGTGGTGGTGGTGCTGTGTGTGGTGTGAATAGTGATGGTGTGTTGATTTGCCTCTCCTTTGCGCTCTGGTGTTGGGCCCTTCAGTTGTGGAGATTTGCAAAGGATTCTGGTCAGGGAAGGGGCTGGTTTTATACTCAGCTATGTGGGTGTGTCCAAATGGGGTATTGCTGTCAGGTGTGTTGTGTGGGTTGTCCTGGGATTTGTATTTTTGTAGTTGCCATGTGGTTGTGTCATTGGGGTGTGTTCTGTGTTTTTGGGTGCATGGCTAGTTTGCTGTGTGCACTTTGTGGCCTTGTTGTGAGTTTTTTCTGTTGACCGCCATATTTGTCATGGAGCGTCCCCAGCGGTGGCTATGCTACAGCTCTTCCGCCGGCTCTCCCATTCATCACTGTTAGCGACCGCGGCGGTCAGAAACAGTGGAACGTACCGCGGTAACATCGAGGATATCCTAATTTTCCGTGCAGTGTCTACGTTGTCATGGCGGCAATTTGGTGATTTTCGACCACGAATCCGACTGCCACGGACGGATTTTGGACTACTCTGCCCGCTATGGGCAGTTTTTCTTTGCCTCGTTCCACCGCCATCATTTTTTGGGGGCGGTTGATCCTAATTGTACCGCCGGTTTTGCCGCGGTACCAGCAGGCTGTTGTTTTCCGCTACCATGGTGGTCGGATGGTTTTCCGACAGCCATCCTAATGGGCCCCTTAGTCCTGTTGGGCAAAGTTGTGGCTTAAGGCTAGAGTTGCCGACTTTGGAGATGGCGTGAAAAGCACGCTTGAGTCTCGGTACAGGCTAACAATTCTGTGATTCTGGACAACCCCCGTGCCTACTAAAAATAACATGATCGTTGTCTTTGTGTAATTTAACTGGTGCCAATGTAAAACGCTCCAATATATTCGGGTAAAGTTCGCGCAGTATAGAATAAAAAAAAATAAGTTACATTTAAAACCGTGAACTGCTGCAGAGTTAAAGCAAAACGACTGAGGAAAATGAGCATTACATAAAGGAGGGCTGCCTTAGTTCTTGTGGGTAAAGTTGTGGCGTAAGGCTAGAGTTGCCGACCTTGGAGCTGGCGTGAAAAGCACGCTCGAGTCTCGGTACTGGCTAACAATTCTGTGATTCTGGACAATCCCCGTGCCTACTAAAAATAACATGATCGTTGTCTTTGTGTAATTTAACTGGTGCAAATGTAAAACGCTCCAATATATTCGGGTAAAGTTTGCGCAGTATAGAATAAAAAAAAAAGTTACATTTAAAACCGTGAACTGCTACAGAGTTAAAGCAAAACGACTGAGGAAAATGCGTATTACATAAAGGAGGGCTGCTGCTGCTTGTGTCAGCGCGAGAAAAGTACCAGAGAGATGCTTTTACATAAACATTATATACTCACAGATACTTCAAATGGGAACAAACAGTCCTGGCATGCAGCGAGCAGACTAGGCCTGGGCAAAAATTTCGTTCCGTTCGCGGAAATTGCGATAATTTGACATTTTTGCGTTCCGCGGAGAGCGCGAAAATGTCAAAAATTCCGGTTTCCGCAGCTTGGCGATAATTTGTTTCTTGCTCGCGCTGTAAAATGATACATTCTCGCGCGCGCGCGATCGCCTTACCTGAATCCCTGCGTTCGCCGACAAGTTTTCTTGATCCGGTCGCGTTCTCCATGAGATGTTGTATTGTTTTTAGCCATTTGCGCTGTCTCGCGACAGTTCGCGCCCGCAGTGACGTCATGCGTCGCGCGATCACGTCTTTCTTCTCGCGATCATGCACCGCGAGAACAACTCAAAACAAGATGGCCGCGCCCGCAAGCAACCACATGGGTAAGTTGGCGACCCGCAACCATGCAGAAAATCTCGCGAACATGCCGGAAAAAAACTTCCGCATCTTTGCGATATTTCTGCTTGTTTGCGATAATTTTAAACATTCTCGCGATAATTTGCGAAGGTTAATTCCGCAAATTCCGCCCACCCCTAGAGCAGACCCCATTGTGGGGAAAGCGACCGATGTAAAGAATCCCCAAACCTTCGCCTCCAATTGCGTCTTGTCCACAGCTTATTAGCAAGTAGACATGATCAGCCGGCAAGAAAGTGAAAGCGACTTTTGAAACACTTGTGCTTGTGGCGGCAACCACCTTGCGGGCACGAGCAGGCACATGTAAACAAGCGCGCGCAGCCACGCTAATTGAAAACAGATGGCCCCTGCGCGCCGCTGCTCACTCCTGCAAGGTGCATGCCACCGCAAGCACGAGTGTTTCAAAAGTGCAGACCGATTCCAAAACGTCATCTCCTAGAGCAACGCTTACGGAGAAGTGTGGCTCAATGATTAGAGCGGCAGACCCTGATGCACAGGTCTAGCCTGGGACCAGGGTTCAATTCCCCGCCTCGGCGGGTCTTGGGCTCAAAAATTCCACGGACCTGATAATTCTCGCCTCGGTGCCCATTCCAATCATGGAGTCCCACTCTGCAACTCTGGGCAATAGCTTGCTTAATCTCCACAACGGCCCCCACAACGCTAAGGATGCCTGGCCTCCACCTTGGGGGTGCCCAGGAGTGGACGCCTCACAGGGAAAGCCAGGATGGGTTCCACAGCGGTATTCGTACAAGTGCCTTGAGACCCCTGCGGGTGAGTAGTGCGCTATACAAGTATCAAATTTACATTTACGCGCTGTGCTAGGCTCGACCTAAAAAATGGGAGTGAGTGACACTTTAGCGCCTGCTCCTTTGCCCTGTTCACAGTAGTGTACAGGGCACAGGAGCATGTGTGAGTTGACCTCCATGATCTGCACGATCCTGCAAGTCACAGAGGAGTGGGTCACCTCACACCCACTCCTGTGCCATATTCACTGTTATGAGAACGGTGCAGGGGCAATGACAAGAAACACCTTCTTATGTGTCCCTCAGAATTATGCAGGCCACAGAGAAGCAGGTCACCTCACAACCTCTCCTCTACCATGTTCTGCATTCTAATCAGGAAACGGATGTGTGTGACATCTGACCTTCTCCTCCTTGCCCTTCAGCGTTGTGTAGGTCATGGAAGAGCCGCTCAGATGGTACCTCCGCGTCCATGGCCTGCACAATGCTGCAGCTCTGGGAGGCCTTTGGGTAGCTATGCGCTATATAAGTCTACCAGAACGGAATAGGTCACAAAAGGGCCACTTACCAGTCCCCAGCTGCTACATCTTGATAACTGATACGAACAGGGTGCAAGGGTAGGTGGCACATTACCTGCTCTTTGCCCCAGAGCACTATGTGGGCCATGGTGGAACAGGGCTCCAACATTCGCACCTGTGCCCTCTTCACTGTTGAGAACTGGGTGCTGGAGTGGGTGCCAAGCTGGCACCTGGTACCATTTTTTCTTTTTCTTATGTTTACACCATCCCTTGCACTTGGCTCATCAATTGGGTGAAGGGACATAATGTGCCTCCCACTCTTGGGCAAGGTGAGGAGAGTTACAAAGAAAACTCTCCCTGCATGTTAGTGTGGTTTTGAAGAAACTTCTCCCCTCTCAACTGTGAGCATATGGCACATATTACCTCCAACCTTGAGCAAGGCAGTGGAAGGGATGTGATGTCTGCCTCCCTAGGGCATCCTCACCTTTGACCCTCCCAACTTTGTTGTAATGGATGGAATTATAAATGTCACAAATAATGTTTGGGTTTCCTTTGCCCATATTGCACATGCAACAGTTCCATGCACATACCCCCATGGACTGGCAAGACTTGCTGCATACAGTCTGCGGCTGTGCACAACAGGATTTGGTCACTGGACCTGGCCTTTTGCCAGGCCCTGTTCTCAACCTGTGACAGGTGGTAAAACCCCCTGTGCACAAACTTCTCTACTCATCTGAGCAGAGAAACAGGGTGTGGTAGACAATACATAAAATACAATTGTGCGTAAGTAATATCCGTGAATAATGGAGATGTCTCTCACCTCTGGGGTCTATCTGTGTGACTTCATGGATAACGCTTGCTTTGTGCTTGCCACCCATTTGACATCACTCAGAAGCACTTAGTAAAAAAATCTCCATTATTTACAGTTATTCACCTGTAATTCTATATAGTTGTCTCATCATTTTGGGCATGTTTTCCAATGTGAGTACTCCATCTAGTGTTAGGCCTTGAGTTGATTCGCATTTTTGCCACAATGGGTTGCATAAACAACAGTGCATTCCTTAAATGTTCTTTTGTTTTTATTTGGGCTGCTCGTATAATACAACTTTAACATTGTTATGTACCTACATGACCTAGCAGGTAGAGAACAGTAAACTCTGCTTTCAGTATGGCTTGTGTGGTAGATAAAAGAGGGCACATACGCGATTTGCCCAAACAAATATGGCGCCTATTTTTTTTACCATTTACCATTTGCTGTCTTCTAAATTACCTAAATATAATCCAAAATCTTTCAGTCATCACTGAGCCCCGTCCGTCACTCTGGTTAGTGGGAACGTTTTACAAATTGATGGTAATAAATTGTGGTTCGTGTCCTAACATTTGACACAGAAATGAGGAAGTCTAGAGTCCACAAAATAGCTTTGAACACCTTGAAATTCAAACACCCACAATGTTGACCTTGATAAATTACGTTTTCAGATGTGTCAGCTAATTAGAAATTTGAAAAATGAAATGTAATGAATTCAAGATGTGTTTATGCTGAACCGCCACAGATCTTAGTAAAATTAGTGCGATTCAATCAACATCTGATTACAGACCGTGAGGAGTTCCATGTGTCAGGGAAAACACTGGAAGGCCTTTTTTGAACTATTTTCCAAAATTAGACACTTAACTTGTGTGAGTCCTTGCCAGTCTGTGTTGCTGCTCCGATCAGAATTGATGATACTTGCTTTCCAGACATTTGAGTATGGCTTTCTCCTTCGATCCATTGCCATGGTCCAACACTAGTGTGAGAATGTGCACGTTTGGTACATTATATGTCAGGCTTTTTCTGACTTTAAGAGAATGCTGACGTTGCTAATAGGCGTAATGCCTAGAGTTGCCGATTTTGGAACTGGGGAACCAGATTCGAGTCTCTGCGTCAGCTTAAAATCCTGTGATTTTCGGCAAATCGCTTAGTCTCCCCGTTCCTGAAAAAAAAAAACACGAATGTGTCCCTTATAATATAACTGGTGCTCATGTACAGCGCTGCGATACCTTCGGGTCAAATTGCGCTTTAAAAAAAAAAGCAAAAAATAAAACAAATCTGCTGGCCAGTCAGGAATGTATGTATGTATGTTTATTGTTTAGCAATGGAAGACCGAGCATTGATATGAACTAGTGAAATCCAACCACCTCTACCTAAAACTACTTACAGAAACCTTTGTCCCTGAATAACACAATAGTTAAATTTGTATATAGCAGTAGAAAGTCATTATTGTAATAGCCTTTGTATCGGGTCAACGAGACCTTTTGCCAGACTCAAAATACTGGGTAATGCTGGCTTGCAAGAAACATAATCAGTCCAAACAGGCAGGTTCACACTACAGCTCTGCACTGATTCTCTGCTGCTGACAACAGTGGGCTCAAAACTGTGTGCACTAGTGTCTAGAAAGAGTTCAGTAACACCCTCATCATACTGATGACCTCTACATATGAACCTTTAAGATACTTAAATTTGGTCGAGAAGAACATTATGAATCTCCCAGGATGAAATGGTGCTCCTCAGGAGGAAACACTTTTCTTTTCTGACTTAAAAGCTGAAACAGCCAACCTACCCGAGATGGACCAGCTTGCAACGGGTACAAATCGGAGCAACAAGCAGTGTGTACGAGACGAACACATCATGAATCCCATCGCGCAGGTCATACCAGTACTCTACATCTATGACCGGAACAGGAACAGACGCGGACGGCGCAGACGGTAAGTCAGACACCCACCACAAAAACAAACAACACGTACCCGCAAACTGTCACACACACACAGGGGATCCATATCCTGGCCACTAACAACAGGACACCATAGGGGTTGTATGGCCAGCACCACTACCACCCCCACCTACAGGGCTCATGTTGACCATCACTACTGCCACTCCCACCCATAGGGACTATGTTGCCCATCACTCCTGCCACCCCCACTCATAGTAGACCTGTTGCCCATCACTACTGCCACCCCCACCCATAGGGGACCTGTTGCCCATCACTCCTGCCACCCCCACCCATAGGGGACCTGTTGCCCATCACTACTGCCACCCCCACACATAGGGCTTATGTTGCCCATCACTACTGCCACCCCCACCCATAGTGGACCTGTTGCCCATCACTAATGCCACCCCCACTCATAGGATGTGTGATGCGCCACACATCCATCATACACCAACTTTAGGTAAGTCAGCAAAATACATCCCCCCTAACATCATGACAACAGTGTGTAGTCTGTGACAAATGCCCACAACAGTGATCATGACTTCGAACATACAATGTAACTACCATCACATGTGTGACCAAAAACTGACTGTGGCCTACACAAGGCAAGCATCACTAGCACTGTGGCAATGTAGAAATAACACCCCCTCACTGTGTAGAACAAAAGTTAAGTGTGTGCTTCCAAACTGCAGCAGATGATGAGCATTGTGGTGATGGGGTCTGTTAGAAATGGGATTTCTGGTTGGCTAAGGCTTGCGCCAAAGCCAGGCAGAAACCACCACTCTAGTCAGGGTAAGGAAGTTACACGCCAAAGATAACCCCTGCTCACCCCCTTGGTAGCTTGGCACGCGCTGTCAGGCTTATCCCGGAGGCAATGTGTAAAGCGTTTGCGCACGCACACAGCAACAACACCCCAGGCACTCCACAAAAGGAATTCCACACAAGGTTATATATAAAAATAGCCTTTGTATTATAATAAACACATTAGATCATAATCACATAAAATACACTGTGCCAACTGGCACTGGGCAGTATCTACAGGGGGTTATATACACGACAGGGCCAATTGGGCCACTGTCAGAACAATCACAAAAGTAATTTAGCAAATGCAGAACATATGCTAACTGTAGCACAAAATAATAAATGTAGAGCATAACCAGTAACTACTAGTGAAATACTGAACTGAGGCCTTGATCCTGCAACGTAAATCTCACTATGCAATTATCATCACATTAGGCATAAAATACATGATGCGCCAACCTCATAAACACTAAATCACATTAGGCATAGTTATCACCAGCATAGACACATTACGCCATAATCAGGGCCTCACACACTGAAATGGACCGCAGGCCAACTGGCCTCTCACAGGGCCTCCCAATGCCCAATGTCCAGAATGTCAGGGCGTAGGTAGGGCTACTCAATTAACCCTAGGGCCACAGACAGCAGTAAAGCCAAGGTGCGCAATTGTACCACCTAAACGTGGCAGCTGCCCACTAATTGCTGGGCAGCTGGGAAATAAAAAGATGGTCACGGCATTCTCTGTCCCCCATGGGTACTCTAACCAAATAACTGTGCCCCCAAACGTTGCAGATGCCTGCGCTCTCACAGGGCAGCTGAAAGTAGAAATTCAACCTCGGGCACCACTGTGCCCCTGACCCCTCACTGGGGCCCTACGAATAAATTATGGGCACCATTGCAGCTTGCCCGCTGCCAGGTGGGGCAGCTGGTGAAAATGGCACTGGCCCCCACGGGTCGTCAGAGCCCCTCTCGGGGACTCTAAAGTAAAAATATCCCCCACGTTGCAGTTGCCCGCTACGGCGGCGCAACTGAAGGTCAGCAAAGTACTGGGGCGTTTGAGTCCCCTCCGGGACTCAGAACTAAAGGAAAGAACTGTCAAAACGTTGCAGCGGTCCTCAACTGCGGAGCTGCTGTGAAACCAAAGTAAGGAGGGGATATTAGGCCTCAAGGATCCCTGCCGTAGCGCGGGACGCGCTGGCACTAGAGATCACTCTTCTGTAGGGAAAGGCGGCCGGCCACAGCCCATCCGGACACATGGCTGCCCCCCCCAGCGCCAGTACCTTCTGATGTGCGGGGCAGTGGATACCTCCAACTTGTCTCAATTCCGTGCGGCGCAGCCTCACATATGGAAAGCTCCCCTGGCTCGAGGTGCAGTGTTGCTGGCCAACCAATGGCAGCACGGCCCTTTACGTTGAGCCTCCAGGCTCAGGGGCGCCTTAGCCAATGGCAGCGCGGCACTCTCACAGAAGCCCCCGGGCCTGTGGCGGTGATTCCTTCGGGACCCAGGCTTCCGCCAGCAGAACACGGGGTGGGCACCCGCTAGGGTATTCAAACAGCAGATATGCGGGGTGGGCTCCCGCGCCGAAAATAAGTCGGATTGCAGGGGAATCTCCATGCCGGGGGATTCCCTTACAAAGATGATTGCAGCTTCATGCTGCAGCCAACCAATAGAAGCGCCGCTTCGCCAAAGAAAGGCACCACAACAAAGCGCTCCTCAGGCAAGAAAGATCCAGCGCTTCTTCAGAATAAAAAAACAAAGCGCTCACAGGCGCTGCAGCCCCAAAGTCCAGGGAAAGTCTTTCAGAATGAAGGGGGGCAAAGGCGAGGCCCAGGCAGGCCAGCTCACAGGGCCCTCCACCAGGGAGGCTGTCCCTTGTGGCGGTTCCTCCTGGAGCCTGGCAGCAGCAGGCCCCCCTCAAGTCAGAAGCAGCAGAGAGCACTCATGGGGTCACAGCCCCTTCTTATACACACATTTCCTTTGTCACAAACTGTAGGGCATGGGGAGAACCAGTTACAACTGGTTCTGGAGCACTTTGTTTTGCTCAGCCCCTCTCCCTATTCACAGGACAAGCTAGGGACATCAGACGCACCACAGGAGGTGGAGCCAGCATTGTGTAGGGAAGGCACAGCCCTATTCAGGTCCCAGGTGCAACTCCTCCCTCCCATCTACATGCAGACCTCTCCATTCACCACCGGGCAGACCCATCCTGGCTTCTGGAATTCCCCACACCATCCAGCACCTGTCAATCACAAGCCAGACATGCACTCCACATCACACTGTACCCAGAAATGCCAACTTCGAAAAGGGGCACGTCTCCACCAGTCACAATAAATCTGTGCACACCATTGCACACATATCTCCCATGCATTCCTATGGGAGGGCAGGCCAGTCTCACTAAAGGTAACACAGAGCGCACACACTTTACACTGGGACACAGTGCTAAAGTGCCTACAGGCCTAAAACCACTAACACTACATAGTGAAAAAGGCTAGGATAAATGCAAAACGTTTAGGGGTGAACCTGCCAAAAGGGCCAAGTCCAACAGGGTCCAAAACCCCCCTCATCATAGTGACCAAAAGGTAAGTGTCATCATGGACAAAGCTGCAAATGCCAAAGAGCACGTATGATTTCTGGTCCCAACACATGAAAAACTTTTGGGCCAAAGTAGTGGTTGTGTCCCACATCCACAGAGATGTGGTGAGGCCAACAGCGCTGTGATAACCTAACATACTCTCGGCCATGTGCAGACAAGCACCACCAATGGGGGCTGACAATGCATACAGTGTACAATGACACAAAAGCAGAAGTGACCATCACAAAGCATACACACCTCGAAAATAGACACACAAATCAAAACAACCTGTGTAGACTGTAGGTGTCAGGTCACACACTCCCATTCCATGCCAGCAATGGCACCTAACGACCAGGATGAATGTGCACAATGATGTGATATGACTCACAGGGACAGCAGGGTAAATCACAAAAACAACATCCAGACAATGGCCCACAACAGCAATAACAATGCACTGGTGCAGATGCACAAACACAAACAGGTAACCTCACACTGCACATCTGACACAACATGTGTGTGTGTGTCTCAGTATCCCCAGGCAACTACACAACACATGAGGGGGCTGAACCACAGTGAGACAGATGTGGGCACAGTGCCATACAAAAGTAACCCATCAATGGGCCCCCCTTAATGGGCAATCAGGCATTGTGAGATGAGAAGGAACACAACAGACACATGTGACACAAGCTGGAATGAACAGCAACTAACACAGCAAGAGACTGACACACAACAGCACTACCCCCAGGGACCAGACATTGGGGTGACACAAGCATGCATGACACCTCCACTGTGCTGACAAAGGTAGATGTCGTACAAACTGTGAAACCCAGACATGTGTCCTGTGCCACAAACGTACATCCCATCTACACAAACCCAAATCACTCAGCATGGCCCGTCATCCATGGATAAACGGGAGCTAGGGGCCCATCCATGCAAACATTTACATCAGTCCACCCTCAACACCACACAGCCTGAACTGCACCAATGTGCATCTGTGAAGCCCACATGGACAGGTGACATTGCACATGCACCCATGACAAACACAGTAATGTTGGGAGAAACTAAGGTGCACAGACTCTTCACACAAGGACAGTTTACAACCCTGGTGAATGACAGACATACTGCACAGTATGCGGTACATGGCCATGACGTCAAAGCTCACGTAACCTGCAGAATACCTGTCACAGTCCCAGGACAATGCAGAAGCCAAGAAGAACCACAAGGCACACATGCTGACACCTGCAAACAGTGAACCGGACAAGTGGGAGCAGTCACACACACATACACATGTCTCAATCACTGAAAGGTACCACCTAGGGACAACTACATGATATTGCGAACAAACGTGTGCCTTGGGGACCCCTGACTGTGTCCCATCTGCGGCTGACAACATCATCACCACTCAGAACTGACAAATCCCAATGATGAAACACCAATTAACAGTAGTGTGTCATGCACCCACACATCTGGTAGCCCATGGCAAAGTTGAGGGATAAACACAGTACCACTCAGCAAGCATCAAAAACAGGAACATATCAAGGGAACACTGCCTGTGTATGAAAAGGGATGTGGACACACACACACATGCCCACACAACACACAACATAGGCCCTGGCAATGTCACGGAACAACACCCTTACTTGAGGGGACTAAACTCCTGTGGAAGCTCAGCTGTGCCAAACATAGCCCCAGCAGGTCTCAGCCATGTCAGCAGAACACTTGGTCAGTCAGCCATCAGTTACCACACAATGAAGGCTCTGGTCACAACAGCCTGGGTACGGCAGTGTCCCTTAAGTCATCTGCATATACTCAATACATATGTCCAGCAAGTTGCACAGAGGACCCAGTTGCTCCTACACCAATGATGCCCACACTTACATGTCCAGTGGAGATGTGCCCACAGTCAGGGAAATAGAGAAATTGGACAATGGGAAGCACATCATATGTGCATGTGTGCAAGCCACAGATGTGACCATGCAAATTAAATGTTTACACAGTGTCCACTAATTGTTAATCATGACACACCCATTTAGCTGCAAAGGATGATATGGATAACGATCAGAATAGCATACATATTTCAGGGACCACATGGTGTACCTCACATCCACACCTCAGTATTCAACATTTGAAATACAGCTTTACAACTGCAAGTTCATACTAAACATCATCAACATAATGTACAGCTAAATAAAATTCACAAGGATTAAGAAAAACGCTTTATTCAGCAGATGAAAATTTAAAAGTCCGTCCAAAACAAAGGCCAATGGCCAGTCCATTATCAAATGACAAGAAGTGAACTTGAGTGACAATTGTCACACGTTGCTTGCCTGCACTGGTAAGGACAGGGGACATCCCCTCGGAGGGGCATACATGGGGGCAGGTCAGGCACCGCAGGGCCAATATCAGGGCACAGCAAAAGGAGGCAGTGAAGGGGTGGTGGATGCAGGAGAGTCACTGGCAACTGCAGTGGAGCTGGCTGAAGTAGTGGGTGCAGTCACAACTGTGGGGCACAAGTCAGATGGGGTGGGTGCCGGCACAACTGCAGTGGGCAGGTCAGATGGAGTGGACTGGATCCCCACTGCATTGCCCAAGTCAGACGGGGTGGTCGTGGACTCCACTGCAGTGCCAAACTCAATCTGAGCGGAATGGGGTTCAGGTGAGGTCGGCAGGACAGAGGGGGGGACACGGTCCCCACATCAGTGGCACTACCTGTCTGACCGGGGGTGGAAGAGCAAGTGGTAGGGGGGAGGGCCTCAGCATTTTGGGGATGGTGTATCTGTGGGTGGGGGGCAGGGTGTGGCGGGTGAACCTCTGGAGTGGTGGCCTGGGGGATGAAGGACGGAGACTTCGCCATGGAGCTGCGTGGTGGGGGTGGGGTCTTGCTCTTCCGGCTCCGGGGGGACTTGCGGGTGGGGGCCTCAGTCTAACTGCGCCTGGGGGAGGGTGTCCAGGTGTGAGGGGCACTCCCCTCTGTATGTGGGAACTTCCTCTTCCCCTTGTAAGATGGATCTGCTGGGTCGGTGGGGAAGAGGCCAAGGTCACAGAGGAAGAGCTTCTGTGGAGATGGGGTTGCAGGTGAGGCAAGGGAAGGGGGCTTGGAGGGAGAGGTATTGGAGGACTGCGGAGTGGTTGTGGATGACTGTGTGTGTTTCTGAAAACCATCCCCTGTGAGTGTGGTATCAGTCCCCTGCACTTGCTTGTGTGCACGTCTAGACCTTGGTTTGTGTGTTTGTGTGCTGCCCGTGTCTGTGGGTTTGTGAGAATGTGCAGGTGTGTGTGTGGTGCTTGGGACAGGTAGGGTGCTAGGAATCGTGGGTAGTGCAGGGGTAGGAAGGGTGCGGGACTGTTGGAGGAGGGACACTGCTGCCGTCAGGGAGGAGGCCACGGACTGATTGGTCCTCTGTAGGGCAGACATGCCCGATGAAATGCCCTCCATGAACGACACCAGTTGTGTCAACAGACTGGTGTGTGCATGGAGGACACTCAGAATTGATGTCTGCCCTACATGTATCTGTTTAAGCAAGTCCACAGACTCCTCACTCAGGGCAGCAGGGGACACAGGGGCAGGGGGTGCCGTGCCTGGCACAAAGGAGAAATGCTCCAGAACACGGGAGCCTCTACGGACCTCTGGGATGGGAGCCGATGGGAGGGTGATGATGGTGGTGGTGGGGGCGGTGGCGGGGACAGCTTCACTAGCTGGAGTTTGGTGGCTGCTGACACGTGCCTCCACAAGGGAGTCATCCCCCGAGCTACTGTGGCCCTCAGCTGGGGTGGATGGTGCTGAGGACTCCTCGGTGTGGCTCCACTCACCCTCCGTGCCACTGGGTCCCCCTCACTCCTCGCATTCTGTCCCAGTCAGGCTCTGTGGCTCCTCCTGGTCCGTGGAGCTGTCTCCTCCTCCTGTGGCCGTGGATGTATCTGGATAGAAATAGGACAAAAGAGAACAACATCAGTCACCTGCACTGACTGCACACACCACAGTGAGTACATCACATCACAGGGCGAGCCCTGGCATCATCAGCTGAACACTGCTCAAAGTGCTCACACTGTTAACCCCTTCAGTGCCCATGACGAGCTGGACTCGTCATGGGCTGCGGTGGCGCTGTGCCCATGACGAGTCCAGCTCGTCATGAACTCCGCCCGCTAATACAAAGCGCGGCACTGGGCGGGGAAAGGGGCGGGCATGCAAGGGGTTAAAATAAGCCAATTGTCAATCTCACCATCAACCATGGCACTCATATCCCTCCTGGACTTGCACCCACATGTCTGTTGCATGTTGGATGCTAATACCCCAATGGGCCGACATGCACCACCCACACATTTGTTGGACATGCAAGTGAACATATAGGAGTATGTCACTATACACACAGCACATCTCTTGCCACTGACTCAGTACAGGTGTCCAGATGAAGGGATATGCAGAGAATCATTTCAAATGCTTGTGATGCATGCCAGCAACACACACTATGATGTTCTCATGTCCTGATAGTCAATGCCACAATGGGGTGCATGGAGCACACTTGAACACAATGCAGGATCACTCATAACAAGTTAAATACCATGGCACTGGCATGCCTGGAAAGTCAGTCAACACTGTCTCCTGGCATAGGGGCAGGGCATCCAGACAACAACAGTATGCACTGTGTCACATTCATAGCTCAGGGGTAGAGCAAACTCTGCAGCTGACAAGTGCACTTTCCCATCCCCTGCAAACAACATATCCCGGACCCAGAAGACCCCACATCATACAAATCAGACTTATGAGTCTCTGCTAGGGGTGGACAGAATTTGCGTAATTGTGTTACGCAAATCTCCGCGAAACGGTAAAAAATCTCCGCGAACATGCAGAAATTCCGCGAACACGCGGAATTGCTTGTTCGCGATGCTTTTTTCCTGTTCACAGTTGCTGTTTGCGTGCTCGGGGAGAAATATCTCGCGAACACGCATTTTGAGAACGCGAACAAGGAAAAATTTTGCGAAGTCGCGGAAAGCAGAATTTTGGGCAATTTTGCGTTCTCCGCGGAACGCGAAATTACCGAAATTCCGCAAATTCCGCGAGCGGAACGGAATTTACCGCCCAGGCCTAGTCTCTGCAAACACAACTCCCTGTACATTAGCACATCACAGTCTGCTGTGCATGTAACCCAGCTGCCTGAAGTGCACAGTTGCATACACCATTGTGTACTGTCAAATGATCACACACCTATATGTCACACAGGTCTTGTCTCTCATAGTCACATCTCAGATGTCCAGCTGACCCTCAAACTCATGAACACCCCAGTTGTACGTAACAGGAAGCCACACCACAATGACACAGAGGCAGACACCTGAAGGCACATGTCACTAAGCACAACCGGTAAGTTGATACACAGGAGTGGGATTACAGAGTGTTTCTAAATGCCCTTGTGTAGGCATAACTTCCCAGGTCTACGTGAAACAGTGTTTAGCCCTGGACAGTAGTCAGGTGGCTAAGCAAGTGTGACACACTTGATATACATACTCTTGAGGCACACAAATTGGAGTCCCCTGCTGCATGGTTTTGTTTGAAATACCCCAGCCACATGTGGCGAGTCAGACCAGCAATTCGAACACATATCAAGGGCACACACAGATCACATGTCAGATCTCAGGCATTGGGTAAACAATTGCCCCACCCATGAAACACACAACAGAGTCACGGGAACAGATGCTGTCCGGAAGCTGAAGCATAGCTGACTGCAGGGACACAGTGCCCTAGTGACGCAAGCAACAGACTGTAGGGGCCACAGCTGTGGATCAGATGAGGAGGGTGCATCACACAATTGAGGGACATGAGTATTGGACTACAAGACCTACGTAATGTGGAAGTGTGACCAGGCCAAAAGACTGCAATTAGCATGTCAGACATAGTACGTAGATTAGGCATGGACTTACCCCCTCCTTGCTGCTGTCTGGCCTTCAGCTGCTCATCCAGATCTGGGAAGACCACCACCAGTATCCGGAGCATGTGGGGGGTCAGGGTCCGGTGTCCACCCCTCCTGCGAAGAGGTGACAGCTTCAGCTGGACCCTTGTGATCCTCCGGGTCCAGCCCCGAAGGTCCTGCCATCTCTTCTGGCAGTTGCGAATCCAGCGCTTGTAGGCCCCCACCGATCGAACTGCCCAGGCGATGGTCAGCTATATCTCCTGCTTCTGGTGGGCATCAACCTGTGAGGATGACAAAGTTGAAAGTCCATTAACACACATGCCCTATATTTGTGCTGCACACAGTTGGATATGCATGTCATCATCACAAAGGAAAATGAGTGACACAGGTAGTGCACCCATGGAAAAGAACAAATGCCCTGCATGTCTGACATGTTAACAATGCCTGGGAAGTTTAAGCTTGCACACATGCACTTTAGCTGGAGAACACCTGTTCATTACATGTACCTACACACTTTGGGGGATGAAAGTACTCAGTGAGTATGCTTGCCACTGGTGTACACACTGCTAGTACTGATAGACAACATGCATAATTAGGAAGGAAGTGGAATGCACACTCACCTGCTCCCCTGGTTTCCCATACAGCTGGCTGTACTGTGGAAGGAGCCCGTCCAGCAGGGCCTGGTTCTCCTCCTCAGCGAAGGCTGGGGCCCTCCCCAGAGTACGTGCCATAGCAGTAGCCAGAGGATGCAGAGACAGCAGCAGTGGTAGCAGTGATGTGATCTAGAAGCATGTAGTGCAGGCAAGTTAGCTCCCTGGGGGCCAGCCAGCCTTATATCTGTGCTGCAGAGGCAGATTCTGTGCCATGTGTCACCAGTGATAGGTCCAACACGGTTGCATTCTATGAATCTGGCTAATCCATGGAAATGTACGACTCGTACGCGTCTTCCGCATCGTTTAAATCTTCACCTTTATAAAACCCTATGAATTGCAATATTGTTGTAGGCATCCAACTGAATTTCCAGTGCACAACTCATACAAGTTTTGAATCTGCATCTGTCTCCATGACAGTCCAGAGCCAATGGGTGCGCCCGGCTCGGTCAACTGACTGTACAACGCATAGTTTGAAAATACACATGCACCCGTCTCCATACGATTCAATGGCCAAGGCGTACGCCTGTCTTGGACCATGCCTGCCCTACGCGCATGCATGATAGTCACCTGCGTCGGACCTCATTGCAGTCAATGGCAAAGCGTATGCATGGCTCGGTCATGAACCGTGCAATGCATACGCATTGTCACCCGCTTCGGGCCTCATTGCAATCAATGGCAAAGTGTACGCACGGCTTGTTCATGAACCGTGCAATGCGTATGCATTGTCACCCACGTCAGACCTCATTGCAGTCAATGGCAAAGCGTATGCACGGCTCGGTCATGAACCGTGCAATGCGTACGCATTGTCACCCGCGTCGGACCTCATTGCAGTCAATGGCAAAGCGTACGCACGGCTCGGTCATGAACCGTGCAATGCGTACGCATTGTCACCCGCGTCGGACCTCATTGCAGTCAATGGCAAAGCGTACGCACGGCTCGGTCATGAACCGTGCAATGCGTACGCATTGTCACCCGCGTTGGACCTCATTGCAGTCAATGGCAAAGTGTACGCACGGCTCGGTCATGAACCGTGCAATGTGTACGCATTGTCACCCGCGTCTGACCTCATTGATGTGACTATTTGACGGCTTCAACACACAATTACTTGCCAGGGACTCATGTGCACACCTACCACACTACAGCATTGGCCACCCAGTGTCCCATGGCATGTAACGCTGCATGCCCTGTGTGTTGGGGGGGGCAACATTTGGTTTTTTTGGTGGCACTTTTGTTCAGCCACTCCCAGGCTGTGCACGTGTTCATGGGGGCAGAATCCTTTGTGTGTTGTGCACGTTACCACTGTGATGTGCAACTGTACAGTTATGGGCATGAGTCATGGACACAGTTGCAGGTTGGATATGTTTCGGACATGTCACATATACCCTGAGTCCTGGGGATGATGGCATGTACGTCACAGTGAGACCTGTAGCCACAATTCTGATGTACACCCACAGTCTATGTGCATGTTGTGCCTCAGATGTGGCTGATCAAATGTGCCCAATGGGAGACAGTCTCCACATCCATGTGGTTGGTGCGGCAACCTTGATGTTGTGTGTGTGTCTAAGAGACATACATGTAGGGCCTGCAGAGACAATAGTGGCCACTACCTGTGGGACTCACGGTTGCCTTGTGGCGTGTACATGATACGCCATATCATACCAGTGTCGATGTGGCAATACAGGGACCCTGGGTATCTGCATAGCAAAGATCTGTGATGCCTGGGAGACATCAGGCCTCACTTGACACTGTGGTGTGTGTTTGTAACGTCACAGCAGTACATAGGTAGGGTGACACAGCCCATTGATTGGCCATTGCGCTACATGGGACTTATGTGGACATGAGGACTTGAGATGTGAGGTGATGCCCATGTAGGTGACATATGTGTCCATGCCCAACAGCACACACATCAGTACATAGTGTATTGTTATGATGTATCATGTGATATTTTGCTTGGTCATGGCCACATGGGTGGATGAACCGACAATCTTCCTTTGTGCATCTCTGTTCTGCAGGGCACCATCTGTCCATAGACCGTTCCCAGACCTTGAAAGCATGCAGGAACGTGACTGCATCCGACGGAACCGCTTCACCAGGCCACTGATTGAGGAGTTGGCGGAGCAGTTGGCGCCACATCTGCTACCTGGCCGGACATACCCTACAGCACTGACCCCAGAGGTAAAGGTGAATGCAGCGCTGCTACTGGTACCTTCCAGTACACTGTGGCAACTGCTGGTGGCATGTCGCAAACTATGTTTACTTGTGTGCTACGTCATGTCTTGGAGGGGATGTTGCATTTCCTTGACCTGTACATCAACTTCCCTAGCCCAGCTCAACTCCCTGAAATAAAGGATTACTTTTATACACTGGGGAGGATGCCGAACATCATCTGATCTATTGATGGTACACATGTGGGCCTGATGCCACCACAGGCACATGAGCAGGCATATCGGAACAGGAAACATTTCCACTCCATCAATGCTCTGGTGGTATGTCTTGCAGACATATGTATCGCACATGTGTGTGCACGTTTCCCCGGCTCTGTGCACGATGCCTACATCATGAGGACTAGTCGCATTGCAACGCTGATGTCACAGATGCCAGACCAGCGTGCCTGGCTTGTCGGTGTGTACTGACTGTTTACCATTGTGTGTGTTTGGCAATGTTGTATTCTGCCCTCCTTCAAAACTCTGCTAATTGTTTAATTGTTTGTGTGTAGGTGACTCCGGATACCCCAACATGCCGTGGTTGCTGACACCCCTCAGGAACCCTGTGACACCAACTGAGATGCGCTACAATGAGGCACATGGTCGGAGCAGGAGGGTGATTGAGCGGACATTTGGTCTCCTGAAAAAAAGCTTCCGCTGCCTGGACAAGACCGAAGGGGCCCTCCCATATGACCCTGCAAAGGTGTGCAAAACTATCCTTGTATGCTGCAAGCTACACAACATGGCAGTGCGGAAGAAGGTGCCTCTCATCCAGGATGACGATGACCGACCTCCGCCACCTGTGGAGGATCCCAGCCTGGGACACGTTGCCAGTGATGATCATGATGAGGGTGATGTCCGCACACAGCTCATCAACAACTTCTTTACCTGAATGTGAGTTTACAGGGTTGTTATGTCAATGTATGGAGTTAGCCTGCAATGTGTTGTGACTGCTCTGTTGCTGTTTGAGTGTGTCTGTGTGCCACTTGACTGGATGCGTGCAGTGATGTGTCCATTCAGGTAGTCTGTACTCCACAATAGTGTAGTACTGCTAACTTGTTTCTGTGTAGGTTTCTTGTGACATGTTTTGTGCATGTGTATTGCATTTCTCTCCTGTTCTGCTGTGCTTTTGACTATGTCTTGTGTCTGTCCTTCCCAGGGTACTTTGCCTGTTGTTTAGTCAACACTGACCCCCAACACCCAGAATCCGACACCAGTGTGGGAGTAGTCAATTCCCATCAAGTGATGTGCCACACACCCCTGGACTTTGATTCTCAGACACTCTGTGACTGTGTGTCCACCGTAACGTACAATTGCCTTGCAACTATTTTAGAATAAACATGTTGCTGATGTGTAATGAACCTGTGCTATGCTTTGTTAGGTGTGTTGTCTGTCTTCCCACATCTGAGTGACATTTGCTTACCTCACCTGTGGACTTGTTACCACTGACTGTGGATAGGTGTTGTGTCTGTGCATACCAATGTGTTTCAGGTCAACATCATTGTGTGGGGTGATTAACATGGCCATGGTGAGTATGTGTTCTGGTGCCATAGTGGTGTGTCTCCCTCACATGTGTCACATCACTATGACTCACATAACGGTGGACATTGTTGTAGTATTTGGCATGCACAGTGTTGTTTAGCAGATCATCATCTCCATGACACATGACAAGTTGGAATCACAACAGAGGCAAGTATGGTGTACTGGTGAGTTTATTTACGAACATGTGTGAGGTTAGTGCACAGGATGGTGGGTGCTGTACATTGGGTTTTGAATCCAAAGTTCACACTAGAGTTGGAAGTGTTGGTAGAAGAAATGTCCAGAGTAAAGTCCACAGTCATCTGCTACATTGGACCAACATGAACCCTCCATGTCATGTAGGCGAGTTGTGTCCGATCAGACAAGGTGAACGGGTTGCACACAAAGAACATTGTCCAGAACAGGTTTAGAGGCCCTGGGGGAGGTGCAGGGACATCTGCGTCTCACATATCCGTCTTCGGACGACCCCTCTTCTTCTTGGGGGGGGGATCCTCAGGTGCAGGCCTCTGCGGTGCAGGGGACTCTCTGCCAGAGTCCTCCTCCCTCCCTATGGCACTGGCAGATGGTGTGGCAACAGATGTTATGGCCACACTGGGAGGTGTGGACATGTTTGTGCTGATCTGGCGGAGGCATTGGAGTATGTCCCGATGGACCGCAGTAAGTGCATCTCACTTTGCCTCCATGCGGGCATGGTGGGCAGCCTGTTCCTGTTGTATGTCCTTGAGCATCCCCACTACCTGGCCAAATCCTCCGGTGCTATCCTGGTACGCATCTATGATGCGTGCCAGTTGGGGGTCATCATGCAGTCCAGACCCCTCTGCAAGGCGCGCCCTCTGCCTCCCACCCCTCCCAGCACCCCTAGCCACGTGGGCAGGACCAGCGGTGGCACGCACAGGTGACACTGGGACGCCTTGGGTGGTGTTGCTGGTGGTGTTGGCTGTAGCTTCCGGGGGGTCCTGTGTCCCTGTGCTGTCGGTGTTCTGTGGCCTTGGTCTATCCTTGTTGGCAGGGGTGCCCTATCTGTTTCCAGATGCTGAAGGCGTGGGTACAGGGGGTGCAGATGTTGGTGCTGCTGGTGCTGCATGATGACTCACACCGGAGGTGCCAGGTTGTTCGTCGTCATCCGAAGAGGACAGAGACAGATTCAAACCAGAGAGCTCAGTGTCGACCAGAGTCTGGAACCGGGAATCCTTTTCATTTGGTGCTGTGTCCCCAGCACCACCTGTGTTTGGAAGAGACACACAATGTAAGTTAGGTTTCTACAGGCATCAGTGGTTCACAAACATGACATTTTCTACTGTACGAACGGATGCCTGCCTGTACACTGCTTTGTTCCGGGTTGTCACGGACAGAGATTGATATTGTTGTTGCACATTGCCCAGCCAAAATATAACATTTCAATGTGCATGTTGAAGTGTGTGCATACCCAGCTCATGGATAGATTTGTCTGTACATGACCATTACTACTCAAGGGCCATCACATTGCTGACACAGGTGTGTCATCCCTGTACACATGTGAGCTTTAACCAGGACATACATGCTATTCCACTGGGGATATGTTGTACTATTGGGGCATGTGTGGTAGCAGAGTTTGCTAGTCTTTGTGTGCCACATTAGTGTATTGGTACGACATGGTCACAGTCCGGTATGCCTGTGATCTCTTTGGAGGAAGTGTTTTTCACAGTGTTCCTAGTTCCCATCTCATTTCATACAAGTGATGATGTCACCATCGTTAATGAGTCTGGTGCTGAGTTTAGTACGTGCATATGTGATTTGACTTGTCAATGTTCTCCATGGTGAGATAGATTGGGCAAGGTAGCACTCTGGCTTTTCATTGCTCATAACAATGAGGGCCGGTGGTGTGTGTGTTGCAGTTTGGCTGCTGTGAGTAGCATGTCTCCTCCAATGCAGTCCAGGTTTGACCTTGTGTCTACAGTGTCTATGTCAGTGAGTGGTGTGTTGTGTGAAGGATGCCTATGTTTCAGCATGATGTAGGAGTGGAATGCAGCTCATAACAGCACCGAGTGTGAATGCGAAAATGCTATGGTGTCGGCTATATTGGTGTGTCCACTCCATTCACTGTCAGATGTCCCCTGTCAATGATGTATATGTGAGTTCCTGTGTGTTTTGTGCAATGTACCATATATGGCTCTCCACATTTGTCATCTGCAAGACACTCCTCCCCAGCCCGGCCAGGGGGCACCCCTGGACACTGCATCCCCAGACAATGATTTGGAACATATGGTTGCAATGGCTGTGTGTGCGACCGGGTTTTGTTTGGCCAGTGCATATGTGTGATTGTCAGCCACATCATTTCTCAGGCCCAGTGTCAGACATCTTGTCAGTCCCTTCCCACTCCCTGTGATGCGAGCATGGTTCAGTGTGAGCTTGCTGGGCCATGTGGGTAGCTGGGGATTGTCTGTGACTGCACCTCCCATCATGCTCTTGGCTACACCCCCCTTCCCAGCATGCCCATACTTGCTTCCTCTTGACTCTGCTTCCCTGTGAGGGGGTGTGACATCAATGGCAAGATGGATGACTGTGAAGTCCTGGTGTTTGTTGGTGCCCAGTTCCCAGCATGGCCTTGTGCTCCCCACAACAGAGCCCAGTGTCAGACATCCTGTCAGTCCCTTCCCACTCCCTGTGAGGCGAGCATGGTTCAGTGTGAGTTTGCTGGGCCATGTGGGTGGCTGGGGATTGTCTGTGACTGCAACTCCCATCATGCTCTTGGCTACACCCCCCTTCCCAGCATGCCCATACTTCCTTCCTCTTGACTCTGCTTCCCTGTGAGGGGGTGTGACAGCAATGGCAAGATGGATGACTGTGAAGTCCTGGTGTTTGTTGGTGCCCAGTTCCCAGCATGGCCTTGTGCTCCCCACAACAGAGCCCAGTTTCAGACATCCTGTCAGTCTCTTCCCACCCCCTGTGAGGCAAGCATGGTTCAGTGTGAGCTTGCTGGGCCTTGTGGGTGGCTGGGGATTGTCTGTGACTGCAACACCCATCATGCTCTAGGCCACACCCCCCTTCCCAGCATGCCCATACTTCATTCCTCTTGACTCTGCTTCCCTGTGAGGGGGTGTGACAGCAATGGCAAGATGGCTGACTGTGAAGTCCTGGTGCTTGTTGACGCCCAGTTCCCAGCATGGCCTTGTGCTCCCCTCAACAGAGCCCAGTGTCAGACATCCTGTCAGTCCCTTCCCACTCCCTGTGAGGCGAGCATGGTTCAGTGTGAGCTTGCTGGGCCATGTGGGTGGGTGGGGATTGTCTGTGACTGCTACTCCCATCATGCTCTTGGCTACACCCCCTTCCCAGCAGGCCTATACTTCCTTACTCTTGACTCTGCTTCCCTGTGAGGGGGTGTGACAGCAATGGCAAGATGGCTGACTGTGAAATCCTGGTGTTTCTTTGGCTACAAGTCCAAAGAGAGCCCCTGTGCTTCACACAGCATCACCCAGTATGGTGTATCTTTTGCTGATATTTCACTGAGGTGTGGGTCAATGCATTCTACCCGGTGAGTTGTGTGGAGTTTGTGTTGAGGGGTGTGTGTGTCTCCACATGCTGGGAAGTATGTTCAGAGCTGTCAGTCCTCCTTCCCACCCGGCCAGACATCCCACCATGAAACGTGCTTCCATTGGAGGGCATGCAAGTTGTCTTTCAGGATGTCAACCAATGGTGTCCTGCTTCTGATTTGCGCACAACCCCTACCAGGGCCTTGTGCTCCCCACAGCAGGACACAGTGTCAGACATCTTGTCAGTCATTTTCCACTCCCTGTGATGTGAGCATGTTTCAGAGAGGTCTTGATGAGCCAATTTTGAGGGGAAGCATTATCTGTGACTACAAACCCCATCATGCTTTTGGATACACTCAATTCACCTGCATACCCACTATTCCTTCCTGTCAGTCAGCTGCACTGTGAGGTAGTGTGTTTGTGTTGCCAAACTGTCTGACAGTGTTTATTTGGCTTGGTGCCACTGCCTTGCTCTATTTGTTTGTAGGTTTGTACATGTCATGATACAGTTCCAAGTCACTATGAGATAGCAGGTATTCTGTTTGTCTGACTAGCATACACATCTTGGGATGATTATCTATTGGTTACTGTGGCTTTGCTAACGGTGCATGGTTTCACTGTCAGACACCTTGCCACACAATATTGAGTATGTTGGTTGTGTACTCACCAGGCTCTGGTATGTCTGCTAGACCATGGATGCTCTCTGGTGGTAGGATGTCAAGCACCTTCTCCTCCCAGGTCCTGAAGTAGACTGGTTTGGCAGGAGGGCCACCACCAGTGCACTGACTCAAGGCGTGATCTTTCTCGATGAGTTTCTTGACCCTCCTGCGCACGTCATACCACCTGTTCTGGATATCGTCCTTTGTGCGCCTTGTTGGTGCTTGTGCGTTCACCTTGTCCACAATCCTTGCCCACATCTTGGTTTTCTGTGACATGGGGGTCCTTTGGACCAATGTACCAAACAAATGTGGCTCTACTCTGATGATCTCGTCTACCAGCACTTCTAACTCATCATCTGTGAACTTTGGATTCTTCTTTGAGGGCATGGTGATGGGTGGTGGTGGTGAGTGATGTGTGTGTGAGGGTGCAAGTGAGGGTAGGTTAGTGTTGGTTTTACTAGCTGTATGTTTGTGTGCTTTTGGTGAGGTGCTAATGGTGTGTGAGTTGTGTAATGGGTGAGTTGCTGCTGGCTGTTGTCTCCTATTTGCAAAGGATCATGGTAGTGATTGATGTCCTTTATATAGGTGGAGTTGTGTGTGTGTCTTTGTCACAGGTTTTTTGGGGGATATTTATTGGGTTTGTCATTGCATGTTTGGTCCTTTTTTGTCTTTTTTCCTTTGGGTTTTCTAGGCATGAAGGAGACGTTCTTCTGACCGAGACGGACGCTGATGTTGGCTCATGCGGGCTTTTCCGCCTCGTTAATGCTGACTTTCTTCTGTATTTCATACGCATCGGCCGCGGAGATCGCTATTGCTTGGGCTCCCTTTTTTCGGTGCGTGTCGGTCATGCGGCTTGGGCTCCGTGCGAGTTGGACTGGTTTTACACGCATTGCATCGTACTGCGCGAATCGGACATCGCGGGTATGTGTCGGTCGGTTTCATTCCGGGTACGTGTCGGTCGGTGCAACTCACGTCGGTTTTACGGCCGAATCACTGTTTTCCCTACGGCTCAGTCGTACGCCTTGTATTCCGTACATGTCGGTTGTAATTCACACGTGTTGCATCGTACTGCATGGGTCGTACGGTGCCGGTCCGTGTCGGTCGGTCTCCGGTGCGGGTATGTGTCGGTCGGTACGTTTTGCAACCAGAAAAGGAATCGGCCCCTATGTATTGTATTCAGTGTCCGCACAATTCGTGCAACAACTTGGGGATTTCCACAGAAAGTCATTCATAATTAACATTTGCCTTTTCCTTCCTGAAAGGCCACCAGTCTAAGCGGATGAACGTTTTAGAGGCAAGCATTTTCTTAGGAGTAAATTAAGTAAATGAAATCTTATTCAGTGGGTGCAGCACTTCCTTCCACCAGCCCTATTCATTGCTGCTAATTTGAAAAGGATTCTGTGAAAAGGGGTGCCCTGCTCATTTCTAAAGGACTAAGGCGGGGTTAGGTTACATTTCTTAGCACAATGTAAACATTAAAGATGTACCGATACTGCCAGTTTAGTTTTATTGAAGGTTGCCCAAGGCTGATGATATTTATGTCTTTAATTACTCCTTATGTCTGAGCACCTAAAACCCAGGTCTAGGTGCTTTACACAAGCTAAACATATCATAATATAGCCTAAGTTACCAAATTGTCCCCCCTTCCCCAGTAGATGCCAAGTAGATGTCACATTACTTTACTGATTTCTAGCTTAAAATTCCGAAAGAAATGTTCCACACATTTAGCCCTAAAACATTAAGGGCTGTGCAAAGTGTCTTTTTTTTTAATTCTGCAGTATGCAAAATGAATTCCATGAAATTCGCTTACACCTGCCACCAAATAAATAAGGCCCATGACTCAAAAACTCGCAGGTTGCAGCAATTTGTGAAGTTTTCTGCAAAAAGAAGTCCAGTGCAAACCACACAATTTACCATGTTTGTGTGGTTCTCCCTGGGCCTCGCTTTGCGAGAGAGAAGCACATCACATGCATGAACCATAAATTCAACCCATTGCTCCAGTTTGCATGCAGAGCAAATTTGTCACACACACACACACACACACATATATATATATATATATATATAGATATAGATATAGATATAGATATAGATATAGATATAGATATAGATAGATATAGATATAGATATAGATATGTTCACTGAAAAAACCATAGGTTTCAGACACGTTACAGTTAGGAATTAGCATTTAAAGAACCTTATAAATTCACTGGAAAAAACATAGGTTGTAGGGAAAGTTATAGTTAGTTGGACATTTCACTCCCACAAAACCCGTGAAATTCCCCCGTTATAGTTAGTTCAGCTAACTATAACTCGCGCCCCCGCAATGCACTGCTGATGATGTCACATATTACATCACCCATGACATGGTCAGTGACATCACTGATGACATCTCAAATGACATCACAGATGACATCACTGATGACATAATCCAGTGACTGTGTATTTCTGTAAAGTTTAAATATGTTTAATATATATAGGGAAAGGCGTATTGAAAAATGAGTGGGTGTATAAGTGTCTGAATGGATGATTTAGTAGGTGCGTGACTGACTATAAGTGAGTGATTAAACTTATCTTACTGAATGCATGGGTTAGTGAGTAAACTGTTTGAATGTCTGTATCCGTCTATCTGTTGGTGTGTAAGCGGCTGCATGGGTTTGCGAATAGCTACATGAGAGTCTATATGGGTTATTGATTGGTTGTCTGAGTATCTGTATGGGTGCCTGAGTGTTTGTGTAGGTGGGGTGTGAGTGCGTGATTAACTGGGTGCATGGTTTCAAGAGTGTATCTGTGCTGGACTGTATGGGTGAGTGAGTGTGTGTATGGGTGTGTTAGTGAGTGAATGTATATCTCAGTTGTATATGTGTGAGTAAGTGCAAATGTGAAAGGCAGTATATATGTGTGTTGGAGTATATAAATGGCTATAATTGAGAGTGTGTGATTGTGAGAGTGGCTGTATGGATGAATCTGTGCTTGTATCATTGATTGTATACGAGAGTAAGTATATGCTAGTATTTGTATGAGTAAGTGAGCTGGTGTGTGTATAACTGTATAGGTGAGTAAATGGGAGTGTGATGAAAATTTTTACATCAGTGACTAGGTGTGTGAGTACCTCTATGGATGAGTGGTGGTGTGTGTGTGTCTATATAGGTGTATGAGTGCATATGATAGTCCTGTACTGAGTGACCGTAAGTATGAGTGACTGTACGGGTGAGTGAGTGGATGTGTGTGTAGACCTAAGAATCAGTGAGTGGGTACCTAGTCATTGGTCTTGGAGTGTCTATGGTTTTGAGAATGGCAGTCTGTAATTTAGAGTGGGTGTATCAAAAGTTATATTAGGGTGTGAGAAGATGCATGAAATTATCACATGGATGATGTCATCAGTGATGTCATCAGTGATGTCACTGACCATGTCAACAGTCATGTAATATGTGACGTCATCAGCAGTGCATTGCGGGGGTGTGAGTTATAGTTAGCTGAACTAACTATAACGGGGGAATTTCACGGGTTTTGTACGAGTGGAATGTCCAACTAAGTATAACTTTCCCTAAAACCTATGGTTTTTTCAGTGAATTTCTAAGGTTTTTTAAATGCTAATTCCTAACTATAACGTGTCTGAAACCTATGGTTTTTTCAGTGAATTCCAAAGATTTTTTAAATGCTCATTTTTAATTATAAAAGTAGGTATACCTATGTTTTTTTGTACAGAATTTGAAGATTTTTTTAAACTGTTAATTTGTTAATATATTATTTATTAAACAATATTATATACTTTTCTGAAAATTGTTTAAATTTAAAAAAAAAACTGAAATATACTGTCATTATTTATTTAAATTTTTTAATTTTAATATAGTTATATTATTATTATATTTTTTTTTTAAAAGACATTTTGGAGTCGCGCACCCCAAGCTTATCTAACGCGATGGGTGTGCGTATTACAGCCGCCATATTGGAAAAGTTGTGAAGGATCCATGTATGGTGTGCGACGGGTGCGTGTTTTCCTGTTACGTGATATACGTATAATATTACAAGTTGTGCACGATAGGTATGTGACTGATGCGTGACTCCTGCTCCCATTAATTCGTGACACATGCACATTACGGTACGTGACGCTTGCGCGGTGGCGACCCCACGTGACATCATATGTGTGGCACGCTGGGTGCGCAACTCCCGCAAAAAATGTTATGTTCTAAAATGATATGTATGTGTCTTTAATATACATATTAGGGCTAGAGATTATCTAAGGTATTCATAAAAATAATATATTTCTATTTGCAATAAAGTTATATTGCTTTTAAATATATTTTCACGAAGTCGCGTCGGGTGCGTGCTTCGTAAGCGCTGGGTGCGCAGATCCCATGTGACCTAAAAAAAGATTTGATTGGTTCCTAACATTTACCAATGTAACTACTGAAGGACCCCACCCATTTCAATCATTCTTCTTTGAGCATCTTTGGAGAGTGATCTCTGTGCATTGAAGAACCCTTTTTTCACCCTTTTTTTTGTGTTTTTAAAAAAAAAGAAGATCATGGCTTCAGGACAGCAGCAAGAGGAGGAAGAACATTCTTCAGAAGAACAATTTTTGCCGGAGCCTTCACGTCCTAAAAGGCCAGAATCAGTAGTGAGGAAATTCTTCACCTTTCCACCAGGGCAGAAGAAGGTGAATGCCACAAAGGTCACCTGTCGGATTTGTGAGAGAGTACTAATTAGAGGCAGTTGTGAAAAAAGGTATTCCTGCGGTACTGCTTCGATGTATAAACATCTGAAGACCATTCATCCGGTGAATCTGGCTCGGGGAGGAGTGTAGACAAGCAGAAAGGAGCCCTCCAGCTACAGTTCCAAGTATTTCTGGGACATCAACTTCTACATCTGCACCAGACATACGCCCTGAGTTTGTTTTCCTAGAGCAGCACTGCGTGAAGTGCAAAAAACTCATTTGTTTTGGGGAGCAGTCTGTAGAAGCAGTTTGTGCTGCGCAACCGATCCATCATTGCTAGTTTTTTGTTTGATTTGTTTTTTTTGGAATGCAAAATAATTCCTTAAGTTTCCTGTTTTTTTCATTCTTTTTTTTTGTGGAAAAAACACCAAAAAATATATAAAATCGTTCAGAAAAAGAAAAAAAAATATAAAAGAAAAAAAGAAGAAAAAAAAAGTTCTTATCAGAGCTAACTTCTCTGGTTAAAGAAAGAACTATATGTGTATGATAATGTGTGAAAGTTTGGTTGAATATATGTCTAGAGTAGGAATGACTGAAAGAATGTATTAGTAGTGTATGGTGAATTTATAAGTGAAGATTTATGAGGAAGTACTGCAGCGTTACAGTGCAAGCTCTTTAGCTGCACCGCACTGCTGCACTTCCGAAGCACAGGTATGTGACATATTTACATAAATATGTCGCAACTCTGTGCTTCTTCCTGCACTGGCGCACAAACAGCTGCCAAGTGCTACTACAGGAATGCATAGTGTCTGGATACCTACACTGCTGGTAGTTGACTGCAGGGAGACTTTTTAAGTGCTTCTGTGTTGGCACAGAGATTAGATAAGGACATCCTTCTGACAGTATGATTGCAGGAGTAGGCAGAGACTGTCAATCTAATTGGGGCACTGCATGAATACTACCTGGGTTATCGCAAGCGTGAATCAGCACTCCACTCGGGGTTAGAGGCCTGCATAGTTTGTGCACATTTGATTGTAGCACTGCGTGTCTTAATACCTGAGTCATTCTACAAACGCATGCATAGTGGCTGGATACTTACACTGCTGGTAGTTGACTGCAGAGAGACTTTATAAGTGCTTCTTTGTTGGCACAGAGATTAGATAAGGACATCCTTCTGACAGTATGATTGCAGGACTGGACAGAGACTGACAATCTAATTGGGGCACTGCATGAATACTACCTGGCTTATAGCAAGGGTGAATAAGTACTCTGCTGGGGCTTAGTGGCCTGCATAAATTGTGCACATTTGATTGTAGCACTGCGTGTCTTAATACCTGAGTCATTCTACAAGTGCATGTATAGTGGCTGGATACTTACACTGCTGGTAGTTGACTGCAGAGAGACTTTTTAAGTGCTTCTGTGTTGGCACAGAGATTATATAAGGACATCCTTCTGACAGTATGATTGCAGGGATGTACAGAGACTGACAATCTAATTGGGGCACTGCATGAATACTACCTGACTTATAGCAAAGGTGAATCAGTACTCTCTGGGGGTTAGGGGCCTGCATACATTGCACACATTTCACTATAGCACTATGTGTCTTAATGCCTGAGGCATTCTACAGGTGTATGGATACTGAGTAGATAATGAGAGTGCTGGTAGTTGACAGGAAGGTTAGTTTTTAAGTGCTTCTGTGTTGACACAGAGTATAGATAAAGACATCCTTCTGACAGTATGATTGCAGGAGTGGACAGAGACTGTCAATCTAATTGGGGCACTGCATGAATACTACCTGGGTTATAGCAAGGGTGAAACAGTAATCTGCTGGGGGTTAGAGGCCTGCATAGATTGTGCACATTTTATTGTAGCACTGCGTGTCTTAATACCTGAGTAATTCTACAAATGCATGCACAGTGGCTAGATACTTACACTGCTGGTAGTTGACTGCACAGAGACTTTATAAGTGCTTCTGTGTTGGAACAGAGTTTAGATAAGGACATCCTTCTGACAGTATGATTGCAGGAATGTACAGAGACTGACAATCTAATTGGGGCACTGCATGAATACTACCTGACTTATAGCAAGGGTGAATCAGTACTCTCTGGGGGTTAGGGGCCTGCATACATTGCACACATTTCACTATAGCACTATGTGTCTTAATGCCTGAGGCATTCTACAGGTGTATGGATACTGAGTAGATAATGAGAGTGCTGGTAGTTGACAGGAAGGTTAGATTTTAAGTGCTTCTGTGTTGACACAGAGTATAGATAAAGACATCCTTCTGACAGTATGATTGCAGGAGTGGACAGAGACTGTCAATCTAATTGGGGCACTGCATGAATACTACCTGGGTTATAGCAAGGGTGAAACAGTAATCTGCTGGGGGTTAGAGGCCTGCATAGATTGTGCACAGTTGATTGTAGCACTGCGTGTATTAAGACCTGAGTCATTCTACAAGTGCATGTATAGTGGCTGAATACTTACACTGCTGGTAGTTGACTGCAGGGAGACTTTATAAGTGCTTCTTTGTTGGCACAGAGATTAGATAAGGAGATCCTTCTGACAGTATGATTGCGGGACTGGACAGAGACTGACAATCTAATTGGGGCACTGCATGAATACTACCTGGCTTATAGCAAGGGTGAATTAGTACTCCGCTGGGGGTTAGAGGCCTGCATAGATTGTGCACATTTGATTGCAGCAGTGCGTGTCTTAATACCTGAGTCATTCTACAAATGTATGCATAGTGGCTGGATACTTACACTGCTGGTAGTTGACTGCAGGGACAGTTTATAAATGCTTCTGTGTTGGCACGGACATTAGATAAGGACATCCTTCTGACAGTATGATTGCAGGAGTAGACAGAGATTGACAATCTAATTGGGGCACTGCATGAATACTACCTGGCTTACAGCAAGGGTGAATCAGTACTCTGCTGGGGGTTAGAGGCCTGCATAGATTGTACACATTTGATTGTAGCACTGCGTGTTTTAATACCTGAGTCATTCTACAAATGCATGCATAATGGCTGGATACTTACACTGCTGGTAGTTGACTGCAGGGACAGTTTATAAATACTTCTGTGTTGGCACAGAGATTAGATAAGGACATCCTTCTGACAGTATGATTGCAGGAGTGGACGGAGACTGACAATCTAATTGGGGCAGTGCATGAATACTACCTGGCTTATAGCAAGGGTGAATCAGTACTCTGCTGGGGGTTAGGGGCCTGCATAGATTGTGCACATTTGATTGTAGCACTGCGTGTCTTAATACCTGAGTCATTCTACAAGTGCATGTATAGTGGCTGGATACTTACACTGCTGGTAGTTGACTGCAGAGAGACTTTTTAAGTGCTTCTGTGTTGGCACAGAGATTAGATAATGACATCCTTCTGACAGTATGATTGCAGGAGTGTACAGAGACTGACAATCTAATTGGGGCACTGCATGGATACTACCTGACTTATAGCAAGGGTGAATCAGTACTCTCTGGGGGTTAGGGGCCTGCATACATTGCACACATTTCACTGTAGCACTATTTTTCTTAATGCCTGAGGCATTCTACAGGTGTATGGATACTGAGTAGATAATGAGAGTGCTGGTAGTTGACAGGAAGGTGAGATTTTAAGTGCTTCTGTGTTGACACAGAGTTTAGATAAAGACATCCTTCTGACAGTATGATTGCAGGAGTGGACAGAGACTGTCAATCTAATTGGGGCACTGCATGAACACTACCTGGGTTATAGCAAGGGTGAATCAGTAATCTGCTGGGGGTTAGAGGCCTGCATAGATTGTGCACATTTTATTGTAGCACTGCGTGTCTTAATACCTGAGTAATTCTACAAATGCATGCACAGTGGCTAGATACTTACACTGCTGGTAGTTGACTGCACAGAGACTTTATAAGTGCTTCTGTGTTGGAACAGAGTTTAGATAAGGACATCCTTCTGACAGTATGATTGCAGGAGTGGACAGAGACTGTCAATCTAATTGGGGCACTGCATGAATACTACCTGGGTTATAGCAAGGTTGAATCAGTACTCCACTAGGGGTTAGAGGCCTGCATAGATTGTGCACATTTGATTGTAGCACTGCGTGTATTAAGACCTGAGTCATTCTACAAGTGCATGTATAGTGGCTGAATACTTACACTGCTAGTAGTTGAATTCAGGGAGACTTTATAAGTGCTTCTTTGTTGGCACAGAGATTAGATAAGGAGATCCTTCTGACAGTATGATTGCGGGACTGGACAGAGACTGACAATCTAATTGGGGCACTGCATGAATACTACCTGGCTTATAGCAAGGGTGAATTAGTACTCAGCTGGGGGTTAGAGGCCTGCATAGATTGTGCACATTTGATTGCAGCAGTGCGTGTCTTAATACCTGAGTCATTCTACAAATGTATGCATAGGGCTGGATACTTACACTGCTGGTAGTTGACTGCAGGGACAGTTTATAAATGCTTCTGTGTTGGCACGGAGATTAGATAAGGACATCCTTCTGACAGTATGATTGCAGGAGTAGGCAGAGATTGACAATCTAGTTGGGGCACTGCATGAATACTACCTGGCTTACAGCAAGGGTGAATCAGTACTCTGCTGGGGGTTAGAGGCCTGCATAGATTGTACACATTTGATTGTAGCACTGCGTGTTTTAATACCTGAGTCATTCTACAAATGCATGCATAGTGGCTGGATAGTTACACTGCTGGTAGTTGACTGCAGGGACAGTTTATAAATACTTCTGTGTGGCACAGATATTAGATAAGGACATCCTTCTGATAGTATGATTGCAGGAGTGGACAGAGACTGACAATCTAATTGGGGCAGTGCATGAATACTACCTGGCTTATAGCAAGGGTGAATCAGTACTCTGCTGGTGGTTAGGGGCCTGCATAGATTGTGCACATTTAATTGTAGCACTGCGTGTCTTAATACCTGAGTCATTCTACAAGTGCATGTATAGTGGCTGGATACTTACACAGCTGGTAGTTGACTGCAGAGAGACTTTTTAAGTGCTTCTGTGTTGGCACAGAGATTAGATAATGACATCCTTCTGACAGTATGATTGCAGGAGTGTATAGAGACTGACAATCTAATTGGGACACTGCATGAATACTACCTGACTTATAGCAAGGGTGAATCAGTACTTTCTGGGGGTTAGGTGCCTGCATACATTGCACACATTTCACTGTAGCACTATTTTTCTTAATGCTTGAGGCATTCTACAGGTGTATGGATACTGAGTAGATAATGAGAGTGCTGGTAGTTGACAGGAAGGTGAGATTTTAAGTGCTTCTGTGTTGACACAGAGTTTAGATAAAGACATCCTTCTGACAGTATGATTGCAGGAGTGGACAGAGACTGTCAATCTAATTGGGGCACTGCATGAATACTACCTGGGTTATAGCAAGGGTGAATCTGTACTCCGCTAGGGGTTAGAGGCCTGCATAGATTGTGCACATTTGATTGCGGCACTGCGTGTATTAATACCTGAGTCATTCTACAAGTGCATGTATAGTGGCTGAATACTTACACTGCTGGTAGTTGACTGCAGGGAGACTTTATAAGTGCTTCTTTGTTGGCACAGAGTTTAGATAAGGACATCCTTCTGACAGTATGATTGCAGGAGGGGACAGAGACTGTCAATCTAATTGGGGCACTGCATGAATACTACCTGGGTTATAGCAAGGGTGAATCAGTACTCCGCTAGGGGTTAGAGGCCTGCATAGATTGTGCACATTTGATTGCAGCAGTGCGTGTCTTAATACCTGAGTCAATCTACAAATGTATGCATAGTGGCTGGATACTTACACTGCTGGTAGTTGACTGCAGGGACAGTTTATAAATGCTTTTGTGTTGGCACGGAGATTAGATAAGGACATCCTTCTGACAGTATGATTGCAGGAGTAGACAGAGACTGACAATCTAATTGGGGCACTGCATGAATACTACCTGGCTTATAGCAAGGGTGAATCAGTACTCTGCTGGGGGTTAGAGGCCTGCATAGAGTGTACACATTTGATTGTAGCACTGCGTGTTTTAATATCTGAGTCATTCTACAAATGCATGCATAATGGCTGGATACTTACACTGCTGGTAGTTGACTGCAGGGACAGTTTATAAATACTTCTGTTTTGGCACAGATATTAGATAAGGACATCCTTCTGACAGTATGATTGCAGGAGTGGACATAGACTGACAATCTAATTGGGGCAGTGCATGAATACTACCTTGGTTATAGCAAGAGTAAATCAGTACTCTGCTGGGGGTTAGGGGCCTTCATAGATTGTGCACATTTGATTGTAGCACTGCGTGTCTTAATACCTGAGTCATTCTACAAGTGCATGCATAGTGGCTGGATACTTACACTGCTGGTAGTTGACTGCAGGGACAGTTTATAAATACTTCTGTTTTGGCACAGAGATTAGATAAGGACATCCTTCTGACAGTATGATTGCAGGAGTGGACAGAGACTGACTATGTAATTGGGGCACTGCATGAATACTACCTGGCTTATACCAAGGGTGAATCACTACTCTGCTGGGGGTTAGAGGCCTGCATAGATTGTGCACATTTGACTGGACACTTTGTATCTTAATAACTGAGTCATTTTGCATATTTAGAATTAGGATCGGTAAAAGAGAAGAAAAAATAAAGTTATAATATATAATATAATTTTTACAACACAGCATAATTTTACCATTATATACATTATTTAGTTTGCCTTTTTTGCTGTTCTCAGAACATATTGAATTGTACTATTAATAGTGATTTCAATGTTACTCATCACAATACAGCGGGCAAAAAAAAAACTACAATCAATAAGATTATTTAAAAAAAAAACAAATCTATGTCAAAAATATTTTAAACATAGTCAACTATCTCTCCACATTGCATATAAATAACATAGTATATAACGCAACTCTCGTATATATAAAATGCTTCTTTCTAACAGAATTTTCTCAACATAATATCAAAGAAGATAAACAATAACTCAATCAACAATTCTTTATAATTTCCATATACTCTAAATGATGTAATTTGAAATATTTGCTGAAAGAATATCTCTAAAAAACTGCTTCATTTTTAATAATATCTTTCCTGTAGGCCAATTGATATTACTAAAATCCTTCATACTGAAATTGTCAAAAGTATTGGTATTAATACATCTTAACATATTCCCAATAGGCCGAATTATGTTGTTAGAACTTTGGCTTTAAAAATATTAGGTATGAATTTGGTAATTCCTTAGGCAAATGATATTTAAAAACCAAATGAGCATCAGTACAATATGTCCATCCTTTATTCCATTTTAAATAGACTGTGTAATGTCCAGATGGTGTTGAAGGTCCATCGTGGAAAATAATTGCTACTGCTACAAAAGTTCTTCCTGATATTGATAGTTGACTTGCTGCAACATTTTTAATTAAAGTTTCCAATAAAAAATCAGCTTTACAACATTGTATCATTAAAATTATATATTCTCCAAATCTTTCTATAGATAATGTTGATAACATTTCTGATTTGCATTGGCTACACTCCATGTTTTGATTTGCTGCTTTAACTAATTTATTGAAAGATACTACTTTACAGTCCGGAATTGTTAAATATATGAATCTCTCAGTGTGTATGTTAGTGGTAGAAGTAAATCTACAATTTTCACATTGATGTTCCCATTTATAACAAAGTCCAAATAGATTTTCAATTTCTATTCCTTCATCTTCCAATACTGCAAGCATATACATTAGAAATTCCTGAGCATCTTGTTGGACATTCTGTGAAAATTGTGAAGAACCACTACATATATCCAGAAGATTCTGAACATCAGAAAAACTTTGGATTTCACTTTTATCAGTTTTCAATTTTTCTAATATAGAATGCAACAAAGAACAAAACCGTTTTTCTCGATGCTCCATAATTTGCTGTTGCAGATATTCTAAAGAAAATACAACATTTACCACCACATTTGCATAGCAGTTGATACCTGAACTATTTTCTAATTGATATCCAACAATCTCTTCAATCGTCTCCTTCTGCTTTTTGCTTGGAATCTCAACATTATCTTGATTTTTTTTCTTCTCTTTAACTTTACTACAGATATTCTCATATCTCTGTTTTCGACAAACTACACTATTTTCATTTACAGGATATTCACCTAAATTGGGAGCATATAGTCTTCTTAACCGATTACACTCTCTCACACAATTTGAATCTGCACTAATCTTTCTCTCATCAAAATCAATCAAATACAATCCAGATAAAGTTCTGACTCGTGACAAAGCAACATATGCCATACCTTCTTTAAATACGGTACTCCCAATGTTTACCAAATCACTGTCTACACTTAAACCTTGAGACTTATGAATAGTCATTGCATATGCCAAGGAAAGAGGAAACTGTTTCCTACGAACATACACATCTTTAAGTAGCAAAAAACGAGCAGAACAACGACCAATTTGCTTTACTTCTTCAATCTGATAAAATTTGATTTTTAAAGATTCAATCCCATCTCTTTTTACGCCGTAAAATGACCCGACAATTTACACATACATGTAAAAAAAATTCTGAACCAGCAGTTTTAGATGTAGATTTTTCTAAAGAATCCAATTTTGTTTATAATTTTTCTGTTCGTTTTCAAGCTTTAAAAGTTCTTCGTTGAATGTAGAACACTCTCGTAGTGTCGGCATTAGGCAGATTGCCGATTATTTTTCTGCAATTTTCTTGTATATTTTTTCAGGAACTATATCTTCATTTGCAAACAAGGTAGTAAGTAGCCGACTTTCCAAAGCTTGTTTGTCATGTTCTGTCAATACTCCAATTCTTATATCTTGAAGAATAGTTCCATAATCTATATCCTTTGCCTGTCTCATATTTTTAGTAAGTTCTTTGAATTGAAAATATGACCAAATATTAACGCTTCCAATGCTTCCCAAAGACTTTCTGGTGTCTTCATTTTGAAGTGTTTTAAATACTGGCTGTCCTTTTACAGGAGTGAGTTGAAGTAGATCACCAAAAACTATGACATGTTTTCCTCCAAATAACACATTGTATTCTTTTTTTTTAATTTGCTGCATTCTTAAATGCACAAAGGCAAGCATTAAGTTTGAGACCATGCTCACCTTATCAATAATTAGAAGTTTAATTTTCTTTAGCACTCTTGAAACTTCATAACAAGCTTCTCCAGATAGCTTGTGATATTCCAATTCATTTTCATGCTCTACAGATAGCATAAGTAAACAAAGCAAGGTAATTACTTTAATGTTGTGTGCTGCCAACCCAGTTGGAGCAGTTACAACACAAGACAAATCTGAGTCTGTTGTTTTCTGTAGATAACTGGCCAAAACTTTAATTAAGAAACTTTTTCCTGTGCCAGCCTAACCACTGACATACATTTGGATGGGTTAAAATGATGTGCATGTACATTCTTTCTTTTCATGAAGAAAACCATGGTCGATCTGTTCTTTCACTTGCTGGTATATTTCTTTCTGTTCAACATTTAGTTGTTCTTCCAAGATTCCCAAGTCCATCATATCTTCTTGAGCTTGATGCATTGTTGTTTCCACTTCACTCATGGCGATGGCTGCTTCATTTTCAATAATTGGTTGTCCTAGAGGGTCCTGACTCAGTGGAGCAGAACTTTGTGACTATCTTGAGAACTGTCTCTAGCAATCTCAGCTGTAATAGTAGCTTCTTGATCAATTTCTTCATTCAACATTTTGAGAAAATTTGCAAAAACTGTGCATTCAATGCTATCTTTACATGCATTGAAGGAATCTTCATAGCACTCAATATCTCCAAGTAATTCCAGTTCTGTACGCCAAGGTTTGAAGAGTTGTAAAAGTGCCAAATAGTAAAATTCTCTTTTATCAGGAGTATCACAGGTCAGTTTCCTATGATTAATCAAATTTCCTTTAGTATGTTTCACCAAACATCCTTCTGAACCAATCACTGCATATTTTCCTTCATTTATATTCTCTGTAGTATTTCTCTTAAAACTGTAATATTGCAGTACTTCATAGAGACATGTGTTCTCAAGATGAGGACTTCTATTTGGATAGTATGTATCTAGCATGTTTGTTTTGACTATATCTGTGTTTTCCGGTTCATTTAATGCTAAATATTAAATTTTCTGGATAGGTTTAAGTACTCGATTTCGCATTGCAGCAAGACTTAGACTAACCCAAATAATTCCTCTTGACTTTGAATATAAATTTGCAGACGATAATCGACTCGAACATTTGTACGATCCAATTTCTCGATGTGACAGCATCTTCAAACTAAAGCTGTACAATTTCTTACTGAGAGTCTTCTCGTGGGAAATTTCTTCCCACATTTCTTTCAACTCCGTCTTTTTTGATTTTGTTATGTATGATGTTACATATCGAGCCACAGCAATGGAATGATCCACAACATACTGGATATCCATTTTAGCATTCCACAATGACAGAATAACTGGATTACAATCATTTATATACTACGATTTTTCACTTCTTCTTAAATTGTACGTATTTTTGGGAGATTTTCTAGTGATGGTATGTCTCACCGCTGACATGAAACTGTTCGCTCTTCCTTTGGATATTACTGGATGTGGAAATCCAAAACGACATTTGGTATAAAACTTTTCCTTCGACTTGTTTTTCCGTCGACAGTATTTCCCAAATCGATGATTTTGGAATCATAACACTTGTTGCCTTAAGGTGTTTTCTTCTGTTCTTTTAGGTATAGCACATGTAACATAATCTTCAATAAAAGATAAAATAGTGTCATCCGAATCAGTTCCAAATTTGGGTGCATCCTTGATCCATAGAAGCATATGAATATGAGGAGCACCTCCAGCTTGATACTCCTTTCTCCCCAAAAAAATCAATAACTTCTCCAAGAGGAGGATTCTTTTTGTTGCAGATAAAAGACATCATAGCTTCAAACCTATGATTGAAATATCTGCATACATTAACAGGATCCAAAGAACACAATTCTCCAAGAGTTTTGAATTCAATGTTTTGAATGTTTGAATTTGCTTCACGAAGAAATTGAAATAAATCATCCCATGCGTATTCAGCACAGCTTAGGGTAAGAAACCACGTTGGAGTTCCTAAATTCCTTAACATGCATTTAAGTTCTCCATGACGATGATACAAATACTCGTTAGTACCACGCTGACATGCCATCAAATTAATCAGTTGAGATTCCAAATGATCATCTCTCTGATGTACTTTTTCCATAAATTCCTTTGTAGAAACATTTCGAAGATGTACTCCTGTTTTTAATATATAGTTGACTGCATATGAAAGTCCAGACAAGTCACTCTCAAACAAAAGATGAAATATATATGGGATACATTGTCGAAATCTAGGATCTTCTGCATACAATCTTGTTGTCCGATATTCTGATGCAGGAATCTGTATTGATCATTCGTCATATCGTCCACCTTTTCCAGTTGGGAACAGCTGGGGAAAACAACGAGCTTCCACAGTCTTTTACCAAACACTTAAGGGATTCCCCTTCGCTTTCTTCATTTGGAATAATTCAATAGTATTCCCCAACACTTCTTTAGAATGTAAAGGATGTACACTATAATGTTCATAAATTTCTTCAGTTTTCGACATGTCTACTTTCTCAATCTGACCACTTGACATTTCGCTATCATCTCCTAAAAGTATTTCTTCTTCTTCAACATGCACATTCTTGTACAAATCATTGTTTTTTATAAGATACAATGTTGCCTTTTGCACTTTCCCGACATCCACTAATTCTTGCCAGATTTTCTTACTCTTAGTAGGAACACCATTCACTAGAATAATTAATGGTTCACTTTCTTCCTTCTTTACACCAATAGTTTCAATATTTTTCTTTAAATCTAGAGGTAAGTATACAACTCTTCCTTTTAATCCTCTCTGTAAATCTTTTGGAGGCAATTTACCTGTTTTGGGCTCCATACGAACAATAGCCTGAAACGGGTGCACAGATTGAATTAGAATACACTTATACATGTTTAAATCCATCAGTTCTTGAGGAATAGGTACCACCTCCAGATCATTATGGACAGCTCTTCCTGGCATTTTATTATCCTCTAAATTGTTATAACAATATTTACAAATACGTTGATTAGTACCCAAATCAAAGCAATCCTCTGACAACAAATATGTTGCAAATTCCTTCCACTTATCATTATTTTCTTCTTCACTGTTTAAATACAGATCAACAGTCCTAGTTTGATTCTTATAGTGAGTTCGTCGACAACAAATACATGTATAATTTGGCCTTTCACACGAAATTACCTTAAACTTTGAAATTTCTTATTCAAATTTCTCTGTAGTAATCTTCTCCACATTTTCTTCAAAGCCTACTTCTATCAATGTCTCACTTTGTCTACTCTGTTCTTCAGGACCAAAGTAACGAAACTCTATTTCATCACAAACTTTTTCTACATCTGATACTGACCCATGCACAAGTGCACTGTTTAATTCATTTAAAAATATTGCTGAACTTTTTGCGTAATACAATCTTCTGACTAACTTCCGCATTTGAGAATGATGCACTGCTAACATTCTAAAATGATGAAAAACACTTTTACATACTTTTCTAGAAAGACAAGCCAGAGAATGACCTTGCAAACCAGTATTTTTCTCACTCTGCAAGCATCTAGACCTTGCAACATTTTAATCTTTTGTTCAAGACTTTTTTTTACTATAAACTAGTAAGAAATTCTGAAAAATATCAATAGATTCCTGACGTATACTGCATATGCTACTACAATCCCAAGTATACACTGGGGCTTTAGTACGTCTCCCTAGAACTTCATCAGCTACCTGTTCCTCTACATTTCTAGGAACCATTTTTTCTTTTTCAATTGGACAACCGTTTTTAACCTCATAAGCACGACCACTGGTATCAACTGCATGCAACAATCTATTGGTTTGAAAATAACTCTCTTCATTAAAAAAAGACTCTGAACTTGAACTGTCTTTCCATTCACCCAAAAAAACATCACAAAGTTACTTCTGTTAATTAATCTCTTCTTTTTACTTTTGGCCTTCATAAAAGATATTGGCTTATCTAATGATCGAATTCTATTTAATACTAAAATTAATAATTTCCTTTTCAGTTCAAAAGCCTTTTCAACAATAGTTTCAATCTGTTTTTTCTTTTTATAAAATGCAGATTTCCTCACATCTTTCAACAAATTAAAGATAACTCTATTATAAAACATTCTTTTTCTTATTTCAGTAAACTGATTCTTTCTCCTTTTACCATATATGTTTTCTTGAAAACTTAATTTCCCATTAATTTCTCCTTTTTTCATATTATTGTTCTTTCTTCTTGAGGCATTGTTTCTACTTTCCACATTGTGCACACTATCTCTAGGCTGTGAAAGTCTTTTAATAAATTCTTTCGTTCTCTTACCACAAGATTTCTTTTTTTCCCCACACGTTGTTCTTCATCTAAATGTTGCTGTTGTTTATTCTTCAAATAATACTCCTTTTTTCGTTGTTTCCTTCTTTCTGTTTTTTTAGTCATGGTGACTTTTTTTGTAATGATGATGAACACTATCTGTTTTGAAAAAAAAAATATAATATCATTGAAATAAATCTATAAAATAATTTATTGTATTATTAAACAAATATCTTCTCCATAAAAAATATTTATATGCTGTGTTTAGAAATCACAACCCATTTTCTGCAATACAGAGGTAGTAGTTTGAAAAATTAAGGACAAAATAAGAAGTGTTTATGTGTTTAGAGGACTGCATGAATACTGGATAGGTGTTTGTAATATTGATGTATTACTACCAGGGTCATTGTATAAGTACATAAATACTGACTGAATGATTAGAGTACTGCAACAAAAGAGAATGCTGAATTTATAAATCCCTAGGTTATGGTACAGTTATTACATAAAGACATAGTTCTGTTAAGATGATTGCAGGAGTGGACAGAGAATGACAGGCTGATTGGGGTACTACATGAATACTACCTGTCTTATTGCAAGGGTGATTTAGTCGTCTGCTGATGGTTACAGGCCTACATAGATTGTGTACATTTCACTGTAGCACTGCTTATCTTAATGCCTGAGTCACTCTACAAGTGCATGGATACTGACTGGATATTTTCACTGCTGGTAGTTGACTGCAGGGAGAGTTTATACGTGCTTGTGTGTTGGCACAGAGAATCGATAAGGACATACTTCTGTCAGGATGACTCCAGGAGTAGACAGAGTCTGATTGGGCACTGCATGAATACTACCTGGCTTATTACAAGGGTGAATCAGTACTCTGCTAGGGGTTAGGGGCCTGCATACATTGCACACATTTCACTGTACCACTATGTGTCTTAATGCCTGAGTCATTCTACAGGTGTATAGACACTGACTAGATAGTGAGAGTGCTGGTAGTTGACAGGAAGGTGACTTTTTAAGTGCTTGTGTGTTAAAACAGCGATTAGATAAGGACATGCTTCTGTCAGGATAATTGCAGGAGTGGACAGATTCTGATTGAAGCACTACAAGAATACTACCTGGCTTATAGCAATGGTGAATCAGTACTCTGCTGGGGGTTACGGACCTGCATACATTGCACACATTTCACTGTAGCAGTATGTGTCTTAATGCCTGAGGCTTTCTACAGGTGTATGGACAGTAACTAGATAGCGAGAGTGCTGGTAGTTCTCAGGAGGGTGAGTTTTTAAGTGCTTGTGTGTTGAAACAGCGATTAGATAAAGACATGCTTCTGTAAGGATAATTGCAGGAGTGAACAGAGGCTGATAGGCTGATTGGTGCACTGAATAAATACTACTGAGCTTATTGCAAGGGTGAATCAATGGCATGCTGGGGGTTACAGGCCTACATACATTGTACACATTTCACTGTACCATTATGTGTCTTAATGCCTGAGACATTCTACCGGTGTATGGACAGTGACTAGATAGTGAAAGTGGTGGTAGTTGACAGGAGTGTGACTTTTTAAGTGCTTGTGTGTTGACACAGAAATTAGATAATGACATGCTTCTGTCAGGATGATTGCAGGAGTAGACAGAGAGTGATAGGCTGATTGAAGCACTGCATGAATACTATCTTGCTTATTGCAAGGGTGAATCAGTAGTCTGCTGGTTATTACAGGCCTGCATACTTTGCGTACATTTCACTTAGCACTATGTGTCTTAATGCCTAAGACATTCAAAAAGGTGTTTGGACACTGACTAGATACTGAGAGTGCTATGAGTTGACAGAAGAGTGAGTTTTTAAGTGCTTGTGTGTTGGGACAAACAGAAAATAAGGACATGGTTCTATCAGGATGATTGCACGACTGGATAGAGAGTGACAGTGTAATTGGGGCACTACTTGAATAATAATAATAATAATCCACATTTGTAAAGTGCGAACAATCACCCGTAAGGGTCTCTAGGCGCTGGGGGCCGTCGGGAAGATTAAGCAAGCTATTGCCCAGAGTCACATGGTGCTGGGCTAATCTGCCGCCGGCGCCCGAACCGTGATCCCCAGATTCCAGAATCAGTTGCCCTGGCCGCGGCGCCACACCTCACCCTGCTATAAGTCAGAATGGTATCTGGCTTATAGCAAGGGTGAATTAGTACTCTGTTGGGGGTTTGGGGCCTGCATACAGTGCACACATTTAACTGTAGGACTATGTGTCTCAATGCCTGAGGCATTCTACAGGTGTATAGCCACTGACTAGATAGTGAGAGTGCTTGTAATTGACAGAAGAGTGAGTTTTTAAGTGCTTGTGTGTTGGCACAGGCAGTCAATAAGGACATGGTTCTGTCAGGATGATTGCATGACTGGATAGAGACTGACAGTCTAATTAGGGCACTACTTGAATACTACCTGGCTTATACCAAGGGTGAATCAGTACTCTGCTGGGGGTTGGGGGCCTGCATACATTATGCACATTTAACTGTAGCACTATGTGTCTTTATGCCTGAGGCATTCTACAGGTGTATGGACAATGACTAGATAGTGAGAGTGCTGGTAGTTGACAGAAGAGAGAGTTTTTAAGTGCTTCTGTGTTGGCACAGCGATTAGATAAGGACATGCTTCTGTCAGGATAAAATTGGAGGTCTTGACAGAGACTGATAGGCTACTTGGAGCACTGCATGAATACTACCTAGTTATTGCAAGGGTGAATCAGAAGTCTGCTGGAGGTTACAGGCTTACATACATTACACACATTTCACTGTAGCACTATGTGTCTTAATGCCTGAGGTATTCTACAGGTGTATGGACACTGACTAGACAGTGAGAGTGCTGTGAGTTGACAAAAGGGTGAGTTTTTAAGTGCTTGTGTGTGGGCACAAACAGTAAATAAGAACATGGTTCTGTCAGGATGATTGCAGGACTGGATAGTGAGTGTCAGTCTAATTAGGGCACTACTTGAATACTACCTGGCTTATAACAAAGGTGAATCAGTACTCTGTTGGGAGTTAGTGGCCTGCATACATTGCGCACTTTTAACTATAGCACTATGTGTCTTAATGCCTGAGGCATTCTACAGGTATATAGACACTGACTAGATAGTGATAGTGCTGGTAGTTGAGAGAAGAGTGAGTTTTTAAATGCTTCTGTGTTAGCACAGCAATTACATAAGGACATGCTTCTGTCAGGATAATTTTAGGACTGGACAGAGACTGATAGGCTGATTGGATCACTCAATGAATACTACCTAGTTATTGCAAGGATGAATCAGAAGTCTGCTGGAGGTTACAGACCTACATACATTACACACATTTCACTGTAGCACTATGTGTCTTAATGCCTGAGGTATTCTACAGGTGTATGGACACTGACTAGATAGTGAGAGTGCTATGAGTTGACAGAAGAGTGAGTTTTTAAGTACTTGTGTGTTGGCACAGACAGTAAATAAGGATATGGTTCTGTCTGGATGATTGCAGGACTGGATAAAGAGTGACAGTGTAATTGCGGCACTCCTTGAATACTACCTGGCTTATAGCAAGGGTGAATCAGTACTCTGTTGGGGGTTAGGGGCCTGCATACTCTGCACACATTTAACTGTAGCACTATGTGTCTCAATGCCTGAGGCATTCTACAGGTGTATAGACACTGACTAGATAGTGAGAGAGCTGGTAGTTGAGAGAAGAGTGAGTTTTTAAATGCTTCTGTGTTGGCAGAGCGATTAGATAAGGACATGCTTCTGTCAGGATAATTGCAGGAGTGGACAGAAACTGATAGCCTGATTGGGATACTGCCTGAATACTACCTAGTTATTGCAAGGGTGAATCAGAAGTCTGCTGGAGGTTACAGACCTACATACATTACACACATTTCACTGTTGCACTATGTGTCTTAATGCCTGATGTATTCTACAGGTGTATGGACACTGACTAGATAGTGAGAGTGCTGTGAGTTGACACAAGGGTGAGTTTTTAAGTGCTTGTGTGTTGGCACAAACGGTAAATAAGATCATGGTTCTGTCAGGATGATTGCAGAACTGGATAGAGAGTGTCAGTCTAATTAGGGCACTACTTGAATACTACCTGGCTTATAGCAAGGGTGAATCAGTACTCTGTTGGGAGTTAGTGACCTGCATACATTGCACACATTTAACTGTAGCACTATGTGTCTTAATGCCTGAGGCATTCAAAAGGTGTATGGACACTGACTAGATACTGAGAGTGCTATGAGTTAACAAAAGGGTGAGTTTTTAAGTGCTTGTGTGATGACACAGACAGTAAATAAGGACATGGTTCTGTCAGGTTGATTGCAGGACTGGATAGAGAGTGACAATCTAATTGGGGCACTACTTGAAAGAATCAGTACTCTGCTGTGGATTAGGGGCCTGCTTACATTGCGCACATTTCACTGTAGCACTATGGTGCCAATCACGATCCTGTAAAAACCGGGTACGAACCGTCGGACGGAGCATATTCTCCGTCCGACGCGTACCCGGTCTTAAAAATATACAAACATGGAAGTACGATTCGCACGGAAATACCATTTCCGTACGAATCGTACAAAACCCCGACCGACGAAAATAAACACACAAATGTGATCCGGGAAAGCGCCGACGTGACGCCTGCCATTCACGAACCAGGCATTACGATTCGCACCGACGTCATCCCGCACGGACAATATTTTCCGGCAGCCAAAAACTGCCGGGAAATCAGGACGACGCGAACAAGGAGTACCTGCACGCGACGGACAGACATGGACCCGAACCTACGTGTCATCCCGGCCCTCATAGCAGTCGACCTCCTCTACAGGTTACGACGCAGATGCCGCAGAAGGTCAGAACAACAAAGGGAGGGGGGAAAGGGGGGGGCAGGACCAGGGGCAGGCCACAAAACCCCCACCAAAGTCACACAGCACACATGCCCTGGACATACCTGACCCCCAGGCCCTGGTCACTACAAGGGGGTGGGGGCGTGTCCAGCAAAGCCAGCGTCCGCCACAACGGAAGTGCTTGATGACGCGAACCGGCAACACAACAATACAGGTACGTCCCGTACCCACGCCTTAAGAGCGTGGGTACGAGTCGTACCCCGCCCACACCTACGTCACCCCAACAATGGCGGGATGGCTGTACCCACGTGGCAAAGGCCTGGGTACGGCCCGCACAAGCATTCCATAGCGTGGGTACGGATATGTACGGACCGTACTCCCACCCCCGTATGCATGGAGCATACCCCCCACCCCAACAGTGTAAGTACGACCCGTACCCTCACCCGTATGCATGGAGCGTACCCCTACCCCAACCGTGTATGTATGACCCGTACCCTCACCCGCGTACGTATGGAGCGTACCCCCCACCCCAACAGTGTAAGTACGACCCGTACCCTCACCCGCGTATGCATGGAGCGTACCCCCACCCCAACCGTGTATGTACGACCTGTACCCTCACCCGCGTACGTATGGAGCGTACCCCCCACCCCAACAGTGTAAGTACGACCCATACCCTCACCCGCGTACGTATGGAGCGTACCCCCCACCCCAACAGTGTAAGTATGACCCGTACCCTCACCCGCGTACGTATGGAGCGTACCCCCCACCCCAACAGTGTAAGTACGACCCGTACCCTCACCCGCGTATGCATGGAGCGTACCCCCACCCCAACCGTGTATGTACGACCCGTACCCTCACCCGCGTACGTATGGAGCGTACCCCCCACCCCAACAGTGTAAGTACGACCCGTACCCTCACCCGCGTATGTATGGAGCGTACCCCCCACCCCAACAGTGTAAGTACGACCCATACCCTCACCCACGTATGTATGGAGGTTACCCCCCACCCCAACAGTGTAAGTACGACCCGTACCCTCACCCGCGTATGCATGGAGCGTACCCCCCATGCCAACAGTGTACGTACGGACCGTACCCCCACCTCGTATGCATGGAGCGAACCCACACCCGTGTATGTTCTAAGCGTACATATCGTGAAATAGGAGGGTTGGGTGCAGAGTCCTCCCAGCAGTGCCCAGTCACAGGAGGGGTGTGTGCAGAGTCCTCCCAGCAGTGCCCAGTCACAAGAGGGGTGTGTGCAGAGTCCTCCCAGCAGTGCCCAGACACAGGAGGGGTGGGTGCCCAACACTCCCAGCAGTGCCCAGTCACAGGAGGGGTGGGTGCAGACTCCTCCCAGCAGTGCCCAGACACAGGAGGGGTGGGTGTAGAGTCCTCCCAGCAGTGCCCAGACACAGGAGGGGTGGGTGTCTAACACTCACAGCAGTGCCCAGACACAGGAGGGGTGGGTGTAGAGTCCTCCCAGCAGTGCCCAGACACAGAAGGGGTGGGTGCCTAACACTCACAGCAGTGCCCAGACACAGGAGGGGTGGATGTAGAGTCCTCCCAGCAGTGCCCAGACACAGGAGGGGTGGGTGCCCAACACTCCCAGCAGTGCCCAGTCACAGGAGGGGTGGGTGCAGACTCCTCCCAGCAGTGCCCAGACACAGGAGGGGTGGGTGTAGAGTCCTCCCAGCAGTGCCCAGACACAGGAGGGGTGGGTGCCTAACACTCACAGCAGTGCCCAGACACAGGAGGGGTGGGTGTAGAGTCCTCCCAGCAGTGCCCAGACACAGGAGGGGTGTGTGCAGAGTCCTCCCAGCAGTGCCCAGACACAGGAGGGGTGGGTGCCCAACACTCACAGCAGTACCCAGACACAGGAGGGGTGGGTGCAGACTCCTCCCAGCAGTGCCCAGACACAGGAGGGGTGGGTGTAGAGTCCTCCCAGCAGTGCCCAGACACAGGAGGGGTGGGTGCCTAACACTCACAGCAGTGCCCAGACACAGGAGGGGTGGGTGTAGAGTCCTCCCACCAGTGCCCAGGCACAGGAGGGGTGTGTGCAGAGTCCTCCCAGCAGTGCCCAGACACAGGAGGGGTGGGTGCCCAACACTCCCAGCAGTGTTCAGTCACAGAAGGGGTGGGTGTAGAGTCCTCCCAGCAGTGCCCAGACACAGGAGGGGTGTGTGCAGAGTCCTCCCAGCAGTGCCCAGACACAGGAGGGGTGGGTGCCTAACACTCACAGCAGTGCCCAGACACAGGAGGGGTGGGTGTAGAGTCCTCCCAGCAGTGCCCAGACACAGGAGGGGTGTGTGCAGAGTCCTCCCAGCAGTGCCCAGACACAGGAGGGGTGGGTGCCCAACACTCCCAGCAGTGCCCAGTCACAGGAGGGGTGGGTGCAGACTCCTCCCAGCAGTGCTCAGACACAGGAGGGGTGGGTGTAGAGTCCTCCCAGCAGTGCCCAGACACAGGAGGGGTGTGTGCAGAGTCCTCCCACCAGTGCCCAGACGCAGGAGGGGTGGGTGCAGAGTCCTCCCAGCAGTGCCCAGACACAGGAGGGGTGGGTGCAGAGTCCTCCCAGCAGTGCCCAGACACAGGAAGGGTGGGTGCAGAGTCCTCCCAGCAGTGCCCAGACACAGGAGGGGTATGTGCAGAGTCCTCCCAGCAGTGCCCAGACACAGGAGGGGTGTGTGCAGAGTCCTCCCAGCAGTGCCCAGACACAGGAGGGGTGTGTGCAGAGTCCTCCCAGCAGTGCCCAGACACAGGAGGGGTGGGTGCCCAACACTCCCAGCAGTGCCCAGTCACAGGAGGGGTGGGTGCAGACTCCTCCCAGCAGTGCCCAGCCACAGGAGGGGTGGGTGTAGAGTCCTCCCAGCAGTGCCCAGACACAGGAGGGGTGGGTGCCTAACACTCACAGCAGTGCCCAGACACAGGAGGGGTGGGTGTAGAGTCCTCCCAGCAGTGCCCAGACACAGGAGGGGTGGGTGCCTAACACTCACAGCAGTGCCCAGACACAGGAGGGGTGGGTGTAGAGTCCTCCCAGCAGTGCCCAGACACAGGAGGGGTGTGTGCAGAGTCCTCCCAGCAGTGCCCAGACACAGGAGGGGTGGGTGCCCAACACTCCCAGCAGTGCCCAGTCACAGGAGGGGTGGGTGCAGACTCCTCCCAGCAGTGCCCAGACACAGGAGGGGTGGGTGTAGAGTCCTCCCAGCAGTGCCCAGACACAGGAGGGGTGGGTGCCTAACACTCACAGCAGTGCCCAGACACAGGAGGGGTGGGTGTAGAGTCCTCCCAGCAGTATCCAGACACAGGAGGGGTGTGTGCAGAGTCCTCCCAGCAGTGCCCAGACACAGGTGGGGTGGGTGCCTAACACTCACAGCAGTGCCCAGACACAGGAGGGGTGGGTGTAGAGTCCTCCCAGCAGTGCCCAGACACAGGAGGGGTGTATGCAGAGTCCTCCCAGCAGTGCCCAGACACAGGAGGGGTGGGTGCCCAACACTCCCAGCAGTGCCCAGTCACAGGAGGGGTGGGTGCAGACTCCTCCCAGCAGTGCTCAGACACAGGAGGGGTGGGTGTAGAGTCCTCCCAGCAGTGCCCAGACACAGGAGGGGTGTGTGCAGAGTCCTCCCACCAGTGCCCAGACGCAGGAGGGGTGGGTGCAGAGTCCTCCCAGCAGTGCCCAGACACAGGAGGGGTGTGTGCAGAGTCCTCCCAGCAGTGCCCAGACACAGGAGGGGTGGGTGCCCAACACTCCCAGCAGTGCCCAGTCACAGGAGGGGTGGGTGCAGACTCCTCCCAGCAGTGCCCAGACACAGGAGGGGTGGGTGTAGAGTCCTCCCAGCAGTGCCCAGACACAGGAGGGGTGTGTGCAGAGTCCTCCCACCAGTGCCCAGACGCAGGAGGGGTGGGTGCAGAGTCCTCCCAGCAGTGCCCAGACACAGGAAGGGTGGGTGCAGAGTCCTCCCAGCAGTGCCCAGACACAGGAGGGGTGTGTGCAGAGTCCTCCCAGCAGTGCCCAGACACAGGAGGGGTGTGTGCAGAGTCCTCCCAGCAGTGCCCAGACACAGGAGGGGTGGGTGCCCAACACTCCCAGCAGTGCCCCTGCAAAGAAAAGGGTGGAGTACCCACAGATCCAATGCCCACAAATGTCAGTCAGGTGCACAAAGATCCTGCAGTACATGTACCACATGTGTGCGAGGCTGGGAGTATACACATGCATAGCGCCAAAAATAAAACATGTACACATGAAGTCATGACAACAGTCTACATACACAAGTACAGTGACCACCAAGGACGCCACCAATGATGCAGGTGGAGACATCGCTCAGCATGCATGGCCCAAGTGTAACGAGTCCGTCACACACCCAGCCAATGTAGACACAGCTCAGCACCACATATTGGAAAGACCCTGCAGGGAAGATGTCAGGTTACACAGAGGAAGGGACACACCTTGGGACGATGTCACCATGCAGTAACTGCTTACATGAACAAAGTTATGTAGCCAACAGCTTGTGATGGCACACAGACACCAGGATCCACCCTATGACCAGCACAAGACTACAATTCCCACACACCCAACACATTATCACCACCCAAAATAATGGGGCAGGTCGACCAACAGCAGTACCAGACAGACAGTAGTGTACTAAGGAAAAATAAATTGCTTTATTCAGCATCCAAAAATCAGTTTGTCCCTTGAAAGTTCAAAATGTACAATGCCCATAGGGCAATCCAAAGTTCGAATCCAGGTGGGGGACACAGTGGGACGCGTGTCCCCTAGCTTGCCTGCACAGTCAGACTCCTTCGTCTTCCAGAGCGGGGAGGGCATCATGTGGGGGGGAAGGACCAGGCACCGCAGGGACATGAGGGTGAAGGGTAGGCGTCGTGGGTGCAGGGATGGAGGACTCCACCACAGGGGGTGGGGCAGGGCCAAAGGCGGAGGCCAGGATGTCGCTGCACACCTTAGCAAGGTCCTCCAGAGACTCCCCTGCACCCGAAGGAACCACAGGCCCCAAGGAGGTGGGGGGGTGGAGGGATGGGTCGCAGCGCCACTGGGGGAGGGTGTGGACAGGGGGGATTCAACCATCCTGACCGGGGACTCCCTTGACCGCTTGCGGGGTGGTGTCACAGTGGGGCTCAGGAACAGAGCGTCCATGAAGGAGTCTTTGCCGGATATGTGGCCAGGAGAGCTGAGGGGAGGGGATTTGGAGGGAGTGGATTGGGTGGAATGCGGACTCCCACTCTGGCTGCGTGGCTTACATTTGCCCCCCAACCCAGTGGGTGTGCCTACTTCACCCTGTGTGTGCGTGCCAGGAGGTGTGCATATGACCTTCTCTGCTGGTGTGGTGCCTGTGTCTGTTGTGGTGGGTGCATGCTGATGTCTGGGTGTACGTGGGACAGGCATGGGAGTGGGAAGTGTGGATGGGACAGGGGTAGGGGGTTGGACGTAGCGCTGCAGGAGACCCACTGCTGCAGTCAGTGTCGAGTCAATGGACCTCAGCAAGTTGCGTTGGTCAGCCTGCGATGAGAAAATGCCCTCCAAGTATGCCTCCATGTTGTTCAGCACTTGGCTGTGGCCATGGAGGACATTAAGCATCACAGCCTGACCAACCTGCAACTGCCGCTGGATGTCCACAGACTCGGCATTGGCGGCAGCAGTGGAGACCGGGGCAGGGGGTGCGGTGCCTGGCAGGAAGGAGACATGTGGTGACAGGGCACGCTGGGAAGGGACACGAGCAAGTGGGAGGCGGCTGATGGCAATGGAGGGGGCGGGGTGAAATGTTGTGCCGCTGTCAGCTGCTGGTGCAGCCTCCGCCCACTCGGAGAGATCATGCTCAGAACCTCACAACCTATGCTGTAGACACTGAGAGTGTCCACATTTTGTGATGACACACATGACACCTATGAAAAAATGCCCCAGGGGACAGTAGTGGCCACACAACTCCATGGTCTTGAATGGGAATGACTGCAACACATGCCACCATCCCTGCACTATGCGTATCGCACACTCATGCACATCATGTCACAGGCCACAACATAGGACATGCGTGCTGTAAGGCATGACACTTGAGAGACTAACTCCCATGTCTGGACTCAGCATCAGTGCCAACTGACATGGAACCCACAAGTACTGAACTGGACAGGGCACAGGCAAGGTCCCAAAACCTGTTACACACCACCCCCACACATGATGCTACAGGCATAGTTCACGTGGAGAAAGTGCCAGCCTACATAACCTTGTGAAGGAGTGACTACACACAGACCAGGGAACACATTGCAAGGAGGGGAAGGGTGGCAGGAGAGCACCGCTATACTGTGGATAACAGGATCTGCACAGCACCTTTAAACCCTGGCAGTGTATCCATGCAACTGTGCACTTACAAATGCTGGTGACACACAACAAACACACAGGTACCTACCCCCTTCCTGCTGCTGCTTCTCCTGTAAGTGCATGTCCAAGTCTGGAAATACCACCGCCAGCACATGCTTGTTGGATGTGGGTCAGACGGCGGCGCCCGCAGTTCTTATGGGTCTCAGGTGAGTCCCCCAGCAGGACCCGTGCGATCCTCCGCGTCCAGCACCGGATATCCTGCCAGCGTTTCCTCACCTGGGCCAGGCGCCGCTTGCGACCGTCCGTCCTCCTCACGGCACTGACGGCGTTCATCCATATCTGCTTCTTGGCAGAGGCGCCTACCTGTGAGGATGAACAAGTGACACTACATCAATACACCTAGCACATGTCACAGAGACACATATTAGAACCAATTTGCTGTTTACAACAAGGCATAGTATGCATCCAACGCATTGCACCTTTGTCATAGGGACATGATCCTCTGGGGAAGGGCAAAAGCAGTACTGTTGGACTTGGCCCTTCTGGCAGGTTCACCCCTGAACTTTTTTTGCTTTTTACTGATGACTTGGTGTGGTAATTGTTTGGTTTCTGCGCACTTTCCCTGTGTCCCAGGGTAAAGTGCGTGCGTGCTCTGAGTGCATGTGGTGAGATAGGCCTGCCCTCCCATAGGAATGCATGGGGAGTGTATGTGTCCCTAGTAGTTCCTGATGCGTGGGGTGTGCAGGCCCGAGTTTGGTATGTGCGGACTCGTGGGAGTGAATGCTGCGCGATGATGTGTGCGGCGTGCATGTACCTAGTGTGGAAGTGCCACTTCTAGAAGTGGGCACTTCTGTGTGCAGTGTGTCTGTCGTGTGATTGGCTGGTCGTGTCATGTGACGGGCTAGGGATTCCCCAGAGTCAGGATGAGTCACCCAGTGGTGAATGGGGAGATCAGCAGCTAGATGGGTGGGAGGAGTACACCTGGGTCCTGAATAGGACAGGGTTTTCCACACACAATGCTGGCCCCGCCCCCTGTGGTGCGACTGACGACCCTAGCCCTGCCAGTGAATAGAGTGAGGGGCTGAGCACATCAAGGGTGCTTCCCAACCAGCTGCGACTGGTTTTCCCCCTCACCCTGAACCCAGAACAAAGGGTTTGCCTGTATAAAAATGGGGCTGTGTCCCCACAGAAACTGTTCTCTGCCAGGATCTTACCTGAGGGGGGCTGCTGCTGCTGCTGGACCAGAGGACCGCCACCTGGACTACCTCCCTGCCTGGAGGCCCAGTGAGCTGGCTCTGGGTCCAGCCTTGCCCCCCCCCCACCCCTGCCCTGCTGCATGCAGGGAAGAACTCTGCTGGACTTTGTGGTGCTTTTTTGTATGCCTAAGCGCTGGGAGCGCTTTTCCTTGGCTTATAGCGCTAGGAGCGCTTTATTTGGACCCCCAGCGCTTCTAGGGCGCTTTCATTGTTGGCAGTAGCGCTACCCCGCTGTCGTTGCCGTGTACTTGCGGGTGCCTACCCCGCTTATTTAATTATTTTCCTACGGCGGGTGCCCACCCCGCCGTATATTGCCTATCGCGAGGGAGCCTACCCCTCTGACTGCCGGGATAATCACCGCTGCGGCCCCGTTCGACTGATCCGGAAGTCAGGCGCTCCTGCCCGTGACGGGGGCGGAGCCTGCAGCCGGGCAGGAAGTGGCGCCAGCATCTCGACGCGGCGCAGGGCTCCCGTGTGACGGAGGGAAGCCCCGCGCCAGGAAGAGGAACGCCGCCGAAAGGAGGTGCCAGCGGGAGCGGGTGGGAGCCTACCCCGCGCTCCCTCGACTCCGAAGGACGGCCAGCTAAAGAGAGACTCCCCCCGACGAGGCCCGGTGAGTGGGGCTCTGGCCTGGGGGGGAGCGGTGCTTCTCGAGCCTAGAGAGGCTCAGGTAGGGGGCATTTCCCCAACGGTGTCGGGGCACAGTTTCGGTGCCCGTCTCGAGCACGCAGTGCACATTTCCGCTGCCCCACCTGACAGTGGGCAGCGGCGTGGAGGATCTAGGCGATCTCCAGAGTCTACGTGGCTCCAGCCTAGAGGGGCATTTGTGTCACGGAGTAGAGCGGCCCCGGAAGGCAGCGGGCCGCTCCAACGTTGCCCCCCAGTTATTTCTCGAGCCCACGAGGCTCCAAGGGGCATATTCGTTTTCAGAGCCCACGAGGCTCCAAAGAGGCGCATGGTTCTCGAGCCCCAGAGGCTCCAACGAAGGGGCATATTATTATTTAGAGCCTGCGAGGCTCTAGGGGGCATTTCAGTTGTTCAGAGCCCTGGGAGGCTCCAACGTGTGCCACAGCATCTCTCCAGTTGCCCAGCACTTAGTGGGCAACTGCTACGTTTAGGTTGTGGCCTCTGCGTTTTGGTTTACGCTTTTGCCCTGACTGCATGCGCAGTCTTCCCCTGACTTTGCTGGGACATAGGGTGTCCTTGCCCCGACAAGGCCAGTTGGCCTAGGGACTGCCACAGATAGTGGCTAATGTGAGTTTTTGCGCCATTGTTCTTTTCCTGCACCTCTGAATGTGTTTATGCGTCATGTGCTTTGCTTTACACCTCTGAATGTTATGCATCATGTGTTTATGTGCTTAGACCCCTACAGGTATTGTGATACTTAGGTGGTTGCTTTCTCCCTAACACAGGTGGTGCTAGTGAGGTCCTGATTCCCTGCGCAATATTTTCCTAAAGGTGGTTAGGGTTGCGTAGGTGGTACTTACCTGATGCTAGTGTGATGACGCTGAGGTCATTATTGCGCCAGTAGTTACTGGTTGTGTGCTACATATGTTATTTTGTACTACAGTATTATTCCTATGTTCTAAGAGTGCTAATTCCGGACAGCGGTCCACGTGGCCCTGTCCCCTGTACATATAATCCCTTGTAAATTCTGCCCGTGCCTGTTGGCACATTGTAGAGTGTGTGTTTTTGTCTAATGTGTTGTGTATAATACAAAGGCTATTTTTATAGAATACCTTGTGTGGAGTTTCCTTTGTGGTGGGCCTTGGGTGTTGTTGCTGGGTGCCCGCGCAAACGCTTTACACATCGCCTCAGGGATAAGCCTGACTGCTCGTGCCAAGCTACCAAGGGGGTGAGCAGGGGTTATCTTTGGCGTGTAACTCCCCAGCCCTGACTAGAGTGGTGGTTTCTGCCTGGCTTTGGCGCAAGCCTCAGCCAACCAGAAATCCCATTTCTAACAAGTACGTGCCATTGAAAGTACACAGGTGGAATGAGGGCAACAACACAATCAATGATCCAGGCTCACACTGTGCATCACAAGCTACACCAGGATAATGTACAGCACCTCTAAGCAGTCACATGCCACAGGCCACTGACGCTACCTCAGTAGAGTACACAGACACACACAGGCACAGGACATTCACCTGCCAATGCCAAATGCAGCGACAAACCTCACTCTGCACATGTGCCACTAGACAGGGGGGGGCTCACAGGTGTGGGGCTGGCTCTGCACGTCAGACACACAGCACTGCTCCCTGCTCACATCACATGGGCAGGGTATATCCATCCCTCATGCAGCCCGGGTGCCACACTCCACATATGCACCCACCCACATGACAGGGGACTTACACACACACCCATGTCCAGGGTACGAACACATCATGTGGACACTCTCACAGAACTAACACACATCTGTGGGTACAGTCACCTGTCACACTGGGCTGACCACATAATCACATGAGGACTGTAGAGGCTACATTCCCAGGAGGACAAGACAGGCAGAATGTGGCATGCACCATGCAGTGATTGTCACAGTAAACACAATGCAAGTGAGGACGGCAGACATGCACCACAGCATGCTCTGGCTGGGAGACATCAGGCATTCCCCCCCCTGGGACCCCCCCTACAGTACATAGCATGTGTGTCACACCAGGACACAATGCCAGAAGTCACGGTCACAAACAAGGGACACAGTCTGTGCTAGTAGACTCTGCACTCACCTGATACCCTGGTCGCCCATACAGCAGGGGGTACTGTGGGAGGATCACATCCAGCAATGCCAGGTTCTCCTCCAGGGTGAAAGGCTGTGACCTCTCCACAGACCTTGACATGGTTCCAGGGAATCAGTAGCAGCAGCTGGGTCGTAGAATCCAAAGATGTGCAGGCAAGTGCTCCCTCATGGGACCTGGCTGCCTTATATCTGCCTTGCTGGCCTGTTTCATGCACAGGAGTACAGAGTGATTGGTCACTCACATTTGCATCCTATGTTTCCTCCAATCCCTTCAAACCTAGCACAGTCATTGGGTTCTGATTGTGTTTTTTTCTTGAGCATGATGTCAACTCCAGAACCACATTGCAACAAAGTAGATTTATTCAAACTGACTTCTGCTGTGCACCTGCTGAAAAAAATTCAAACTTTAAACTTGGTCTCCATGACAACCAGCATGCATGTAGGCCTTAATACTTGTCCCTCATGTGTCCCCTATGTAATTTGGAGTTTCACACACATGTACGGTGCGTTCCAGGGCCCTAGGGCACCCCAAAAGCATAGCAACGGCCCGCACAGGCGTGTGTACGGTCCGTACCACTATGGGTGTGCTCGCGTATGCGTACCCATAGTTATAGTGAGCGTACAGGCGTGTGTACGGTCCGTATCACTATGGGTACGCATACGCGAGAACACCCATAGTGGTATGGACCGTACACGCATGCGTACGCTCACTATCACTATGGGTGTTCTCGCGTATGCGTACCCATAGTGGTACGGACCGTACACACGCCTGTACGCTCACTATCACTATGGGTACGCATACGCGAGCACACCCATAGTGATACGGACCGTACACACGCCTGTACGCTCACTATCACTATGGGTGTGCTCGCGTATGCGTACCCATAGTGGTACGGACCGTACACACGCCTGTACGCTCACTATCACTATGGGTACGCATACGCGAGCACACCCATAGAGATACGGACCGTACACACGCCTGTACGCTCACTATCACTATGGGTGTGCTCGCGTATGCATACCCATAGTGGTACGGACCGTACACACGCCTGTACGCTCACTATCACTATGGGTGTTCTCGCGTATGCGTACCCATAGTGGTACGGACCGTACACACGCCTGTACGCTCACTATCACTATGGGTACGCATACGGCAGCACTCCCATAGTGATAGGGAACGTACACAGGCCCTCTGAGCGAATGTACGGTGCCTTTCACACATCACAGTGGTGACAGGCAGCACACAGGAAGGAATAGGGCTGACATACTTGTCCATGAATGGACATCAAGGCATTTTCTGGGCAGTACTACATGTGTGGGGCACAGGTGTGAAAGGCTGTGATGTGGCACATTACTCCTGAGTCAAGAAGGCACCAGATGTATGATGAGATGTGTACAGATGTCATGTGTGACGGTGCAATGTGTGCCAGGCATGCCCTTAACTCCTTTGACATGTGTGCATGTCGTACTGCACACTTGGGATGAGCGTCACTGGCATGCCACAGTCAACAACACACGCAAGTGTCCCCTGATGCCCGCTACAGGGGTTACCACACCAGACATGTCACTGCCCACGGTGCACGATGTGTCTATGTCATGTATGTGTGGGGTGTTCCCATTAGCTTGATGTTGGTGCTCCCTCAAAAGCATCAGCTGTTGCAGCAACCAACATGTGTCTGTGTGTAGATGGACATGGCACACTGTTACGCACACCAGGCCACATGTGGTATCGGATGTGAGGTGCGTATGTATGCATGGGACACGGAGTAGCGTCACAAGGACATGTCTGCATCCTCTCAATGAATGTGTGGTGAGTCATTACATGTACACCTTATTGGCAAGGTGTGTGGGCTGTCCTAGTGTCATGTCATGTGACCTGTGGCTCTAGTGTTCCGCTACCAGTCTCTGAAATCGACATCCTACTTCTGCTGATGTGTTGATGTATGTCACTCCTGTGTTACGTCTGGCTGTTCACTTACACTGGGACACAGCTAATCCCATGCCATGGCATGTGGAGGTTCACAATCTCCGTGTGTAGCTGGGTCTTGGTAGGAGTGTCACCTGGCAGCCATACGTGTCCAGGGCATGTGGCACATACCTGACTCCGTATGTCGCATATGTGTATTGACAGATTAACATGTGCTCAGTACAAATCAATTGTTGTTGTAGTGCACTCACTCTTCCTTGTCACTTCCCAATTACTGCAGAGCGCTGCCTCTTCCCCGACCAATTCCGGACTTGGCTGACATGCGGGAGAATGACTGTATCCGGTGCTACCGCTTCCCCCAACCGTTGATTGAGGAGTTGACGGCGAGGCTGGCACCACACCTGCAACCGCTGCACAGGTATCCTACGGCACTGACACCCAAGCTGAAGGTAATGGCAGCCCTACATTTTCTTGCCACGGGTACCTTTCAATATACCATAGCTCATGTTGGTGGCATGTCCCAGAGCATGTTCAGCCGTGTGCTGCATGATTTCTTAGAGGCCATGTTGCTTCACCTGGATGAGTTCATCCATTTCCCAACTCCTGAAATGTTGACTGGGGTCAAGCGTGGATTCTATGCCCTGGGAGGGATGCCCCATGTCATTGGGTCCATAGATGGGACACATGTGGCTTTGGTACCACCACAGGCACAGGAGGTAGCGTACAGGAATCGCAAGCACTACCACTCCATCAATGCCCTTGTGGTGTGTCTGTCCAACATGGTGATTTCAAATGTCTGTGCTCGTTTTCCAGGATCAGCACATGATGCCTACATCATGAGGCGTAGCAGGGTGCCTGAAATGATGACGCAGCTGCGCAACGAACGAGCATGTGTTGTTGGTGGGTACACTCTGTCTGTCCTGTATTTTGCGTAGACTTCCAGCACGACCGCTTCTCCTGTCCTACTTATGTCCATGTGGTTTCCATGTAGGGGACGCTGGCTATCCCAACATGCCATGGCTGATCACACCTCTCCGCAACCCCAGCACGCCGGCCCAGCTCTGCTACAACACCGCCCATGGCCGGACACGGCGAGTGATAGAGAGGACATTTGGCCTCCTGAAGAGCCAATTCCGATGCCTCCACAAGACCGGCAGCGCCCTCCCATATGCCCCGGCGAAGGTCTGTAAAATCTTCATGGTCTGCTGCATGCTGCACAACATGGCAGTTGAGAAAGCTGTGCCACTCATCCTGGATCAAGATGATCAGGACCATCCACCCGTGGAGGACGAAGGTCTTGGCAATGGGGCTAGTGATGTGGAGGATGTGGTTCCGCAAAAGGACATCCGGAGTCGGCTCATATGCGACTTCTTTGCTTAGTGGTGAGTACCAGTGTCTGTGTGTGCACGCATTGGTCCCCGTGTGGCATGTGTTGCGATGTGTGTGTCCATCTGCATGTATGCCACGTGAGTCAGAGGTGTGTGTGGATGTGTCACTGGAGTGATGGTGCCAGTGATGAGTGTATTTCCCCAGTCAGAATTGTGACCTAGCATGTTGTCATCCTTACATGTGTCGAGTACATGCACATGCAAGTGGCTGTGCTTTTTGTGGCTGACTTCTTGTGTGTCTCTCATCCCCAGGTACTTGCGCATGCCGTCTGCTGGTTGCATTGTTGTGGCACTGCTATTCCTCATGGACACGTCATCGTGTGCTGACTCAGCGTTACACGCACGGACAAGTTTGGAAGTCTCCTTAGGGTAAGGGATGCATCAGGGGTGTATTGGGTGTGGCAGTTGTTTACGATGTGTGCACACTGCCCCTGTCGATGTTTGGTTCCTCTGCAGACATGTCGCATCACCATGGGACACATGACATGCAGCTGGGTACACCTGAATAGATGGTCAGACTTGTTGACAGTCATCAGTGATGGGATTGTGGATTGTGATGATGGCATCAATGTGTGTTACACTGCCCTTGGACACATACGGTTTGCATTGGCTTGACATGGTGTGGGACTTCCACATCAGAGGATCAATGGTGTATGGCAGCCTCTCCGTGAGCAGCAGGGGGTGTTTAGCTGTTAGCCGACACTTGTGTGCCAGTTCCATGGCTATCACGCATTTGTGCTGCAAAAGGGGGGTTCCAGTGTTGGACCCACATGTTACTCCACATGACCTGTTCATGTGTACTCCGAGTTGCCTCTGCATTCCCAAATACACGAATAATAAAGGTGTCCCTATGCCTCCAAGGTGCCTCTTCTCAGTCAATGCTGGTGTGTTGCCACGGTGCATCCGGCATGTCTGGCATGGTTTTCCGTGATAGTGGCTATGTGTCTATGTGTAGAGTAGCAAGATGCAAGCTGTTTGTGTGGGATTAGACTGTGTATTGTGCATGATGTCCATGACTGTGTGTGTATTGTGACATGTGCCATCCCCATGCATCCAACGTTGGCCAGGCCACCATTCTCTGCATCCACCTGACTCAAGCTTGCAGGACATGGTTCTGCAACCTGTCCACACATACCTGGGTGCCCCCCAGGACACTCCACATGATCCCTGACCTCTGCGCATGGCTGTCGCTGTACTCAATATGTCTGTCGGCACGGTTGTGCGGCCACCCCCTCAGCTGGTTGGGCCCATCACGGGTGTGTATGGTGCTCCATGTCTGTCTTGCCTAATACAATGTGACCCATGTGTGTCCTGTGCCAGACTCAGGCCCCAGGGTGTGGATGGTTGAAGTCAAATAAGAACTCAGGCATGGTTAGACTTTACAAGACACATGTAAGGTAATAATGCAAAATGTAGGCATCTTCTCTTTATGGTGTAACTTTTTATTTTGGTTGGGGTACGTGGGGGGGGTATGACATGAGGGGCTTTCCGGGTGTGTGGAATCCAAAGTTCACTAGGGGAGTTGGTGTCCTTGCCATTGGATATCCTCAGAGTCCATGCCACAGTCTTTGTCAACATTGGTCAGACAGTGACCAGCAAGTCCATGTGGCAGAGAATGTCTTTTGCTGCTGTGCTGCTGTTGGTCCAGTGGGCCAGGTGCCAGGCCAGGTGTCCTGGGAGATGGTGCTGTTGCGCTGACCCTCACGGTCTTTTCCGTGGACGACCCGCCCTCCTGTGGGGACCCTCAGAAGCAGGCCGTGACGATGTTTGGGATGCTCCGTCGGATGTCTCCTCCTCCTCCTCATCCCTCCCTGTGGGTGGTGATGTTCTACGCCTGGTGGCACAGGGTGGGTTGCCCATGTTGTCGGCTATCCGACGGAGTGTACTGTGAATTCCCGTGAACACCGTTACAAGCTCAGCCTGTCTGTCCTCCATCCGCCCTTGGTGTCGCAGTAGACAGGCATGTTGCTCCGCATGTTGCTGGGCCTGCTGGGTCTTGATCTCCTCGAGGATGGACACAACCTGGGCCATGCCCGTGGTGTCCTGCCGGTATGTGTCCAGGATGTTTCTGACATGGGAATATACCGGTTCCGCAGCCAACCGGTCAGGCTCGCGCCTCTGCCATCCTCCACTCCCACCACCCCTGCCCACTTGCACCTGGCCTGCCCTTGTGGGCACATCGGGTCTCCGGGACCCCTGAGGGGTGGCATTGGCATTGTTGCCTGCCTCCTCCTGGGTGCCCGGTACACCGTGTCCCTCCTGGCCAGCCTGGCTGCATTGTGGTGGTGGGGCAGGGATCCTGGGTGTCTCCTGGGATGTGGCGGGAGTGGGGGTGGTGGTTGGCCCAGTTGTACCTGACGCAGGTGCTGCAGGTGGTTGGACACCAGAGGGGCCAGGTTGGTCGGGGTCAGGTTCGTCCACAGAGTTGTGAGAGTCATCGCTGCCGGTGGGTCCGTCATCCCGCCGAGCCGGGTCCTATGAGTCTTCCCCCCCAGTGTTGGGGGGTGATCCACGACGTTGACCTGTGTGTGAGAGAGACAATGTTATTTTTGTTCCATGCAACATCCATGTTTCATTCATTTCTAAGTTGGCACATTTCCTCTGGGAATTTGGATATGTCTTGCATTCCACTCACAGTGCACTTGTGCATGGGTATGTCCCTTGGCCACAGCTTTTGCGACTTTACCTATGTGTGGCACAGTCTTACTTGCTGCGTCAATTGTGACTGCAGTCAGCAGTGGAGTGAGCAGGTGTGGCGAGCCATGCATTGGCGCCTTCCGTGTTGCACTGTACGTGGGCACATGGAGTTGTTCCACACACTTAGCTAATGCAGGTAGCTGGCGTTGTGCTTGTGCACAGGTTGAGACATGGCCCTGTGTTTTGCCATGGAGAAGAGGGGGGGTTCAGGCACTGGCCACCCTTGTCTACATGCACGCAGTCCACCTGCTGATGAGCAGACATTCCCACACCCCCCAAGGCTGAATTGGGCTCCCTGTGTGTCCCTTTCTCACTCCCTCTCTGTCCCCCTCTCCCTCCCTCTGTGTGTCAGCCTCCTCCCTCTGTCCGTCTCCCTGTGTCTACCTCCCTCTCTCTCCCCCTCTCCCTCCCTCTGTGTGTCACCCTCTGTCACCTCAGCCCAGCTTCCTAGGCACACACTTTTAGCAGATCTCTGAATGGTCCTTGGCTTGTTGATGTGAGTTTGTTTCTGATCTCCAGGCACCCATTGGGTGTAGTGTGTGTCTGCACTGCTGCTGTGGTGGTGTGTGCTGCCACTCTTTCACAGTGTTGGCTGTTCATTAGCTGCTGTCATGTGCAAAAAGTGCCTTCACCCCCATGTCTTAATGCAAGGCGTCCGCCATTTGCTGGCAAGTCTTTCCTGTGTGGGGACACACTGTTTGTCTGGCTGTGACCTAGGCCATATGGGCAGAGGGCATTGTTGTCTGCTTCTGAGTTGCACTATGTGATTTTTGGGGCCCACACTCCCGCCATCCGGCTTACCGTGTCTTGTGCTGGTGTTTTCTGTGGCCGGTGACTTGGCATTGTCCAGCTGGGTGCATGGGGCATGGTGGCGCTAGTGGCATGTGCGTGTTCATGGAGTGTGGTTGAGTCATGCAATAGCTTGGGGTGGTTGTGTGACTGATTGTGAGTTTGGTTGTGGATGACGTTCCCTCCATGTGAGGTGAGTTGTTTGTGTACTCACCCGGGTCTCGGAGTCCTTCTAATCCATCCACTGCCACCACCGGCAGTATTGCCATCACCCTCTCCTCCCAGGGATGGTATTGTACGGGTCTGCGGGGCGGCCCTCCTCCTGTGATGTTGGCCTGGTTGTGGTCGTCGGTCATTTTGGCTCGGACCCTCCTCCGCAGATCGTACCACCTGGCTTGGCATTCATGCCTGGTCCTTCTGGTGGACACAACATCATTGACAGCATCGACAATCCTCTGCCACATGGCTGTTTTTTCGGAAATGCTGGTCTGTCTGACCAATGTTCCAAAGAGGTGTGGCTCGACTCTGAGGATTTCGTCGACAAGGACCTCCAACTCTTGGCTAGTGAACTTTGGATTCTTGTTAGTGGGCATGGTGAGGGGTGTGGGTGTGGATGGTTGTGGGGGGTGTGGGTGTGGATGGTTGTGGGTGTGTGGGTGTGGTTGTGCAGGTGTGTGTGAATGTGATGAGGGGGTGTTTGTGAAGGTGTGTGTGTGAAGGTGTGCAAGTGTAAGGTGTAGTAAAGGTTCAAGTATGGTGCTGTAGGTTGTCTGTGGGGTCTGGCAGCAGTGAGTCTGTTGCAAAGGCTCATGGTTTGTGTGTGTGGGCCCTTTTTATTGGTCCATTGGTGGGTGTGGCTGTGTTTGAACTTTGGGTGAGTGTGTTATAAGGAGTGGTTGTGTTTTGGGCCTCTGTTTGGGATTTTGGCAGTTGCAGGTCAGTGAATGTGTTGTATTTGTGCTTGTTGGACATGTTTCGTGGCTTTGCGCCATTCGAATAGTGTATTCTTGTGTTGTTGTGCTTTGTCCTGGTTGTGTACGTGCGTTTTTAGTGTGTGCACGGTGTGTACTTCGCCAATTTTGTTGTACAGTGCTGTCCTTGTGTTTGGCTTGGTACGACTCGTACATGCGCGATGTTGGGTGAAGGTGCTGGTGTTGGGGCCTGGGGTGCGCTCCGTACTTAGAATGTTGGGGCGGGGGTACGCTCCATACATACGCGGGGAGGGTACGGGTCGTACATCCATGGTTGGGGTGGGGGTACGGTCCGTACATACACGGTTGGGGTGGGGGTATGCTCCATACATACGCGGGTGATGGTTCGGGTTGTACATACAGGGTTAGGGTGGGGGTACACTCCATACATACGCGGGTGAGGGTACAGGTCGTACATACACGGTTGGGGTGGGGGTACGCTCCATACATACGCGGGTGAGGGTACGGGTCGTACATCCACGGTTGGGGTGGGGGTACGGTCCGTACATCCACGGTTGGGGTGGGGGTACGCTCCATACATACGCGGGTGAGGGTTCGGGTCGTACATACAGGGTTGGGGTGGGGGTATGCTCCATACATACGCGGGTGAGGGTTCGGGTCGTACATACACGGTTGGGGTGGGGGTACGCTCCATACATACGCGGGTGAGGGTTCGGGTCGTACATACACGGTTGGGGTGGGGGTACGGTCTGTACATACATGGTTGGGGTGGGGGTACGCTCCATACATACGCGGGTGAGGGTATGGGCCGTACATACACGGTTGGGGTGGGGGTACGCTCCATACATACGCGGGTGAGGGTACAGGTCGTACATACACAGTTGGGGTGGGGGTACGCTCCATACATACGCGGGTGAGGGTACGGGTCGTACATCCACGGTTGTGGTAGGGGTACGGTCCGTACATCCACGGTTGGGGTGGGGGTACGGTCCGTACATACACGGTTGGGGTGGGGGTACGCTCCATACATACGCGGGTGTGGGTACGGGTCGTACATTCACGGTTGGGGTGGGGGTACGGTCCGTACATACACGGTTGGGGTGGGGGTACGCTCCATACATACGCGGGTGAGGGTTCGGGTCGTACATACATGGTTGGGGTGGGGGTACGCTCCATACATACGCGGGTGAGGGTACGGGTCGTACATCCATGGTTGGGGTGGGGGTACGCTCCATACATACGCGGGTGTGGGTACGGGTCGTACATCCATGGTTGGGGTGGGGGTACGCTCCATACATGCGCGGGTGAGGGTACGGTCCGTACATACACTGTTGGGGTGGGGGTACGCTCCATACATACACGGGTGGGGGTATGGGCCGTACATACACGGGTGTATATACACGGGTGGGTGTACGCTCCGTACGTACGGGGGTGTACATGCACGGCTGGAGGTTCGGCGCATACATACGGGGCCGGGGGGTGGTTCGGCGCGTACATACGGGGGCTGGGGGGTGTTCGGCGCGTTCATACGGGGGCTGGGGGTGTGTTCGGCGCGTATGTGGGCACATGTCTCCATGGTTGCTATGCGAGTTCGGTGCAGACGGTGTTTTTTCCATCCGGTTGTAACATCGGACGCACGGGATGGATCGTACTAGCGCGGTCGGACTTCACATTTGTACGGTAAATCGTCCGAGGATGTGTCGGACACATTTTCCGACCCGAGGACGTGTGGGGAATAATTCCCAATGCGATTTGTATGGTCTTTTTCCCATGCGAATCGTACTTGGCAGTTTGTACGGCACTTGTACGATTCGTACGGTAAAAAGACCGGATACGAGTCGTACGGGGAATTTTTTTACAGGATCGTAATCGGCACCCATGTGTCTTAATGCCTGAGGCATTCTACAGGTGTATGGAGACTGACTAGATAGTGAGAGTGCTGATAGTTGACAGGAGAGTGAGTTTTTAAGTGCTTGTGTGTTAGCACAGCGATTAGATAAGAACATGCTTCTGTCAGGATAATTGCAGGAGTGGACAGAGACTGATAGGCTAATTGGGGCACTGCATAAATACTACCTGGTTATTGAAAGGGTGAATCAGAAGTCTGCTGGGGGTTACAGACCTGCATACATTGCGTACATTTCACTGAAGCACTATGTGTCTTAATGCCTGAGACATTCTACAGGTGTATGGACAGTGACTAGATAGTGACAGTGCTGGTAGTTGACAGGAGAGTAAGTTTTCAAGTGCTTCTGTTTCAGCACAGAGAGTAGATACAGACATAGTGCTGTCAGGATTATAGGAGCAGTGGACAGGGACTAACAGTGTGATTGCTTATCTACATGGCTACTGTATGGATTGTTGCAGGGATTCTGCTGATACACAGAACTATGCGAAGAACCCCAGGACCTCAGTGAATTGTGGTGTACCAGAAACTCACCTCAGAACCCAGAACCCAGTATCCGGCTAGCATAAGTGTCCCATTAGTTATCCGAGATTTAGCTCGGCGGTCCCAATGTGTAGACAACCCAGAACAAGCGACTCAGTACATACTCAGGAATGGTGGGAATCGGAAATACCTGTTCGTATATTATTCTCACATCAGTCCACAACAATAATCAACAGAGACACGTTGTAAATAAAAGGGGTTTATTTTTATAGACCACGTGTCCTAAGATGCAGTACTTTGGCTAATACAAGCAGACAAATGATTAATATCAAAACCAGCAACATAGTTACAATACCATAGAATATAAAAGGGGTGATCATTTTATAATGACAGTGGATACTACCACCTTCCCTTTACTAAGAAGCTAATATTATTATTATGCTAATAGAAGGTCTCTTAGGCTTGAATAGGGGACCCCATACCTCAAAGATCAGCTTAGTGAAATCACATCACAGGAGCATCAGGAGACTTCTCGCAGGAAGGCTCGTCTTCGGTCTGAATAATAAACATGATGTCTGTGATACTAAAAGCACTAATTTTCAGGCATTTGCAGCTGCGCGTGTGTTATGGCTAAATAGTGGGCCGATCAACCTAGAGTGAAAAACATGCATTGTGTAATACCCCAGACTGTTTGTCACACCATGTACAGACCAAGGTCGCTGCGCAGAGCTTGGGATAGTAGCAACAGATCGCGCTTGTGTGAAGCAAGTCTCGAGTCAACAGTCTGTTTTAAGAAATAACATGTAAACGCAGTGCCGTGTGCAAAAGCAAAAAGATGGCTTTCTAACATCTAACGTGGTTATGCTAACTTAACAATGCCTGTACGTATTCAGAGAGAACTCACTACACGCCCCCTTGATCGAAGCACTATTTAGTAGGCAAGAAAAGAGAGAACGCAGAGTTCAGTTTCGTCAGAGCAGAACAAGGCGTAACCAATTCAAAGGTTCAGAATGAGTTAAAGTCTGAAACGAAAAAAATTGAAAAGCAACAGGGGAAACTGTGGAGTCCGGAAAAAAAATATAATCAATTAAAAAAAAAAAAAAAAAACTCAAAACAACCATCATGGAGAAAGCAAAAAAATAAATGCCGCGGCAGGGTGCTGTCCAGGAGCGACAGGTGCCAAGGACGATAGTTCAGTCAATCCATGAATGTATAGGCAGCATATGTGGCAACCGCTTCCAACAAAAAATCATTTGCAGGGCCAGCGAAAGTCTCAGCCATCCAATCCATCAACGAGAAGGAACACACGTGTTCTTCAATCAGCGGAGCTTCCAGCACGATCAGAGGGCACCCGGAATGTTCCTCCAAATAGCTCATAGCCAAGAAGTTGTAGGCAGCTGTAGAGATGTCCCAATTACCCAGGATCCCATGTGCTGCTCCACAAGCCATTATCCGGACACCAGAACAGGTCAACTCGTGAGACACTAAGGGCCTCATTAGTCGATCGAAATCCGGCACCGGAGACACCAGGCTGGTCAAGCACAAATCCAAAGGCCATTCAAAGGGGCAATCCAGGCAGTGTAGCACAGGCTGCACGCAGGTGAAGTAGCAATACCGGAAGGACAATCCATACGCCAGGCTTAATGTCGCCAATGGCAGAGTTCCATAAAAGTCAAGCATCCTATCCCGAAGAAGCTGCAGGCGGGACAGGTGCACGAGTGGCACAGATGGAGCAGCCATTTCGTAGTATGAAAAGGAAAAGCAGCACACCTGCCGCTAGCGCCAGAAGTAGCGGAACACCTCCAAAGATGCTCGAGAACAGAGAATGAAAAAAGCCCGGAACCACACCAAAAATAGTTTGGAAAGAGGTCACGAGACCCGAGCCCACAAGTTTAAAAAAATGAGCCAGGCCGGTCGTGGACGAGGCATTGAAAATAGTTTGGATCAAAGAGCCGAAATGTAGGGGGAGGTCAGTATTCAGAAGCGCCTGTACCTCTGTGCGCGTATTAGCAACGTGAAGGTCGAATGTTTCACGAGAGGAAGTCAAAGACACCTCTTTTTGGGACAATAAGGCTCTTATTCTGCTCAACTGGTTGAACTCTGCTTTCAAGGTTGGAATCGAAGGCCAGATAGAAACATCCAGCCGCCCATGCGGGGGTGGAAAGAGAACATTATTGCAGCAGACAACTTTCTGCGAGACAGTTACTATGTATGGGATTCCCACTAACATCCCACAGCAAGCTTCAGTATTCAAAATTAAATAACTACCGTTAGCAAGCAGCTTAAAAGAAGGGGTAATCATAGGCACTGGGATACCTCGCAGAACGCAGGCCAAATTCGGGGCTTGTACATTGCACGCGCCGTGTAATTGAATGTGCCTACAAACCAAGGAATGGTCTGGTGACGTGGTGCATTCCTCGCCTTTCAAATAAACCTCAGTTCCGTCCCTAGTACATCTATACTCAAAGGGGAGGGACCAAACCTCGTGTATGAAAGCGGTGCCTAGCGGTTCATATCTACCTAAAGCATAATGTTTCATACAAGACGTAAACTTAAAAAGCGCAAAAGGGAGAGTTATCAATCCGTGTGCGAGCCACGTAGCCGAATTGATCTCCGCTACTGAGAAGGGCAATGGCTCTAATTTTTCAATATGTAACAATGAATATGTAGCATCCTTCATGGACATAAAGCGCTGCTTGTCAGTAAGGTTAAAGGGAAGGAATAACGATGTAGTGTTCAAATAGTCCCAAGGGACCCTCCCTGCCTTTAACGTCTGCAATGTCCACGCAAACTGCATAACAGAACGCAACTGGTTTTGACCATGATATAACACAGACATATCATCATGCACAATATCAACAACTGACGAAACAATATTATCTAATGTATAAATCCTAGAAGAGAGAGTGCTAATGCTATTATCTATAACGGCTAAAACCTTCTCCATGTTTGCTTGGTCAATAGCTCTCAATCTGGAAGCCGCCTCAATCTGTGACAACTTCCAGACTTCGTTGTAAATAGCATACGCCCACCTTTTGGTTCTGCCGCTCACAGGACCCTTAACAAAATCATTCAAATCTATTCTGTCATGTAATTGTGATAAGTGATCCTTGACAGACGCCAAAGTGGAATGTCGCAGCCAAGATTGACATAACTTGCCCACAGAGTATGTAGTGACAGTATGTGACGACTCAAACCGAGGGTCTACACGTTCTTGAGTGTATCCCGGTTTCAGTCCCAGAAAACGTCGTTGACAGATATCTGAACTGCTTTGCCAAATTAACCAACCCTCACTATCAACTTTCGAAATATTGAAAGATGTATTTGAAACTAAGGATTGCAAAGCAGCGCGGGACAGATCTGTGTGGTTATCCCAATTGGGATAAGCGCCCAGATCTGGCACAGAAGGTGACTTTAATTGTTTAGAAGTAGCCAATCCGAAACAGGTGGTTTGGAAGATTGATGAATTTAAAAATAAAATATGATTTGGTATAAGACAGGCACGATGTAAAGCCTCTGTACCCTGTACCTGCCACGGCTTGGAACCCCAAACCGACTTTAGATCAATAGTAGCCTTCCATACATCATAACCTTTGATTGACAACTCGTCCACGAAGGACTTAGAATAAAGTAGCTTCGTGTGTGTCAGTCTAACTTTTGCGGCAGACTCAGGCAGCACCTCAAAATAAAACGCTGCCGGGTTGGAAACACTGAAATCGGTAAAATATGAATACTTGTTAACCAGTGTTTGTGAACTTCCGAATTCGGGAGTAGGACAGTGTTCCCATTGGGTAAAATTTACAAAATTTCTAAACGTATTTGATTTATGCAGGAAATGATTGCCATAATGTTGAAAACAATACTGTTCCGCATAATTAGCCGCATTTTCGTATAAATCTTCAGCATCAAAAGCGGCATAATATTTCAAATCAGAAAACAGTGATTCAATGGCGTGTACATCCCAATCATCAGAACGTATGTTCTGCCTAACCACATCGCCCATAGAAACACGAAATACATTAGGTACATTAATGACCTCTGTAGGCCCATGAATTTGGAATTTAACAGCATCCCATGCGATTCCATCCAAGACGGGCCAGGCAGTAATATTCACAAAAGTCTGGTCCCTCTTCATGATGTGGGACGAGGAGTGGGGGGCCAAAGTTCCATTGATAAGTCTAATTGTCGATCTCTCACTCAGATAGTGGCCATCCACAAGGCGGAAAAAAACTATTACAAATCCAAGGGACATAAACAAAAAAACACTGAAAAGCAACAGCCAAATGTATGTCCAAGGGGCAATCAAAAAATGTCTCTTAAACCAGCTGAAAAAAACTGCAATGTTCGATGGGGGGCTTGAGGGCAATGAGTTATTGTCAAAGGAGAAGCGGGACTGTCCAAGCGCCGTAGATTGCAAAACAGGCGAGGGACCACGTGTAGGATAAGCATACTCAGTCTCTTCGGGCAAACCACCAGCCGATGGTATCAATAAGGGATCAGTAACCGATTGCATCTCGATGGCAACATCAGGCAAGGTGTTAGAAGCAAGAGTCAACATTGAATTTCTTTGCATCGTCTGGCATGAAACTGCTGGAGTCATGCTAAGAAGTATCGGCCACTCGCTGAAGTTTGACATTGTCAATAGAGATGTACCTGTTTTCTTTGCGACCAGGAAGTGGAGGTAAAATGACTGTTCTTGTTCCCTGCACTCCAAGCACTGGAACTGGTGCACGATAAGAGGGGCCGAACTCCTTCTTGTTCTCCACCTTCTCACGGACCAGATCTCCAACTCGGGGTAGCCAGCCGACTACCGGAACCTGAACTTCAACTTCAGATGTGGAGGGCAAGTGTTCCTTCGATAGAGTGTCTCTGGCTTCTTGTAGAGTCTGTAAAACAGCACAGTGATCATCTACGTCAAAGGGTGCGGTCGACGCCGCCATGTCTAGACCATCAAGGTCCGGTACAAACATTCTGATTCCGAAGAGCATCATGTATGGGGTCCGCCCACCCAGAGACCTTCTAGGGAGATTATTAAGTGCACGTTGAACGTTATACAAATGGGCTAGCCAGTTCCGGCCTGTGCCTAAAACACGGGCTGTCAATGATTGCTTTAAGTCACGGTTCATTCGCTCCACCACACTATTACCCTCAGGTCGGTAGGGGGACGAAAATTTGACTAGGACCCCCAAATTTCTCATAGCCTCCTTGTAAGCCTTAGAGGCGAACGCAGGGCCCTGATCAGAATGGAAGGTACCACACGCAAAAGTTCCCACAAAGACACGCAAATCTCTGATGACAGTCCGCGAGTCAGCACTCCTTTGTGGCCATACCCACAGAAAACGTGTGCACGAATCCACTGCAACCAAGATGTACTTGTACGCAGTATCAGAAGAAAAAGGACCGCAGTGATCCAAATTAACACAACCAAATGGTTTATTGGATATGTACAACTGTGTTTGTGATGGGCGCGCAACAGTAGAAGGTTTAATCTGTTGGCAAATGTCACAATCAAGAACATAAGCGCGCGCTTGTTTATATAAACCAAACCACCAGTAACGTTGTTGTAGCAGAGATATTGTGGCTGACACTCCGGCGTGGGCTGACGCCAACCCCTCATGAGCAGCCAGAATCAGTGCGGGTCTGCAGTCCGCGTTGGGAATAATTCTGTCACCAACGTCGTTAATCCTCACTAATGGGACATTATCAGGACTTAAATGGTAAATGTAACGAGAAGGAAAACCCTTCGGGTAATCGCCTCCCTTTTCTGTAGCAGCAATAGCTGCCAAGATGTCATCATCAATCTTACTCTTTGATCTGGTTACTGCTGCCACTAAGTATGTAGCCACTGCTGTTTTTGCTGCCTCGTCAGCCAAGCCGTTGCCGACAGCATGGACACCAAGTCGTTGGTGACCAAGAGTGTGAATTACATTCACGAGTGGGAGACGTTCTTTAAAGTCTGCCACTCGAACCCAAAGCGTTTTATGCTTAATTGTGCCACCTTTCGTGTCTCGATAATCATTCTGAGACCAGAAGTGTAAATTGTCATTATAGGACTGGACACAGTAGAAAGAATCACTCACAATTAGAGTAGTGACTCGGGGATCAGCAAACTCCAGCGCAAGCACTAGAGCCCGAAGCTCCGCCAATTGCGCGGTACAATCGCCCAATGACTGCGTATGCACTGCATCAGACTGGAATTCACCATTTACGAAAGTACCTACGACAATTGCGCAAGCCGCTGAGTAGGCGTGCTTTGATCCAATTGCGGGCTGCGCAGACCCGTCAGTGTATATGACACAATGGTATTCTTCGAGCGGGCGCAAAGACAGAGGAGCTGGATGAACGAATTCATACTGCAAGAACTCTTGAGTCTGTAATGAGGCATCAAAGATGTAGGTGACGTCTGGCGACGTCAGTGTTGTGGCCCATTGTATCCACCGAGGATGCAAAGCTTTAGAATTTGGTACACTTGCCTTTGTCACCGCTTCTAAGGCGGGATAGGGTGTTACAACCAGAATCTGTTTCCCATGTGACAGTGCGCGTTCTTTAAGGATCGCCATCTGTACAGCAGTCAGAACTTTTTCGACCGCGGAAAAACGTAATTCAGCAGAGGTGTACAAGTGGGATTTGTACGCAATGGGGATTGTATCGCCCTCATTAAACGTCAAATACGTGAAACCCACGGCGCCTGGCACTATTCTTATTACCAGGTTGGTGCGGTTATCACGTGTCAGCAAATATTGTGAAGCAAGAAGGTCAGCCTGTAAAGACTGTAAAATTTTAGAATGTTCCAGCTGCCAGCTAGACTTCGAAAATGTGGGTTGTACCAAGGCGTAAAGCGGCTTGATACGCTGGGCATAATCAGGAATGTACGTACGGCCGAAATTCAGAAAGCCCAGTAGAGATTGTAATTTCTTTAGTGTCGTTGGCGCACTCAAGCATGCGCACTTCTCCAGAAAGTGGGGAGCTAACCCCTTTCCTTCATTATTGAGCTCGTAGCCCAAAAACAACACTGTATATTCCGCGATGTGAGACTTCGCAAAATTGAATTTGTAGCCATAGTCAGCAAAACTCACTACAATATTGTCGACTCGAGACAGATGCGGCAACAGCTCGTCATCCGTGAGGTAGATATCGTCAACATAGGAGTATGCCTCGGGGTCTATTCTTTCTAAGAGGGAAACCACGCGAGCGGAAAAGACGCCAGGGCTATTTTTGTAGCCCATGGCTAATCTCGTAAACTGTTTTTGTTTACCGCCCGAAGTAAACGCTGTCCACTGGCTACTCAGTGTGGACAGGTTATGGCTAAAAAAGCCATTGGAAATGTCAAGTGTCGTTTTAAATCGTTTACGCACGAGACTGTCGACTAGAGCCGAGCTATGTGTATTTTGTACCGCGCAGGTCCGGCAATGGGAGTTTAGGTGCCGGTAATCCAAAACTAAACGGTACGAGCCGTCAGGCTTCGTCACAGTGAATAAAGGGTTATTCATAGGGGACACACATGTTTCAATTACACCCTGATATTCCAATTGTTCAAGGATCGCCGCGACGTGGGGTCTAGCTTCACGACGCATGGGATATTGGGGCTGAGGCTGGGGCATAGACCGCAATGGAATCTCATGGCAGGGGGACAACCGGTCCCAACCCACCTGAGTACGATATACCGCTGGCGCAAGCGCCAGCGCCCATTCACCAGCGTACATTTCAGCTTGGTCCTTAGGCACCGTGTGCGCAAAGGACGGGAGGATTTTCTCCTCCCCTCTAGGAGCGTCCAAAATGAAGGCCGGGGGCCAATCTGCCTCCGCTAGGAGGATATCATAGGTGGTGGTCAGATTATCCCAAAAAATCCCTTTTATAGTACGTTGTATGTCACCCTCTATTAATAAGACTATTTCATAAAGTCTATCAGGGGGAGCCACTCTGGTGTCAGCTGTTTCAACAGTAACCAATACATCAGTTGCTGTCGCCGCCAGAAATGGACGCAGAGCTTGACGGACTATGGTAATTTCCGCTGCGCTGTCTAGTAGCGTCAGCGCCCATGTCCGGTTCCGAAGCTGTGTCCGCACTATCTGAGGCATATGTTGCCGTCAGAGCCGCCACTTTCTTCTTCTGAAACGGGGGTCTTTGTCGAGCAAACTCGTCCTGCTTGCCTTTACCCTCAGTCTGTCGGGGTTGGTCACGCTGTTGTGGAGCACCCCGACCTTTGCCACCGCCTCCGCCACCAGACTGTGTAGCCGATGTTTCCTGTGAAGAACGAGGAGAACGCGGTTCAGAAACCTGAAATCTATCAGGAGACTGAATAGTAGCACGATCTCGCAGATCATAAGTGCGTTCACTACTTGACTGTACGGGAGAGGCAGGCCGAGAGCCCTGTTTCTGCTGCTGCTTGCCCTGTTGTTTAAACGGCCACTTTTGTTTTGGAAAAAAGGGTCGTTCATCCTTACCAGAAGTTCCTGCCTTACCCTGCTGCTTAGAATCGGGATTCTTGATCACAGGCTTAACTCCTAAAGAGCTACGACCCAAATCACGATATGCTTCTGCGATTATTTTAGCAAATTCCTGCGGCTTGTCCTCTTCAGCAACCTTCTTCAGTTCATTACGAACCTGAAAGTGCAACGCATCACCCTTAAGGTTTCCCATTATCATGGTAGCCACCAGGCCAAAATCTCCGAGGAGCCGCATCCCCAATTCTATCGCAGACTCCGCTCCATGGTCCTCTTGAACCTGTTTAATGATGGAGGGCAGCTGTAACATAGACGGAGTGCCGAAGCACTGCGCGTATGTCGCAGCAAAAATCTTACCCCAGGATACACAGTCATCTATATGGGGAACTAAGTCTTTAGGCAAACTAATGGTGAGGATCCTGTGTTTCTCCACAGGAGTTGTATGCGGATACACCGCCTCTATTTGGTCAAATTTTTCAGCAAGCCAAAAAGGATAATCATCCCTTGTGAGGGGGCGCTTGCCCACAACAGAATTGACCATAACAGGACTAATGACCACCGCGTGGCGATCACTAGGTTGTCCCGCACTAACAGGCGCCCCCGCCTGTACAGTGCGCGACACATACTGCACTAACGCCCTATATACTGTTATAAGGGCAGTGTGTAGTACACGCAATTCATCCACCGTCACCGTGAGGTAACGGGGATGAGGCGTAAATCCGGCTAGTACCGGCCAAGTGGCCCCCGCAATTGATAAAGGGCCCATTCTCGGCGGTATAACCACATGGGGGAGGGCGCCATTAAACCAAATCTGATGTTGCCAAGCAGATATTGGTATCTCCTGTGTCCTATAAGGCGCATAGGCAGCAGGCACGGCAGTGGCAGTGTAAGAATGAAATGTATTATCATTACCACTGACTGCCGGAATCGTCACCCAAGAGTAGAACAACTCAAAGGGGTGAGCCGCATCGGCTCCCACCACAAAGATGACGTCCATGCCCGCGTCCGGCACCCCATACTGCGTCAAGTGACGTTTCAGGGCCGCACGGCTATGCGCCGCAATATTAATTGCCATAAGGACAAGCTACACTTCAAGTATTCAGTAGCACAAGGGTTCAATAACCTTTTTAATAATCAAGCTTGAAGGAACCTATATCAATAGAACTAGGTAGGTTTGAAATCCGTCAGACTTGTTATCCGGAAACAAGAATGAGGGTGCTGTGGACTAAATGTAAGCACTACTAAAGCGTTTCAACTCATAGACCAAACGTTAGGTGCGCCATGTTGCAGGGATTCTGCTGATACACAGAACTATGCGAAGAACCCCAGGACCTCAGTGAATTGTGGTGTACCAGAAACTCACCTCAGAACCCAGAACCCAGTATCCGGCTAGCATAAGTGTCCCATTAGTTATCCGAGATTTAGCTCGGCGGTCCCAATGTGTAGACAACCCAGAACAAGCGACTCAGTACATACTCAGGAATGGTGGGAATCGGAAATACCTGTTCGTATATTATTCTCACATCAGTCCACAACAATAATCAACAGAGACACGTTGTAAATAAAAGGGGTTTATTTTTATAGACCACGTGTCCTAAGATGCAGTACTTTGGCTAATACAAGCAGACAAATGATTAATATCAAAACCAGCAACATAGTTACAATACCATAGAATATAAAAGGGGTGATCATTTTATAATGACAGTGGATACTACCACCTTCCCTTTACTAAGAAGCTAATATTATTATTATGCTAATAGAAGGTCTCTTAGGCTTGAATAGGGGACCCCATACCTCAAAGATCAGCTTAGTGAAATCACATCACAGGAGCATCAGGAGACTTCTCGCAGGAAGGCTCGTCTTCGGTCTGAATAATAAACATGATGTCTGTGATACTAAAAGCACTAATTTTCAGGCATTTGCAGCTGCGCGTGTGTTATGGCTAAATAGTGGGCCGATCAACCTAGAGTGAAAAACATGCATTGTGTAATACCCCAGACTGTTTGTCACACCATGTACAGACCAAGGTCGCTGCGCAGAGCTTGGGATAGTAGCAACAGATCGCGCTTGTGTGAAGCAAGTCTCGAGTCAACAGTCTGTTTTAAGAAATAACATGTAAACGCAGTGCCGTGTGCAAAAGCAAAAAGATGGCTTTCTAACATCTAACGTGGTTATGCTAACTTAACAATGCCTGTACGTATTCAGAGAGAACTCACTACAGGATGTTTACAGGAGTGAATCACTAGTGTACTGGAGTTAAAGGTATGGCATAGATTGTGCACATTTACTTGTATACTAACTACGAAATTAGACATTATAGAACAACAAAATAACTTGTCATACACTTATAAAATCACATTTTCACCACGTGTGCAATCCTCTAATGTATCATAACCTCTCATTAATTCATACAAATATAAATATAATGTAAACAAATACCTGACTCATGACATACCAACTACTACATACCAGAAATAATAAAATGTACTGACTTTCTTTGCAGCTACATATTGTCCTTTAAATCAACAAATATGCAACTTCATCAACCTGTACCACTCAACAGACTTAATGAAGAAGAGTAATAAAGAACACTTTTTTATAAGGATTTTTAAACTGCACAAACTGTACCAACTAATAACAGATTCATAATTATTAACAGCTTATATGATCATTTTACAAACAGCACAATTGTACCTCCTTTTACCAAACTATCTAATAATGCAATATTTTCAAACTATACCTTTTTACACAGAAGAAATAATCATGCCTAATAAACTACACCATATATGAATATTTTAGAAACTACACTTTCTTAGTATATATTTAACCAATTAATAGTAAATAAGAGCCTTCATTCAACTATATCTTCCAACACACTTAAATATATATATACCTGTACATACTGTTTTTTAAACAAACTTCAAATACAATAAAAATAATCCCAATATACATCTCTGCATTTAATAATATATTTCAAACAACACAGTTTGTCAAATCTTTTTTAAATAAACCTCAAAAATATGTAACTCACCTATTTAAAAAAATCTGTTGAATACAAAATCTCACACACACAGTCATGATTTTCTTTTTCACACAGAGAATGTAGATCAACAGACTCTGCAAGGTTGAACCAGTATTGGCAAACTTTCCCTCAATTTTTCAACACATATAGACATAAGCAACACATGGCATTGCTTCCCAGTGTTTTTCAAATTGAAAAACGATTTTTCATTGGTCACAGAGAATATTACTTCTCAACTGACATCTTCACCCCTTGTCCTTAATGTCAGCTTCTATAGCAACAGGTCATGCAACATTCAACTTAGCTGCCATGTCACAAGTTCACCACACAATGTTGCAAATGACAATAGCAGGTGTGGTTGGCTTTGCAATGCTTGACCTTATCCTTTATGCTGTACCTTTCCAGCATATGTTAATAACCAATAAGAAACATGCTTTGTAAACAAAGTAAAATGTGCCCTATATTTGAATGTAGAGTGTTCTTAAACAGCCAATCAAATCTCTACTTTCTTAAAAACAGCATCTTGTCCACCATTTTAGATAGATTTTATTCTTCCACCTGCCTACCTCAGCTGCAGACATCGTCTGGTTACGTACAGAAATCCCTTCAAGATGCTTTCTGTGTGGATTATTGGACACAGCTATATTTTCTGGTGCAAAAGGTATGCTGAAAGCAGAGGTATTGACAAAGACCTAGCTTTGCAAAATGTAGACATTAAATGGATTGGACAGAGAGGATTAAAGTGGCACCAATTTATGCCATTGGTCAAATGCTTTTTGCATCTCCAACCACCTGACCTCATGATTGTGCACTGTGGTGGCAATGACCTAGGCACATTGACTGGGTTAGCTCTGGAAATGCTAATGAAGGACACCTTTGCAGAATTGATGTTGCTTTTCCCCCAAACTGCCTTTGTGTATTCTAACATATGCCAAAGACAGAAATGGAACAGGTCCAATCAATTTTGTCCACAGATTGAGAAAGCAAGAAAAAATTTCAATAAAGCTGTTTCTGCTTATCTCAGAGACCATACTATGGGGTCCATATACAACAACAATCTGCGTTTTAATATGGATGGCATATACAGAAGAGATGGTGTACATTTCACAGATGAGGGAAACAGAGTCTTTGTCAACAACTTAAGACTGTGCATTGGCACATGTAGCTACAAAAATCTCCCAATAAACACAAGGGCTCTTTTTAGAGCCACCCAATATCCTAACATATAACCTAGGTTTTTATAATTTTTTAAAATATTTTTCCTTAGAGTCGCACACCCAGCATGAATTAGAATCGCGTACCCCTCGCGTGCACACTAGGGGCCACGCTAGGTACGCGACTCAGTATTTTCCCATAAAAAAAACATGGCTCTTACCATTAATTTCTATTTGCCCCGGGGACCCCATCCCCCGGGGCCCACATAACATGTTGGGGACCGTGGGGGGAACCCCAATGCCCCCACGGTCCCACCAACTCCCCGTGACCTTCGGGAGCCGGCATAGCTTTTTGCAGCTAGGAGTCCCGTACCCCTTGCGTGCACACTAGAGGCCACGCTAGGTACGCGACTCCGTATTTTCCCATAAAAAAAACCATGATTCTTACCATTAATTTCTATTTGCCCTGGGGACCCCATCCCCCGGGGCCCACATAACACGTTGGAGACCATGGGGGGAGCCCCAATGCCCCCGCGACCTTTGGGAGCCAGCATAGCTTTTCACGCAAGGAGTCACGTAACCCTCGCGTGCACACTAGGGGCTGCGCTGAACGCCTCACTAGGTACGTGACACCATATTTTCCCATACAAAAACATGGCTCTTACCATTAATATCTATTCGTCCCGGTGACCCCATCCCCCGGGGCCCACATAACACGTTGGGGACTGTGGGGGGAGCCCCAATGCCCCCATGGTCCCGCCGGCTCCCCACGACCTTCGGGAGCCGGCATAGCTTTTCGCGCAAGGAGTCGCGTATCCCTTGCGTGCACACTAGGGGCCGCGCTGAGCTCCGCGCTAGGTACGCGACTCCGTATTTTCCCGTAATAAAAACATGGCTCTTACCATTAATTTCTATTCGCCCCGGGGACCCCATGCCCCAGGATCCACATAACACGTTGAGGACCGTGGGGGGAGCCCCAATGCCCCCATGGTCCCGCCGGCTCTCCGCGACCTCTGGAGGCCGGCATAGCTTTTTGTGCTAGGAGTCGCGTACCCCTCGCGTGCACACTAGGAGCCGCGCTGAGCACCACCTAGGTACGCGACTCCGTATTTTCCCGTAATAAAAACATGGCTCTTACCATTAATTTCTATTCGCCCTGGGGACCCCATCCCCCGGGCCCACATAACACGTTGGGGACCGTGGGGGGAGCCCCAATGCCCCCACGGTCCCGCCAGCTCCCCGCGTCCTACGGGAGCCAGCATTGCTTTTCCACATGGGGAGCTGCTAACATACAGCTCCCCATGACGAAAAGCAATCTGCTTTGCTTCATTGAAGCGAAAGCAGGTTTCCCTGCTCTCGCTTCAATGAAGCAAAGCAGTTTGCAATTTGCAGTTTGCAATGACAGGTCGGGAGCTGCAATGACAGGTCGGGAGCCGCGGGGAGGTGGTGGTCCCCGGGGCTCGGGCGTCCTTAAAGGACCCCCATATTTACATCTTAGTGCCCCAGGGAGGTGGCGGTCCCCGGGCGTGTGGGGGGCTCGAGCCTCCACACACATTTTTTTTTAAACAAAAAAGAAGCCTGGGGGTGGCAGTCCCCGGGGCTGCGGGGGTCCCCCTGGGCCCCCACAAAAAATATTTTCATATGCCCCCGGGACTTGGCCACCCGGGGGCTAATTAATAATGAAGCGCGGGAGTGCACCCTCCGCGTATTCGGCCGAACTTACAAAAAAAAAATCTTTTTTTTGCCCTGGGGGTCCATGTGGAACCCCCTAAGCACACCTAGGGGGTCAGGGTATTTCTACCCTACCCCCTTTTCCTGATTTCCACATTTGTTTTTCAGTTTTCTTCTGCCTCTGTTCTACCGAGGCACAAAATGGCTGCCAACACTTCCTGGTTTGGAGTGTTGAGTGTTGACAGCCAATTAACATGAAGCTTGTGATCGGGAGGGTGAGCGCTGGGTGCACGCAGGGTGCGCGGATCCTCCGCGGCCATAGATATCACTATCTTTATTTCTTAATTTCTCAAAAACTACTGAACGGATTTACACCATTTTTAATAAGGTTGCTTTATGAGCCAAGCAGTCCCTTTTTGCCAAATTTGGTGTAATTCCATTGAGCAGTTTTTGCTTTAACAGTGTCTAAAGTTTCCTTTGGGAAAATTATTTTTTCACCACTTTTTTTTTAATTTCTCAGGAACTACTGAACGGATTTACACCATTTAAAAAAAAGGCGCTTTCTGAACCAAGGGCTAACTTTTTGCAAAATTTGGTGTGATTCCATTCAGCAGTTCGGGCTGTAGCTGTGTCTAAAATTTTCTATCGGAAATAACAAGGGGAAAATGCGTTTTGGGACCCCCCTTTTTTCTCGGCCCCCGCTTGATGAATCACCCCCAAACTTTCAGGTTAGGAGCTGACCAGAACGGGCCATCAGTTTCAAATGGCGCCAAAGTTATTGGCAATAGAATGTTACGATTTTCCTAAGGATAATATGTCTAACTATAACTACCTACTGGCGACCGCCAGTAGGTAATATATCACACACACACGCACGCACACACACTCTCTCTCTCTCACACACACTTACTTCTAAAAAAAAGTATATCCATATTGGATTCCGCACAGCAGGTTTCAAGCAGATTCACCGTAGGCAAAAAAAAGTGAGGAGATCCAAAAGTGATATTTCCCGTTTTAACTCCCAGAGGATTTGTTGCTCTTTGATACAGAAAAACATATCTGAACAGAATTACACTAAGCTTGGCATGTAAGAAGAACTTTACTCAAAGAAAGGAAGTACCTTTGCTTGTTTTGGTGTAAATCCATAGATTAGTGTTTAAAGAGTGGTCGGATCCCGGCATGAAGAGGTTTCATTTAAAAGATATCTTTGTAAATGTGCAGTAATTTATATAGCACAAATCACCAAGCGGTCTCTAAGCGCTTGCTTAGGGAACCCGTCCTGGTATTCCCCTGTGAGATAACCCGGCAGGGCATCCGCAAGGTGAAAGCCAGGCATCCCGCCGCGAGGGGCCCATGTGGAGATTAAGCAAGCTATTGCCCAGAGTCGCAGAGTGTGAACCCATGAATCGAGTATGCACTGGAGCGAGAATTATCGAGTCCATGGACATTTATGGACTCAAGACCCAGCCGAGCCGGGAATTGAACCCTGGTCCCGGGCTGACCTCTGCTTCCAGGTCTGCCTCCTCTAACCAGTGAGCCACACTTCTCCACAGTTTGGAAGGTGTATATTTGATTTGCCTTTAAATTTAGGGCTGCTTGGCGAATCTGCACTAAATTTGGCAGATGCTTAGAGTGTTGAGGGTATTCTTAGTATTTTTTAATTTCTGCAGATTCATCAAGGAACCAAACAGTGCCTGACTGAGGAACCCCCATCAGGGCAAGACAGGTATTGGGTTGCTTGTGCTCTAGTTAAGGGAGGATCTAGCCTGGCAGTTCAAGCTGAAATGTTCCCATTGGAGCAGAGACAAGACTTATTTGAATATGGCCAGGTCCAAACTGAGGTAGCATGGTGTGCAAAATAATTATGGACTGAGATGCGATCCAGAGTAATTATCAGTGGTTTAAATTAATTCAAGCATTCCATCAATCATCTTGTTGTAGCAGTTGATGCCCTTAATGCACCGGATACATACAGATGTGGGTACCATGCTCACTTTGCCACTGGAACCATGCTGCACCTGACTGATGAGCCCCAAGAAGGGCGAAACTGGTCTTAAGTTGCTTGTGTTCCTGTTCAGGGAAGAACTGGCCTGGCAGGTCAGGTTGGACTGTTCCTATTGGGACAAGACTGATTTGCATGTGGCTTGGTCCAAACTGAATTTGGCACGGTGTTCAAAAAAACAATGGACTGAGGTGCAGTCTAGAGTAATCACCAGTGACTGAGATTAATTCAAGCATTCCATCCATCACTTTTTTGTATCCTTCAATTCATCAAGGGACATCTTTCATTAAAGGGTAAAGTAGTTTGTCTTCTGTGGGTATGGTAAATTTTGTGCAGATCCATTATAGGGGGTAAATTTAAAAGGGGTGGTCAAAAGCAATTTCATTCCATGGCTCCCATGCTTAGTGTGAGGGTGATGGTCCCAAAGAACCCCCCAAAAAAAGCACAAAATCAAAAAGAAGTAGTCCAGGCCACCCACAAAGTGTTGGATGCAGTGCATGACTGACCCACGCAGTGGCCAACTCCCTTGGTTATTCCGCACAGACAGCCCCTGGTGCATATGGCCTAAAACTGTGGGCAGTGGGGCATCACTGTGAAAAGTGCAAGGAAGAGATGAATGTGGTATATTATTAAAAAAAAACTCAAGTAATGTTCTGAAAAACAAATATTAAAATGAAGATATGATTGCTTTTGTTATAAGACCTTAATGTATTTAAAACTAGAAACCCAGTTACAGTGAAGTTATGGTTACAAAACAAAACCTAATAAACACTGAGATTACCCAGTTATGGTTAATTGAACCAACTATAGCTTGACTCCCCATCATGCATTGCTTATGCCCTCAGATATGACACCAATCAAGACATGCTAAATGGCATGATTGATGACATCACTAATGGCATCACAAATGACATCAATTAAGAATAACAAACACATTAATTCATCTCCATCAAACCATAAAAAATGCCATCTTCTGCAGGCTTTCCCAACTGAAATGAATCAGGTTGTACATTTCAAATTATAATCCCATTAGAATGGCATGATTTTCCTGTTGCCAGTTCCAAAAGGCATAAAAACAGACTCAATTAACAAATACATTAGCACGTACTACTTACTTACATGACCTCAAAACAACTGTATTATTATTGGTTACTGAAAACATGACACAAATGACACCTCTTTTGTATATATTAAAGAAGAATTCATAATGTAATTCAAGAAAGCAAAGAAGTGTAATAATATACATACCATAAAACAAGTAGATAATTATTTTGTTCACATTAAATTCACTTAGATACTCGACAATATATCTGCATATGATCTGTTGAATTATTGCGTTTTGAATTATTAATGAAGATAATATGAATCAGAATCTGAAAAAGATGCATTGAAGTTCTAGCCTTAAATGGGCCAATTCATAATCAATGTAAAAGTCACATCTAATGATACATAAACATGATGCTCTTGAATGATTTCCATAAACAAATGAATCTAATCCTCATTTTTTTAAAATAATTTCTGCTGCCAATCATAGTAGTCTTAATTCATGAGTTCCTTCACATGCATTTTCATCAATTCTGTAGATCCCAATGCATTTAGACATGTCTGGATTGCAAATATGCATCTCTTGTAAATGCAATATAACTGGATATTTTTCATCCATAATTCTTATGGTTCTCAAATGTTCAGCCTTTCACAATTTTAATTTCCTAATGTACCTCTTCATAAAAAACTAACCAGAGAAACAAGTCAGGTCATAAACCACAAATATTGTCTTAGATGTGTTTAGTTATTTAACATTAAATATTTCCTCATAAGGTCAATCAATAGGTTTACATCTGTTAATCGAAATACATAAGCATTATAGTTTCCACATTAAACAAGACTACTTATTAAACCAGTTTTATTTTTAAAGGGACCATAAGAGGTGTTATTTGTTACTCTCTCAGATTGACTGCCCTAGTGATTGCCACTGATGCTCTTCCTAAAGAACGGCTTTGCATTACTGAATCTGAAAGAAGATACACAAGTTTATCATACCAGTTGTAATGTCATATTTAAATAACAATACTGTGTGATAATGCAATTCGGCTGTTTGGATGATTCCATCTGAAGGCAGCAGTCTAACAGCTTCCTCTAGAGTTATCATTTGCTCAAACTCATGGCTCTCCTCAACTTAAATATGGTACTCACACTAATTAAATCGTTTTTATATGTCATCCAATACATGATGATTTTTTGTTTCATGAATGCAATATCTCTTTGCATGAAGGGAATTTCCATGTTGGATGTTCCTAATTGTATGTGTTGTATTAGCTCTATTAGATTGCAGTATTGAACTCACAAAAGGAAATGTCCTAAAAAGTCAAATTCAAATGATGTTTCTCAATGTATATTTTCAGATCTTAAAATTCAATGCAATTCTCGCTGCAGTGATAGGTGAGCTTCAAACTTAAGGGATTGCTGTTAAGTATCAAATGTGGAAGCCCAGATGATAAAAAGGACTTCGATGTAATGAATCCTTGGTAGAATAGACTCGTGAATTTGTCATAGCCAAAGTATAACTATATGTACAATTCCAGATGCCAATTATTACATTTGCATGTGGGGCACAATTACTATTGCAATGCACTTAAATAGAAAATAATTGTTTTTCAAATATTTCCTTATTAATAATTAATTAGCATCTGTGTATTTTTTATATAGTAATCATCTGACTGAAAAAAATTATTATATCCCTCTTGATGTTCATTGCTAGTATATTAGGTGAATACGTCTGATGTAATGAACAACCTTGTTTTACCTGCAAAGCAAGCAATTGTTATAAATACCATACACTCTACAGAGAATGTTAGTGAAGTTATATTTATTTATATGCAGTTTTCTGTTGTGCACACTAGATGCACCAGGGTAGCAGCGCACTTTACATACTTGAGTAATAGGTAATACAAAGAATCTTAAGTGTGAAAGGTATATAATTACCATGTTTTAAGTGTTTAGCAACAGGTGAGGGAGATGGCAATTCACAGTGTATATGCTTTAGCCAGTATAGGGGATCATAGCTTCATTATAGATGCTTACATTCTATTGTGAACTCAGCAAAAGAAGGCATACCAAACTAAAAATCAGCTTTTCATCATAATTTCCTGACTTCCACAATCGTCTTCCTAAATAGTGGCCGAATAGACTTTGATCTTGAAGAGAGGAGGTACTGAAACAGTAGGATTTTAAGTTTTCCAAGAGGGTGAAACATGAAAAATTAATTAAGTGATCATAAAGGTTTTCAAATAAATCGACACAAGTTCAGTCAGTGAACCAATCCACTAATAATGGGGAGTCCCAAATGTTCAGTAAAATGTATGCATTGTCAACTAAATCTATATAGCTGGAAAGACTTTGGATAAAAAATAAGATTTTTTTTTAACATTGGTTCCTTCTACTAACCACATATCAATCATTTTGTCCATTTTACTCATGATCATTTTAGTTGATCAATATGGAGTCTATAGAGTATGGCAAGTCATTCAAGAGATGATATGTTTCATGTAAAAACATACTAAAATCACAATAACAAAATTAGCCTCAACCATTATAGGAAGCATTTATTATAATATTATTGTAATACAAGTCCATTATGGCTTATTTTTTTACCTTGTTTGATTGTGGGTTAATACATGTAGATCTGTTTGACCCACCCCTAATAAAGCCCTGTGTGTCATGCGTAATGCTTTGAATTTGATCCTTCGCTCCATTTGGAGCCAGTGGAGGAATGGCAAAGTAATAATTTTATGTTCTTATTTTCTCACGTTAAATCACATTTAAGCAGCCTGATTTCTAGTTTTTGCAGTTTCCTGATCTGAATTGTTGGAAAGTCTGTAGAAGTTGCATTGTAGTGATCTATGCATGAAAAGACTATAAGTTAGTTTCACATGGTGTTGGGATGTAATGAAGACCATGGAAATACATCTCCCATTCCACTGCTTTAGTTACTGGGAATTTCAAATGACAACACAAATACTCCCTAATTGGTAACTACCTGACCTAGAACTTTGTGTTCAGCATCGTACACAAATAGGATTATCGTAGCAGTTATACTGAAGACTGCTCATATCCACTTAAAGTGCATAATTTGTATAAAAAATTATATATAAGCGAAGATGCGTCAGGTTTTTCTTCGTAGCCGACCACTGTTACTGCTAAATGCAAGTGGTCCCAAATTCAAAGCCTAACTAGTCTTGATTCCACTTCATATCTCTTTCTTTCACCACCCTACACTTTCTGGCTGTTTATCTTACTCTTGCAGGGTATCTGTCATCTCTCTTTTCTACCATTGTCATTATCTTTCTCTTTTTTATTTTTATTTGTAGCTTTTCTGACTTTCTTTCTCTTGTTCTGATCAATGTCTGATGCTGAGAAATAAGACCAGCTCCCAAAATTCGAAAGCTAGAACCCACTACCTCCAACCAATGCACACATTAAATACTCATTATGTGTTCAAGAACTGTCAAGTTAAACACTCATTATGTGTTCAAGAACTGTTTTTAAAATTTTCTAAGATGAGTTACTTATAAATCAAAGTATGTGAAATATGCCATGCAATTTCTTTTTTAAATGAAAAACACGTTCAACTGTGACTTGGAGCACCTGTCCTCCATCTAGGTGTATATATCCAAAGGAATTTTGTTGAATATCAGATGTTACCTCGCAGTACATTACATTGTTGCCAAAACTGCTGTTCTAAAGCTTCGGTGCAGTTTTGCTTTCAGCTGGTTAAATCCATTGAGCCCAGCTTAATTTTACCAATAAAAAACAGACATACAGTTGTGTATACATTGTTAACTATATATATATATATATATTCACTTAAAAAACCATAGGTTTCCCACATGTTATAGTTAGCTGGACATTTCACACGTGAAAAACCAATGAAATTCCCCTGTTATAGTTAGTGCAGGCAACTATAACTCACGCGACCGCAATCCTCTGCTGATGACGTCAGATATTACATCACTGTATTTAGACTTATTTACCCATGTCTTCTTCCATTAATCTTTAGCTATACATATATTACAAATATTTATTTTTCATAAAGACACATATGTCATCAGTGATGTAATATCTGACGTCATCAGCAGAGGATTGCGGTCGCGTGAGTTATAGTTGCCTGTATTAACTTTAACGGGGGAATTTCATTGTTTTTTTACGAGTGAAATGTCCAGCTAACTATAACATGTGTGAAACCTATAATTTTTTAAGTGAATTTGCAAGGTTTTTTAAATGCTAATTCGTAACTATAACGTGTGTGAAACCTATGGTTTTTTCAGTGAATTTGTACGGTTTTTTAAATGCTAAGTTATGTATTTATTAATTTTTTTTTTTTTCAGGTTGTTCACCGTGCACGCACCGTGCGCGCAGGGTGTGCATCGCGCAACATGCGTGCGCGGTGGGCGCTCAGTGCGCTTTGCGCACCGAGCACCCACGGTTCGCAGTGCGTGCCGTGCGCGCGCGGTGCGCACACCTCGCGATTTTTGGAAAAATAAAAATTGTTTTTTTCTCCCTTGGGGGTCCTTCTGTGACCCCCTGACCAAGGCTAGGGGGTCGGGAACTGTCCACTCTGCCCCCTTTTCACGTTCTCCACCTTTTTTTTCACCCCCTCAGACTGCGCGAGACAAAATGGCGGCCGACAGTCCCTGGTTTTGACCGATTCGAATGTTTACTGACATCTAACAACCAATCAGAATTGCGCTCGCGCACGGCAGGGTGCGCGCACAGTGCGCGCACAGTGCGCGCGTATAGATATTGATATGCTTTTAAATGCTATTTTCTCAGGAAATACTGAACAGATTTACACCAGACAAAAAGGCACTTCCTTGACCTTATGGCTACCTCTCTGCCAAATTTCACGTAATTCTGTTCAGCCGTTCGGGCTGTAGCTGCGACTAAAGGTCCTATGGAAAAATGCATGGGGAAAACGCGTTTTGGGACCCCCCCTTTTTCTCAGCCCCCGCTTGACGAATCACCCCGAGACTTTCAGGGTAGTAGCTGAACGGGGTGCCCCATTTGTTTTGAAAATTTCGCGAGGATTCGTCAACCGGCGCCAAAGTTATTCAAAATAGAATTTTGAGATTTCCTATGGAAACTAGGTTGTAACTATAACTATCTACTGGCGACCGCCAGTAGATAATATATATATATATATATATGTATATGAAGAAAAGTACCCTGTCTCAGCACTTCCTTTCAGCGAACCAAGGACAACACGAATCCCAAATTCAGGCACAAATATTTTATTATAGAGCTGCAAAATCTGACGCGTTTTGGGCGGTTGCCCTTGCTCACAGATTGTCAGTTCATGGCCCGCCACTTTTTTAAATATGCTATACAAACACCACGTGTGATAGTAAACATAAACAACATACTGTTCACAAGTTGTTCCTTTTTTGCATTTTCTAATGGGTGAGTCTTTCTTCTACTTAGTCAAATATCATCCGACATTTGATTGTAAAGAGATTTTCTATTTTTGTTTTTAAATAAACTTGATATTTAAACTGCATAAATGCAATTTTTGTTCTATGAGCAAACAACAGTGTTTGGCCATAAGTCACAGCAATTTCTTAGTGCTAACTTAATGTTCATTTCTCACTATATCATGAGAGAACCAAAACCAATTCATGTACATAATAATAGCCTATATGACAGAAAATGTGCAAATATATCGCAATTATCTGTGCAAACATCGCAATAAATTTGTGCAAGAGAAAATATTTATTTTCTTACAAAATGTGCAAAATACGCAATTAGTATATTTTTCATACAAACAATTCTATTTTTTTGTACATGTGAAAAAATACGCAAAATTTGTAAACAATTATATTTCAACTTGTGCAAATTACGCTTAATTTTGGTGCAATTATTATCTGCTATATCATGGTGGTTAAAGACGGAATGGCTATGTACAGCCTGAATGCTGAATGATTCAAAATGACCTGATTTTTGCTATATTTTAATTTGAAAAACGATGTTACATCTCTTTCATGAAAAAGAAAGAATTATACCCTATTTTATTGATCAACTTGTAAAGTGCAACAGTAGAATGTGCAATCCTCGCAAAGAAAAAACTTTTTAATAGGAAAACTCCCAAAATTAGGCTTAGTTTTATGTGTAAAAAATAGTTATTATGAATAAAAGAAAAAGAATCGACGGTGCGGCAGGGAAGATGCCTCTTTATGATATGTGCAGATCTGTTAATTATTGCTCTACTAAAACCGTCTGTTACAAAAAATGATACAAGTCCTCTGTGGTATTTAATCCGTTAGGAAATTAGCTGTCTAGTTCTAGAATTATTTTTGATTCCATCCTTCTCAGCATTTTATCTCTGTCTCCACCCCTTCGTGGTTTAAGAATTACTGTTATTACAAAGTATTGAGGCACTGCAAGTCATTATTGTGCACAGACTTAACATGTCTAGCCACTGGGTACGAGCTGTCGCTGTTAATGATTGCCCGGAGATGCTGGAGGATTCTGACATGCACCTGTAGCTTGGTGCTACCCACATATCTTAGGCCACATGTGCATGTCAGGACATAGACGGCATACTCGGTTTTACAATTGAAATTACAAAGAAATTACCATTTCTGGACTGAATGGGGTGGCATATTGTGTAGTATTTGTTCCAAACCTGCAAGCCCTGCAGCTGGAACATTTGACAAATCCCGGCCGGGACTGTAACTACATCTGGTTTTTACTCAACTCCGGAAAGCTTTTGCTGATTTGAGCTTTCATGGAAGGTCCCTTCCTATATGTAATTGTCGGAGTATTGGGAAGTCTGGGAGCTAAAACTGCATCTTTTAAAAGGATGGACCAGCTATGTGTTAAAATGGACCTGATCTTCCTTTCCTGGCGATTATAGGTAGTTACAAACCTCGGAGCTGAGTCTGGGTCTTTAGCCACTGTATCTGTATTGGTAATTTCATCACCTCTCAGTAGAGATTCCCTGGTCCTAGCCTGCATTTTTTTGATTGCTTGATTTAAAATAACATCTTTGTATCCTCTTTGTTTAAATCTTTCTAATGTTTGTGAGGTACAACTGGCTAAATCTTCCTCTGTGCTGCATATGCGTTTAAGTCTTAATAGTTCCCCATAGGGAATATGGTTGATGACATATATGTATATATATATATTATCTACTGGCGGTCGCCAGTAGATAGTTATAGTTAGGACCGTGTTTCCATAGGAAATCTCAAAATTCTATTTTGAATAACTTTGGCGCCGGTTGACGAATCCTCGTGAAATTTTCAAAACTAATGGGGTGCTCCGTTCAGCTCCTACCCTGAAAGTCTCGGGGTGATTCGTCAAGCGGGGGCTGAGAAAAAGGGGGGGTTCCAAAACGCGTTTTCCCCATGCATTTTCCCATAGGACCTTTAGACACAGCTACAGCCGGAACGGCTGAACAGAATTAGTTGAAAATAGGCAGAGAGGTAGCCATAAGGTCAAGGAAGTGCCTTTTGCAGGTCTGGTGTAAATATGTTCAGTATTTCCTGACAAAATAGCATTTAAAAGCATATCAATATCTATACGCGCGTACCGTGCGTAATTCTGATTGGTTGTTAGATGTCAGTAAACATTCGAATCGGTCGAAATCAGGAAGTGTCGGCCGCCATTTTGTCTGTCGCACTGAAAAGGAAAGGTGGAGACCATGAATAGGGGGCAGGGTAGGGAGTTCATGACCCCCTAGCCATTGTAAGGGGGTCACAGTAGGACCACGAAGGGCAGAAAAAATAGATTTTAATTTTTTTGAAAAACATCGCGAGGTGCCTGCACCCAGCGCGCACCCGAAAAAAAACATTAAAAAAAATAGAATTAAAAATCAAGTTTAAGTGTTTAGATATTAGGTGGCTCTAAAAAGAGCCCTTGTGTTTATTGAGTGTTTTTCGGTACCTACAAGTAAGTACCGATGCAGAGTCTAAAGTTCAAGAGGAAGACTCTGTTCCCTTCCTCATTGAAATGTACACCGTCTCCTCTATAAATGTCTTGCATGTTGTAACGCAAGTTGTTGTGGTATATAGAACCCATACCATAGTCTCTGAGGAAAGCAGAAACAGACTTATTGACGTGCTTTCTTGCTTTGTCAATCTGAAGACAATGTTGGTTGGACCAGTTCCACTTTTGCCTTTGGCATATATTAGAATATACAAAGGTAGTTTGTGGCAAAAGTGACATCAATTGCACAAAGGTGTCCTTAACAAGCATTTCCAGACCTACCCCAGTTAAAGTGCCTAGGTCATTTCCACCACAGTGTACAATAATAAGGTTAGGCTGTGGGAGATGTAGCAAGGTTTTCACCAAAGGCATTAATTGGTGCCACTTTAACCCTCTCTGACCAATCCATTTAATGTCTACATTTGGCAAAGCAAGATCTCTCACCATACCTCTTTTTTCTGCATACTTTTCACTCCAGAAGACATAGCTGTGACCTACAATCCACACTGTGAACATCTTTCAAGGAGATATGGATGCACTCAGGAGGTGTCTTTCAGTAGAATGGCAATATGAAATGAAAGACAGTTGTAAAATGGAGGCATACATATTTTTTTTTTAATAAAAAGAACTCATTGGTTGTTTCAAATCATTTTACAGTTAAAACTAGGCTGTATGTGTACATTTTTAGAAGCATGTTTTGTATTGGTTCAGAAAAATGTGTTCCCACAGAATATTACTTTGGATTTGCTGTTAGGTTTGAAAAGTCAAGCACTCTTGCTCTTTGGATTTGAAACATTGTGTGGTGAACTACTGACCTCTCTGCTCACACCAGTGTTCCATGACCTGTTGCTATGGTAGCAGGCAGAAGTCATGTTGGGGGAAGGGATGATTTGGAAAAGGGGTTGAAAGTTGCAACCAATAGAAATGTGTGATTCCTTTTGAAAAAATGTGGGAAGGACTGTGATTTGAAATGAACATGTATATGTGTGAAAAAAGAGAGGAAAACATTGCCATTTACTGGTTGTGCTGAGAGGAGAGAGGTGTACAGCTCTGAGATTCTGGCTCTGATAATCTGCTGTTTGAGTGCCACATTTATTTCTCAACTAATTAATTTTAAAGGTGAGTTATGAGTTTGAGAGGGGAAGTATGTGGTGTATTTTGATATAAATAATAGAAATGTCATTTTTCTTTTAAAGTTAAGTTGAGTTTTACATTTTGTGGTTTAGGAGATATTTAACTGTTTTGAACTTGTAAGATATTATGGAGTATGTCTTCACTGTAAGTTAAGGTGTACTGCTATCACTGAGGAATACTGTTTTGTGCGTAGAATCACATAATGAGTCTGTGTGCACACAGGATTTGTTGTCAGAGATTTAATTTGTGTTGCTTTTGTTCTGTTAGCCTTGCACTCGCAGAAAAGGGGTAGTTTGTTAACTTAAAGTGTGATGGTTAGCATTCAGCAGAAATCAGTTACTCACAAATGAGAGGCAAATGCAAACACATTTGAAAATAGTATGGTACATTTTCCTACTACTTTAAAAGTTGTGTTTTTCATTTTATGTTAAGGAAGATATTTAAGCGGCTGGAACATGTTATATATTATGGAGTATGCCTTCACTATAAGTTAGGGTGTACTGGTATCACCCAGGAATACTGTTTTCTACCTAGAATCACACCATGAGACAGTGAGCACACAGGAAATGTTATTAGAGATTTGATTCGTGTTGGTCTTGCTCTATTACCCTTGCACTCGCAGGAAAGGGGCAGCTTGTTTTTTGTAACACATGGTCATGGCCTCAAGGAGCTGTTAGGACATGTGCTCCTTTTTCTCTGTGTAAACTATAAGAAAAATGTGTCAGGCTGTCACAGTAATTATCACTAGCTCTACCACAGTACTAAATGTGCTTTCAAATTGCCAAAGGAAATATCATTTTGTGCCTAGAATCACACCATGACTCTATGTGCACACAGGAATTGTTGTCAGCGTTCCAATTTGTGTTGCTGTTGTTCTGTAAAAGTTGCACATTCAGGAAAGGGCCAGCTTGTTTTCTTCAAATGTGTTGGTTAGCACTCAGCAGAAATCAGTATCTCAAAAATGTGAGACAAATGCAAACACATTTGAAAATAGCATGGTAGATTTTTTATCAATTCTGGCAATGGCTGGGGTGGTTCCTACATGTTGAAAAGTCTAATTAACCCTTACCACACATGTAGTCTTATACACATGTCTGCACTCTTCATGCAGTTGTGGAAGTCTCAATGCAGATCTCTCTTGCAGCTGACAATACACAGTTTCCAGAAACACACTCTTTGCACACACGCAGCAGCTTCTCGTACACTCCCATGTATAATAGTCAGCTGTGTGTGGTGTTTTAGATAGTAGTGTGTAACGCAAACAGATTCAATGTCACCAAGGCTCATTTCCTTTGCTCTAGTCTAATCACTCACCCTGTAACACGTGGTCATGGCCTCAAGGAGCTGTTAGGACATGTGCTCCTTTCTGTCTGTGTAAACTATAAGAAAAATGTGTCATGCTGTCATAGTAATTATCACTTGCTCTACCACAGTACTAAATGTGCTTTCATATTGCCAAAGGAAATATCGCTTTCTGCCTAGAATTACACCATGACTCTGTGTGCACACAGGAATTGTTGTCAGCGTTCCAATTTGGGTTGCTGTTGTTCTGTAAAAGTTGCACATTCAAGAAAGGGCCAGCTTGTTTTCTTCAAATGTGTTGGTTAGCACTCAGCAGAAATCAGTATCTCAAAAATGTGAGACAAATGCAAACACATTTGAAAATAGCATGGTAGATTTTTCATCAATTCTTGCAATGGCTGGGGTGGTTCCTACATGTTGAAAAGACTAATTAACCCTTACCTCACATGTAGTCTTATACACATGTCTGCACTCTTCATGCAGTTGTGGAAGTCTCCATGCAGATCTCTCTTGCAGCTGACAATACACAGTTTCCAGAAACACACTCTTTGCACACACGCAGCAGCTTCTCGTACACTCCCATGTATAATAGTCAGCTGTGTGTGGTGTTTTAGATAGTAGTGTGTAACGCAAACAGATTCAATGTCACCAAGGCTCATTTCCTTTGCTCTAGTCTAATCACTCACCCTGTAACACATGGTCATGGTCTCAAGGAGCTGTAAGAACATGTGCTCCTTTCTGTCTGTGTAAACTATAAGAAAAATGTGTCAGACTGTCATAGTAATTATCACTTGCTCTACCACAGTACTAAATGTGCTTTCAAATTGCCAAAGGAAATATCGCTTTCTGCCTAGAATCACACCATGACTCTGTGTGCACACAGGAATTGTTGTCAGCGTTCCAATTTGGGTTGCTGTTGATCTGTAAAACTTGCACATTCAGGAAAGGGCCAGCTTGTTTTCTTCAAATGTGTTGGTTAGAACTCAGCAGAAATCAGTATCTCAAAAATGTGAGGCAAATGCAAACACATTTGAAAATAGCATGGTAGATTTTTCATCAATTCATGCAATGGCTGAGGTGGTTCCTACATGTTCAAAAGTCTAATTAACCCTTACCACACATGTAGTCTTATACACATGTCTGCACTCTTCATGCAGTTGTGGAAGTCTCCATGCAGATCTCTCTTGCAGCTGACAATACACAGTTTCCAGAAACACACTCTTTGCACACACGCAGCAGCTTCTCGTACACTCCCATGTATAATAGTCAGCTGTGTGTGGTGTTTTAGATAGTAGTGTGTAACGCAAACAGATTCAATGTCACCAAGGCTCATTTCCTTTGCTCTAGTCTAATCACTCACCCTGTCACACATGGTCATGGTCTCAAGGAGCTGTTAGGACATGTGCTCCTTTCTGTCTGTGTAAACTATAAGAAAAATGTGTCAGGCTGTCACAGTAATTATCACTTGCTCTACCACAGTACTAAATGTGCTTTCAAATTGCCAAAGGAAATATCGCTTTCTGCCTAGAATCACACCATGACTCTGTGTGCACACAGGAATTGTTGTCAGCGTTCCAATTTGGGTTGCTGTTGTTCTGTAAAACTTGCATATTCAGGAAAGGGCCAGCTTGTTTTCTTCAAATGTGTTGATTAGCACTCAGCAGAAATCAGTATCTCAAAAATGTGAGGCAAATGCAATAACACATGTGAAAATAGCATGGTAGATTTTTCATCAATTCTTGCAATGGCTGAGGTGGTTCCTACATGTTGAAAAGCTAATTAACCCTTACCACACATGTAGTCTTATACACATGTCTGCACTCTTCATGCAGTTGTTGAAGTCTCCATGCAGATCTCTCTTGCAGCTGACAATTCACAGTTTCTAGAAACACACTCTTTGCACACACGCAGCAGCTTCTCGTACACTCCCATGTATAATAGTCAGCTGTGTATGGTGTTTTAGATAGTAGTGTGTAACGCAAACAGATTCAATGTCACCAAGGATCAATTCCTTTGCTCTAGTCTAATCACTCACCCTGTAACACATGGTCATGGTCTCAAGGAGCTGTTAGGACATGTGCTCCTTTCTGTCTGAGTAAACTATAAGAAAAATGTGTCAGGCTGTCACAGTAATTATCACTTGCTCTACCACAGTACTAAATGTGCTTTCAAATTGCCAAAGGAAATATCGCTTTCTGCCTAGAATCACACCATGACTCTGTGTGCACACAGGAATTGTTGTCAGCGTTCCAATTTGGGTTGCTGTTGTTCTGTAAAACTTGCATATTCAGGAAAGGGCCAGCTTGTTTTCTTCAAATGTGTTGATTAGCACTCAGCAGAAATAAGTATCTCAAAAATGTGAGGCAAATGCAATAACACATGTGAAAATAGCATGGTAGATTTTTCATCAATTCTTGCAATGGCTGAGGTGGTTCCTACATGTTGAAAAGTCTAATTAACCCTTACCACACATGTAGTCTTATACACATGTCTGCACTCTTCATGCAGTTGTGGAAGTCTCCATGCAGATCTCTCTTGCAGCTGACAATACACAGTTTCCAGAAACACACTCTTTGCATACACGCAGCAGCTTCTCGTACACTCCCATGTATAATAGTCAGCTGTGTGTGGTGTTTTAGATAGTAGTGTGTAACGCAAACAGATTCAATGTCACCAAGGCTCATTTCCTTTGCTCTAGTCTAATCACTCACCCTGTAACACATGGTCATGGTCTCAAGGAGCTGTTAGGACATGTGCTCCTTTCTGTCTGTGTAAACTATAAGAAAAATGTGTCAGGCTGTCACAGTAATTATCACTTGCTCTACCACAGTACTAAATGTGTTTTCAAATTGCCAAAGGAAATATCGCTTTCTGCCTAGAATCACACCATGACTCTGTGTGCACACAGGAATTGTTGTCAGCATTCCAATTTGTGTTGCTGTTGTTCTGTAAAACTTGCATATTCAGGAAAGGGCCACCTTGTTTTCTTCAAATGTGTTGGTTAGCACTCAGCAGAAATCAGTATCTCAAAAATGTGAGGCAAATGCAAACAAATAGCAAACACATTCAACGTCATCAAGGCTGATTTCCTTTGCTGTAGTCTAATCACTCACCCTGTAACACATGGTCATGGTGTCAAATAGCTGTAAGGACATGTGCTCTTTTCTACTTCTCTAAAATATAAGAAAAATGTGTCAGGCTGTCACAGTAATTATCATTTGCTCCTCAACAGAAGTACATGTGCTTTCAAATTGCCAATCAAATATCGTTTTCTGCCTAGAATCACACCATGAGTCTGTGTGCACACAGGAATTATTGTCAGAGATTTAATTCATGTTTCTCCTATTTTGTAAGACTTGGACTCGTAGGAAAGGATCAGCTCATGTGATAGGATTTGAAAAGTTGAAAAAAAAAATTTAAATGAATTAAAATTACATAAAGGTATTTTTTTTTAGTTTTTTGCAGGTATTGCTGAGCAACAGTGAAAAAATATAAAGATGCCTATAAAGTCAAGAAAAAGAAAAGGAAAGAAACAACAACTATATTTGAAGACAACTGGTAAAAAAAAAATAGGAGGCGAAGCGTGTGTTGGAAACAGAAAAAGTCTTCTGGTAAGCAAACTAAAGAATTTTTAAAAAATATCTTCCAAAAAAAAAAAATTATCGAAAGATAAATTCAAACAGTGTTACAAGTACAAAACTACAACAGAGTCGACAGCAAAAACAAAATGCTAATATAGACTCAGAAGTTAGGAAGAGTGACTTAACACGGAAAATAGATTTTAAAAACATTCGTCGAAAAATGTTTCAGAGAAGAGTGATGTTAAATTTGCTGAAGGATGTGAAAAAATATAAGAAAAAAACAAAATTTTATAAGAAAAAGAAATTAATTGAAAGTATTGTTACCAAGGCATTAGAAATAAAAAAAACTATTCATTTTAATTTTGAACAGGTTGCGTAGATTAGATAAATTAGTCAATGCAATGAAGTCACAAAGCAAAAGGAAAAGAGAAGTAAAAAAAAACTTTTGTAAAGTGTTCTTAGGAGAATGGAAGCATAGTTCAAGTACTGAACCATTTTTTAATGAAGAGAGTTATCTTCAAAGTAATAGTTTGTTGCATGCAGTTGACACCAATGGTAGAGCATATGAAGTTAAGGATGGGTGTGTAATGGAAAAGGAGAAAATGGTTCCAAGAAATGAGGAACAAGTGATGGCTGATGAGGTTATGGGGAGACGTCCTAAAGCCCCAGTGTACACTTGGAATTGTAGTAGTATTTGTACTGTGCGTCAGGAATCTATTGATAAATTACGTGACTTTCTAAGAGAATATAGTAAAAAGAGTGTTAAACAGAAGATTAAGGTGCTTCAAAGACTAGATCCATGCAGAGTGAGAGAGAATACTGGTTTGCAAGGACATTCTCTGGCTTGTCTATCTAGGAAAGTGTGTCAAAGTGTTTTTCACCATTTTAGTATGCTGGCTGTTCATCATACTGAAATGAGAAAGTTTGTGAGAACATTGTATTTTGCTAAAAGTCCAGCACTAAAGTTAAATGAGTTGAATAATGCTCTGTTCCGTGGATCTGTATCAGATGTAGTAAAGGTTACTGATGAGATTCAGTTTTCTTACTTTGGTCCAGAACAAGAAAGTGCAGAAAATGACACAGTTATTGATGAAAATGTGGAAGAGAATGTAGAACTTACTGTTAGTAAAAATTTTGAAGATGAAATGACAAAATTTACCATTATCTCTAATGAAAGACCAAATATTACTTGTATTTGTTGCCGGAGAAGCCATTATAAAATTCAAACAAGGAATGTTGATCTGTATAAAAAAAGTGAAAATGAAGATAATTATAAGTGGAAAGATTTTGCAACATATATATTTCTGGAAAATTGTTTTGATTTGGGTGAAGATCAGCGTATTTGTAAATACTGTTATAACAAGTTAGAAGAAAATAGAATGCCAGCTAGAGCTGTACATAATAATTTAGAATTGGTTGATATTCCTCCAGAACTTTCTGATTTAAATACGTATGAGTCTATACTCATTCAATGTGTCCATCCATTTCAGACCATAGTGCGTATGGAGCTGGTAAATGAACTGGTAAATTACCTCCTTCGGATTTACAAAGAGGTTTAAAAGGAAGAGTTGTCTATTTGCCATTGGATTTGAAAAAAAATATGGAAACAATTGATGCAGATACTTTGGAAACTGAACCATTAGTTATTCTGGTTAATTGTGTACCTACAAAGAATAAGAAAATTTGGCAGGAGCTGGTGGATGTACGAAAAGTACAAAGAGCAAATTTGTATTTGAAAAAAAATAATTAAATGGTATGAAGCCATTCATATGGATGAAGATGAAGAAGAAATACTAGAAGACACAGGAATACCAACTGGGCAACTTGAAAAAGTGGATAAGTCAAAAGAAGAAGAAATTTATGAACATTTCAGCATACATCCTCTTCATTCTAAAGAAGTTATGGGAAACGCTATTGATCTGTTTCAGATGAAGAAAGCACAAGGAACTCCCGTGAGTGTATGGGAAGAGAGCTTGGAAGCTCGTTGTTTTCCACAGCTGTTTCCTACAGGAGAAGGAGGACGATATGATGAACGTCCAGTACAGATTCCTGCTTCGGAGTATCGGACTACAAGATTATATGCAGAAGATCCTAGATTTCGTCAAAGTATTCCTTATTTGTTCCATCTTTTATTTGAAAGTGACTTGTTAGCACTATCTTATGCAGTAAATCACATTTTGAAAACTGGAGTACATCTACGTAATGTGACTGCAAAGGATTTTATGAACAAAGTGCAACAGCGAGATGATCATTTGGAATCTCAATTGATCAATTTGATGGCTTGTCAGCGTGGGACTAATGAATATTGGTACCGACGCCATGGAGAATTGAAGTGTATGTTACGGAATTTAGGAACTCCTACATGGTTCCTTACCCTAAGCTGTGCTGAGTACGCTTGGGATGATCTTCTGGATTTTCTTCGAGAAGCAAATTCAAATATTGAAAACATCCAATACAAGACAGCAGCTCATTGGATCCGGTTAATGTTTGCAGATATTTCAATCATAGATTTGAGGCTATGATGTCCTTCATCTGCAATAAAATAAATCCACCTCTTGGAGAAGTTGTGGATTTCTTTTGGAGAAAAGAGTACCAAGCCAGAGGTGCTCCTCATAATCATATGCTGTTGTGGATCAAGGATGCCCCAAAATTTGGAACAGATTCTGATGATGCAGTTTTAAGTTTCATCGAAGGATATGCAACATGTGCCATACCTAAAAGCACAGAAGAGAAAAATTTAAAAGAGCAAGTTTTACGTTTCCAAAGTCATCGGTGTGGAAAATACTGTCGACGAAAGTACAAGAGTAAAGATAAATTCTACACAAAATGTCGATTTGGATTTCCACGACCTGTTCTTTCAAAAGGAAGAGTAAACAGTTTTATGTCAGCTGTGCGACATACTATTACAAGAAAATCACCTAAAAATACCTACAATCTAAGAAGAAAAGAAGAGTCAAAATATATAAATGACTACAACCCAGTCATTTTATCCATGTGGAATGCTAACATGGATATACAGTATGTGGCTGACAATTCTATTGCTGTTGCTCGCTATGTCACATCTTACATCACTAAATCTGAGAAAACGGAATTGAAGGAAATGTGGGAAGAGATTTCTCACGAGAAAACTGTCAGTAAAAAGCTATACAGTTTCAGTTTAAAGATGTTACCGCATCGAGAAATTGGATCCTACGAATGCTCAGATAGGTTATCATCTGCAAGTCTGTACTCAAAATCCAGAAGAATAATTTGGGCAAGTTTAGGTCTTGCAGGAATGCGAAATCGGGTACTGAAATCTATTCGAGAAATTGAATATTTAGCAGAGTTCGAACCAGAAAGTACAGACATTTTAAGAACAAACATGTTGGACACATATTATCCACAAAGAAGTCATCACCTTGAGAACATGTGTCTCTATGAAGTGCTGCAGAACTTTATTTTTAAACGGAATGCCACAAAAGATATCAACAATGGAAAATATAAAGTCATTGGTGAGGAAGCATGTTTGGTGAAGCAAACAAAAGGAAGTTTGATAAATCACCGGAAGCTGAGTTGCGACACTCCTGACAAAAAGGAATTTTACTACTTGGCACTTTTGCAGCTGTTTAAACCATGGCGTTCAGAGGACGAACTACTTGGAGAATTCCAGAGTTATGAAGATTCCTTCAATGCTAGCAAAGACAGCATAGAATGCAGTACTTTCACAACTTATGTTCAAATGTTAAATGAAGAAATTGAACAAGAAGCAGCAATTGCAGCTGAAGTAGCTAGAGACAGTTCTCAAGACAGTCAAAGTTCTGGGACATTCAGTCAAGATCCTCTAGGACAACCGATCGTCGAAAATGAAGCAGCAATAGCTATGAACAAAGTGGAAACAGCTATGAATCAAGCTCAGGAAGATTTAGTAGACTTAACATATTTGGAGGAGCAACTGAATGAAGAACAAAAACAAATTTATGAAGAAGTCAGACAAAAAATTGATCACGGATTACCACATGAAAATAAAGAGTGCTCATGCACATCTTTTGAACCAATCAGAATGTATGTAAGTGGACAAGCAGGAACTGGAAAAAGTTTCTTAATTAATGTAATTAGAATCTACCTACAGAAGAAAATGGAATCCATTTTGTCTTGTGTTGTTACTGCTCCAACTGGGTTAGCAGCGTATAACATCAAAGGAGGTACCTTACATCGTTTGCTAATGTTACCAGTAGAGCACGAGAACAAAATACAGTACCACAAACTAGCAGGAGAAGCATGCTTGGAAGTTTCAAGAGTATTGAAGAAAATGAAAGTACTCATTATTGATGAAGTTAGCATGGTATCAAACTTAATGCTTGCCTTTGTGCATTTAAGAATGCAGCAAATTCTGAAGACAGACTTTGACGTGTTATTTGGAGGAAAACACGTCATAGTTTTTGGAGATCTTTTGCAACTTACTCCAGTTAAAGGACAACCGGTATTCCATACTCTTACACATGAAGACACGAAAAAGTCGTTAGGAAGTATAGGCAATGTAAATATTTGGACATATTTTGAGTATAAGGAACTCATTACCAATATGAGGCAAGCCAATGATGAGGACTATGCAAGTATTCTGAAAGATATAAGAATTGGACTTCTCACAGAACATGGCAGAAAAGCATTACAGAGTCGATTGCTATGTAATTTGTTTCCAACAGAAGAAATAGTTCCAGAGAAAAAATACAAGAAAATTGCGGAAAAAAATACTGTAATCTGCTTAATGCCAACACTACATGAATGCTCTGTATTCAATCAAGAACTTTTGAAATTGGAAAATGAAGAGATCATAAAACTGGAAGCTGTGGATAAAATAGAACATGAACAAATAACTATTATATTGACAGGCAATTTGGGTACTAAATTGGATTCTCTGGAGAAAAACATTTCAAAAACAGCTGGTTTGGAAAAGAATCTTGATGTGTGTATGAACTGTAGAGTAATTTTAAGACGTAATTTGGATGTAGAGAAAGGTTTAGTGAATGGAGCTATGGGAAGAGTTGTGGGTTTTGTTAATTACCAGAAAAAAGTTGGAATTGAATGTTTAAAAATAAAATTTGATCAGATACAAGAGGTTAAAGACATTTGTCGTTGTTCAGTTCATTTCTTGCTTGTGAAAGACTTATATGTACGTAGGAAGCAGTTTCCGTTTTCTCTAGCATATGCTGTAACTATTCACAAATCTCAAGGATTAACTGTTGATAGTGCTTTTGTAAACATTGGATCTACTGTGTTTAAAGAAGGTATGGCATATGTTGCTTTGTCACGCGTGAAAAAAATATCTGGGTTATTCATGATAGACTTTGATGACTCAAAAGTTAGTGCTGATGCAAACTGTGTAAAGGAGTATAATAGATTAAGAAGAAGCTATGCTCCTCATTTAGGTCAGTATCATGTGTTTGAAAAACGTGCTGTTTGTCGGAAAAGGAGATTTGAGAATATCTGTAATGAGGATGTACAGAAGAGAAAACAAAAAGATAGTGATGTGACTGCAAGCAAAAAGAAAAAGGACAGTGTGGAAGAGGTTGTTGGTTGTCATTTTGAAAATAGCTCTGGTGTCAACTGCTACTCAAATGTAGTGCTGAATGTTGTATTTTATCTTGATTTTTTGCAAGAGCAGATAATACTAAATCATGAAAAAAGATTCTGTTCTTTGCTGAGTCTCCTTTATGAGAAGCTGAGTAATGATAAAACTAACATAGAAAGTGCTTCTGATGCTAGAAATCTTTTAGATGTATGTTCTGGACGTACACAGTTTACACAAAATGTCCAGCAAGATGCACAGGAATTCTTGATGTATATCCTGATGGTACTAGAAGATGAAGGGGTAGAAGTAGAACATTTATTTGGTGTCTCTTATAAATGGGAACATTTTTGTGATAACTGTATGAACACAAGCAATACTAATGTTGATTCTGAAAGGTTCATATATTTACCATTACCAGAGAGTAAAACAGTGACTTTTAGTAAATTAGTTAAAGATGCTAATCACAACATGGAATGTTCTAAATGTAAATCTGTAATGTTGTCAACATTATTTTTAAAGAAATATGGACAGCATTTAATTTTAATGGTACAACGTTGTAGAGCTGATGGAACAAAATTGGAAACTTTACTAAAGAAGTTTGTTGGCAACCAAGTATCTATATCTGGAAAAACTTTTGTAGCAGTTGCAATAATTTTTCATGATGGTCCTTCTATAACTTCTGGTCATTACACAGTTTATCTTAAATGTGAAAAAGGATGGACACTGTGTAATGATTTGATTGATTTTCAAGCAACGTTTGCCTTATGATTTACCCAATTCTTACCTAATTTTCTGAAACCCAAATTTTAAATACTAACATCGTCATCGGAAGAAAGCATTATTAAAATTTAAAAGGCTTAAAATTGGATATTTCGCTCAAAACAGATTTTAAACTTACCATTTGGCCTCAAGGAATGGTAAAACAAACATTTGTGGACTTCTTTGACAGATATTATTTTGGAAAATGTTCTTTTGTAACAAGATTTACAGACGTAATTTCTTGAAAATTGGTATAGTTCTTAAAAGGTATTTTTGACATTTCTATTAAGGTATGTTTTAGTGAGGATACAATTGGGGCTTTTTTAAACAATCTTTCAGATTGTTTTTTTTTTTGCCCGCTGTTAAATGATGAATACATTTGATTTCACTATTTTCAGTGAAAATCAAAACATTCTGAAAACAGCAAAAAAAGGGCAAAAAATTGTTTTGCTAAATATGAAAAAACATGTACTGTTTAATAAAGTGTATTATTGAATATTAATACTTTTTTTCTTTTTTTCAGAACTAGAAAGAAAATGTAGAAGATGTAATTCAGTTATCTTTGCAATTAAATAAAAACATTTAATTCTAAATTATTTATTTTGATGGTCAGGTAAGTTTAACATATCTGTATGTGTCACTGGTTTCGTTTCATGCTTCCTTTTCTTCACCTCTCCTTACTCTACTTTTCTCATTTCTCTTCTCACTCTCTCTTCCTGCTTTACTACTCTTTTGTAACTCCCTCACTCCTTCTCTACTACTCCCCTACCTTTACTACCTCCATCACTAATTTTTCATCCATGTTTCTTTTTCTGTATGCATATGTCTTAGTCTTTTTAACTACCTTACTCCTTCTCAGTTGTTTGCTCTCTGTGTCTGTATCTGTCACTCTTGGTTTGTCTGTTTTACCCTTAATTTCCTTAACATCTCTGGGGCACATTTACTAGCCACCTGCGCCACCACTACGTCAATTTTCTTGACGAACTAGTGGCGCAGGGTGCTTTTCCATATTTACAAGGAGAGGATAAGCCTCTTTGTGTGTCTTTTCCTCTCCTTGTAAATACAGGCAATTCTAATGCAGCACTAAAATGAGCTATTATCTTTTTTGGGTACCTATACATAAATACTGATGCAGAGTTTAAAGTTTAATAGGAAGACTCTCTTCCCTTCATCTGTGAAATGTACACCATCTCTTTTTTAATTACTTTGCCACTCCCCTCTCTTTCTCAGAGAGTCCCTGAAGGTTTACTAAAGGTGAAAAAAATGATTTTTTTTTTTTTTTTAAAACCCATTGGGTGCGCGCTGAGTGCACGCACCCTAAAAAAAAAAAGAGAAATAGATTCTAAAAAACAAGTTTTTGTGTTTTGATTTTAGGTGGCTCTAAAAAGAGCCCTTGAGTTAATGTAGGGACAGAGGAAGAGAAAAACGAAAAAAAAAATAAGAAAATGATGGCCTTTCGCAAGGATGCTCCTCAAATTTTCTTTGAATGAGATCAATACTGCTCTCACCCAAAGAAATAAGAAGACCACAATCCATGCAGTGTGTACTCATCCTCCCAAAACAAGGACGAATATCCAAAGGTGTGGGAGAAGGTGAAGGCACCACTGCAGAAGAAGTGCTCGCCTGAGCTGCCGAAGATGTGCTCGGCTGAGCTGCTGCAGATGTCGTTGGCTGAGCAGGTGGAGGGTTTGCTCCAGAAGCTCGACGAAAAGTCACTGGATGCATTGCCTCAACGTGCCTCATCATAGTATGAATACTAAAAGAGTACTTCTTGTTAGCATTCCCACGTGACAAGACGCGCTGACACAGTTTGCAGGTGACCTTTGGTGCATTCACCTTCTTTTGTCCCTCTGGAAAAGTGAAAAACTGCCATATGAAGGAGTCTTTCTGCTTCCTCTGCCTCTGTCTCTCAAGAGTGTCCTGTTCACTCTCAGAAGATGGCTGCTGCTCTGCCATTGTATCTCAAAAACAGATTAGCTCCTTCTCCTAGGGAATCAGAACTAACAATGAGGGGGGTGGGTGTGATTTTGGAAGAATCTGGAACTAAAAGTACTTTGCACCAATGAAAAGTGATGTTTCTTGATCACATGACTTGCCACAAGGGGATGGGTTTGGTGTTGAAACAATCTGAAACTGAAAGTAATGAAAACCAATTAAAAGTGTTGTTTTATTATTCACATAACCCGAGGTGCGCGCACTGAGCAAGCTCCGAGCGCCACGGTACAATTACGCATGCGCGAACACGTATGCGCGCATGCGCCTACGTACTATGCGCGTACGTAACGCGCATATGCAGCACGCGCGTATGCGTGAACGTCAGCGCGCATACTCTACGCGTATACGGAAGTGTACCGCGTGGAGCACGTACGACGCACGTAAGCATGCATACGTACGCATGCGTACTGGGTGCGCGCTCCGAGCGCGCACTAAAACGTATGTATGCTTACGTAAATAACGTACGCTGGAATTCATGAAAATCGTACGCAAATGTACTAGGTGCGCGCTCTGAGCGCGTACCCTAAGAATTTATATTAAAATAAAAAAAAGTGGACATAACTTAATAGAAGATATTAACTATGCTGTTCAACTTTATCTTAATTAAAACTTAAAACAAAAATGAGCCACACCAAATTAAAGGATACAGATAATATATAAATGTATACATAGGGAAATTTTTGAAAAAGAAATATTTAAAAAATATAATTAAAAAATACAAAAATTAGCATTTAAAAAACCTTTGAAATTCAATGAAAAAACCATAGGTTTCACACACGTTATAGTTAGGAATTAGCATTTAAAAAACCTTGCAAATTCACTGAAAAAACCATAGGTTTCACACACGTTATAGTTAGGAATTAGCATTTAAAAAACCTTGCAAATTCACTGAAAAAAACAGAGGTTTCACACACGTTATAGTTAGCTGGACATTTCGCTCGTAAAAAACCAATGAAATTCCCCCGTTATAGTTAGTTCAGCTAACTATAACTCGCGCGCCCGCAATCCACTGCTGATGACGTCACATATTACATCACTCATGACATGGTCAGTGACATCACTCATGACATCACTGATGACATCTCAAATGACATCACTGATGACATCACTGATGACATCATCCTTGTGATAGAGTAGCACATCTTCTCACACTCTAATATAACCTTTGATACACCGACTAAAAATTTAAGAGTTCCATTCTCAAAACCATACATACTGCAATACCAATAACTACATACCCAATTATTAACTCTTAGGTCTACATACACCTCCACTCATTCACCTGTACAGTCACTCATACTTACAGTCACTCCATACAAAACTATCATATGCATTTATACACCTATATAGACACTCACACATCACCAATCATCCATAGAGGTACTCTCACACCTAGTCAGTCATGCAAATAATCACACTCCCATTGACTCACCTATGCAGTGAAACACACTGAAGTTCACTTACTCATAAAATTAGTATCACATTCTTACATTCTTATAGAATCATTGATATAAGCACACTCCCATCCATACAGTCACTTTCACAATCACACACTCTCATATCTACTCACTTATATACTCTTACACGCACATATACTGCCTTTCACATATGTAGTAAGTTACAAATGTACTACTGAGATATACATTCAATCCCTAACACACCCAAACAAACACTCACTCAACCATACAGTCCATCACAGATGCAGTCTTAAAACCATGCACCCATAGAATCACCCACTCACACATCTATGCATAGAGTGACACACACCCTACCCACACAAACACTCATGAACCCATACAGATACTTAGACAACCAATCAATTACCCATATAGAGACTCATATAGCTGTTCTCAAAACCATGCAGCCACTTATACACCAACATACAGACACATACACACATTTACACAGTTTAGTCACTAGTCTGCAGTAAGATACATTTAATGACTAACTTAAAGAATCATGTTATGCACCACAGAAAATCATCCATTTACACACTTGTACACCCACTCATTCTTAAACAGGCCTTTCCCTATATATATTAAACATATTGAAATTTTTCAAAAACACATACTCACTGGATGATGTCATCAGTGATGTCATTTGAGATGTCATCAGTGATGTCATGAGTGATGTCACTGACCATGTCATGAGTGATGTAATATGTGACGTCATCAGCAGTGGATTGCGGGCGCGCGAGTTATAGTTAGCTGAACTAACTATAATGGGGGAATTTCATTGGTTTTTCACGAGCGAAATGTCCAGCTAACTATAACGTGTGTGAAACCTCTGGTTTTTTCAGTGAATATATATATATATATATATATTATATATATATATATATATATATTCACTGAAGAAACCATAGGTTTCAGCAACGTTATAGTTAGTTGGACATTTCACTTGTATAAAACCATAGAAATTCCAGCGTTATAGTTAGTTCAGCTAACAATAACTCGCGCCCCCGCAATGCACTGCTGATGACGTCACATATTACATCATTCATGGCATGGTCAGTGACATCACTGATGACATAACTGATGACATGTCAAATGACATCACTGATGACATCACTAATGACATTATCCACGTGAAAATCTGATGCACCTCCTCACACCTGAATATAACCTTTGATACACCCACTCTAAAAGACAGACTACCATTTTTGAAAAAATAGACACATCAATACCAGTTACTAAATATGCACTGACTGATTCCTAGGTCTACACACAAATCCACTCATTCACCCATACGGTTACTCATACATGCAATCACTCATCAATATAACACTATCCTATGCACTCATACACCTATACAGACACTCACACACTGCCACATATCCAGAGTTACTCACACATCTAGTCAGTCATGCAAAGAATCAATCATACTTCCATTTACTCACCTATACAGTTATACAGACACCACCTCACTTATTCATACAGATACTAACACATAATTACTCTCTTATAGACTCACTGATACAAATACACACTCGTCCATGCAGCCACTCTCACAATTACTGACTCTCACATATAGTTATTCATATGCACCATCACTCACATATACTGCCTTTTACATATGTAGTTACTTGCACATGTACCACTGAGACATCCATTCACTCACCAACACACCCATAAACACACTCACCCACACATACAGCTGTTTCCACATGCACTCTTGAACCCATACACCCAGTGAATCAACCACTCACACATCTATGCACAGAGTCACACACCTCCCACCCACCCACACACACACTAAGGCAGCCATACAAATACTCAGGCAAGCAATCAATAACCCATATAGACACTCATGCAACTACTCACCTACCCATGCAGCAGCTTACACAACAACAGACAGACTGATACAGACTTTCACTCAGTTTATTCACTAACCCATGCATTCAGTAAGACACATTTAATCACTCACTTATACAGCCAGTCACGTACCTACTAAATCCTCCATACAGACACTTATACACCCACTCATTCTTCAATACAGCTTGGCATATATAAATAAAACAAATTTTAACTTTACAGAAACACACAGTCACTGGATGATGTCATCAGTGATGTCATTTGCCATGTCATCAGTGATGTCACTGACCATGTCATGAATGATGTAATATGTGCCATCATCAGCAGTGCATTGCGGGGGCGCGAGTTATAGTTAGCTGAACTAACTATAACGCCAGAATTTCTATGGTTTTATACAAGTGAAATGTCCAAGTAACTATTGTTTTTCAGTGAATTTCCATGGTTTTTTAAATGCTAATTTCTAACTATAACGTGCCTGAAACCTATTGTGTTTTCAGTGAATGTCTATGGATTTTTAAATGCTAATTTCTAACTATAACGTGCCTGAAACCTATGGTTTTTCCAGTGAATTTCAAAGGTTTTATAAATGAAAATTTGTAAGTCTAATGTACCTCAATCCTATGTTTTTTTTATTTTCTATGTATATCTATCTATATATATATATATATACATATATATATATTTTAAAAAATTGTGAATAATTTTTAGTTAGGAAAACCATATTCATTCTTTTAAAAAAAAAATATTATACAGAAGTCGTACACCGTCTGCGCACCCTATACGATGGCTGCGCGCATTCCGGTAGCCATTTTGAAAAGTCGCGCTGGGGTCGCGACTTAGGCGTAATTTGTAAAGTATGAAATATCTTTAAATTAATTATAAATAAAAGTTTTCCTTCAAGTGTTTGTCTAAATTTATTAATAAAAGTATTTTTAAAGTATTATTTTCAATATAATTTTGACTAAAAATTATTCGATTATTATTGGATTCGGAGGTTAGGAGGGATGGTCATTTTGCTCGATCTGTTTTGCAAGAACTTTTGGTCTAGTCAGGTGGACACCCTCCTCCGGGTGAGGTACGGCTTGAGGATTCTATTCAAAAGGTGAGGAATCCACAGGCAGAAGTATCCATCAGAAGAGCAAGTTACTTGCCTTCGGTAACGCTTTTTCTGGTGGATACAGTATCTGCCTGTGGATTCCTCACTGTCCCACCCGCCTCGCATTGTCCACCTGTTTCTACCAACAAGATGCTTTTACGGTTTGGCATGAATGTTTTTAATATGTCTTAATCATGCTTATGTTTTTATAGTGAGAAATGCTTGATCTGTTGCTATTTCTTTATGCCTTTATTGGTTATGCATTTGTATATATAGTGAACAAGGCGGTCCTGCCGCCGAAACGCATCTGACCTTGTTTGAATAAATCGCCTTCTGTGCCAGTATTATTCACGGAGTTGTTGCCTGTTTGTTGAAAGACTGTCAGGATGGAAATATATATATATATATATATATATATACATATATTTATATATATTTAGTATACTATGTATATATGTGAAAATGTGTCGGTCCACCTGTTTACCTCGGTGGCACGGAAAAAATAGGTGGAACTGACGTCATCACGCCGACGAGGTCCTCTTATGACTCCTATGACGTCATAAGGTGTCACGAGTGGAGCCGTGCTAGCCTATTATAACATCGTCGTCGACGTGGGAGAGCTAGGAAAGAATTTCCACGGAATGCTGGTGCTGGGGATATTCATGTAAGTGTTCAGGCTAGTCCTTTGGGAGCAACTGTTTATGTTCCCCACTCCAGGAACCGAAACCAGTGATCCAAGGGCAGAGGCCCTGCAGATGGCACACGAGGTGGGGAGCCCAGTGGTGTGCACCGGCGGGGCAGCGAAGTGACAAGCACCACTACCCACAAAAAAGGTAACCAGGGCACTGAATAAGACAGGATCTTCTCTTTGTATCTGGCAGGAACAACAAGGTTAAAATCCCCTAGTTCCAAAGTGAAGAATTAGTGCTACAACGGTTTTCAAGAGGACCTGTGATGGATGCCGCTTCTGCCTTCCGTACACTGGAGGTGGCACATGGGTCACGCGGTACGGTCATACTGCTGTGGGACGCACACTTGACCTCTCATGGCACTGCTCCACACTTCGGGGACAACGCTTTCCATTAGCTGTGTTTTCTGATGACGTGTCGTGCTGGCCCCGTCCAACAGCAGAACCCCTTTAGATCCAAACAGACTCTTCCACTTTCTCATCGGAAGTGAAACCAGGCCACGCGGACACTTTCACAATACAACAGCCGGGAATGCACTTTTCGGTAAAAAAAACACATTCCTTCCTCCTAAATTATCAAATAAACGACTCACTGAAGAACGGGCCAGCTTCGATTGGTAAACAACCGTTAAAACAACTTTTTTACTTTGCGATACCATTGCAACGCATGTATTACCACGCATGCATTGTACATCACAAAGGCATTACTATGTATTTTTTTAGAACGCATGGTCATTTACCACGCATGCCTTTACAACGAATTTTGTTATAAAGATATGTATGGTAAATGACCATGAGTTCTAAAAAAATGTAGACGATCCACGTCGTTGTAAGGAAACAGAGGCTGTTCCGTTTCCTCACAACAACGTGCACCACCCCTCAGAGATGACATGAAGCAGGAACCACGAGGAGAGAGGAACCACGAGGAGTGAGAGGTAAGGGGGATCGGGCATGGGTGGTGGTTACATTTCTAGAGTTTAGGGTAGTGCAGTGGTATTTGAGTAGTGTAGGGGGTTGTGCTGGTGGTAGTGTTTTAGGGTTTAGGGTAGTGCAGTGGTGTTTGGGTAGTGTAGGGGGTCGTGCTGAGGGTAGTGTTTTAGGGTTTAGGATAGCGTAGTGATGTTTGGGTAGTGTAGGGGGTCATGCTGGGGTAGTGTTTTAGGGTTTAGGGAAGTGCAGTGGCGTTTGGGTAGTATAGGGGGTCGTGCTGGGGGAGTGTTTTAGGGTTTAGGGTAGTGCAGTGGTGTTCGTGTAGTGAAGGGGGTCGTGCTGGGGATAGTGTTTTAGGGTTTAGGGTAGAGCATTAGTGTTTGTGTAGTGTAGCAGGTCATGCTGGGGGGAGTGTTTTCGGGTTTAGGGCAGTGCAGTGGTGTTTGGGTAGTGTAGGGGTTGTTCTGGGGGTAGTGTTTTAGGGTTTAGGGTAGAGCAGTGGTGTTTGGGTAGTGTAGGGGGTGGTGCTGGGAGTAGTGTTTTAGGGTTTAGGTTAGTGAAGTAGTGTTTTGGTAGTGTAGGGGGTCATGCTGGGGGTAGTGTTTTAGGGTTTAGGGTAGTGCAGTGGTGCTCGGGTAGTGTAGATGGTCATGCTGGGGATAGTGTTTTAGGGTTTAGGGTAGTGCAGTGGTGTTTGGGTAGTGTAGGGGTTCATGCTGGGGGTAGTGTTTTAGGGATTGGGGTAGTGCAGTGGTGTTTGGGTAGTGTAGGGGGTCATGCTGGGGGTAGTGTTTTAGGGTTTAGTGTACTGCAGTGGTGTTCGGGTAGTGTATGGGGTCATGCTGGGTTAGTGTTTTAGGGTAAAGGGTAGTGCAGTGGTGTTTGGGTAGTGAAGGGGGTTGTGCTGGGTGTAGATTTATGGTTTAGGGTAGTGCAGTGGTGTTCGGGTAGTCTAGGGGGTCATGCTGGGGGTGGTGTTTTAGTGCTTAGGGTAGTGCAGTGGTGTTCGGGTAGTGTAGGGGGTCGTGCTGGGGTAGTGATTTAGAGTTTAGGGTAGTGCAGTGGTGTTTGGGTAGTGTAGGGAGTGGTGCTGGGGTAGTGTTTTAGTGTTTAGGGTAGTGCAGTGTTGTTGGGGCAGTGTAGGGGTTCATGCAGGGTGTGGTGTTTTTGGGTTTAGGGCAGTGCAGTGGTGTTCAGGCAGTGTAGGGGGTCGTCCAGGGGGTGGTGTTTTAGGGTTTGGGGCAGTGCAGTGGTGTTCGGGCAGTGTAGGGGTCGTGCAGGCGGTGGTGTTTTAGGGTTTGTGGCAGTGCAGTGGTGTTCGGGCAATGTAGGGGGTCGTGCAGGGGGGTAGTGTTTTAGAGTTTAGGGCAGTGCAGTGGTGTTCAGGCAGTGTAGGAGGTCATGCTGGGGGTGGCATTTTAGGGTTTGGGGCAGTGCAGTGCTGTTCGGGCAGTGTAGGGTGTCGTGCAGGGGGTGGTGTTTTAGGGTTTGGGGCAGTGCAGTGGTGTTCGGGCAGTGTAGGGTATCGTGCAGGGGGTGGCGTTTTAGTGTTTGGGGCAGTGCAGTCGTATTTGGGCAGTGTAGGGTGTACTGCAGGGGGTGGCGTTTTAGGGTTTGGGGCAGTGCAGTGGTGTTCGGGCAGTGTAGCGGGTGGCATTTTAGGGTTTGGTACAGTGCAGGGGTGTACGGGCAGTGTAGGGGATCATGCAGGGGTGGCGTTTTAGGGTTTGGGGGAGTGTAGTGGTGTTCAGGCAATGTAGGGGGTCGTGCAGGGGGGTAGTGTTTTAGGGTTTAGGGCAGTGCAGTGGTGTTCAGGCAGTGTAGGGGGTCATGCAGGGGTGGCGTTTTAGGGTTTGGGGCAGTGCAGTGTTGTTCGGGCAGTGTAGGGTGTCGTGCAGGGGGTGGCGTTTTAGGGTTTGGGGCAGTGCAGTGGTGTTCGGGCAGTGTAGCGAGTGGCAATTTAGGGATTGGAGCAGTGCAGTGGTGTTCGGGCAGTGTAGGGAGTCGTGCAGAGGGTGGTGTTTTAGGGTTTGGGCAGTACAGTGGTGTTCGGGCAGTGTAGGGTGTCGTGCAGGGGTGGCGTTTTAGGGTTTGGTGTAGTGCAATCGTGTTCGGGCAGTGTAGGGTGTCGGGCAGGGGGTGACGTTTTAGGGTTTGGGGCTGTGCAGTGGTGTTTGGGCAGTGTAGGCTGGACGTGCAGGGGGTGGCGTTTTAGGGTTTGGGGCAGTGCAGTGGTGTTCGGGCAGTGTAGTTGGTCGTTCAGGGCAGTAGTGTTTTGGGGTTTAGGGCAGTGCAGTGGTGTTCATGCAGTGTAGGGGGTTGTGCTGGGGGTGGTGTTTTAGGGTTTAGGGCAGTGCAGTGGTGTTCGGGCAGTGTAGGGGGTCGTGCAGGGGGTGGTGTTTTAGGTTTTTGGGCAGTACAGTGGTGTTCGGGCAGTGTAGGGTGTCGTGCAGGGGGTGGCGTTTTAGAGTTTGGGGTAGTGCAATCGTGTTCGGGCAGTGTAGGGTGTCGTGCAGAGGGTGACGTTTTAGGGTTTGGGGCTGTGCAGTGGTGTTTGGGCAGTGTAGGCTGGACGTGCAGGGGGTGGCGTTTTAGGGTTTGGGGCAGTGCAGTGGAGTTCAGGCAGTGTAGTTGGTCGTTCAGGGCAGTAGTGTTTTGGGGTTTAGGGCAGTGCAGTGGTGTTCATGCAGTGTAGGGGGTCGTGCTGGGGGTGGTGTTTTAGGGTTTAGTGTAGTGCAGTGGTTTTCGGGCAGTGTAGGAGGTCGTGCTGGGGGTGGTGGTTTAGGGCAGAGCAGTGGTGTTGGGGCAGTGTAGGGGTTCATGCAGGGGGTGGTGTTTTAGGGTTTAGGTCAGTGCAGTGGTGTTCGGGCAGTGTAGGGGGTCGTGCTGGGGTGGTGGTTTAGGGCAGAGCATTGGTGTTGGGGCAGTGTAGGGGTTCATGCAGGGGGTGGTTTTTTAGGGTTTAGGGCAATGCAGTGGTGTTCGGTGTGAGAAGTTGGCCTGGTATATGATGCTCACTAGTTAAAGTGATCACCTTGTACCATGCCAAGCAACCCTTATGGTGTGGTTGTAAGTCAACCTTTTTGGACTAGCTGCCCTAGTGGTAGCGTAGGCTAAGCAGTCTTTGAGGCTAAACTCGTGAAGCGTGTTAAGCCAGCTGTTTTACCAAATGCAACCCCCTTTTATACCAATGAAAGGACACCACACAGATATATATTCAAAATATATATGTATTTATTTATCAAAGTAACCCCTAGTCTCTTTATGAGCACAGGAGCACAAATCGTCAAACAAGATTATCACAGAATACACAGAAGTTGCACTTTATATGGATAGGCCCTGGTGGCCACTCGAACCATATACTAAAATAGTGGTATAAGTACCACGAACAGAAAAGGGAAAAGGCCTAGGGCCTCTAGAATCGCTGGGCCTACAAGGAGCTAACGTCAGTTAGTGACCAGGAGGTCCACGGGTGGCGTGTGCAGAGCAAATAGTCACACGCGTGCTCCCATAGGTTTCAATGGGTGCGTAAAAAGTACAAAGTTACTGCAAAAGGAATCTTCCGGATGACCTAGGAACTTAAGATTTGGAACACAGGCACTAGAGATGTATTACTACACATGGGCACCGGAGTACCAGCTTTACCTCACCCACAGGAAGCGGGTGCATAGGCCTCAAAGTGCGTCGGGTTTCTTCTATCTGTTCCGTTGAGCCTGGGACAAAGATGCTGCAGGCGGTCGGTCGGGAAGAGATGCAGTGGATCCAAGAGTGGATCGGAGATGTTAAAGACCTGTAAGCAGAGGGGACAGTGTTCACAGTCACTAGCCAGTGACCAGCGTGGCACCAGGTGGGTACCAGGCGATGTCGGGTGCAAACAGGTGATGAGGGGTAGCTTGTCTCCGCAGCCACGTGGTCCCTGAAGGTCGACGACGTCCAGGAGTCGGCTCACGAGCTGTCCCACGCAGGCTCTCGCTGTCGGCGGTGTCGGCGACTTGATCGAAGCAAACAAGCCTTGGCAAAAGCAATTGCAGGAGGATTCGGAAATCAGCTGTTGGTTCTGACCAGCAAGGTCAGAGGGATTGCTCCTTTGGAGGGGAGCAAGGGCCAGTCTGGAGCAACCAGACCAGCGGTGTTTGTCGTAGATTTCGTCGCCAAGATGGCCACTAGCCAGCGGGCCAGCAACCGGTTAGGCGCGTCGAGTGGCAAAATGCAGAAGGGCCCCACGCAGATCGTGGAGATGCTGGAGGGCTCACCTTTGGTGCAGATGCTGCTCGAGGGTTGGGCTTCTCAGGACCCAAAGCACAACTTGGAGGGAGCCTCGGTTGTTGCACTTGTCAGCTTGTCGTAGTCGTTCCAAGATGGCTGGCTCCACGTGTCTCGGTGCCTCCACGGGTCTCCTCTTTGCAGGGACTGTGGATCGGGCGGTGAGAGGTCTGGAGGTCCAGGTCTTGTCAGTCTCTGGGCTCGGGCTCCGGCGGGAGGCGGCGGCAAAGCAGACGTTGATGCGCTGGATGGTGCTTGCGTTAGCAAGGTGGTCACTCCCTGACCACAGGGGAGATTTTCTTCAGTCTTCTGTGCAGCAGAATGTCGAAGTTCCCGTCTTCTTCTTAGTTTCAAGTTGATTCCAGGATGTCTGAAGTCTTAGGACACAGCTCCTACCTTTATTCGGATTCTAGGGGCCGGACTACCTGCTAGGTCCCTCCCTATGGGTGGGACCAGGAAGGGGGGTGGTTACACCCCCAATCCTTTGTCCAGCTCGCCCCAGGCCCGGGACTGGTGTGCCCCAGGACCGGTTTGAACTGGCATATGCACCGAGGCTCCTTGTGAGCCACAGGCATGTCTGGTTTCTTTCAAGCCCTACCTGACCAATACACAAAATCCTGTCTGGGGTGGTGCATGCACCTCCCCTGGCAGGAAACCCTTTGTCCACACCTCCCAAGCTGGAAGGACTCCCAGCAGCAGGAGGGCAGACTTGTGTCTGTGGTGGCAGCATCCATTTTGTGGAGCTGAGGCTATGTCTGATTTTACCCGGGTTTCAGGTACTGTACATGTCGTGTCCCTCTAGAAGGGTGGAATGCTAACCCCGTCGCCAGAATTGGCGAGGGGTTAGTATTCCAATTCGTATGACACCTTACTCGACATGTTTTGATAAAGCCAAACCAAAGATAGCATTTAACCGCGAGGTTCATAATGCACTTAAGAGTATATGGTATGACGATATCTGGAAACAGTAGAAGGAAGTTGTTCCGACCACTGCAGACAGGCTCAGCTCATGCCAGAGCACCATCTCACATGGAACCAAGCACTCTGCCTTCAGGATTGTTAAGGCCTGCCATAGGAGTGACTTATAGGTTACCAGGTGTCCCATTTAAGTTTAGGTATAGGTATACTACACCTAAGTAAGAGGTGATTACACCAACTTACCCCAGCTGAGTGATCAGCCAGTTGTGTCAGATTGTTAGGCCAAGCCTGGGGTGGCATAATACATGCTGCAGCCCCTGGCAGGCCTTGGGTACACCAATGCCCTGGGTACCTAGTGTACACTGGTACAGGGGCTGACAGGGTGATCCAACCAATTGGGTATGTACCTAGGGTACATGGAGTCCATTTTACAGAGAGAGCAGATAGCCTGAGAGCCTGAATGGCAGGATCTCAGGCCAACTAAGTCGAAAAACCAGCTAGACACTAGGCAAAAATTTGGGGGTAACCATAGTCAGATATCCACCTTCCTACACAACCCCCCCCCAAACGAAGGGAGATAAGGCTGACCTTGACCAGGTAAGCCTATATTGCCCAAGTGGCCATATAAGGAGGAACCAGCACTGGCATGGTTACCCCCTGTCTCATGGTCCACTAAGCAATCCCTCACCCTAAGGGTATCAGAGGGTCTCCACCATAGGGAATCTCTACCTGTGGTGTGTCTTGGCAAAGTAAAAGGCTGGTGTTGAGATGGAGTACTGAAGTGAGTGTCCTCAAAGTGAGGCCTCAGCTTCCTCCAATCATCCTCCACCATGGATGCCTTTCTTTCTTTAACTGAGTTGCACTGTGCTCTCAGGGTCAGCCTCTGGCTACCTAAAGCTGGAGGCTGGGTCCCTTTTGTGGGCTTACTGGAGGGACAGGTCAGGTTTGGGGCCCTAAGGTCCCATGTTTGCCTGTGCCCAACAGAATCCCCCTGGGGGAGGTCCCTAACTACCTGTAAAGGAGATCCCTCAGGAATGTTTTTACCCATCACCTGACTAGGGCTACTAGCCAGGCAATCCTCATTCTTTTGATGGGGGGGTTCTTGTGGACAGGGGCCCTCTGGGGGTCCACTGGCCTCCCTGACCTCTGCAGCCCTGGGCTGACTGAGGCAGGGTAGAGAGAGGCAGGCTACCTGCACCAGACTGGATCCCACCTTGGAAGGGGCCACTGACATCAGAGGCTCTGCCAGGCCAGGCCTGGCTACCTCTGGGGCAGTTCCTTCACAAGGGGTGAGGTCAGATCCCTGAGGAGGCTGACCTTTTCCTAATGTCTGGGGAGAGGGAGACTTTTCTTCCTCCCCACTACTCTCAGTTTGTGTGGAGTGATCCATTGTTTCAGGCTTCACTACACCTATGTCAGTCTGAGTATAGGCTGAGACCATTACAGCCTTGCCAACCTTTTCAGGGGGGCACTCAGTTTGTGTTTGAGCTGTGACTGTCACAGCTCTGCCAGTCCCTACAGGGAAGTCTGTCTGTGCCTGGGCTGTGGCTACCACTGCCCTTCCAACCTTTTCAGGGAGGAAATCTATTTGGACAGGGGTTGTGAATGGCACAACCCCCCTACCCTTTTGTGAAAGGCCTACCATTTTAGAATGGGTGTCTTGTTCAACTCCAGCCCAAGCTGAGAGTTCTAAGTCATTCCCCAGTAAGCAGTCTACAGGCAAGGTTGGGGACACTGCTACCCTTTTAGGGCCAGTGACCCCTCCCCAGCTGAGACATACCTCTGCCATGGGATGACTGTTCTGTTTGCCATCAATGTTAGTCACCTGGTAGGAGAAACCGGGCAAAAGCTGCTCAGAGGGAACTAGCCAATGGGCCACCATTGTGATGCTAGCCCCAGTGTCTCTGTAGGCCTCAGCTTTTGTACCATTGATGTAGGGCTCCTGTCTGTACCTACCCAAAGTGTTGGGACAGGCAGTGAAGTTGGCAAACCCCATGCCACCATCACAGACAAGAGTGGTTGCTGTAGGGGAATTGGCTAAGCCAGGGTCCCCCTGTGTTCCCCAAGTAAACCCACCCAGATTTCTGGGGGCACTCCCACCACCTGGGGGATTACTGCTGACAGTAATAGGTGGTGTGACAGGAGTAATTGGAGGAACAGTTTTGTTTTTAGCCCTTGGGCAACCGCTGTCAGTTTTCCAATGCCCAGGAGTTTTACACTCATGGCAGTAGGGCTTTTTAGCTGTGGTAGAGGAGGGAGCTTGGGACCCACCACCCTGTGTGGAGTTTTGGGGCCCTGAGGAAGGTTTCTCTTTTTCTTTATCCCCACCCTTCTCTTGAGGCTTGGTGGTATCTTTCTTTTGGTCACCACCCTGGTTTTTAGGCCTGATCCTGGTCCTGACCCATTTATCTGCCCTCTTTCCCAATTCTTGGGGAGAGGTCAAATCTGAGTCTACCAGGTGTTGATGGAGAAGCTGGTTTTGACAATTACTTAAAATCTGCTCTCTCATCATCAAATTGTACAATCCTGTATAATCAGACACCTTACTTCCCAGCAACCAACCCTCCAAAGCCTTAGTGGCACATTCCACATATTCAGACCAGTCCTGAGTCTGTGTCTTCTGGGTGTCTCTGAACATTAACCTGTACTGTTCAGTGGTTAAGCCTAACCCATCAACTAGGACACTCTTCAGGACTCTGTAATTTCTGACATCCTCTTCTCTAACAGTGAGGAGTCTATCTCTGCCTCTCCCCTCAAAGGAGAGCCATAAGATTGCTGCCCACTGGTCTTCAGGAACCTGCTGCACTTTGCAGGCTCTCTCAAGAGCAGTCATCCATTTGTGGATGTCATCCCCACTTTTGTAGGGGGGCACAATCTTGGACAGGTTCCTATTGTCAAAGACCCTATCTTTGTCCCTAGGGACATTGCTGCCACCAGTGGGTATAGACCCACTCTCTCTATGCTGCCTAGCCTTGCTCAGTTTTTCTTCCATCAGGGCTACTTCTAGCTCCTGCTTCCTGATCCTCAGCTGAGCCTCTTGCATCTTGGCCTCATGTTCCCTCCTCTGAGGGGTGGTCATCCTTCTCCTGGAGTGACCTTGAGAGCCTCTAGAGCCATGGGAAGCATTGGAGTCACCTGAGCGATTCCTTTGCCTTCCAAGCCCTGGGTTAAGTCCACTGGGGAGATCCAGTGGGTTGACCCCACTGTCAGTCCCCAATAGCCTTGGTTTAGCTGGGCCAAGTATAACACTTGGCACTGGGCTAGTTCTCCCTTCATCCTCACTACTGTCAGTATCCTTTTCACTCTCATCCTCTGTGGTAGGCATCCCATCTAAGGGGTGACTATTGGGAAGGGGTACTTCAGTGGCATCTTTAGAAGGGGGGCCTCCTGTTCCTGTCCCTAAGGGGGCTAACTGGGAAGCTTTCTTGAGTGCTCTCTGATTCTCATCATTCTGTAAGAGCTCCCTGAGCTCAGCAGAGTTTGGGTTCTTGGGCTGTTTAAGGCCTCTAAGAGTTGCCAAATGCCTGAGCTCATTCTGATTAAGGGTAGCAAAGCTGGATGGTGCCCTCTGGGGGTCACTCTCAACAGAGATGGGTACAGTGGACCCCTCTGCCCCGGCCATTGCTCTTAAGTGTGGGTGGATGTGTTGCAATCTACCTACACTTGGGTTTACCTACTAAACCTATCTAGTAGTTGTAGTCAGGGTGTGCTACTCCCTTTGCTCTACAACAACTAAGTTCAGTAGAACTTATGTATATCTAATCTTGTTTTATATGTACCTACAGGTACCTATGTGATCTTTCAATTGGTAACCAAGAGATTACAATGGTAAAACACAGCAAGCTCAAATCCAACCGCTGCTCACCAATGTGAGAAGTTGGCCTGGTATATGATGCTCACTAGTTAAAGTGATCACCTTGTACCATGCCAAGCAACCCTTATGGTGTGGTTGTAAGTCAACCTTTTTGGACTAGCTGCCCTAGTGGTAGCGTAGGCTAAGCAGTCTTTGAGGCTAAACTCGTGAAGCGTGTTAAGCCAGCTGTTTTACCAAATGCAACCCCCTTTTATACCAATGAAAGGACACCACACAGATATATATTCAAAATATATATGTATTTATTTATCAAAGTAACCCCTAGTCTCTTTATGAGCACAGGAGCACAAATCGTCAAACAAGATTATCACAGAATACACAGAAGTTGCACTTTATATGGATAGGCCCTGGTGGCCACTCGAACCATATACTAAAATAGTGGTATAAGTACCACGAACAGAAAAGGGAAAAGGCCTAGGGCCTCTAGAATCGCTGGGCCTACAAGGAGCTAACGTCAGTTAGTGACCAGGAGGTCCACGGGTGGCGTGTGCAGAGCAAATAGTCACACGCGTGCTCCCATAGGTTTCAATGGGTGCGTAAAAAGTACAAAGTTACTGCAAAAGGAATCTTCCGGATGACCTAGGAACTTAAGATTTGGAACACAGGCACTAGAGATGTATTACTACACATGGGCACCGGAGTACCAGCTTTACCTCACCCACAGGAAGCGGGTGCATAGGCCTCAAAGTGCGTCGGGTTTCTTCTATCTGTTCCGTTGAGCCTGGGACAAAGATGCTGCAGGCGGTCGGTCGGGAAGAGATGCAGTGGATCCAAGAGTGGATCGGAGATGTTAAAGACCTGTAAGCAGAGGGGACAGTGTTCACAGTCACTAGCCAGTGACCAGCGTGGCACCAGGTGGGTACCAGGCGATGTCGGGTGCAAACAGGTGATGAGGGGTAGCTTGTCTCCGCAGCCACGTGGTCCCTGAAGGTCGACGACGTCCAGGAGTCGGCTCACGAGCTGTCCCACGCAGGCTCTCGCTGTCGGCGGTGTCGGCGACTTGATCGAAGCAAACAAGCCTTGGCAAAAGCAATTGCAGGAGGATTCGGAAATCAGCTGTTGGTTCTGACCAGCAAGGTCAGAGGGATTGCTCCTTTGGAGGGGAGCAAGGGCCAGTCTGGAGCAACCAGACCAGCGGTGTTTGTCGTAGATTTCGTCGCCAAGATGGCCACTAGCCAGCGGGCCAGCAACCGGTTAGGCGCGTCGAGTGGCAAAATGCAGAAGGGCCCCACGCAGATCGTGGAGATGCTGGAGGGCTCACCTTTGGTGCAGATGCTGCTCGAGGGTTGGGCTTCTCAGGACCCAAAGCACAACTTGGAGGGAGCCTCGGTTGTTGCACTTGTCAGCTTGTCGTAGTCGTTCCAAGATGGCTGGCTCCACGTGTCTCGGTGCCTCCACGGGTCTCCTCTTTGCAGGGACTGTGGATCGGGCGGTGAGAGGTCTGGAGGTCCAGGTCTTGTCAGTCTCTGGGCTCGGGCTCCGGCGGGAGGCGGCGGCAAAGCAGACGTTGATGCGCTGGATGGTGCTTGCGTTAGCAAGGTGGTCACTCCCTGACCACAGGGGAGATTTTCTTCAGTCTTCTGTGCAGCAGAATGTCGAAGTTCCCGTCTTCTTCTTAGTTTCAAGTTGATTCCAGGATGTCTGAAGTCTTAGGACACAGCTCCTACCTTTATTCGGATTCTAGGGGCCGGACTACCTGCTAGGTCCCTCCCTATGGGTGGGACCAGGAAGGGGGGTGGTTACACCCCCAATCCTTTGTCCAGCTCGCCCCAGGCCCGGGACTGGTGTGCCCCAGGACCGGTTTGAACTGGCATATGCACCGAGGCTCCTTGTGAGCCACAGGCATGTCTGGTTTCTTTCAAGCCCTACCTGACCAATACACAAAATCCTGTCTGGGGTGGTGCATGCACCTCCCCTGGCAGGAAACCCTTTGTCCACACCTCCCAAGCTGGAAGGACTCCCAGCAGCAGGAGGGCAGACTTGTGTCTGTGGTGGCAGCATCCATTTTGTGGAGCTGAGGCTATGTCTGATTTTACCCGGGTTTCAGGTACTGTACATGTCGTGTCCCTCTAGAAGGGTGGAATGCTAACCCCGTCGCCAGAATTGGCGAGGGGTTAGTATTCCAATTCGTATGACACCTTACTCGACATGTTTTGATAAAGCCAAACCAAAGATAGCATTTAACCGCGAGGTTCATAATGCACTTAAGAGTATATGGTATGACGATATCTGGAAACAGTAGAAGGAAGTTGTTCCGACCACTGCAGACAGGCTCAGCTCATGCCAGAGCACCATCTCACATGGAACCAAGCACTCTGCCTTCAGGATTGTTAAGGCCTGCCATAGGAGTGACTTATAGGTTACCAGGTGTCCCATTTAAGTTTAGGTATAGGTATACTACACCTAAGTAAGAGGTGATTACACCAACTTACCCCAGCTGAGTGATCAGCCAGTTGTGTCAGATTGTTAGGCCAAGCCTGGGGTGGCATAATACATGCTGCAGCCCCTGGCAGGCCTTGGGTACACCAATGCCCTGGGTACCTAGTGTACACTGGTACAGGGGCTGACAGGGTGATCCAACCAATTGGGTATGTACCTAGGGTACATGGAGTCCATTTTACAGAGAGAGCAGATAGCCTGAGAGCCTGAATGGCAGGATCTCAGGCCAACTAAGTCGAAAAACCAGCTAGACACTAGGCAAAAATTTGGGGGTAACCATAGTCAGATATCCACCTTCCTACATTCGGGCAGTGTAGGGGGTCGTCCAGGGGGTGGTATTTTAGGGTTTGGGGCAGTGCAGTGGTGTTCGGGCAGTGTAGGGGTCGTGCAGGCGGTGGTGTTTTAGGGTTTGGGGCAGTGCAGTGGTGTTCGGGCAGTGTGGGTCATGCAGGGGGTGTTGTTTTAGGGTTTGGGGCACTGCAGTGGTGTCCGGGCAGTGTAGGGGTCATGCAGGGGGTGGCGTTTTAGGGTTTGGGGCAGTGCAGTGGTGTTCGGGCAGTGTAGGGGGTCGTGCAGGGGTGGTGTTTTAGGGTTTGGGGCAGTGCCGTGGTGTTCGGGCAGTGTAGGAGGTCGTGCAGGGGGTGGCGTTTTAGGGTTCGGGGCAGTGCAGTGGTGTTCGAGCAATGTAGGGGTCGTGCAGGGGGTGGCGTTTTAGGGTTTAGGGCAGTGCAGTGGTGTTCTGGTAGTGTAGGGGGTCGTGCTGGGGGTGGTGTTTTAGGGTTTAGGGCAGTGCAGTGTTGTTTGGGCAGTGTAGGGGGTCGTGCTGGGGGTGGTGGTTTAGGGTAGAGCAGTGGTGTTCGGGCAATGTAGGAGGTCATGCAGGGGGTTGTGTTTTAGGGTTTGGGGCAGCGCAGTGGTGTTCGTGCAGTGTAGGGGTTCATGCAGGTGGAGTGTTTTAGGGTTTGAGCAGTGCAGTGGTGTTCGGGCAGTGTAGGGGGTCATGCAGGGGGTGGTGTTTTAGGGTTTGGGGCAGTGCAGAGGTGTTCGGCATTGTAGGGGGTCGTGCAGGGGGTGGCGTTTTAGGGTTTGGGGAGATGCAGTGGTGTTTCGGCAGTGTAGGGGGTCGTGCAGGGAGTGGCATTTTAGGGTTTGGGGCAGTGCAGTGGTGTTCTGGCAGTGGTGGGGGTCGTGCAGCAGGTAGCGTTTTAGGGTTTGGGGCAGTGCAGTCGTGTTCGGGTCGTGCAGGGGGTGGCATTTTAGGGTTTGGGGCAGTGCAGTTGTGTTCGGGCAGTGTATGTGGTCATGCAGGGGGTGGGGTTTTACGGTTTGGAGCAGTGGTGTTCAGGCAATATAGGGGGTCGTGCAGGGGGGTAGTGTTTTAGGGTTTAGGTCAGTGCAGTGGTGTTCAGGCAGTGTAGGGGGTCGTGCTGGGGGTGGTGTTTTAGGGTTTAGTGCAGTGCAGTGGTGTTCAGGCAGTGTAGGGGGTCGTGCTGGGGGTGGTGGTTTAGGGCAGAGCAGTGGTGTTTGGGCAGTGTAGGGGGTCATGCAGGGGGTGGTGTTTTAGGGTTTAGGGCAGTGCAGTGGTGTTCGGGCAGTGTAGGGGTCATGCTGGGGGTGGTGTTTTAGGGTTTGGGGCCGAGCAGTGGTGTTCGGGCAGTGTAGGGGGTCGTGCAGGGGGTGGCTTTTTAGGGTTTGGGGAAGTGCAGTTTATATGGGCAGTGTAGGGGGTCATGCAGGGGTAACATTTTAGGGTTTGGGGCAGTGCAGTGGTGTTCGGTCAGTGTAGGGGGTGGCAATTTAGGGTTTGGGACAGTGCAGTGGTGTTCAGGCAGTGTAGGGGGTCGTGCAGGGGGTGGTGTTTTAGGGTTTGGGGCAGTGCAGTGGTGTTCGGGCAGTGTAGCGGGTAATGCAGGGGGTGGTGTTTTAGGGTATAGGGCAGCGTAGTGGTGTTCGGGCAGTGTATGGGGTCGTGCAGGGGGTGGTGTTTTAGGGTTTGGGGCAGTGCAGTGGTGTTCGGGCAGTGTAGGGGGTCGTGCAGGGGGTGGTGTTTTAGGGTTTGGGGCAGTGCAGTGGTGTTCGGGCAGTGTAGGGGGTCATGCAGGGGGTGGTGTTTTAGGATTTGGGGAAGTGCAGTGGTGTTTGGGCAGTGTAGGGGGCCGTGCAGGGGTGGCGTTTTAGGGTTTGGGGCAGTGCAGTGGTGTTCGGGCAGTGTAGGGGGTGGCAATTTAGGGTTTGGTCAGTGCAATGGTGTTCGGGCAGTGTAGGGGGTCATGCAGGGGGTAGCGTTTTAGGGTATGGGGCGATGCAGTGATGTTTAGGCAGTGTAGGGGGTCGTGCAGGGGGTGGCGTTTTAGGGTTTGGGGCAGTGCAGTGGTGTTCGGGCAGTGTAGGGGGTCATGCAGCAGGTGGCGTTTTAGGGTTTGCGGTAGTGCAGTGGTGTTCGGGCAGTGTAGGGGTTTGTGCAGGGGTGGTGTTTTAAGGTTTGGGGCAGTGCAGTGGTGTTCGGGCAGTGTAGGGGGTCGTGCAGGGGGTGGCTTTATAGGGTTTGGGGAAGTGCAGTGGTGTATGGGCAGTGTAGGGGGTCATGCAGGGGTAACATTTTAGGGTTTGGGGCAGTGCAGTGGTGTTCGGTCAGTGTAGGGGGTCGTGCAGGGGGTGGTGTTTTAGGGTTTGGGGCAGTGAAGTGGTGTTCGGGCAGTGTAGCGGGTAATGCAGGGGGTGGTGTTTTAGGGTATAGGGCAGTGTAGTGGTGTTCGGGCAGTGTAGGGGTCGTGCAGGGGGTGGTGTTTTAGGGTTTGGGGCAGTGCAGTGGTGTTCGGGCAGTGTAGGGGGTCGTGCAAGGGGGTGTTTTAAGGTTTGGGGCAGTGCAGTGGTGTTCGGCAGTGTAGGGGTTCGTGCAGGGGGTGGTGTTTTAGGGTTTGGGGCAGTGCAGTGGTGTTTGGGCAGTGTAGTTGGTCGTTCAGGGCAGTAGTGTTTTGGGGTTTAGGGCAGTGCAGTGGTGTTCATGCAGTGTAGGGGGTCGTGCTGGGGGTGGTGTTTTAGGGTTTAGTGTAGTACAGTGGTTTTCGGGCAGTGTAGGAGGTCGTGCTGGGGGTGGTGGTTTAGGGCAGAGCAGTGGTGTTGGGGCAGTGTAGGGGTTCATGCAGGGGGTGGTGTTTTAGGGTTTAGGTCAGTGCAGTGGTGTTCGGGCAGTGTAGGGGGTCGTGCTGGGGGTGGTGGTTTAGGGCAGAGCATTGGTGTTGGGGCAGTGTAGGGGTTCATGCAGGGGGTGGTTTTTTAGGGTTTAGGGCAGTGCAGTGGTGTTCGGGCAGTGTAGGGGGTCGTCCAGGGGGTGGTATTTTAGGGTTTGGGGCAGTGCAGTGGTGTTCGGGCAGTGTAGGGGTCGTGCAGGCGGTGGTGTTTTAGGGTTTGGGGCAGTGCAGTGGTGTTCGGGCAGTGTGGGTCATGCAGGGGGTGTTGTTTTAGGGTTTGGGGCACTGCAGTGGTGTCCGGGCAGTGTAGGGGTCATGCAGGGGGTGGCGTTTTAGGGTTTGGGGCAGTGCAGTGGTGTTCGGGCAGTGTAGGGGGTCGTGCAGGGGTGGTGTTTTAGGGTTTGGGGCAGTGCCGTGGTGTTCGGGCAGTGTAGGAGGTCGCGCAGGGGGTGGCGTTTTAGGGTTCGGGGCAGTGCAGTGGTGTTCGAGCAATGTAGGGGTCGTGCAGGGGGTGGCGTTTTAGGGTTTAGGGCAGTGCAGTGGTGTTCTGGTAGTGTAGGGGGTCGTGCTGGGGGTGGTGTTTTAGGGTTTAGGGCAGTGCAGTGTTGTTTGGGCAGTGTAGGGGGTCGTGCTGGGGGTGGTGGTTTAGGGTAGAGCAGTGGTGTTCGGGCAATGTAGGAGGTCATGCAGGGGGTTGTGTTTTAGGGTTTGGGGCAGCGCAGTGGTGTTCGTGCAGTGTAGGGGTTCATGCAGGTGGAGTGTTTTAGGGTTTGAGCAGTGCAGTGGTGTTCGGGCAGTGTAGGGGGTCATGCAGGGGGTGGTGTTTTAGGGTTTGGGGCAGTGCAGAGGTGTTCGGGCATTGTAGGGGGTCGTGCAGGGGGTGGCGTTTTAGGGTTTGGGGAGATGCAGTGGTGTTTCGGCAGTGTAGGGGGTCGTGCAGGGAGTGGCATTTTAGGGTTTGGGGCAGTGCAGTGGTGTTCTGGCAGTGGTGGGGGTCGTGCAGCAGGTAGCGTTTTAGGGTTTGGGGCAGTGCAGTCGTGTTCGGGTCGTGCAGGGGGTGGCATTTTAGGGTTTGGGGCAGTGCAGTTGTGTTCGGGCAGTGTATGTGGTCATGCAGGGGGTGGGGTTTTACGGTTTGGAGCAGTGGTGTTCAGGCAATATAGGGGGTCGTGCAGGGGGGTAGTGTTTTAGGGTTTAGGGCAGTGCAGTGGTGTTCAGGCAGTGTAGGGGGTCGTGCTGGGGGTGGTGTTTTAGGGTTTAGTGCAGTGCAGTGGTGTTCAGGCAGTGTAGGGGGTCGTGCTGGGGGTGGTGGTTTAGGGCAGAGCAGTGGTGTTTGGGCAGTGTAGGGGGTCATGCAGGGGGTGGTGTTTTAGGGTTTAGGGCAGTGCAGTGGTGTTCGGGCAGTGTAGGGGTCATGCTGGGGGTGGTGTTTTAGGGTTTGGGGCCGAGCAGTGGTGTTCGGGCAGTGTAGGGGGTCGTGCAGGGGGTGGCTTTTTAGGGTTTGGGGAAGTGCAGTTTATATGGGCAGTGTAGGGGGTCATGCAGGGGTAACATTTTAGGGTTTGGGGCAGTGCAGTGGTGTTCGGTCAGTGTAGGGGGTGGCAATTTAGGGTTTGGGACAGTGCAGTGGTGTTCAGGCAGTGTAGGGGGTCGTGCAGGGGGTGGTGTTTTAGGGTTTGGGGCAGTGCAGTGGTGTTCGGGCAGTGTAGCGGGTAATGCAGGGGGTGGTGTTTTAGGGTATAGGGCAGCGTAGTGGTGTTCGGGCAGTGTATGGGGTCGTGCAGGGGGTGGTGTTTTAGGGTTTGGGGCAGTGCAGTGGTGTTCGGGCAGTGTAGGGGGTCGTGCAAGAGGATGTTTTAGGGTTTGGGGCAGTGCAGTGGTGTTCGGGCAGTGTAGGGGGTCGTGCAGGGGGTGGTGTTTTAGGGTTTGGGGCAGTGCAGTGGTGTTCGGGCAGTGTAGGGGGTCATGCAGGGGGTGGTGTTTTAGGATTTGGGGAAGTGCAGTGGTGTTTGGGCAGTGTAGGGGGTCGTGCAGGGGTGGCGTTTTAGGGTTTGGGGCAGTGCAGTGGTGTTCGGGCAGTGTAGGGGGTGGCAATTTAGGGTTTGGTCAGTGCAATGGTGTTCGGGCAGTGTAGGGGGTCATGCAGGGGGTAGCGTTTTAGGGTATGGGGCGATGCAGTGATGTTTAGGCAGTGTAGGGGGTCGTGCAGGGGGTGGCGTTTTAGGGTTTGGGGCAGTGCAGTGGTGTTCGGGCAGTGTAGGGGGTCATGCAGCAGGTGGCGTTTTAGGGTTTGCGGTAGTGCAGTGGTGTTCGGGCAGTGTAGGGGTTTGTGCAGGGGTGGTGTTTTAAGGTTTGGGGCAGTGCAGTGGTGTTCGGGCAGTGTAGGGGGTCGTGCAGGGGGTGGCTTTATAGGGTTTGGGGAAGTGCAATGGTGTATGGGCAGTGTAGGGGGTCATGCAGGGGTAACATTTTAGGGTTTGGGGCAGTGCAGTGGTGTTCGGTCAGTGTAGGGGGTCGTGCAGGGGGTGGTGTTTTAGGGTTTGGGGCAGTGAAGTGGTGTTCGGGCAGTGTAGCGGGTAATGCAGGGGGTGGTGTTTTAGGGTATAGGGCAGTGTAGTGGTGTTCGGGCAGTGTAGGGGTCGTGCAGGGGGTGGTGTTTTAGGGTTTGGGGCAGTGCAGTGGTGTTCGGGCAGTGTAGGGGGTCGTGCAAGGGGGTGTTTTAAGGTTTGGGGCAGTGCAGTGGTGTTCGGCAGTGTAGGGGTTCGTGCAGGGGGTGGTGTTTTAGGGTTTGGGGCAGTGCAGTGGTGTTCGGGCAGTGTAGGGGGTCATGCAGGAGGTGGCGTTTTAGGGTTTGGGGCAGTGCAGTGGTGTTTGGGCAGTGTAGGGGGTCATGCAGGGGTGGCGTTTTAGGGTTTGGGGCAGTGCAGTGGTGTTCGGGCAGTGTAGGGGGTGGCAATTTAGGGTTTGGTGCAGTGCAATGGTGTTCGGGCAGCGTAGGGGGGCATGCAGGGGGTAGCGTTTTAGGGTATGGGGCGATGCAGTGATGTTTAGGCAGTGTAGGGGGTCGTGCAGGTGGTGGCGTTTTAGGGTATGGGGCGATGCAGTGATGTTTAGGCAGTGTAGGGGGTCGTGCAGGTGGTGGCGTTTTAGGGTTTGGGGCAGTGCAGTGGTGTTCGGGCAGTATAAGGGGTCATTTAGCAGGTGGCGTTTTAGGGTTTGCGGTAGTGCAGTGGTGTTCAGGCAGTGTAGGGGTTGTGCAGGGGGTGGTGTTTTAGGGTTTGGGGCAGTGCAGTGGTGTTCGGGCAGTGGAGGGGTTCATGCAGGGGTGGCATTTAAGGGTTTGGGGCAGTGCAGTGGTGTTCTGGCAGTGTAGGGTGTCGTGCAGGGGGTGGCGTTTTAGGGTTTAGGGCAGTGCGGAGGTGTTCGAGCATTGTAGGGTGTCATGCAGGGGGTGGCGTTTCAGGGTTTGGGGCAGTGCAGTGGTGTTCGGGCAGTGTAGGTGGTCATGCAGCAGGTGGCGTTTTAGGGTTTGCGGTAGTGCAGTGGTGTTCGGGCAGTGTAGGGGTTTGTGCAGGGGTGGTGTTTTAAGGTTTGGGGCAGTGCAGTGGTGTTCGGGCAGTGTAGGGGGTCGTGCAGGGGGTGGCTTTATAGGGTTTGGGGAAGTGCAGTGGTGTATGGGCAGTGTAGGGGGTCATGCAGGGGTAACATTTTAGGGTTTGGGGCAGTGCAGTGGTGTTCGATCAGTGTAGGGGGTCGTGCAGGGGGTGGTGTTTTAGGGTTTGGGGCAGTGCAGTGGTGTTCGGACAGTGTAGCGGGTAATGCAGGGGGTGGGGTTTTAGGGTATAGGGCAGTGTAGTGGTGTTCGGGCAGTGTAGGGGTCGTGCAGGGGGTGGTGTTTTAGGGTTTGGGGCAGTGGTGTTTGGGCAGTGTAGGGGGTCGTGCAAGGGGGTGTTTTAAGGTTTGGGGCAGTGCAGTGGTGTTCGGGCAGTGTAGGGGTTCGTGCAGGGGGTGGTGTTTTAGGGTTTGGGGCAGTGCAGTGGTGTTCGGGCAGTGTAGGGGGTCATGCAGGGGGTGGCGTTTTATGGATTTGGGGAAGTGCAGTGGGGTTTGGGCAGTGTAGGGGGTCGTGCAGGGGTGGCGTTTTAGGGTTTGGGGCAGTGCAGTGGTGTTCAGGCAGTGTAGGGGGTGGCAATTTAGGGTTTTGTGCAGTGCAATGGTGTTCGGGCAGCGTAGGGGGTCATGCAGAGGGTAGCGTTTTAGGGTATGGGGCGATGCAGTGATGTTTAGGCAGTGTAGGGGGTCGTGCAGGTGGTGGCGTTTTAGGATATGGGGCGATGCAGTGATGTTCGGGCAGTATAGGGGGTCATGCAGCAGGTGGCGTTTTAGGGTTTGCGGTAGTGCAGTGGTGTTTGGGCAGTGTAGGGGTTGTGCAGGGGGTGGTGTTTTAGGGTTTGGGGCAGTGCAGTGGTGTTCGGGCAGTGTAGGGGTTCATGCAGGGGTGGCATTTAAGGGTTTGGGGCAGTGCAGTGGTGTTCTGGCAGTGTAGGGTGTCGTGCAGGGGGTGGCGTTTTAGGGTTTAGGGCAGTGCAGTGGTGTTCGAGCATTGTAGGGTGTCGTGCAGGGGGTGGCGTTTTAGGGTTTGGGGCAGTGCAGTGGTGTTCGGGCAGTGTAGGGTATTGTGCAGGGGGTGGTGTTTTAGGGTTTGGGACAGTGCAGTGGTGTTTGGGCAGCGTAGGGTGTCGTGCAGGGGATGGTGTTTTAGGGTTTGGGGCAGTGCACTCATGTTCGGGCAGTGCAGGGTGTCGTGCAGGGGGTGGCGTTTTAGGGTTTGGGGCAGTGCAGTGGTGTTCGGGCAGTATAGGGGGTCATGCAGCAGGTGGCGTTTTAGGGTTTGCGGTAGTGCAGTGGTGTTCGGGCAGTGTAGGGGTTGTGCAGGGGGTGGTGTTTTAGGGTTTGGGGCAGTGCAGTGGTGTTCGGGCAGTGTAGGGGTTCATGCAGGGGTAGCATTTAAGGGTTTGGGGCAGTGCAGTGCTGTTCTGGCAGTGTAGGATGTCGTGCAGGGGGTGGCATTTTAGGGTTTAGGGCAGTGCAGTGGTGTTCGAGCATTGTAGGGTGTCGTGCAGGGGGTGGCGTTTTAGGGTTTGGAGCAGTGCAGTGGTGTTCGGGCAGTGTAGGGTGTTGTGCAGGGGTGGTGTTTTAGGGTTTAGGGCAGTGCTGTGGTGTTCTGGCAGTGTAGGGGGTCATGCTGGGGGTAGCGTTTTAGAGATTAGGGCAGTGCAGTTGTGTTCGGGCAGTGTAGGGGGTCGTCCAGGGGGTGGTGTTTAGGGTTTGGGGCAGTGCAGTGGTGTTCGGGCAGTGTAGGGGTCGTGCAGGTGGTGGTGTTTTAGGGTTTAGGGCAGTGCAGTCGTATTTGGGCAGTGTAGGGTGTACTGCAGGGGGTGGCGTTTGAGGGTTTGGGGCAGTGCAGTGGTGTTCGGGCAGTGTAGCGGGTGGCATTTTAGGGTTTGGTGCAGTGCAGGGGTGTTCGGGCAGTGTAGGGGATCATGCAGGGGTGGCGTTTTAGGGTTTGGGGGAGTGTAGTGGTATTCAGGCAATGTAGGGGGTCGTGCGGGGGGGTAGTGTTTAGGGTTTAGGGCAGTGCAGTGGTGTTCAGGCAGTGTAGGGGGTCATGCAGGGGTGGCATTTTAGGGTTTGGGGCAGTGCAGTGGTGTTCGGGCAGTGTAGGGTGTCGTGCAGGGGGTGGCGTTTTAGGGTTTGGGGCAGTGCAGTGGTGTTCGGGCAGTGTAGCGAGTGGCAATTTAGGGATTGGAGCAGTGCAGTGGTGTTCGGGCAGTGTAGGGAGTCGTGCAGAGGGTGGTGTTTTAGGGTTTGGGCAGTACAGTGGTGTTCGGGCAGTGTAGGGTGTCGTGCAGGGGTGGCGTTTTAGGGTTTGGTGTAGTGCAATCGTGTTCGGGCAGTGTAGGGTGTCGGGCAGGGGGTGACGTTTTAGGGATTGGGGCAGTGCAGTGGTGTTCGGGCAGTGTAGTTGGTTGTTCAGGGCAGTAGTGTTTTGGGGTTTAGGGCAGTGCAGTGGTGTTCATGCAGTGTAGGGGGTCGTGCTGGGGGTGGTGTTTTAGGGTTTAGGGCAGTGCAGTGGTGTTCGGGCAGTGTAGGGGGTCGTGCAGGGGGTGGTGTTTTAGGTTTTTGGGCAGTACAGTGGTGTTCGGGCAGTGTAGGGTGTCGTGCAGAGGGTGGCGTTTTAGAGTTTGGGGTAGTGCAATCATGTTCGGGCAGTGTAGGGTGTCGTGCAGGGGGTGACGTTTTAGGGTTTGGGGCTGTGCAATGGTGTTTGGGCAGTGTAGGCTGGACGTGCAGGGGGTGGCGTTTTAGGGTTTGGGGCAGTGCAGTGGAGTTCGGGCAGTGTAGTTGGTCGTTCAGGGCAGTAGTGTTTTGGGGTTTAGGGCAGTGCAGTGGTGTTCATGCAGTGTAGGGGGTCGTGCTGGGGGTGGTGTTTTAGGGTTTAGGGTAGTGCAGTGGTGTTCGGACAGTGTAGGGGGTTGTGCTGGGGGTGGTGGTTTAGGGCAGAGCAGTGGTGTTGGGGCAGTGTAGGGGTTCATGCAGGGGGTGGTGTTTTAGGGTTTAGGTCAGTGCAGTGGTGTTCGGGCAGTGTAGGGGGTCGTGCTGGGGATGGTGGTTTAGGGCAGGGCAGTGGTGTTGGGGCAGTGTAGGGGTTCATGCAGGGGGTGGTGTTTTAGGGTTTAGGGCAGTGCAGGGGTGTTCGGGCAGTGTAGGGGGTCGTCCAGGGGGTGGTGTTTTAGGGTTTGGGGCAGTGCAGTGGTGTTCGGGCAGTGTAGGGGTCGTGCAGGCGGTGGTGTTTTAGGGTTTGGGGCAGTGCAGTGGTGTTCGGGCAGTGTGGGTCATGCAGGGGGTGTTTTTTTAGGGTTTGGGGCACTGCAGTGGTGTCCGGGCAGTGTAGGGGTCATGCAGGGGGCGGCGTTTTAGGGTTTGGGGCAGTGCAGTGGTGTTCGGGCAGTGTAGGGGGTCGTGCAGGGGTGGTGTTTTAAGGTTTGGGGCAGTGCCATGGTGTTCGGGCAGTGTAGGAGGTCGTGCAGGGGGTGGCGTTTTAGGGTTCGGGGCAGTGCAGTGGTGTTCGAGCAATGTAGGGTTCGTGCAGGGGGTGGCATTTTAGGGTTTAGGGCAGTGCAGTGGTGTTCTGGTAGTGTAGGGGGTCGTGCTGGGGGTGGTGTTTTAGGGTTTAGGGCAGTGCAGTGTTGTTTGGGCAGTGTAGGGGGTCGTGCTGGGGGTGGTGGTTTAGAGCAGAGCAGTGGTGTTCGGGCAATGTAGGAGGTCATGCAGGGGGTTGTGTTTTAGGGTTTGGGGCAGCGCAGTGGTGTTCGTGCAGTATAGGGGTTCATGCAGGTGGGGTGTTTTAGGGTTTGAGCAGTGCAGTGGTGTTCGGGCAGTGTAGGGAGTCATGCAGGGGGTGGTGTTTTAGGGTTTGGGGCAGTGCAGAGGTGTTCGGGCATTGTAGGGGGTCGTGCAGGGGGTGGCGTTTTAGGGTTTGGGGAGATGCAGTGGTGTTTCGGCAGTGTAGGGGGTTGTGCAGGGAGTGGCATTTTAGGGTTTGGGGCAGTGCAGTGGTGTTCTGGCAGTGTTGGGGGTCGTGCAGCAGGTGGCGTTTTAGGGTTTGGGGCAGTGCAGTGGTGTTCGGGTCGTGCAGGGGGTGGCATTTTAGGGTTTGGGGCAGTGCAGTCGTGTTCGGGCAGTGTAGGGGGTCATGCAGGGGGTGGCGTTTTACGGTTTGGAGCAGTGGTGTTCAGGCAATGTAGGGGGTCGTGCAGGGGGGTAGTGTTTTAGGGTTTAGGGCAGTGCAGTGGTGTTCAGGCAGTGTAGGGGGTCGTGCTGGGGGTGGTGTTTTAGGGTTTAGTGAAGTGCAGTGGTGTTCAGGCAGTGTAGGGGGTCGTGCTGGGGGTGGTGGTTTAGGGCAGAGCAGTGGTGTTTGGGCAGTGTAGGGGGTCATGCAGGGGGTGGTGTTTTAGGGTTTAGGGCAGTGCAGTGGTGTTCGGGCAGTGTAGGGGTCATGCTGGGGGTGGTGTTTTAGGGTTTGGGGCCGAGCAGTGGTGTTCGGGCAGTGTAGGGGGTCGTGCAGGGGGTGGCTTTTTAGGGTTTGGGGAAGTGCAGTTTATATGTCAGTGTAGGGGGTCATGCAGGGGTAACATTTTAGGGTTTGGGGCAGTGCAGTGGTGTTCGGTCAGTGTAGGGGGTCGTGCAGGGGGTGGTGTTTTAGGGTTTGGGGCAGTGCAGTGGTGTTCGGACAGTGTAGCGGGTAATGCAGGGGGTGGGGTTTTAGGGTATAGGGCAGTGTAGTGGTGTTCGGGCAGTGTAGGGGTCGTGCAGGGGGTGGTGTTTTAGGGTTTGGGGCAGTGGTGTTTGGGCAGTGTAGGGGGTCGTGCAAGGGGGTGTTTTAAGGTTTGGGGCAGTGCAGTGGTGTTCGGGCAGTGTAGGGGTTCGTGCAGGGGGTGGTGTTTTAGGGTTTGGGGCAGTGCAGTGGTGTTCGGGCAGTGTAGGGGGTCATGCAGGGGGTGGCGTTTTATGGATTTGGGGAAGTGCAGTGGGGTTTGGGCAGTGTAGGGGGTCGTGCAGGGGTGGCGTTTTAGGGTTTGGGGCAGTGCAGTGGTGTTCAGGCAGTGTAGGGGGTGGCAATTTAGGGTTTTGTGCAGTGCAATGGTGTTCGGGCAGCGTAGGGGGTCATGCAGAGGGTAGCGTTTTAGGGTATGGGGCGATGCAGTGATGTTTAGGCAGTGTAGGGGGTCGTGCAGGTGGTGGCGTTTTAGGATATGGGGCGATGCAGTGATGTTCGGGCAGTATAGGGGGTCATGCAGCAGGTGGCGTTTTAGGGTTTGCGGTAGTGCAGTGGTGTTTGGGCAGTGTAGGGGTTGTGCAGGGGGTGGTGTTTTAGGGTTTGGGGCAGTGCAGTGGTGTTCGGGCAGTGTAGGGGTTCATGCAGGGGTGGCATTTAAGGGTTTGGGGCAGTGCAGTGGTGTTCTGGCAGTGTAGGGTGTCGTGCAGGGGGTGGCGTTTTAGGGTTTAGGGCAGTGCAGTGGTGTTCGAGCATTGTAGGGTGTCGTGCAGGGGGTGGCGTTTTAGGGTTTGGGGCAGTGCAGTGGTGTTCGGGCAGTGTAGGGTGTTGTGCAGGGGGTGGTGTTTTAGGGTTTGGGACAGTGCAGTGGTGTTTGGGCAGCGTAGGGTGTCGTGCAGGGGATGGTGTTTTAGGGTTTGGGGCAGTGCACTCATGTTCGGGCAGTGCAGGGTGTCGTGCAGGGGGTGGCGTTTTAGGGTTTGGGGCAGTGCAGTGGTGTTCGGGCAGTATAGGGGGTCATGCAGCAGGTGGCGTTTTAGGGTTTGCGGTAGTGCAGTGGTGTTCGGGCAGTGTAGGGGTTGTGCAGGGGGTGGTGTTTTAGGGTTTGGGGCAGTGCAGTGGTGTTCGGGCAGTGTAGGGGTTCATGCAGGGGTAGCATTTAAGGGTTTGGGGCAGTGCAGTGCTGTTCTGGCAGTGTAGGGTGTCGTGCAGGGGGTGGCATTTTAGGGTTTAGGGCAGTGCAGTGGTGTTCGAGCATTGTAGGGTGTCGTGCAGGGGGTGGCGTTTTAGGGTTTGGAGCAGTGCAGTGGTGTTCGGGCAGTGTAGGGTGTTGTGCAGGGGTGGTGTTTTAGGGTTTAGGGCAGTGCTGTGGTGTTCTGGCAGTGTAGGGGGTCATGCTGGGGGTAGCGTTTTAGAGATTAGGGCAGTGCAGTTGTGTTCGGGCAGTGTAGGGGGTCGTCCAGGGGGTGGTGTTTAGGGTTTGGGGCAGTGCAGTGGTGTTCGGGCAGTGTAGGGGTCGTGCAGGTGGTGGTGTTTTAGGGTTTAGGGCAGTGCAGTCGTATTTGGGCAGTGTAGGGTGTACTGCAGGGGGTGGCGTTTGAGGGTTTGGGGCAGTGCAGTGGTGTTCGGGCAGTGTAGCGGGTGGCATTTTAGGGTTTGGTGCAGTGCAGGGGTGTTCGGGCAGTGTAGGGGATCATGCAGGGGTGGCGTTTTAGGGTTTGGGGGAGTGTAGTGGTATTCAGGCAATGTAGGGGGTCGTGCGGGGGGGTAGTGTTTTAGGGTTTAGGGCAGTGCAGTGGTGTTCAGGCAGTGTAGGGGGTCATGCAGGGGTGGCATTTTAGGGTTTGGGGCAGTGCAGTGGTGTTCGGGCAGTGTAGGGTGTCGTGCAGGGGGTGGCGTTTTAGGGTTTGGGGCAGTGCAGTGGTGTTCGGGCAGTGTAGCGAGTGGCAATTTAGGGATTGGAGCAGTGCAGTGGTGTTCGGGCAGTGTAGGGAGTCGTGCAGAGGGTGGTGTTTTAGGGTTTGGGCAGTACAGTGGTGTTCGGGCAGTGTAGGGTGTCGTGCAGGGGTGGCGTTTTAGGGTTTGGTGTAGTGCAATCGTGTTCGGGCAGTGTAGGGTGTCGGGCAGGGGGTGACGTTTTAGGGATTGGGGCAGTGCAGTGGTGTTCGGGCAGTGTAGTTGGTTGTTCAGGGCAGTAGTGTTTTGGGGTTTAGGGCAGTGCAGTGGTGTTCATGCAGTGTAGGGGGTCGTGCAGGGGGTGGTGTTTTAGGGTTTAGGGCAGTGCAGTGGTGTTCGGGCAGTGTAGGGGGTCGTGCAGGGGGTGGTGTTTTAGGTTTTTGGGCAGTACAGTGGTGTTCGGGCAGTGTAGGGTGTCGTGCAGAGGGTGGCGTTTTAGAGTTTGGGGTAGTGCAATCGTGTTCGGGCAGTGTAGGGTGTCGTGCAGGGGGTGACGTTTTAGGGTTTGGGGCTGTGCAATGGTGTTTGGGCAGTGTAGGCTGGACGTGCAGGGGGTGGCGTTTTAGGGTTTGGGGCAGTGCAGTGGAGTTCGGGCAGTGTAGTTGGTCGTTCAGGGCAGTAGTGTTTTGGGGTTTAGGGCAGTGCAGTGGTGTTCATGCAGTGTAGGGGGTCGTGCTGGGGGTGGTGTTTTAGGGTTTAGGGTAGTGCAGTGGTGTTCGGACAGTGTAGGGGGTCGTGCTGGGGGTGGTGGTTTAGGGCAGAGCAGTGGTGTTGGGGCAGTGTAGGGGTTCATGCAGGGGGTGGTGTTTTAGGGTTTAGGTCAGTGCAGTGGTGTTCGGGCAGTGTAGGGGGTCGTGCTGGGGATGGTGGTTTAGGGCAGAGCAGTGGTGTTGGGGCAGTGTAGGGGTTCATGCAGGGGGTGGTGTTTTAGGGTTTAGGGCAGTGCAGGGGTGTTCGGGCAGTGTAGGGGGTCGTCCAGGGGGTGGTGTTTTAGGGTTTGGGGCAGTGCAGTGGTGTTTGGGCAGTGTAGGGGTCGTGCAGGCGGTGGTGTTTTAGGGTTTGGGGCAGTGCAGTGGTGTTCGGGCAGTGTGGGTCATGCAGGGGGTGTTTTTTTAGGGTTTGGGGCACTGCAGTGGTGTCCGGGCAGTGTAGGGGTCATGCAGGGGGCGGCGTTTTAGGGTTTGGGGCAGTGCAGTGGTGTTCGGGCAGTGTAGGGGGTCGTGCAGGGGTGGTGTTTTAAGGTTTGGGGCAGTGCCATGGTGTTCGGGCAGTGTAGGAGGTCGTGCAGGGGGTGGCGTTTTAGGGTTCGGGGCAGTGCAGTGGTGTTCGAGCAATGTAGGGTTCGTGCAGGGGGTGGCATTTTAGGGTTTAGGGCAGTGCAGTGGTGTTCTGGTAGTGTAGGGGGTCGTGCTGGGGGTGGTGTTTTAGGGTTTAGGGCAGTGCAGTGTTGTTTGGGCAGTGTAGGGGGTCGTGCTGGGGGTGGTGGTTTAGAGCAGAGCAGTGGTGTTCGGGCAATGTAGGAGGTCATGCAGGGGGTTGTGTTTTAGGGTTTGGGGCAGCGCAGTGGTGTTCGTGCAGTATAGGGGTTCATGCAGGTGGGGTGTTTTAGGGTTTGAGCAGTGCAGTGGTGTTCGGGCAGTGTAGGGAGTCATGCAGGGGGTGGTGTTTTAGGGTTTGGGGCAGTGCAGAGGTGTTCGGGCATTGTAGGGGGTCGTGCAGGGGGTGGCGTTTTAGGGTTTGGGGAGATGCAGTGGTGTTTCGGCAGTGTAGGGGGTTGTGCAGGGAGTGGCATTTTAGGGTTTGGGGCAGTGCAGTGGTGTTCTGGCAGTGTTGGGGGTCGTGCAGCAGGTGGCGTTTTAGGGTTTGGGGCAGTGCAGTGGTGTTCGGGTCGTGCAGGGGGTGGCATTTTAGGGTTTGGGGCAGTGCAGTCGTGTTCGGGCAGTGTAGGGGGTCATGCAGGTGTGGAAATGTGGATTTTCCTGGTCAGTTATGTCCCCTATCTTGGACCCCAACGGTTCTATGTGCATGTTACAAGTACATGTATGTTCCCTCCAGTTCCAGTTATGAAGACGCAAATACATGTGCGTCCACCGTCAACATGTCCTCTGTCAGATCCGCCATGAATGGGCTGGATATTCGATTCCTAAGTATGAAAGGCCACCGACTTTTTATGGCTAAGTTACTCCATTTTTGCAGTTCAGGCAGAGTAGGCCCGATTCTGTCCTCAAAGCCTTTCCCTGCTCTCTGCCTCTGACAGCTTCAGCTTGAGCTTGCATCTGTGACCATGAACTTTGTCTCATTCTCTGCGCGGCCCACGAAGCCTGACATCAGCCTATTCTCTGCCAAGAGCTGTATTTCACCTTCGAATTATCTGCTTCCCCCTCAGCCGATGCATTCCTGCCTAGTAGCTTAAGTAAACATTCCTCCAGTTACCAAGCAAAAGGCCCGGTTTCTCTGCCCTCATGCAAGTAATTCATAGCCCTGTCATCATGGAATATTCCCATCCCCTCGCATTCAGTGTAGACACTTAGACGCTTGTACACACACACACAGTCAGTATAGAATAGATTCTGTCCGAGAGCCCTTCCCTTGTGGATAACATAGTTCTTTAAACATAGGATATTAGATATGATTTGGGATTAGGTTGACATAACCCCAGACTTTTGTCTCCACATGTAGAGCTAAATGTCAAGTCCCCTTCACCCCCTAGTTGCACGTCAATTACACGTCATGCTGCTGAGCGCGCATCTCTGCCAAGTATTTCTGCTGACATTGCGAAATCATCTCCAGGTATCCACCCACACATGACAATTTACCCCTTATCATCAAGTGGACGCCCACATGGACGCCCACCTTCACGCCTACTTACACGCCCACATGCTCTTATCTCATTCTCTCTTGCTCTCTTGCTTACGTACAATTGAGAAATGTATATATACTGTACTCTGTGAATAATGTTTTGAGAATATCGAGAATACTTTTCAGCCCCGTCCAGATCCTTTTTGGTGATGGAGATATTCTCCCTTTGACTCGAGTTATTGGAATAAAGCCCTTTATGAATCTGATACCACAGACTCAGCCTCTTGCTTTATGCATGATCCTATTGATAATATTTAAAAGTCTGAGAGCGTGATATTTTATTTACCACAGAATGGCGCCCGAACAGTTTAATCTCTTTCCCCACACGCCGGAGATGAAGGTCCTGTTTTGCCCCCTTCCATAGCCGTGATGGACTTCAAGCGTGCACGTCGCGGGTTTTTCCCGCCAACTCCCTCAGGCCACCGAAGGGGACAGACTGCGACAAGGCATCCATACTAGGCGGTGAGGAACGCAGATTGTCTACCCAGAGCCCACCTGCGAGAGAGCTGCGTCTGAGGTATACAGAGGCCCACCAGGTTTTCAAAGTCCCGATGTCCAGAGGGTCCGATGTCCGCAGTCGTCGAGTCCAGTCCATTCTCTGAGGCCTTCCGTTTCAAGGAGCTACTCGGTGAGTACCATCGCCGGGGAGGCGTGTTGACGCGCACATAGGTTGTGCCGGTCAAGACGGATTTGGGTACACAAATCCGGTCTGCACTGTTTAGCAGTGTATATGTACTGTTTAGCAGTATATCAAGTATTCCGAAGTATTCAGTTATTGTCAAGAATTCAGCGTGGTGATTAGTTAGGCAGACTGTCATCATTGTCGGTCGTTGTTAAAATGTTTAATGTTTAATGTTTAAAGTGTTCAAATATTGTGGTATGAATGATTGTTCATTGTTCACTGTTCATTATTGTGTTTTTTTCGTATTAAGTGAGTTCAAGAGTAAGTATCAGATCAGTTGTCAATATGCCGCTCTTCTCGAAGTTAAGACAGATTACTACCAGAAAAGGGGTGCTTGAAGAAGCAGTTCCTATTCCTCCTAGGGACACTACAGGACATTTTATTTTTCACAAGCATGGCTTAGACGCCATATTATTCCTTGATCTATGGGTGGACTACACCAAAGAGTTACCAGAAAGTCAGAGATGGCCCGTAGCTGGGACCTGGGATGCCGAATGTATCATGAAAGTCGAAGAAGAGTTGTGGAAGAGGAAAGCTAGACAGTCACAGAAAGACGCTGTTGAATTATGGCGTAAAGAATAGCATAGACGCACAGAGTAAGCGCTCAGAAAAGAAGAGAAAAGTATGGAGGATTCAGACAAAGCCCGAGAAAACGTGTTAGTTGAGGAAGGTATCTGAGTAAAAGCAGAACAAGTAGATGGACAACGAAACACTCTTATGAAAGAGAAAATGTAGACCAGCTTGGAAGGATGCCATTGAGTTTTTGGCGCAAGGCGTCACATAGAAGGTCAGAGTAAGTGTTTCACGAAGCAGAGAGGAGTGGACTGGAGTCTGGAAAAGCCAAGGATGAGATGTTACAGGAGGAATTTGAGCTGGTAAAATGAGCGCAGGCTGACAGAAAAAGAAATACTGACGTTGCTGGTATTTATCCCGTCCTTTCAGAGGACCTAGCAAGAGTGGCCCCAGTAAAAAGACCAGTTATAATACATATATTAATTACATAGTAGCCCAAAGGTTCTTGAGCCCCCCACCAAATGAACAGCGCATAGCTGGTGTTTACATGGTCCAACATTTGACTACATTGTCAATAGGAAATTGAGAGGGGTGCAGCTAGAGAAGGAGCAACTCCTGTGATTTGATGACACCCCTAATGTACAAAGTGTTAACGAAAAATAATTAGTGACAAGTTTAGCTTGGAAAAAGAATTGTGGGTATTTCGAATTTGCAAATTTTTCATGAATACAGGTTTGTGTTCTTGATGGTCCAGTGAGCAATGTGCTGGGTCAAGTCGGTAAGATTATGACCCCCTGAGTGCAAATTGTATGTAAAAATAATTTTTCAATTGAGCGAATTATTGCAGTTTTTATGGAATTGAGTAGTCTTTTTGTCTTTGACAGCTTCAGAGTGAGGAGAAGGTGGGGGCCGTGTAGAGCAGAATGTGATACAGAAATCGGAGACAGATTCTGACCTTGTAGCCAGTGTAGGTGGGGGCCGATGAGAGGAGCAGAACAGGGCACTGCTTAGAAGGCTTCTCTGACATCGCATCTGTGTAATGCCTGCAGCTGGAGAGCCTTGGGGCCAGGAGTAGGAAAAACAAACAAAAGATGGCTGGCAGCCCAGGCTCAGGCCGCGCTGAGGGGCTATTTTTAACTTCTCTGATAAGACAGGGCAGCTGAGAAATGTAAGTCGAGAAAGATTCCCTTGTTCTATTCTGTGCAAAACAAGTGCCCCGAGGAAATGTCTATGGAGAAGATTTGTTTTATTTTTTAGCAATTGTTATATTGCTTCTGGTCAGAAAGTAAAATGTTGCTCTTGCTTGGAATTTTAAGGGCTATGTGCCTATATAAAAACGATTTTCAAATTCAGACATTTTTGAATTGTGGCCACAAGCTGCCACCAGTTGCATTGGATAAATGATCCAGTGGTTACGGGTCTGTGAGGAAAGATGTGAGATGCATCTTCGACTAGGACATGAGGGTACATTGTGTACAAAGAAGCATAGCACATTTTTATAAAAAAAAAAAAAAAAAAAAAAAAGAGACAGGTTCGTGTGTTCGTCATTTTTTGATTATTGTTGCTGATCCTGTGTGTCAGACTTGACGCGGTCATCATTGGGATGACCCACTGCCAGATGGGGTTGTATAGGGCAGGTAAATAAGTTATTGATTATAAGCCTGACAAATTAAGCAGGCCAGAATGTTCGCATCTGAGCTGTAGGTACTGTAATTACGCATCGCTGCTCATTTATATATGTTAGTGTAATTATCCATGCTTTCTGTGCCCGGTATACTGATGGCTTGGCACAATTACTAAATTTCACAGACATGATATTACTATTATCATGCTGTCAAAATAGCAGACAACACGTTATCAGTGTATGTCTAATTGGTGTTGGAGATGAATGAAACAAAAGAAAAAGGCTATGCAAGACTAAAATATTTTTCACATAACTGCCTTTCTCTTATAGACAGGCAGCCTCGGTCATATGTTTCCAGATTGGACATTAAGGAACAATTATGATCTGTGCACTCGCATTTTAACTCTTGAAAGGCCTGTTTTAAATAGGGACTGCCACCACAGAGGGACATATGAGGCCCGGTATTTAGGGTAATGAGAAAATATCTGACAGGATTTCCTTTTTAAAGTTTGCTTTAGTAAGCTCATTCTTGTGAGTGGTGGCCCCAAAAGTTGACTTGTTTTTGAATTAGGCTATTTATTGTATAGGTGGAAATTATTGCACATTGACTGATTTCTTTAGCAGATAAATTATTAATTATCAACATTAACAACTGTTCTTAAACTTGGTTTTCCGAATATTTAGGTAATTTAGCATTCCTATTAGGGCCTCCTAGCATTAATATTGACTTCAGGTTGGTGTAGGTTCATGTAATAGGGACATTTGCATATGAGATGTCATTTGGCTAGCTTATGAGCTAACACAATGAGGTTTGTACATTAATTTGAAGGATTTCTCGCCGTTTCACATACGCTGTGTATCTCCTATAATTTTGCTTACGCCCAGTAGCTACACACAGGGATTAATAGTATTGTCAAGACACAGGGTGGCCCCTGAGGAGGTTCGCTTCCCGCTAGCCCCTTAAGAAATTAAGCCCCTTAGAAATTAGCCCCCTTAGAAATTAAGCCAAGGAAATAGGTATGGTGTTTTCCCCTTTTTCTCATGTTTTATTGTGATCTTTCAGGGGAATTAGTCCAAGCCCCTAATACAGCTTCTACTAAAGTCCTCCCTTGGACACAAGAACACACTGTGGCATTTGAAGAATTAAAGAGAGCTTTATGTCAAGCACCAGTTTTAGCAAACCCTGATTACAACAAATCGTTTATGTTTTTGTGACAGAGCGGGATGGAACAGCACTATCTGTCCTAACACAAGATCATGCAGGAAAACACGAGCCCTGTGCTTATCTTTCTAGTACATTAGACCCAGTAGCACAGGCTTTGCCTGCGTGCCTAAATCAGTTGCAGTAACGGCCTTAGCCATAAGACAAAGTGACTCGATAGTGCTGGGCCACCCTCTGACAGTACAAGTACCACACGCAGTAGAGGTTCTCTTGAACCGGACACAAACACAACACCTGACTGTAGCTAGACTGACGGATTATGAGCTGACGTTATTTCAACCACACATAGAGATCAGACGATGCAACATACTGAATCCCGCTACCCTTTTGCCCTCCAGTACAGAAAGCGTTTCACCACACAACTATGTTGAAGTAATACATACCGTGACTAAACCAAGACAAGACTTGACAGATGTTGCACTCCCAGACCCCGACCTAACACTATATGTTGACGGCTCATGCATGAGGACAGGGGCGGGAGAATTAGTGGCAGCATATGCAGTGACTGCTGATACTGTAATAATAGAGACTAAAAGAATAGACATATTGTCAGCACAAGCAGCAGAGCTCATCGCCCTGACACAAGCGTGCATAAGAGCTAAGCACCTGAGAGTAAACATTTACACCGATTTTCTGGCGAGAAAGAGGTTTCTTGACCTCTCATGGGGCCAAGATACAGCATGGCCCCCTTATTCAAGCCCTACTGGAAGCAATACATTTACCAACAGCCATAGCTATCCTAAAATGTAAAGCACATACTAGAGCCACAGATACCATTTCCCAAGGCAATGATCTGGCAGACCGAACTGCTAAACAGACAGCTCAGACCCCACTAGACATGACAAAATCACAGATACTATCACTGTCCAAAGCCATGACAGTTAGGGATCCTTCCAGGGATGTACAAGACATTCAGACACATGCTACTGTAGACGAATTAAAGAAATGATCGGAACAAGGAGGGGTACTGACTGATCAAGGTTGGATGACAAAGGGCAAATCCACATGGTTTCTTCCTGATACCATGGTACAAGTGATTATAAATACCGCACATAGTCCTGCACACTTAGGAGAGAAAGCAATGATAGATAGCTTACAGAATATATGGTTCAACAAGCACCTGCGTGCAGCAGCGAAACAAAAGGTCAGAACATGTATGATCTGTTGCCAATTCAATGCAGGTAAAGGCATTCCGATGGAACAAGGTGGATTCCATCCACCTGACCACCCTTTTGAAGTGCTCCAAATGGATTATATCCAAATAAACAGATGTAGAGGTTACAAATATGTCCTGGTACTAATGAAGCAGGTGTCCCTTCTGTTAGGGTATACCTGGAAATTCCATTGTGTGCGACATCCTGAAGCAGCAGGCCTTGTAGAAAGACATAATCAGACATTAAAAATTTGCGCAGACAAAGGTATAGACTGGATGGTAACCCTGCCGGTTGCCCTCTTTTACATGCGAATTGTAGCTCATTCTAGAACAGGCTTATCTCCCTATGAAGTGGTCTTTGGTAGACCACCAAAATATGTGGGCACTACAATGCCTAAAAGATTACTTATGTTGACAGTAACATGCTGACAGATTACCTGGCTTCCTTGATGTCTGCACTACTCTCTTGTTGTTCGCAGGTTGCTGCCGCCTTCCCTGACAACACCCAGGTCAAAGAATACTCCATCGCTCCTGGATGACAGGCGCCGAAGTCAGTGCTCTGGACCACGGGGACGGCCGTTAAAGTCAAAGTGCACCTTCACCACTCTTTTACAAAGGAAAAAAAACTTTGAACTTGGATTTTGAACAACATTTTCTAGAGGAGAATGCCCAGAAGTTTCCACAAAGCTAAACCTTGATTCAAAAAGTCAGAACCCGTTTGATCAATTAAGTCCACTAGGTGGTGAAGCGGTTGAACATGTATTCTGGCTCGCATAAGATCTTGGACAATAACATAAAGCAAAAATAAGAGAGTTAGATAAGAAGCAAATAGATGTATAGTGACTGTAATTTTTCAATATCTTAAGAGCATCACGATAATATGTATCAGCTTAATACTACATGCTATTTTTCCTCCTATTGCCTCACTTTTACACTTCTCCACTAATGATACCATAAAGCACACATTTAGTGATCTGCCATCCTATGAGCTATCATATCGACTTGCCTTACGCAACAATACCTTTATTCAGATGCTGCACCATTCACATCAGACTAGCAATACTACAGACTGCTGGGTCTGTGGCCGACTCCCCCCCTATCAGAACTATAAGGGAGTTTTGCCCCTTTATTCTCTATCCGTTCACACACAATGGCTCCTGTGGAGCATGGTTTAGTTTGATTAATTCCCTAGATTCGAATTCCGCAGTTTATCAAGACAACTGGGTATGGGGAAACCTGAACTTAGTTTTGCTTAAAGTCTGCTACCCTAACAAGGAGGGACTTCCCAAAAGAACAGGAACTGATCTAAGAAATGAAGTATATGGATTAGGTAATTTTACACTTAACCTCATGATCCTGAACGTTGAATCTGAAGCTACACCAATCTTGCCCGCCATGTCCGTATTCCCAGTAAAAGAGGAATTATGTATAAGAAAGAATGGCTCCATACACATGGGCCATAGTAAATGCACCACTGTAATAAAATTCAGTGATCAAGGCAAGTCTACATTTAGAGCTTCTCGTCATTCCTACTTTATATGTGGCCAGACCGCATATATACGCTTACCTCTAGATTGGGATGGTACCTGTTACATAGCATTCCTCCTACCACCTGTTTTCCTAACTCCTCCTGATTCTCATAGAAATACTCATTTAGTACACAATATACAGCAGAGAGATCTCCCAATTGTCAATTACACTGAAACAGCATGGGAAAAAATACACAGATTTCAATAAAGGTTTCTTTCCCTATATAGGTACAGTTACCAATAGTAAGCTGATACGTAGATTAACCAGAACCCTTGAAGCAGTAGTGAACAAAACTATTTCCGCCTTAGGCAATTTAACAGAAGAGCAGTCTGCTATGCGGATTGTTGTGCTTCAAAATAGTCTTGTCCTTGACGTTATCCTGGCCGATAGGGGCGGAGCTTGTAGGGTCATCGGATCAAGCTATTGCATTTTTCATACCAGAAAATTCGCCATCTGTATATAAAGCCATAACTCGCCTTCATAAGATTGTAAGCCAGATACACCAGAATCCAGGCACCTGGACTTGGTCCGGTTGGTTTTGGAGTGTATTATCTACCTTTGGATGGAGGGTCCTATCCTTCCTAGGTATTGGCCTTCTCATACTATTCAGTTGCTGTCTATGTCTACAATGTGGACCAGCGATCTGTGGTCTGTGTGCCACATCGTGTATTCCACCACCAAGATTTCATTCAAGATCACGGAAGAAGAAAGAAGAACAAATGATGCTATATGAACAGATCAATGGATTGATGAAGATTGATATCTCTTGAAGGGCAAGTAGGGGACAAGGAGGGAATGTGGAAATGTGGATTTTCCTGGTCAGTTATGTCCCCTATCTTGGACCCCAACGGTTCTATGTGCATGTTACAAGTACATGTATGTTCCCTCCAGTTCCAGTTATGAAGACGCAAATACATGTGCGTCCACCGTCAACATGTCCTCTGTCAGATCCGCCATGAATGGGCTGGATATTCGATTCCTAAGTATGAAAGGCCACCGACTTTTTATGGCTAAGTTACTCCATTTTTGCAGTTCAGGCAGAGTAGGCCCGATTCTGTCCTCAAAGCCTTTCCCTGCTCTCTGCCTCTGACAGCTTCAGCTTGAGCTTGCATCTGTGACCATGAACTTTGTCTCATTCTCTGCGCGGCCCACGAAGCCTGACATCAGCCTATTCTCTGCCAAGAGCTGTATTTCACCTTCGAATTATCTGCTTCCCCCTCAGCCGATGCATTCCTGCCTAGTAGCTTAAGTAAACATTCCTCCAGTTACCAAGCAAAAGGCCCGGTTTCTCTGCCCTCATGCAAGTAATTCATAGCCCTGTCATCATGGAATATTCCCATCCCCTCGCATTCAGTGTAGACACTTAGACGCTTGTACACACACACACAGTCAGTATAGAATAGATTCTGTCCGAGAGCCCTTCCCTTGTGGATAACATAGTTCTTTAAACATAGGATATTAGATATGATTTGGGATTAGGTTGACATAACCCCAGACTTTTGTCTCCACATGTAGAGCTAAATGTCAAGTCCCCTTCACCCCCTAGTTGCACGTCAATTACACGTCATGCTGCTGAGCGCGCATCTCTGCCAAGTATTTCTGCTGACATTGCGAAATCATCTCCAGGTATCCACCCACACATGACAATTTACCCCTTATCATCAAGTGGACGCCCACATGGACGCCCACCTTCACGCCTACTTACACGCCCACATGCTCTTATCTCATTCTCTCTTGCTCTCTTGCTTACGTACAATTGAGAAATGTATATATACTGTACTCTGTGAATAATGTTTTGAGAATATCGAGAATACTTTTCAGCCCCGTCCAGATCCTTTTTGGTGATGGAGATATTCTCCCTTTGACTCGAGTTATTGGAATAAAGCCCTTTATGAATCTGATACCACAGACTCAGCCTCTTGCTTTATGCATGATCCTATTGATAATATTTAAAAGTCTGAGAGCGTGATATTTTATTTACCACACAGGGGGTGGCGTTTTACGGTTTGGAGCAGTGGTGTTCAGGCAATGTAGGGGGTCGTGCAGGGGGGTAGTGTTTTAGGGTTTAGGGCAGTGCAGTGGTGTTCAGGCAGTGTAGGGGGTCGTGCTGGGGGTGGTGTTTTAGGGTTTAGTGAAAGGCAGTGGTGTTCAGGCAGTGTAGGGGGTCGTGCTGGGGGTGGTGGTTTAGGGCAGAGCAGTGGTGTTTGGGCAGTGTAGGGGGTCATGCAGGGGGTGGTGTTTTAGGGTTTAGGGCAGTGCAGTGGTGTTCGGGCAGTGTAGGGGTCATGCTGGGGGTGGTGTTTTAGGGTTTGGGGCCGAGCAGTGGTGTTCGGGCAGTGTAGGGGGTCGTGCAGGGGGTGGCTTTTTAGGGTTTGGGGAAGTGCAGTTTATATGGGCAGTGTAGGGGGTCATGCAGGGGTAACATTTTAGGGATTGGGGCAGTGCAGTGGTGTTCGGTCAGTGTAGGGGGTGGCAATTTAGGGTTTGGGACAGTGCAGTGGTGTTCAGGCAGTGTAGGGGGTCGTGCAGGGGGTGGTGTTTTAGGGTTTGGGGCAGTGCAGTGGTGTTCGGGCAGTGTAGCGGGTAATGCAGGGGGTGGTGTTTTAGGGTATAGGGCAGCGTAGTGGTGTTCGGGCAGTGTATGGGGTCGTGCAGGGGGTGGTGTTTTAGGGTTTGGGGCAGTGCAGTGGTGTTCGGGCAGTGTAGGGGGTCGTGCAAGAGGATGTTTTAGGGTTTGGGGCAGTGCAGTGGTGTTCGGGCAGTGTAGGGGGTCGTGCAGGGGGTGGTGTTTTAGGGTTTGGGGCAGTGCAGTGGTGTTCGGGCAGTGTAGGGGGTCATGCAGGGGGTTGTGTTTTAGGATTTGGGGAAGTGCAGTGGTGTTTGGGCAGTGTAGGGGGTCGTGCAGGGGTGGCGTTTTAGGGTTTGGGGCAGTGCAGTGGTGTTCGGGCAGTGTAGGGGGTGGCAATTTAGGGTTTGGTCAGTGCAATGGTGTTCGGGCAGTGTAGGGGGTCATGCAGGGGGTAGCGTTTTAGGGTATGGGGCGATGCAGTGATGTTTAGGCAGTGTAGGGGGTCGTGCAGGGGGTGGCGTTTTAGGGTTTGGGGCAGTGCAGTGGTGTTCGGGCAGTGTAGGGGGTCATGCAGCAGGTGGCGTTTTAGGGTTTGCGGTAGTGCAGTGGTGTTCGGGCAGTGTAGGGGTTTGTGCAGGGGTGGTGTTTTAAGGTTTGGGGCAGTGCAGTGGTGTTCGGGCAGTGTAGGGGGCCGTGCAGGGGGTGGCTTTATAGGGTTTGGGGAAGTGCAGTGGTGTATGGGCAGTGTAGGGGGTCATGCAGGGGTAACATTTTAGGGTTTGGGGCAGTGCAGTGGTGTTCGTCAGTGTAGGGGGTCGTGCAGGGGGTGGTGTTTTAGGGTTTGGGGCAGTGAAGTGGTGTTCGGGCAGTGTAGCGGGTAATGCAGGGGGTGGTGTTTTAGGGTATAGGGCAGTGTAGTGGTGTTCGGGCAGTGTAGGGGTCGTGCAGGGGGTGGTGTTTTAGGGTTTGGGGCAGTGCAGTGGTGTTCGGGCAGTGTAGGGGGTCGTGCAAGGGGGTGTTTTAAGGTTTGGAGCAGTGCAGTGGTGTTCGGCAGTGTAGGGGTTCGTGCAGGGGGTGGTGTTTTAGGGTTTGGGGCAGTGCAGTGGTGTTCGGGCAGTGTAGGGGGTCATGCAGGGGTGGCGTTTTAGGGTTTGGGGCAGTGCAGTGGTGTTCGGGCAGTGTAGGGGGTGGCAATTTAGGGTTTGGTGCAGTGCAATGGTGTTCGGGCAGCGTAGGGGGTCATGCAGGGGGAAGCGTTTTAGTGTATGGGGCGATGCAGTGATGTTTAGGCAGTGTAGGGGGTCGTGCAGGTGGTGGCGTTTTAGGGTATGGGGCGATGCAGTGATGTTTAGGCAGTGTAGGGGGTCGTGCAGGTGGTGGCGTTTTAGGGTTTGGGGCAGTGCAGTGGTGTTCGGGCAGTATAAGGGGTCATTTAGCAGGTGGCGTTTTAGGGTTTGCGGTAGTGCAGTGGTGTTCAGGCAGTGTAGGGGTTGTGCAGGGGGTGGTGTTTTAGGGTTTGGGGCAGTGCAGTGGTGTTCGGGCAGTGGAGGGGTTCATGCAGGGGTGGCATTTAAGGGTTTGGGGCAGTGCAGTGGTGTTCTGGCAGTGTAGGGTGTCGTGCAGGGGGTGGCGTTTTAGGGTTTAGGGCAGTGCAGAGGTGTTCGAGCATTGTAGGGTGTCGTGCAGGGGGTGGCGTTTCAGGGTTTGGGGCAGTGCAGTGGTGTTCGGGCAGTGTAGATGGTCATGCAGCAGGTGGCGTTTTAGGGTTTGCGGTAGTGCAGTGGTGTTCGGGCAGTGTAGGGGTTTGTGCAGGGGTGGTGTTTTAAGGTTTGGGGCAGTGCAGTGGTGTTCGGGCAGTGTAGGGGGTCGTGCAGGGGGTGGCTTTATAGGGTTTGGGGAAGTGCAGTGGTGTATGGGCAGTGTAGGGGGTCATGCAGGGGTAACATTTTAGGGTTTGGGGCAGTGCAGTGGTGTTCGATCAGTGTAGGGGGTCATGCAGGGGGTGGTGTTTTAGGGTTTGGGGCAGTGCAGTGGTGTTCGGACAGTATAGCGGGTAATGCAGGGGGTGGTGTTTTAGGGTATAGGGCAGTGTAGTGGTGTTCGGGCAGTGTAGGGGTCGTGCAGGGGGTGGTGTTTTAGGGTTTGGGGCAGTGCAGTGGTGTTCGGGCAGTGTAGGGGGTCGTGCAAGGGGGTGTTTTAAGGTTTGGGGCAGTGCAGTGGTGTTCGGGCAGTGTAGGGGTTCGTGCAGGGGGTGGTGTTTTAGGGTTTGGGGCAGTGCAGTGGTGTTCGGGCAGTGTAGGGGGTCATGCAGGGGGTGGCGTTTTATGGATTTGGGGAAGTGCAGTGGGGTTTGGGCAGTGTAGGGGGTCGTGCAGGGGTGGCGTTTTAGGGTTTGGGGCAGTGCAGTGGTGTTCAGGCAGTGTAGGGGGTGGCAATTTAGGGTTTGGTGCAGTGCAATGGTGTTCGGGCAGCGTAGGGGGTCATGCAGAGGGTAGCGTTTTAGGGTATGGGGCGATGCAGTGATGTTTAGGCAGTGTAAGGGGTCGTGCAGGTGGTGGCGTTTTAGGGTATGGGGCGATGCAGTGATGTTCGGGCAGTATAGGGGGTCATGCAGCAGGTTGCGGTTTAGGGTTTGCGGTAGTGCAGTGGTGTTTGGGCAGTGTAGGGGTTGTGCAGGGGGTGGTGTTTTAGGGTTTGGGGCAGTGCAGTGGTGTTCGGGCAGTGTAGGGGTTCATGCAGGGGTGGCATTTAAGGGTTTGGGGCAGTGCAGTGGTGTTCTGGCAGTGTAGGGTGTCGTGCAGGGGGTGGCGTTTTAGGGTTTAGGGCAGTGCAGTGGTGTTCGAGCATTGTAGGGTGTCGTGCAGGGGGTGGCGTTTTAGGGTTTGGGGCAGTGCAGTGGTGTTCGGGCAGTGTAGGGTGTTGTGCAGGGGGTGGTGTTTTAGGGTTTGGGACAGTGCAGTGGTGTTTGGGCAGCGTAGGGTGTCGTGCAGGTGATGGTGTTTTAGGGTTTGGGGCAGTGCACTCATGTTCGGGCAGTGCAGGGTGTCGTGCAGGGGGTGGCGTTTTAGGGTTTGGGGCAGTGCAGTGGTGTTCAGGCAGTATAGGGGGTCATGCAGCAGGTGGCGTTTTAGGGTTTGCGGTAGTGCAGTGGTGTTCGGGCAGTGTAGGGGTTGTGCAGGGGGTGGTGTTTTAGGGTTTGGGGCAGTGCAGTGGTGTTCGGGCAGTGTAGGGGTTCATGCAGGGGTAGCATTTAAGGGTTTGGGGCAGTGCAGTGCTGTTCTGGCAGTGTAGGGTGTCGTGCAGGGGGTGGCGTTTTAGGGTTTAGGGCAGTGCAGTGGTGTTCGAGCATTGTAGGGTGTCGTGCAGGGGGTGGCGTTTTAGGGTTTGGAGCAGTGCAGTGGTGTTCGGGCAGTGTAGGGTGTTGTGCAGGGGGTGGTGTTTTAGGGTTTAGGGCAGTGCTGTGGTGTTCTGGCAGTGTAGGGGGTCATCCTGGGGGTAGCGTTTTAGAGATTAGGGCAGTGCAGTTGTGTTCGGGCAGTGTAGGGGGTCGTCCAGGGGGTGGTGTTTAGGGTTTGGGGCAGTGCAGTGGTGTTCGGGCAGTGTAGGGGTCGTGCAGGCGGTGGTGTTTTAGGGTTTGGGGCAGTGCAGTCGTATTTGGGCAGTGTAGGGTGTACTGCAGGGGGTGGCGTTTTAGGGTTTGGGGCAGTGCAGTGGTGTTCGGGCAGTGTAGCGGGTGGCATTTTAGGGTTTGGTGCAGTGCAGGGGTGTTCGGGCAGTGTAGGGGATCATGCAGGGGTGGCGTTTTAGGGTTTGGGGGAGTGTAGTGGTATTCAGGCAATGTAGGGGGTCGTGCGGGGGGGTAGTGTTTTAGGGTTTAGGGCAGTGCAGTGGTGTTCAGGCAGTGTAGGGGGTCATGCAGGGGTGGCATTTTAGGGTTTGGGGCAGTGCAGTGGTGTTCGGGCAGTGTAGGGTGTCGTGCAGGGGGTGGCGTTTTAGGGTTTGGGGCAGTGCAGTGGTGTTCGGGCAGTGTAGCGAGTGGCAATTTAGGGATTGGAGCAGTGCAGTGGTGTTCGGGCAGTGTAGGGAGTCGTGCAGAGGGTGGTGTTTTAGGGTTTGGGCAGTACAGTGGTGTTCGGGCAGTGTAGGGTGTCGTGCAGGGTTGGCGTTTTAGGGTTTGGTGTAGTGCAATCGTGTTCGGGCAGTGTAGGGTGTCGGGCAGGGGGTGACGTTTTAGGGTTTGGGGCTGTGCAGTGGTGTTTGGGCAGTGTAGGCTGGACGTGCAGGGGGTTGCGTTTTAGGGTTTGGGGCAGTGCAGTGGTGTTCGGGCAGTGTAGTTGGTTGTTCAGGGCAGTAGTGTTTTGGGGTTTAGGGCAGTGCAGTGGTGTTCATGCAGTGTAGGGGGTCGTGCTGGGGGTGGTGTTTTAGGGTTTAGGGCAGTGCAGTGGTGTTCGGGCAGTGTAGGGGGTCGTGCAGGGGGTGGTGTTTTAGGTTTTTGGGCAGTACAGTGGTGTTCGGGCAGTGTAGGGTGTCGTGCAGAGGGTGGCGTTTTAGAGTTTGGGGTAGTGCAATCGTGTTCGGGCAGTGTAGGGTGTCGTGCAGGGGGTGACGTTTTAGGGTTTGGGGCTGTGCAGTGGTGTTTGGGCAGTGTAGGCTGGACGTGCAGGGGGTGGCGTTTTAGGGTTTGGGGCAGTGCAGTGGAGTTCGGGCAGTGTAGTTGGTCGTTCAGGGCAGTAGTGTTTTGGGGTTTAGGGCAGTGCAGTGGTGTTCATGCAGTGTAGGGGGTCGTGCTGGGGGTGGTGTTTTAGGGTTTAGGGTAGTGCAGTGGTGTTCGGGCAGTGTAGGGGGTCGTGCTGGGGGTGGTGGTTTAGGGCAGAGCAGTGGTGTTGGGGCAGTGTAGGGGTTCATGCAGGGGGTGGTGTTTTAGGGTTTAGGTCAGTGCAGTGGTGTTCGGGCCGTGTAGGGGGTCGTGCTGGGGGTGGTGGTTTAGGGCAGAGCAGTGGTGTTGGGGCAGTGTAGGGGTTCATGCAGGGGGTGGTGTTTTAGGGTTTAGGGCAGTGCAGGGGTGTTCGGGCAGTGTAGGGGGTCGTCCAGGGGGTGGTGTTTTAGGGTTTGGGGCAGTGCAGTGGTGTTCGGGCAGTGTAGGGGTCATGCAGGCGGTGGTGTTTTAGGGTTTGGGGCAGTGCAGTGGTGTTCGGGCAGTGTGGGTCATGCAGGGGGTGTTTTTTTAGGGTTTGGGGCACTGCAGTGGTGTCCGGGCAGTGTAGGGGTCATGCAGGGGGCGGCGTTTTAGGGTTTGGGGCAGTGCAGTGGTGTTCGGGCAGTGTAGGGGGTCGTGCAGGGGTGGTGTTTTAAGGTTTGGGGCAGTGCCGTGGTGTTCGGGCAGTGTAGGAGGTCGTGCAGGGGGTGGCGTTTTAGGGTTCGGGGCAGTGCAGTGGTGTTCGAGCAATGTAGGGTTCGTGCAGGGGGTGGCATTTTAGGGTTTAGGGCAGTGCAGTGGTGTTCTGGTAGTGTAGGGGGTCGTGCTGGGGGTGGTGTTTTAGGGTTTAGGGCAGTGCAGTGTTGTTTGGGCAGTGTAGGGGGTCGTGCTGGGGGTGGTGGTTTAGAGCAGAGCAGTGGTGTTCGGGCAATGTAGGAGGTCATGCAGGGGGTTGTGTTTTAGGGTTTGGGGCAGCGCAGTGGTGTTCGTGCAGTATAGGGGTTCATGCAGGTGGGGTGTTTTAGGGTTTGAGCAGTGCAGTGGTGTTCGGGCAGTGTAGGGGGTCATGCAGGGGGTGGTGTTTTAGGGTTTGGGGCAGTGCAGAGGTGTTCGGGCATTGTAGGGGGTCGTGCAGGGGGTGGCATTTTAGGGTTTGGGGAGATGCAGTGGTGTTTCGGCAGTGTAGGGGGTTGTGCAGGGAGTGGCATTTTAGGGTTTGGGGCAGTGCAGTGGTGTTCTGGCAGTGTTGGGGGTCGTGCAGCAGGTGGCGTTTTAGGGTTTGGGGCAGTGCAGTGGTGTTCGGGTCGTGCAGGGGGTGGCATTTTAGGGTTTGGGGCAGTGCAGTCGTGTTCAGGCAGTGTAGGGGGTCATGCAGGGGGTGGCGTTTTACGGTTTGGAGCAGTGGTGTTCAGGCAATGTAGGGGGTCGTGCAGGGGGGTAGTGTTTTAGGGTTTAGGGCAGTGCAGTGGTGTTCAGGCAGTGTAGGGGGTCGTGCTGGGGGTGGTGTTTTAGGGTTTAGTGCAGTGCAGTGGTGTTCAGGCAGTGTAGGGGGTCGTGCTGGGGGTGGTGGTTTAGGGCAGAGCAGTGGTGTTTGGGCAGTGTAGGGGGTCATTCAGGGGGTGGTGTTTTAGGGTTTAGGGCAGTGCAGTGGTGTTCGGGCAGTGTAGGGGTCATGCTGGGGGTGGTGTTTTAGGGTTTGGGGCCGAGCAGTTGTGTTCGGGCAGTGTAGGGGGTCGTGCAGGGGGTGGCTTTTTAGGGTTTGGGGAAGTGCAGTTTATATGGGCAGTGTAGGGGGTCATGCAGGGGTAACATTTTAGGTTTTGGGGCAGTGCAGTGGTGTTCGGTCAGTGTAGGGGGTGGCAATTTAGGGTTTGGGACAGTGCAGTGGTGTTCAGGCAGTGTAGGGGGTCGTGCAGGGGGTGGTGTTTTAGGGCTTGGGGCAGTGCAGTGGTGTTCGGGCAGTGTAGCGGGTAATGCAGGGGGTGGTGTTTTAGGGTATAGGGCAGCGTAGTGGTGTTCGGGCAGTGTGTGGGGTCGTGCAGGGGGTGGTGTTTTAGGGTTTGGGGCAGTGCAGTGGTGTTCGGGCAGTGTAGGGGGTCGTGCAGAGGGTGGTGTTTTAGGGTTTGGGGCAGTGCAGTGGTGTTCGGGCAGTGCAGGGGGTCATGCAGGGGGTGGTGTTTTAGGATTTGGGGAAGTGCAGTGGTGTTTGGGCAGTGTAGGGGGTCGTGCAGGGGTGGCGTTTTAGGGTTTGGGGCAGTGCAGTGGTGTTCGGGCAGTGTAGGGGGTGGCAATTTAGGGTTTGGTGCAGTGCAATGGTGTTTGGGCAGTGTAGGGGGTCGTGCAGGTGTGGTGTTTTAAGGTTTGGGGCAGTGCAGTGGTGTTCGGGCAGTGTAGGGGGTCGTGCAGGGGGTGGCTTTATAGGGTTTGGGGAAGTGCAGTGGTGTATGGGCAGTGTAGGGGGTCATGCAGGGGTAACATTTTAGGGTTTGGGGCAGTGCAGTGGTGTTCGGTCAGTGTAGGGGGTCGTGCAGGGGGTGGTGTTTTAGGGTTTGGGGCAGTGCAGTGGTGTTCGGGCAGTGTAGCGGGTAATGCAGGGGGTGGTGTTTTAGGGTATAGGGCAGTGTAGTGGTGTTCGGGCAGTGTAGGGGTCGTGCAGGGGGTGGTGTTTTAGGGTTTGGGGCAGTGCAGTGGTGTTCGGGCAGTGTAGGGGGTCGTGCAAGGGGGTGTTTTAAGGTGTGGGGCAGTGCAGTGGTGTTCGGGCAGTGTAGGGGGTGGCAATTTAGGGTTTGGTGCAGTGCAATGGTGTTCGGGCAGCGTAGGGGGTCATGCAGGGGGTAGCGTTTTAGGGTATGGGGCGATGCAGTGATGTTTAGGCAGTGTAGGGGGTCGTGCAGGTGGTGGCGTTTTAGGGTATGGGGCGATGCAGTGATGTTTAGGCAGTGTAGGGGGTCGTGCAGGTGGTGGCGTTTTAGGGTTTGGGGCAGTGCAGTGGTGTTCGGGCAGTATAGGGGGTCATGCAGCAGGTGGCGTTTTAGGGTTTGCGGTAGTGCAGTGGTGTTCAGGCAATGTAGGGGTTGTGCAGGGGGTGGTGTTTTAGGGTTTGGGGCAGTGCAGTGGTGTTCGGGCAGTGTAGGGGTTCATGCAGGGGTGGCATTTAAGGGTTTGGGGCAGTGCAGTGGTGTTCTGGCAGTGTAGGGTGTCGTGCAGGGGGTGGCGTTTTAGGGTTTAGGGCAGCGCAGTGGTGTTTGAGCATTGTAGGGTGTCGTGCAGGGGGTGGCGTTTTAGGGTTTGGGGCAGTGCAGTGGTGTTCGGGCAGTGTATGGTGTTGTGCAGGGGGTGGTGTTTTAGGGTTTGGGGCAGTGCACTCATGTTCGAGCAGTGCAGGGTGTCGTGCAGGGGGTGGCGTTTTAGGGTTTAGGGCAGTGCTGTGGTGTTCTGGCAGTGTAGGGGGTCATGCTGGGGGTAGCGTTTTAGGGATTAGGGCAGTGCAGTTGTGTTCGGGCAGTGTAGGGGGTCGTCCAGGGGGTGGTGTTTTAGGGTTTGGGGCAGTGCAGTGGTGTTCGGGCAGTGTAGGGGTCGTGCAGGTGGTAGTGTTTTAGGGTTTGGGGCAGTGCAGTGGTGTTCGGGCAGTGTGGGTCATGCAGGGGGTGTTGTTTTAGGGTTTGGGGCACTGCAGTGGTGTCCGGGCAGTGTAGGGGTCATGCAGGGGGTGGCGTTTTAGGGTTTGGGGCAGTGCAGTGGTGTTCAGGCAGTGTAGGGGGTCGTGCAGGGGTGGTGTTTTAGGGTTTGGGGCAGTGCCGTGGTGTTCGGGCAGTGTAGGAGGTCGTGCAGGGGGTGGCGTTTTAGGGTTCGGGGCAGTGCAGTGGTGTTCGAGCAATGTAGGGGTCGTGCAGGGGGTGGCGTTTTAGCGTTTAGGGCAGTGCAGTGGTGTTCTGGTAGTGTAGGGGGTCGTGCTGGGGGTTGTGTTTTATGGTTTAGGGCAGTGCAGTGTTGTTTGGGCAGTGTAGGGGGTCGTGCTGGGGGTGGTGGTTTAGGGCAGAGCAGTGGTGTTCGGGCAATGTAGGAGGTCATGCAGGGGGTTGTGTTTTAGGATTTGGGGCAGCGCAGTGGTGTTCGTGCAGTGTAGGGGTTCATGCAGGGGGGTGTTTTAGGGTTTGAGCAGTGCAGTGGTGTTCGGGCAGTGTAGGGGGTCATGCAGGGGGTGGTGTTTTAGGGTTTGGGGCAGTGCAGAGGTGTTCGGGCATTGTAGGGGGTCGTGCAGGGGGTGGCGTTTTAGGGTTTGGGGAGATGCAGTGGTGTTTTGGCAGTGTAGGGGGTCGTGCAGGGAGTGGCATTTTAGGGTTTGGGGCAGTGCAGTGGTGTTCTGGCAGTGTTGGGGGTCGTGCAGCAGGTGGCATTTTAGGGTTTGGGGCAGTGCAGTCGTGTTCGGGTCGTGCAGGGGTTGGCATTTTAGGGTTTGGGGCAGTGCAGTCGTGTTCGGGCAGTGTAGGGGGTCATGCAGGGGGTGGCGTTTTTCGGTTTGGAGCAGTGGTGTTCAGGCAATGTAGGGGGTCGTGCAGGGGGGTAGTGTTTTAGGGTTTAGGGCAGTGCAGTGGTGTTCAGGCAGTGTAGGGGGTCGTGCTGGGGGTGGTGTTTTAGGATTTAGTGCAGTGCAGTGGTGTTCAGGCAGTGTAGGGGTTCGTGCTGGGGGTGGTGGTTTAGGGCAGTGTAGTGGTGTTCGGGCAGTGTAGGGGTCATGCTGGGGGTGGTGTTTTAGGGTTTGGGGCCGAGCAGTGGTTTTCGGGCAGTGTAGGGGGTCGTGCAGGGGGTGGCTTTTTAGGGTTTGGGGAAGTGCAATTTATATGGGCAGTGTAGGGGGTCATGCAGGGGTAACATTTTAGGGTTTGGGGCAGTGCAGTGGTGTTCGGTCAGTGTAGGGGGTGGCAATTTAGGGTTTGGGACAGTGCAGTGGTGTTCAGGCAGTGTAGGGGGTCGTGCAGGGGGTGGTGTTTTAGGGTTTGGGGCAGTGCAGTGGTGTTCGGGCAGTGTAGCGGGTAATGCAGGGGGTGGTGTTTTAGGGTATAGGACAGCGTAGTGGTGTTCGGGCAGTGTACGGGGTCGTGCAGGGGGTGGTGTTTTAGGGTTTGGGGCAGTGCAGTGGTGTTCGGGCAGTGTAGGGGGTCGTGCAAGGGGATGTTTTAGGGTTTGGGGCAGTGCAGTGGTGTTCGGGCAGTGTAGGGGGTCGTGCAGGGGGTGGTGTTTTAGGGTTTTGGGCAGTGCAGTGGTGTTGGGGCAGTGTAGGGGGTCATGCAGGGGGTGGTGTTTTAGGATTTGGGGAAGTGCAGTGGTGTTTGGGCAGTGTAGGGGGTCGTGCAGGGGTGGCGTTTTAGGGTTTGGGGCAGTGCAGTGGTGTTCGGGCAGTGTAGGGGGTGGCAATTTAGGGTTTGGTGCAGTGCAATGGTGTTCGGGCAGTGTAGGGGGTCATGCAGGGGGTAGCGTTTTAGGGTATGGGGCGATGCAGTGATGTTTAGGCAGTGTAGGGGGTCGTGCAGGGGGTGGCGTTTTAGGGTTTGGGGCAGTGCAGTGGTGTTCGGGCAGTGTAGGGGGTCATGCAGGGGGTGGTGTTTTAGGGTTTGGGGCAGTGCAGTGGTGTTCGGGCAGTGTAGGGGGTCGTGCAAGGGGATGTTTTAGGGTTTGGGGCAGTGCAGTGGTGTTCGGGCAGTGTAGGGGGTCGTGCAGGGGGTGGTGTTTTAGGGTTTGGGGCAGTGCAGTGGTGTTGGGGCAGTGTAGGGGGTCATGCAGGGGGTGGTGTTTTAGGATTTGGGGAAGTACAGTGGAGTACGGGCAGTGTAGGGGGTCATGCAGGGGGTGGTGTTTTAGGGTTTGGGGCAGTGCAGTGGTGTTCGGGCAGTGTAGGGGGTCGTGCAAGGGGGTGTTTTAAGGTGTGGGGCAGTGCAGTGGTGTTCGGGCAGTGTAGGGGTTCATGCAGGGGGTGGTGTTTTAGGGTTTGGGGCAGTGCAGTGGTGTTTGGGCAGTGTAGGGGGTCATGCAGGGGGTGGCGTTTTAGGATTTGGGGAAGTGCAGTGGTGTTTGGGCAGTGTAGGGGGTCGTGCAGGGGTGGCGTTTTAGGGTTTGGGGCAGTGCAGTGGTGTTCGGGCAGTGTAGGGGGTGGCAATTTAGGGTTTGGTGCAGTGCAATGGTGTTCGGGCAGCGTAGGGGGTCATGCAGGGGGTAGCGTTTTAGGGTATGGGGCGATGCAGTGATGTTTAGGCAGTGTAGGGGGTTGTGCAGGTGGTGGCGTTTTAGGGTATGGGGCGATGCAGTGATGTTTAGGCAGTGTAGGGGGTCGTGCAGGTGGTGGCGTTTTAGGGTTTGGGGCAGTGCAGTGGTGTTCGGGCAGTATAGGGGGTCATGCAGAAGGTGGCGTTTTAGGGTTTGCGGTAGTGCAGTGGTGTTCGGGCAGTGTAGGGGTTGTGCAGGGGGTGGTGTTTTAGGGTTTGGGGCAGTGCAGTGGTGTTCGGGCAGTGTAGGGGTTCATGCAGGGGTGGCATTTAAGGGTTTGGGGCAGTGCAGTGGTGTTCTGGCAGTGTAGGGTGTCGTGCAGGGGGTGGCGTTTTAGGGTTTAGGGCAGCGCAGTGGTGTTCGAGCATTGTAGGGTGTCGTGCAGGGGGTGGCGTTTTAGGGTTTGGGGCAGTGCAGTGGTGTTCGGGCAGTGTATGGTGTTGTGCAGGGGGTGGTGTTTTAGGGTTTGGGGCAGTGCACTCATGTTCGAGCAGTGCAGGGTGTCATGCAGGGGGTGGCGTTTTAGGGTTTAGGGCAGTGCTGTGGTGTTCTGGCAGTGTAGGGGGTCATGCTGGGGGTAGCGTTTTAGGGATTAGGGCAGTGCAGTTGTGTTCGGGCAGTGTAGGGGGTCGTCCAGGGGGTGGTGTTTTAGGGTTTGGGGCAGTGCAGTGGTCTTCGGGCAGTGTAGGGGTCGTGCAGGCGGTTGTGTTTTAGGGTTTGGGGCAGTGCAGTGGTGTTCGGGCAGTGTGGGTCATTCAGGGGGTGTTGTTTTAGGGTTTGGGGCACTGCAGTGGTGTCCGGGCAGTGTAGGGGTCATGCAGGGGGTGGCGTTTTAGGGTTTGGGGCAGTGCAGTGGTGTTCAGGCAGTGTAGGGGGTCGTGCAGGGGTGGTGTTTTAGGGTTTGGGGCAGTGCCGTGGTGTTCGGGCAGTGTAGGAGGTCGTGCAGGGGGTGGCGTTTTAGGGTTCGGGGCAGTGCAGTGGTGTTCGAGCAATGTAGGGGTCGTGCAGGGGGTGGCGTTTTAGGGTTTAGGGCAGTGCAGTGGTGTTCTGGTAGTGTAGGGGGTCGTGCTGGGGGTGGTGTTTTATGGTTTAGGGCAGTGCAGTGTTGTTTGGGCAGTGTAGGGGGTCGTGCTGGGGGTGGTGGTTTAGGGCAGAGCAGTGGTGTTCGGGCAATGTAGGAGGTCATGCAGGGGGTTGTGTTTTAGGATTTGGGGCAGCGCAGTGGTGTTCGTGCAGTGTAGGGGTTCATGCAGGGGGGTGTTTTAGGGTTTGAGCAGTGCAGTGGTGTTCGGGCAGTGTAGGGGGTCATGCAGGGGGTGGTGTTTTAGGGTTTGGGGCAGTGCAGAGGTGTTCGGGCATTGTAGGGGGTCGTGCAGGGGGTGGCGTTTTAGGGTTTGGGGAGATGCAGTGGTGTTTCGGCAGTGTAGGGGGTCGTGCAGGGAGTGGCATTTTAGGGTTTGGGGCAGTGCAGTGGTGTTCTGGCAGTGTTGGGGGTCGTGCAGCAGGTGGCGTTTTAGGGTTTGGGGCAGTGCAGTCGTGTTCGGGTCGTGCAGGGGTTGGCATTTTAGGGTTTGGGGCAGTGCAGTCGTGTTCGGGCAGTGTAGGGGGTCATGCAGGGGGTGGCGTTTTACGGTTTGGAACAGTGGTGTTCAGGCAATGTAGGGGGTCGTGCAGGGGGGTAGTGTTTTAGGGTTTAGGGCAGTGCAGTGGTGTTCAGGCAGTGTAGGGGGTCGTGCTGGGGGTGGTGTTTTAGGGTTTAGTGCAGTGCAGTGGTGTTCAGGCAGTGTAGGGGTTCGTGCTGGGGGTGGTGGTTTAGGGCAGTGTAGTGGTGTTCGGGCAGTGTAGGGGTCATGCTGGGGGTGGTGTCTTAGGGTTTGGGGCCGAGCAGTGGTGTTCGGGCAGTGTAGGGGGTCGTGCAGGGGGTGGCTTTTTAGGGTTTGGGGAAGTGAAGTTTATATGGGCAGTGTAGGGGGTCATGCAGGGGTAACATTTTAGGGTTTGGGGCAGTGCAGTGGTGTTCGGTCAGTGTAGGGGGTGGCAATTTAGGGTTTGGGACAGTGCAGTGGTGTTCAGGCAGTGTAGGGGGTCGTGCAGGGGGTGGTGCTTTAGGGTTTGGGGCAGTGCAGTGGTGTTCGGGCAGTGTAGCGGGTAATGCAGGGGGTGGTGTTTTAGGGTATAGGACAGCGTAGTGGTGTTCGGGCAGTGTATGGGGTCGTGCAGGGGGTGGTGTTTTAGGGTTTGGGGCAGTGCAGTGGTGTTCGGGCAGTGTAGGGGGTCGTGCAAGGGGATGTTTTAGGGTTTGGGGCAGTGCAGTGGTGTTCGGGCAGTGTAGGGGGTCGTGCAGGGGGTGGTGTTTTAGGGTTTGGGGCAGTGCAGTGGTGTTGGGGCAGTGTAGGGGGTCATGCAGGGGGTGGTGTTTTAGGATTTGGGGAAGTGCAGTGGTGTTTGGGCAGTGTAGGGGGTCGTGCAGGGGTGGCGTTTTAGGGTTTGGGGCAGTGCAGTGGTGTTCGGGCAGTGTAGGGGGTGGCAATTTAGGGTTTGGTGCAGTGCAATGGTGTTCGGGCAGTGTAGGGGGTCATGCAGGGGGTAGCGTTTTAGGGTATGGGGCGATGCAGTGATGTTTAGGCAGTGTAGGGGGTCGTGCAGGGGGTGGCGTTTTAGGGTTTGGGGCAGTGCAGTGGTGTTCGGGCAGTGTAGGGGGTCATGCAGCAGGTGGCGTTTTAGGGTTTGCGGTAGTGCAGTGGGGTTCGGGCAGTGTAGGGGTTTGTGCAGGGGTGGTGTTTTAAGGTTTGGGGCAGTGCAGTGGTGTTTGGGCAATGTAGGGGGTCGTGCAGGGGGTGGCTTTATAGAGTTTGGGGAAGTGCAGTGGTGTATGGGCAGTGTAGGGGGTCATGCAGGGGTAACATTTTAGGGTTTGGGGCAGTGCAGTGGTGTTCGGTCAGTGTAGGGGGTCGTGCAGGGGGTGGTGTTTTAGGGTTTGGGGCAGTGCCGTGGTGTTCGGGCAGTGTAGCGGGTAATGCAGGGGGTGGTGTTTTAGGGTATAGGGCAGTGTAGTGGTGTTCGGGCAGTGTAGGGGTCGTGCAGGGGGTGGTGTTTTAGGGTTTGGGGCAGTGCAGTGGTGTTCGGGCAGTGTAGGGGGTCGTGCAATGGGGTGTTTTAAGGTTTGGGGCAGTGCAGTGGTGTTCGGCCAGTGTAGGGGTTCGTGCAGGGGGTGGTGTTTTAGGGTTTGGGGCAGTGCAGTGGTGTTCGGGCAGTGTAGGGGGTCATGCAGGGGGTGGCGTTTTAGGATTTGGGGAAGTGCAGTGGTGTTTGGGCAGTGTAGGGGGTCGTGCAGGGGTGGCGTTTTAGGGTTTGGGGCAGTGCAGTGGTGTTCGGGCAGTGTAGGGGGTGGCAATTTAGGGTTTGGTGCAGTGCAATGGTGTTCGGGCAGCGTAGGGGGTCATGCAGGGGGTAGCGTTTTAGGGTATGGGGCGATGCAGTGATGTTTAGGCAGTATAGGGGGTCGTGCAGGTGGTGGCGTTTTAGGTTTTGGGGCATTGCAGTGGTGTTCGGGCAGTATAGGGGGTCATGCAGCAGGTGGCGTTTTAGAGTTTGCGGTAGTGCAGTGGTGTTCGGGCAGTGTAGGGGTTGTGCAGGGGGTGGTGTTTTAGGATTTGGGGCAGTGCAGTGGTGTTCGGGCAGTGTAGGGGTTCATGCAGGGGTGGCATTTAAGGGTTTGGGGCAGTGCAGTGGTGTTCTGGCAGTGTAGGGTGTCTTGCAGGGGGTGGCGTTTTAGGGTTTAGGGCAGTGCAGTGGTGTTCGAGCATTGTAGGGTGTCGTGCAGGGGGTGGCGTTTTAGGGTTTGGGGCAGTGCAGTGGTGTTCGGGCAGTGTAGGGTGTTGTGCAGGGGGTGGTGTTTTAGGGTTTCGGACAGTGCAGTGGTGTTCGGGCAGCGTAGGGTGTCGTGCAGGGGGTGGTGTTTTAGGGTTTGGGGCAGTGCACTCATGTTCGGGCAGTGCAGGGTGTCGTGCAGGGGGTGGCGTTTTAGGGTTGAGGGCAGTGCTGTGGTGTTCTGGCAGTGTAGGGGGTCATGCTGGGGGTAGCGTTTTAGGGATTAGGGCAGTGCAGTTGTGTTCGGGCAGTGCAGGGGACGTGCTGGGGGTGGTGTTTTAGGGTTTGGGGCAGTGCAGTGGTGTTCGGGCAGTGTAGGGGTCGTGCAGGCGGTGGTGTTTTAGGGTTTGGGGCAGTGCAGTGGTGTTAGGGCAGTGTGGGTCATGCAGGGGGTGTTGTTTTAGGGTTTGGGGCAGGGCAGTGTAGGGGTCATGCAGGGGGTGGCGTTTTAGGGTTTGGGGCAGTGCAGTGGTGTTCGGGCAGTATAGGGGGTCGTGCAGGGGTGGTGTTTTAGGGTTTGGGGCAGTGGTGTTCGGGCAGTGTAGGGGGTTGTGCAGGGGGTGGCGTTTTAGGGTTCGGGGCAGTGCAGTGGTGTTCGAGCAATGTAGGGGTCGTGCAGGGGGTGGCGTTTTAGGGTTTAGGGCAGTGCAGTGGTGTTCGAGCATTGTAGGGTGTCGTGCAGGGGGTGGCGTTTTAGGGTTTGGGGCAGTGCAGTGGTGTTCGGGCAGTGTAGGGTGTTGTGCAGGGGGTGGTGTTTTAGGGTTTCGGACAGTGCAGTGGTGTTCGGGCAGCGTAGGGTGTCGTGCAGGGGGTGGTGTTTTAGGGTTTGGGGCAGTGCACTCATGTTCGGGCAGTGCAGGGTGTCGTGCAGGGGGTGGCGTTTTAGGGTTGAGGGCAGTGCTGTGGTGTTCTGGCAGTGTAGGGGGTCATGCTGGGGGTAGCGTTTTAGGGATTAGGGCAGTGCAGTTGTGTTCGGGCAGTGCAGGGGACGTGCTGGGGGTGGTGTTTTAGGGTTTGGGGCAGTGCAGTGGTGTTCGGGCAGTGTAGGGGTCGTGCAGGCGGTGGTGTTTTAGGGTTTGGGGCAGTGCAGTGGTGTTAGGGCAGTGTGGGTCATGCAGGGGGTGTTGTTTTAGGGTTTGGGGCAGGGCAGTGTAGGGGTCATGCAGGGGGTGGCGTTTTAGGGTTTGGGGCAGTGCAGTGGTGTTCGGGCAGTATAGGGGGTCGTGCAGGGGTGGTGTTTTAGGGTTTGGGGCAGTGGTGTTCGGGCAGTGTAGGGGGTTGTGCAGGGGGTGGCGTTTTATGGTTCGGGGCAGTGCAGTGGTGTTCGAGCAATGTAGGGGTCGTGCAGGGGGTGGCGTTTTAGGGTTTAGGGCAGTGCAGTGGTGTTCTGGTAGTGTAGGGGGTCGTGCTGGGGGTGGTGTTTTAGGGTTTAGGGCAGTGCAGTGTTTGGGCAGTGTAGGGGGTTGTGCTGGGGGTGGTGGTTTAGGGCAGAGCAGTGGTGTTCGGGCAATGTAGGAGGTCATGCAGGGGGTTTTGTTTTAGGGTTTGAGGCAGTGCAGTGGTGTTTGTGCAGTGTAGGGGTTCATGCAGGGGGGTTTTTTAGAGTTTGAGCAGTGCAGTTGGTGTTCGGGCAGTGTAGGGGGTCATGCAGGGGTGGTGTTTTAGGGTTTGGGGCAGTGCAGAGGTGTTCGGGCATTGTAGGGGGTCTTGCAGGGGGTGTCGTTTTCGGGTTTGGGGAGATGCAGTGGTGTTTCGGCAGTGTAGGGGGTCGTGCAGGGAGTGGCGTTTTAGGGTTCGGGGCAGTGCAGTGGTGTTCTGGCAGTGTTGGGGGTCATGCAGCAGGTGGCGTTTTAGGGTTTGGGGCAGTGAAGTCGTGTTCGGGCAGTGTAGGTGGTCATGCAGGGAGTGGCGTTTTACGGTTTGGAGCAGTGGTGTTGGGGCAGTGTAGGGGTTCATGCAGGGGGTGGTGTTTTAGGGTTTAGGGCAGTGCAGTGGTGTTCGGGCAGTGTAGGGGGTCGTCCAGGGGGTGGTGTTTTAGGGTTTGGGGCAGTGCAGTGGTGTTCGGGCAGTGTAGGGGTCGTGCAGGCGGTGGTGTTTTAGGGTTTGGGGCAGTGCAGTGGTGTTCGGGCACTGTGGGTCATGCAGGGGGTGTTGTTTTAGGGTTTGGGGCACTGCAGTGGTGTCCGGGCAGTGTAGGGGTCATGCAGGGGCTGGCGTTTTAGGGTTTGGGGCAGTGAAGTGGTGTTCGGGCAGTGTAGGGGGTCGTGCAGGGGTGGTGTTTTATGGTTTGGGGCAGTGTCTTGGTGTTCGGGCAGTGTAGGAGGTCGTGCAGGGGGTGGCGTTTTAGGGTTTGGGGCAGTGCAGTAGTGTTCGAGCAATGTAGGGGTCGTGCAGGGGGTGGCGTTTTAGGGTTTAGGGCAGTGCAGTGGTGTTCTGGTAGTGTAGGGGGTCGTGCTGGGGGTGGTGTTTTAGGGTTTAGAGCAGTGCAGTGTTTGGGCCGTGTAGGGGGTCGTGCTGGGGGTGTGGTTTAGGGCAGAGCAGTGGTGTTCGGGCAATGTAGGAGGTCATGCAGGGGGTTGTGTTTTAGGGTTTGGGGCAGTGCAGTGGTGTTCGTGCAGTGTAGGGGTCATGCAGGGGGTGGTGTTTTAGGGTTTGGGGCAGTGCAGAGGTGTTCGGGCATTGTAGGGGGTCGTGCAGGGGGTGGCGTTTTAGGGTTTGGGGAGATGAAGTGGTGTTTCGGCAGTGTAGGGGGTCGTGCAGGGAGTGGCGTTTTAGGGTTTGGGGCAGTGCAGTGGTGTTCTGGCAGTGTTGGGGGTCGTGCAGCAGGTGGCGTTTTAGGGTTTGGGGCAGGGCAGGCGTGTTCGGGTCGTGCAGGGGGTGGCATTTTAGGGTTTGGGGCAGTGCAGTCGTGTTCGGGCAGTGTAGGGGGTCATGCAGGGGGTGGTGTTTTAGGGTTTAGTGCAGTGCAGTGGTGTTCAGGCAGTGTAGGGGGTCGTGCTGGGGGTGGTGGTTTAGGGCAGAGCAGTGGTGTTTGGGCAGTGTAGGGGGTCATGCAGGGGGTGGTGTTTTAGGGTTTAGGGCAGTGCAGTGGTGTTCGGGCAGTGTAGGTGTCATGCTGGGGGTGGTGTTTTAGGGTTTGGGGCAGAGCAATGGTGTTCGGGCAGTGTAGGGGGTCGTGCAGGGGGTGGCTTTTTAGGGTTTGGGGAAGTGCAGTTTATATGGGCAGTGTAGGGGGTCATGCAGGGGTAACATTTTCGGGTTTGGGGCAGTGCAGTGGTGTTCGGTCAGTGTAGGGGGTGGCAATTTAGGGTTTGGGACAGTGCAGTGGTGTTCAGGCAGTGTAGGGGGTCGTGCAGGGGTGGTGTTTTAGGGTTTGGGGCAGTGCAGTGGTGTTCGGGCAGTGTAGCGGGTAATGCAGGGGGTGGTGTTTTAGGATTTGGGGAAGTGCAGTGGTGTTTGGGCAGTGTAGGGGGTCGTGCAGGGGTGGCGTTTTAGGCTTTGGGGCAGTGCAGTGGTGTTCGGGCAGTGTAGGGGATGGCAATTTAGGGTTTGGTGCAGTGCAATGGTGTTCGGGCAGTGTAGGGGGTCATGCAGGGGGTAGCGTTTTAGGGTATGGGGCGATGCAGTGATGTTTAGGCAGAGTAGGGGGTCGTGCAGGGGTTGGCGGTTTAGGGTTTAGGGCAGTGCAGTGGTGTTCGGGCAGTGTAGGGGGTCATTCAGCAGGTGGCGTTTTAGGGTTTGCAGTAGTGCAGTGGTGTTCGGTCAGTGTAGGGGGTCATGCAGGGGGTGGTGTTTTAGGGTTTGGGGCAGTGCAGTGGTGTTCGGGCAGTGTAGCGGGTAATGCAGGGGGTGGTGTTTTAGGGTATAGGGCAGTGTAGTGGTGTTCGGGCAGTGTAGGGGGTCGTGCAGGGGGTGGTGTTTTAGGGTTTGGGGCAGTGCAGTGGTGTTTGGGCAGTGTAGGGGGTCGTGCAAGGGGGTGTTTTAGGGTTTGGGCAGTGCAGTGGTGTTCGGGCAGTGTAGGGGTTCGTGCAGGGGGTGGTGTTTTACGGTTTGGGGCAGTGCAGTGGTGTTCGGGCAGTGTAGGGGGTCATGCAGGGGGTGGCGTTTTAAGATTTGGGGAAGTGCAGTGGTGTTTGGGCAGTGTAGGGGGTCGTGCAGGGGTGGCGTTTTAGGGTTTGGGGCAGTGCAGTGGTGTTCGGGCAGTGTAGGGGGTGGCAATTTAGGGTTTGGTGCAGTGCAATGGTGTTCGGGCAGCGTAGGGGGTCATGCAGGGGGTAGCGTTTTAGGGTATGGGGCGATGCAGTGATGTTTAGGCAGTGTAGGGGGTCGTGCAGGTGGTGGCGTTTTAGGGTATGGGGCGATGCAGTGATGTTTAGGCAGTGTAGGGGGTCGTGCAGGTGGTGGCGTTTTAGGGTTTGGGGCAGTGCAGTGGTGTTCAGGCAGTATAGGGGGTCATGCAGCAGGTGGCGTTTTAGGGTTTGCGGTAGTGCAGTGGTGTTCGGGCAGTGTAGGTGTTGTGCATGGGGTGGTGTTTTAGGGTTTGGGGCAGTGCAGTGGTGTTCGGGCAGTGTAGGGGTTTGTGCAGAGGTGGAATTTAAGGGTTTGGGGCAGTGCAGTGGTGTTCTGGCAGTGTAGGGTGTCGTGCAGGGGGTGGCGTTTTAGGGTTTAGGGCAGTGCAGTGGTGTTCGAGCATTGTAGGGTGTCATGCAGGGGGTGGCATTTTAGGGTTTGGGGCAGTGCAGTGGTGTTCGGGCAGTGTAGGGTGTTGTGCAGGGGGTGGTGTTTTAGGGTTTGGGGTAGTGCAGTGGTGTTCGGGCAGTGTAGGGGTCGTGCAGGCGGTGGTGTTTTAGGGTTTGGGGCAGTGCAGTGGTGTTCGGGCAGTGTGGGTCATGCAGGGGGTGTTGTTCTAGGGTTTGGGGCAGTGCAGTGGTGTCCGGGCAGTGTAGGGGTCATGCAGGGGATGGCGTTTTAGGGTTTGGGGCAGTGCAGTGGTGGTCGGGCAGTGTAGGGGGTCGTGCAGGGGTGGTGTTTTAGGGTTTGGGGCAGTGCAGTGGTGTTCGGGCAGTGTAGGGGGTTGTGCAGGGGGTGGCGTTTTAGGGTTCGGGGTAGTGCAGTGGTGTTCGAGCAATGTAGGGGTCGTGCAGGGGGTGGCGTTTTAGGCTTTAGGGCAGTGCAGTGGTGTTCTGGTAGTGTAGGGGGTCGTGCTGGGGGTGGTGTTTTAGGGTTTAGGGCAGTGCAGTGTTTGGGCATTGTAGGGGGTTGTGCTGGGGGTGGTGGTTTAGGGCAGAGCAGTGGTGTTCGGGCAATGTAGGAGGTCATGCAGGGGGTTGTGTTTTAGGGTTTGGGGCAGTGCAGAGGTGTTCGGGCATTGTAGGGGGTCTTGCAGGGGGTGGCGTTTTAGGGTTTGGGGAGATGCAGTGGTGTTTCGGCAGTGTAGGGGGTCGTGCAGGGAGTGGCGTTTTAGGGTTTGGGACAGTGCAGTGGTGTTCTGGAAGTGTTGGGGGTCGTGCAGCAGGTGGCGTTTTAGGGTTTGGGGCAGTGCAGTCGTGTTCGGGTCGTGCAGGGGGTGGCATTTTAGGGTTTGGGGCAGTGCAGTCGTGTTCGGGTAGTGTAGGTGGTCATGCAGGGGGTGGCGTTTTACGATTTGGAGCAGTGGTGTTCAGGCAATGTAGGGGGTCGTGCAGGGGGGTAGTGTTTTAGGGTTTAGGGCAGTGCAGTGGTGTTCAGCCAGTGTAGGGGGTCGTGCTGGGGGTGGTGTTTTAGGGTTTAGTGCAGTGCAGTGGTGTTCAGGCAGTGTAGGGGGTCGTGCTGGGGGTGGTGGTTTAGGGCAGAGCAGTGGTGTTTGGGCAGTGTAGGGGGTCGTGCAGGGGGGTAGTGTTTTAGTGTTTAGGGCAGTGCAGTGGTGTTCAGCCAGTGTAGGGGGTCGTGCTGGGGGTGGTGTTTTAGGGTTTAGTGCTGTGCAGTGGTGTTCAGGCAGTGTAGGGTGTCGTGCTGGGGTGGTGGTTTAGGGCAGAGCAGTGGTGTTTGGGCAGTGTAGGGGGTCATGCAGAAGGTGGTGTTTTAGGGTTTAGGGCAGTGCAGTGGTGTTCGGGCAGTGTAGGGGGTCATGCTGGGGGTGGTGCTTTAGGGTTTGGGGCAGTGCAGTGGAGTTTGGGCAGTGTAGGGGGTCGTGCAGAGGGGTGTTTTTGGGTTTGGGGCAGTGCAGTGGCGTTCGGGCAGTGTAGGGGTTTGTGCAGGGTTGGTGTTTTAGGGTTTGGGAAAGTGCAGTGGTGTTCGGGCAGTGTAGGGGGTCGTGCAAGGGGTGGCTTTTTAGGGTTTGGGGAAGTGCAGTTTATATGGGCAGTGTAGGGGGTCATGCAGGGGTAACATTTTCGGGTTTGGGGCAGTGCAGTGGTGTTCGGTCAGTGTAGGGGGTGGCAATTTAGGGTTTGGGACAGTGCAGTGGTGTTCAGGCAGTGTAGGGGGTCGTGCAGGGGTGGTGTTTTAGGGTTTGGGGCAGTGCAGTGGTGTTCGGGCAGTGTAGCGGGTAATGCAGGGGGTGGTGTTTTAGGATTTGGGGAAGTGCAGTGGTGTTTGGGCAGTGTAGGGGGTCGTGCAGGGGTGGCGTTTTAGGCTTTGGGGCAGTGCAGTGGTGTTCGGGCAGTGTAGGGGATGGCAATTTAGGGTTTGGTGCAGTGCAATGGTGTTCGGGCAGTGTAGGGGGTCATGCAGGGGGTAGCGTTTTAGGGTATGGGGCGATGCAGTGATGTTTAGGCAGAGTAGGGGGTCGTGCAGGGGTTGGCGGTTTAGGGTTTAGGGCAGTGCAGTGGTGTTCGGGCAGTGTAGGGGGTCATTCAGCAGGTGGCGTTTTAGGGTTTGCAGTAGTGCAGTGGTGTTCGGTCAGTGTAGGGGGTCATGCAGGGGGTGGTGTTTTAGGGTTTGGGGCAGTGCAGTGGTGTTCGGGCAGTGTAGCGGGTAATGCAGGGGGTGGTGTTTTAGGGTATAGGGCAGTGTAGTGGTGTTCGGGCAGTGTAGGGGGTCGTGCAGGGGGTGGTGTTTTAGGGTTTGGGGCAGTGCAGTGGTGTTTGGGCAGTGTAGGGGGTCGTGCAAGGGGGTGTTTTAGGGTTTGGGCAGTGCAGTGGTGTTCGGGCAGTGTAGGGGTTCGTGCAGGGGGTGGTGTTTTACGGTTTGGGGCAGTGCAGTGGTGTTCGGGCAGTGTAGGGGGTCATGCAGGGGGTGGCGTTTTAAGATTTGGGGAAGTGCAGTGGTGTTTGGGCAGTGTAGGGGGTCGTGCAGGGGTGGCGTTTTAGGGTTTGGGGCAGTGCAGTGGTGTTCGGGCAGTGTAGGGGGTGGCAATTTAGGGTTTGGTGCAGTGCAATGGTGTTCGGGCAGCGTAGGGGGTCATGCAGGGGGTAGCGTTTTAGGGTATGGGGCGATGCAGTGATGTTTAGGCAGTGTAGGGGGTCGTGCAGGTGGTGGCGTTTTAGGGTATGGGGCGATGCAGTGATGTTTAGGCAGTGTAGGGGGTCGTGCAGGTGGTGGCGTTTTAGGGTTTGGGGCAGTGCAGTGGTGTTCAGGCAGTATAGGGGGTCATGCAGCAGGTGGCGTTTTAGGGTTTGCGGTAGTGCAGTGGTGTTCGGGCAGTGTAGGTGTTGTGCATGGGGTGGTGTTTTAGGGTTTGGGGCAGTGCAGTGGTGTTCGGGCAGTGTAGGGGTTTGTGCAGAGGTGGAATTTAAGGGTTTGGGGCAGTGCAGTGGTGTTCTGGCAGTGTAGGGTGTCGTGCAGGGGGTGGCGTTTTAGGGTTTAGGGCAGTGCAGTGGTGTTCGAGCATTGTAGGGTGTCATGCAGGGGGTGGCATTTTAGGGTTTGGGGCAGTGCAGTGGTGTTCGGGCAGTGTAGGGTGTTGTGCAGGGGGTGGTGTTTTAGGGTTTGGGGTAGTGCAGTGGTGTTCGGGCAGTGTAGGGGTCGTGCAGGCGGTGGTGTTTTAGGGTTTGGGGCAGTGCAGTGGTGTTCGGGCAGTGTGGGTCATGCAGGGGGTGTTGTTCTAGGGTTTGGGGCAGTGCAGTGGTGTCCGGGCAGTGTAGGGGTCATGCAGGGGATGGCGTTTTAGGGTTTGGGGCAGTGCAGTGGTGGTCGGGCAGTGTAGGGGGTCGTGCAGGGGTGGTGTTTTAGGGTTTGGGGCAGTGCAGTGGTGTTCGGGCAGTGTAGGGGGTTGTGCAGGGGGTGGCGTTTTAGGGTTCGGGGTAGTGCAGTGGTGTTCGAGCAATGTAGGGGTCGTGCAGGGGGTGGCGTTTTAGGCTTTAGGGCAGTGCAGTGGTGTTCTGGTAGTGTAGGGGGTCGTGCTGGGGGTGGTGTTTTAGGGTTTAGGGCAGTGCAGTGTTTGGGCATTGTAGGGGGTTGTGCTGGGGGTGGTGGTTTAGGGCAGAGCAGTGGTGTTCGGGCAATGTAGGAGGTCATGCAGGGGGTTGTGTTTTAGGGTTTGGGGCAGTGCAGAGGTGTTCGGGCATTGTAGGGGGTCTTGCAGGGGGTGGCGTTTTAGGGTTTGGGGAGATGCAGTGGTGTTTCGGCAGTGTAGGGGGTCGTGCAGGGAGTGGCGTTTTAGGGTTTGGGACAGTGCAGTGGTGTTCTGGAAGTGTTGGGGGTCGTGCAGCAGGTGGCGTTTTAGGGTTTGGGGCAGTGCAGTCGTGTTCGGGTCGTGCAGGGGGTGGCATTTTAGGGTTTGGGGCAGTGCAGTCGTGTTCGGGTAGTGTAGGTGGTCATGCAGGGGGTGGCGTTTTACGATTTGGAGCAGTGGTGTTCAGGCAATGTAGGGGGTCGTGCAGGGGGGTAGTGTTTTAGGGTTTAGGGCAGTGCAGTGGTGTTCAGCCAGTGTAGGGGGTCGTGCTGGGGGTGGTGTTTTAGGGTTTAGTGCAGTGCAGTGGTGTTCAGGCAGTGTAGGGGGTCGTGCTGGGGGTGGTGGTTTAGGGCAGAGCAGTGGTGTTTGGGCAGTGTAGGGGGTCGTGCAGGGGGGTAGTGTTTTAGTGTTTAGGGCAGTGCAGTGGTGTTCAGCCAGTGTAGGGGGTCGTGCTGGGGGTGGTGTTTTAGGGTTTAGTGCTGTGCAGTGGTGTTCAGGCAGTGTAGGGTGTCGTGCTGGGGTGGTGGTTTAGGGCAGAGCAGTGGTGTTTGGGCAGTGTAGGGGGTCATGCAGAAGGTGGTGTTTTAGGGTTTAGGGCAGTGCAGTGGTGTTCGGGCAGTGTAGGGGGTCATGCTGGGGGTGGTGCTTTAGGGTTTGGGGCAGTGCAGTGGAGTTTGGGCAGTGTAGGGGGTCGTGCAGAGGGGTGTTTTTGGGTTTGGGGCAGTGCAGTGGCGTTCGGGCAGTGTAGGGGTTTGTGCAGGGTTGGTGTTTTAGGGTTTGGGAAAGTGCAGTGGTGTTCGGGCAGTGTAGGGGGTCGTGCAAGGGGTGGCTTTTTAGGGTTTGGGGAAGTGCAGTTTATATGGGCAGTGTAGGGGGTCATGCAGGGGTAACATTTTAGGGTTTGGGGCAGTGCAGTGGTGTTCCGTCAGTGTAGGGGGTGGCAATTTAGGGTTTGGAACAGTGCAGTGGTGTTCAGGCAGTGTAGGGGGTCGTGCAGGGGGTGGTGTTTTAGGGTTTGGGGCAGTGCAGTGGTGTTCAGGCAGTGTAGGGAGTCGTGCAGGGGGTGGTGTTTTAGGGTTTGGGGCAGAGGTGTTCGGGCAGTGTAGGGGGTCGTGCAAGGGGGTGTTTTAGGGTTTGGGGCAGTGCAGTGGTGTTCGGGCAGTGTAGGGGGTTGTGCAGGGGGTGGTGTTTTAGGGTTTGGGGCAGTGCAGTGGTGTTCGGGCAGTGTAGGGGGTCATGCAGGGGGTGGCGTTTTAGGATTTGGGGAAGAGCAGTGGTGTTTGGGCAGTGTAGGGGGTCATGCAGGGGTGGCGTTTTAGGGTTTGGGGCAGAGCAGTGGTGTTCGGGCAGTGTAGGGGGTGGCAATTTAGGGTTTGGTGCAGTGCAATGGTGTTCGGGCAGCGTAGGGGGTCATGCAGGGGGTAGCGTTTTAGGGTATGGGGCGATGCAGTGATGTTTAGGCAGTGTAGAGGGTCATGCAGGGGGTGGCGTTTTAGGGTTTGGGGCAGTGCAGTGGTGTTCGGGCAGTGTAGGCGGTCATGCAGCAGGTGGCGTTTTAGGGTTTGCGGTAGTGCAGTGGTGTTCGGGCAGTGTAGGGGTTTGTGCAGGGGTGGTGTTTTAGGGTTTGGGGCAGTGCAGTGGTGTTCAGGCAGTGTAGGGGGTCGTGCGGGGGTGGCTTTTTAGGGTTTGGGGAAGTGCAGTGGTGTATGGGCAGTGTAGGGGGTCATGCAGGGGTAACATTTTAGGGTTTGGGGCAGTGCAGTGGTGTTCAGTCAGTGTAGGGGGTGGCAATTTAGGGTTTGGGACAGTGCTGTGGTGTTCAGGCAGTGTAGGGGGTCATGCAGGGGGTGGTGTTTTAGGGTTTGGGGCAGTGCAGTGGTGTTCGGGCAGTGTAGCGGGTAATGCAGGGGGTGGTGTTTTAGGGTATAGGGCAGTGTAGTGGTGTTCGGGCAGTGTAGGGGGTCATGCAGGGGGTGGTGTTTTAGGGTTTGGGGCAGTGCAGTGGTGTTCGGGCAGTGTAGGGGGTCGTGCAAGTGGGTGTTTTAGGGTTTGGGGCAGTGCAGTGGTGTTCGGGCAGTGTACGGGGTCATGCGGGGGGTGGTGTTTTAGGGTTTGGGGCAGTGCAGTGGTGTTCTTGCAGTGTATGGGGTCATGCAGGGGGTGGCGTTTTAGGATTTGGGGAAGTGCAGTGGTGTTTGGGCAGTGTAGGGGGTCGTGCAGGGGTGGCGTTTTAGGGTTTGGGGCATGCAGTGCTGTTCGGGCAGTGTAGGGGGTGGCAATTTAGGGTTTGGTGCAGTGCAATGGTGTTCGGGCAGCGTAGGGGGTCATGCAGGGGGTAGCGTTTCAGGGTATAGGGCGATGCAGTGATGTGTAGGCAGTGTAGGGGGTCGTGCAGATGGTGGCGTTTTAGGGTTTGGGGCAGTGCAGTGGTGTTCGGGCAGTGTAGGGGGTTATGCAGCAGGTGCCGTTTTAGGGTTTGCGGTAGTGCAGTGGTGTTCGGGCAGTGTAGGGGTTGTGCAGGGGGTGGTGTTTTAGGGTTTGGGGCAGTGCAGTGGTGTTCGGGCAGTGTAGGGGGTCGTGCAGGGGTGGCATTTAAGGGTTTGGGGCAGTGCAGTGGTGTTCGGGCAGTGTAGGGTGTCGTGCAGGGGCTGGCATTTTAGGATTTAGGGCAGTGCAGTGGTGTTCGAGCATTGTATGGTGTCGTGCAGGGGGTGGCATTTTAGGGTTTGGGGCAGTGCAGTGGTGTTCGGGCAGTGTAGGGTGTTGTGCAGGGGGTGGTGTTTTAGGGTTTGGGACAGTGCAGTGGTGTTCGGGCAGCGTAGGGTGTCGTGCAGGGGGTGGTGTTTTAGGGTTTGGGGCAGTGCACTCATGTTCGGGCAGTGCAGGGTGTCGTGCAGGGGGTGGCGCTTTAGGGTTTAGGGCAGTGCTGTGGTGTTCTGGCAGTGTAGGGGGTCATGCTGGGGGTAGCGTTTTAGGGATTAGGGCAGTGCAGTTGTGTTCGGGCAGTGCAGGGGTTGTGCTGGGGGTGGTGTTTTAGGGTTTAGGGCAGTGCAGTGTTGTTCAGGCAGTGTAGGGGGTCAGACTGGGGCTGGTGGTCAAGGGCAGAGCAGTGGTGTTCGGGCAGTGTAGGAGGTTGTGCAGGGGGTGGTGTTTTAGGGTTTAGGGCAGTGCAGTGGTGTTCGGGCAGTGTAGGGGGTCATGCGGGGGGGTGTTTTAGGGATTGGGGCTGTGCAGTGGTGTTCAGGCAGTGTAGTGGGTCGTGCAGGGGGTGGTGTTTTAGGGTTTGGGGCAGTGCAGTGGTGCTCAGGCAATGCAGGGGGTCATGTAGGGGGTGGTGTTTTAGGGTTTGGGGAAGTGCAGTGGTGTTTGGGCAGTGTAGGGGTCATGCAGGGGTGGCATTTAAGGGTTAGGGGCAGTGCAGTGGTGTTCGCGCAGTGTAGGGGGTCGTGCAGGGGTGGCGTTTTAGGGTTTGGGGCAGTGCAGTGGTATTCGGGCAGTGTAGGGGGTGGCAATTTAGGGTTTGGTGCAGTGCAATGGTGTTCGGGCAGCGTAGGGGGTCATGCAGGGGGTAGTGTTTTAGGGTATGGGGCGATGCAGTGATGTTTAGGCAGTGTAGGGAGTCGTGCAGGGGTGGCGTTTTAGGGTTTGGGGCAGTGCAGTGGTGTTCGGGCAGTGTAGGGGGTCATGCAGCGGGTGGCGTTTTAGGGTTTGCGGTAGTGCAGTGTGTTCGGGCAGTGTAGGGGTTGTGCAGGGGGTGGCGTTTTAGGGTTTGGGGCAGTGCAGTGGTGTTTGGGCTGTGTAGGTTGTCGTGCAGGGGGTGGCGTTTTAGGGTTTAGGGCAGTGCAGTGGTGTTCGAGCATTGTAGGGTGTCGTGCAGGGGGTGGCGTTTTAGGGTTTGGGGCAGTGCAGTGGTGTTCGGGCAGTGTAGGGTGTTGTGTAGGGGGTGGTGTTTTAGGGTTTGGGACAGTGCAGTGGTGTTCGGGCAGCGTAGGGTGTTGTAGAGGGGGTGGTGTTTTACGGTCCGGGGCAGTGCACTCATGTTCGGGCAGTGCAGGGTGTCGTGCAGGGTGTGGCGTTTTAGGGTTTAGGGCAGTGCAGTGGTGTTCAGGCAGTGTAGGGGGTCATGCAGGGGGTGGCGTTTTAGGGTTTGGGGCAGTGCAGTGGTGTTCGGGCAGCGTAGGGTGTCGTAGAGGGGGTGGTTTTTTACGGTCCGGGGCAGTGCACTCATGTTCGGGCAGTGCAGGGTGTCGTGCAGGGTGTGGCGTTTTAGGGTTAAGGGCAGTGCAGGGGTGTTCGGGCAGTGTAGGGGATCATGCAGGGGTGGCGTTTTAGGGTTTGGGGGAGTGTAGTGGTGTTCAGGCAATGTAGGGGGTTGTGCAGGGGGGTAGTGTTTTAGGGTTTAGGGCAGTGCAGTGGTGTTCAGGCAGTGTAGGGGCTCGTGCAGGGGTGGCGTTGTAGGGTTTGGGGCAGTGCAGTGGTGTTCGGGCAGTGTAGGGTGTCATGCAGGGGGTGGCGTTTTAGGGTTTGGGGCAGTGCAGTGGTGTTCGGGCAGTGTAGCGAGTGGCAATTTAGGGATTGGAGCAGTGCAGTGGTGTTCGGGCAGTGTAGGGAGTCATGCAGGGGGTGGTGTTTTAGGGTTTGGGCAGTACAGTGGTGTTCGGGCAGTGTAGGGTGTCGTGCAGGGGTGGCGTTTTAGGGTTTGGTGTAGTGCAATCGTGTTCGGGCAGTGTAGGGTGTTGTGCAGGGGGTGACGTTTTAGGGTTTGGGGCTGTGTAGTGGTGTTTGGGCAGTGTAGGCTGGACGTGCAGGGGGTGGCGTTTTAGGGTTTGGGGCAGTGGTGTTCGGGCAGTGTAGTTGGTCGTTCAGGGCAGTAGTGTTTTGGGGTTTAGGGCAGTGCAGTGGTGTTCATGCAGTGTAGGGGGTCGTGCTGGGGGTGGTGTTTTAGGGTTTAGGGCAGTGCAGTTGTGTTCGGGCAGTGTAGGGGGTCGTGCAGGGGGTGGTGTTTTAGGTTTTTGGGCAGTACAGTGGTGTTCGGGCAGTGTAGGGTGTCGTGCAGGGGGTGGCGTTTTAGAGTTTGGGGTAGTGCAATCATGTTCGGGCCGTGTAGGGTGTCGTGCAGGGGGTGACGTTTTAGGGTTTGGGACTGTGCAGTGGTGTTTGGGCAGTGTAGGCTGGACATGCAGGGGGTGGCGTTTTAGGGTTTGGGGCAGTGCAGTGGAGTTCGGGCAGTGTAGTTGGTCGTTCAGGGCAGTAGTGTTTTGGGGTTTAGGGCAGTGTAGTGGTGTTCATGCAGTGTAGGGGGTCATGCTGGGGGTGGTGTTTTAGGGTTTAGGGTAGTGCAGTGGTGTTCGGGCAGTGTAGGGGGTCGTGCTGGGGGTGGTGGTTTAGGGCAGAGCAGTGGTGTTGGGGCAATGTAGGGGTTCATGCAGGGGGTGGTGTTTTAGGGTTTAGGGCAGTGCAGTGGTGTTCAGGCAGTGTAGGGGGTCGTGCTGGGGGTGGTGGTTTAGGGCAGAGCAGTGGTGTTGGGGCAGTGTAGGGGTTCATGCAGGGGGTGGTGTTTTAGGGTTTAGGGCAGTGCAGTGCTGTTCGGGCAGTGTAGGGGGTCGTCCAGGGGGTGGTGTTTTAGGGTTTTTGGGCAGTGCAGTGGTGTTCGGGCAGTGTAGGGGTCGTGCAGGTGGTGGTGTTTTAGGGTTTGGGGCAGTGCAGTGGTGTTCGGGCAGTGTGGGTCATGCAGGGGGTGTTGTTTTAGGGTTTGGGGCACTGCAGTGGTGTCCGGGCAGTGTAGGGGTCATGCAGGGGTGGTGTTTTAGGGTTTGGGGCAGTGCCGTGGTGTTCGGGCAGTGTAGGAGGTCGTGCAGGGGGTGGCGTTTTAGGGTTCGGGGCAGTGCAGTGGTGTTCGAGCAATGTAGGGGTCGTGCAGGGGGTGGTGTTTTAGGGTTTAGGGCAGTGCAGTGGTGTTCTGGTAGTGTCGGGGGTCGTGCTGAGGGTGGTGTTTTAGGGTTTAGGGCAGTGCAGTGTTGTTTGGGCAGTGTAGGGGTTCATGCTGGGGGTGGTGGTTTAGGGCAGAGCAGTGGTGTTCGGGCAATGTAGGAGGTCATGCAGGGGGTTGTGTTTTAGGGTTTGGGGCAGTGCAGTGGTGTTCGTGCAGTGTAGGGGTTCATGCAGGTGGGGTGTTTTAGGGTTTGAGCAGTGCAGTGATGTTCGGACAGTGTAGGGGGTCATGCAGGGGGTGGTGTTTTAGGGTTTGGGGCAGTGCAGAGGTGTTCGGGCATTGTAGGGGGTCGTGCAGGGGGTGGCGTTTTAGGGTTTGGGGAGATGCAGTGGTGTTTCGGCAGTGTAGGGGGTCGTGCAGGGAGTGGCGTTTTAGGGTTTGGGGCAGTGCAGTGGTGTTCTTGCAGTGTTGGGGGTCGTGCAGCAGGTGGCGTTTTAGGGTTTGGGGCAGTGCAGTCGTGTTCGGGTCGTGCAGGGGGTGGCATTTTAGGGTTTGGGGCAGTGCAGTCGTGTTCGGGCAGTGTAGGGGGTCATGCAGGGGGTGGCTTTTACGGTTTGGAGCAGTGGTGTTCAGGCAATGTAGGGGGTCGTGCAGGGGGGTAGTGTTTTAGGGTTTAGGGCAGTGCAGTGGTGTTCAGGCAGTGTAGGGGGTCGTGCTGGGGGTGGTGTTTTAGGGTATAGTGCAGTGCAGTGGTGTTCAGGCAGTGTAGGGGGTCGTGCTGGGGGTGGTGGTTTAGGGCAGAGCAGTGGTGTTTGGGCAGTGTAGGGGGTCATGCAGGGGGTGGTGTTTTAGGGTTTAGGGCAGTGCAGTGGTGTTCGGGCAGTGTAGGGGTCATGCTGGGGGTGGTGTTTTAGGGTTTGGGGCAGAGCAGTGGTGTTCGGGCAGTGTAGGGGGTCGTGCAGGGGGTGGCTTTTTAGGGTTTGGGGAAGTGCAGTTTATAGGGCAGTGTAGGGGGTCATGCAGGGGTAACATTTTAGGGTTAGGGGCAGTGCAGTGGTGTTCGGTCAGTGTAGGGGGTGGCAATTTAGGGTTTGGGACAGTGCAGTGGTGTTCAGGCAGTGTAGGGGGTCGTGCAGGGGTGGTGTTTTAGGGTTTGGGGCAGTGGAGTGGTGTTCGGGCAGTGTAGCGGGTAATGCAGGGGGTGGTGTTTTAGGGTATAGGGCAGCGTAGTGGTGTTCGGGCAGTGTATGGGGTCGTGCAGGGGGTGGTGTTTTAGGGTTTGGGGCAGTGCAGTGGTGTTCGGGCAGTGTATGGGGTCGTGCAAGGGGATGATTTAGGGTTTGGGGCAGTGCAGAGGTGTTCGGGCAGTGTAGGGGGTCGTGCAGGGTGGGTGTTTTAGGGTTTGGGGCAGTGCAGTGGTGTTCGGGCAGTGTAGAAGGTCATGCAGGGGGTGGTGTTTTAGGATTTGGGGAAGTGCAGTGGTGTTTGGGCAGTGTAGGGGGTCGTGCAGGGACGGCGTTTTAGGGTTTGGGGCAGTGCAGTGGTGTTCGGGCATTTTAGGGGGTGGCAATTTAGGGTTTGGTGCAGTGCAATGGTGTTCGGGCAGTGTAGGGGGTCATGCAGGGGGTAGCGTTTTAGGGTATGGGGTGATGCAGTGATGTTTAGGCAGTGTAGGGGGTCATGCAGGGGGTGGCGTTTTGGGGTTTGGGGCAGTGCAGTGGTGTTCGGGCAGTGTAGGGGGTCATGCAGCAGGTGGCGTTTTAGGGTTTGCGGTAGTGCAGTGGTGTTCGGGCAGTGTAGGGGTTTGTGCAGGGGTGGTGTTTTAGGGTTTGGGGCAGTGCATTGGTGTTCAGGCAGTGTAGGGGGTCGTGCAGGGGGTGGCTTTATAGGGTTTGGGGAAGTGCAGTGGTGTATGGGCAGTGTAGGGGGTCATGCAGGGGTAACATTTTAGGGTTTGGGGCAGTGCAGTGGTGTTCGGTCAGTGTAGGGGGTCGTGCAGGGGGTGGTGTTTTAGGGTTTGGAGCAGTGCAGTGGTGTTCGGGCAGTGTAGCGGGTAATGCAGGGGGTGGTGTTTTAGGGTATAGGGCAGTGTAGTGGTGTTCGGGCAGTGTAGAGGGTCGTGCAGGGGGTGGTGTTTTAGGGTTTGGGTCAGTGCAGTGGTGTTCAGGCAGTGTAGGGGGTCGTGCAAGGGAGTGTTTTAGGGTTTGGGGCAGTGCAGTGGTGTTCGGGCAGTGTAGGGGTTCGTGCAGGGGGTGGTGTTTTAGGGTTTGGGGCAGTGCAGTGGTGTTCGGGCAGTGTAGGGGGTCATGCAGGGGGTGGCGTTTTAGAATTTGGGGAAGCGCAGTGGTGTTTGGGCAGTGTAGGGGGTCGTGCAGGGGTGGCGTTTTAGGGTTTGGGGCAGTGCAGTGGTGTTCGGGAAGTGTAGGGGGTGGCAATTTAGGGTTTGGTGCAGTGCAATGGTGTTCGGGCAGCGTAGGGGGTCATGCAGGGGGTAGCGTTTTAGGGTATGGGGCGATGCAGTGATGTTTAGGCAGTGTAGGGGGTCGTGCAAGTGGTGGCGTTTTAGGGTATGGGGCGATGCAGTGATGTTTAGGCAGTGTAGGGGGTCGTGCAGGTGGTGGCGTTTTAGGGTTTGGGGCAGTGCAGTGGTGTTCGGGCCGTATAGGGGGTCATGCAGCAGGTGGCGTTTTAGGGTTTGCGGTAGTGCAGTGGTGTTTGGGCAGTGTAGGGGTTGTGCAGGGGGTGGTGTTTTAGGGTTTGGGGCAGTGCAGTGGTGTTCGGGCAGTGTAGGGGTTCGTGCAGGGGTGGCATTTAAGGGTTTGGGGCAGTGCAGTGGTGTTCTGGCAGTGTAGGGTGTCGTGCAAGGGGTGGCGTTTTAAGGGTTTAGGGCAGTGCAGTAGTGTTCGAGCATTGTAGGGTGTCATGCAGGGGGTGGCGTTTTAGGGTTTGGGGCAGTGCAGTAGTGTTCGGGCAGTGTATGGTGTTGTGCAGGGGGTGGTGTTTTAGGGTTTGGGACAGTGCAGTGGTGTTCGGGCAGCGTAGGGTGTCGTGCAGGGGGTGGTGTTTTAGGGTTTGGGGCAGTGCACTCATGTTCGGGCAGTGCAGGGTGTCATGCAGGGGTGGCGTTTTAGGGTTTAGGGCAGTGCTGTGGTGTTCTGGCAGTGTAGGGGGTCATGCTGGGTGTAGCGTTTTAGGGATTAGGGCAGTGCAGTTGTGTTCGGGCAGTGCAGGGGTCGTGCTGGGGGTGTTGTTTTAGGGTTTGGGGCAGTGCAGTGGTGTTCGGGCAGTGTAGGGGTCGTGCAGGCGGTGGTGTTTTAGGGTTTGGGGCAGTGCAGTGGTGTTCGGGCAGTGTGGGTCATGCAGGGGGTGTTGTTTTAGGGTTTGGGGCAGTGCAGTGGTGTCCGGGCAGTGTAGGGGTCATGCAGGGGATGGCATTTTAGGGTTTGGGGCAGTGCAGTGGTGTTCGGGCAGTGTAGGGGGTCGTGCAGCGGTGGTGTTTTAGGGTTTGGGGCAGTGCAGTGGTGTTTGGGCAGTGTAGGGGGTTGTGCAGGGGGTGGCGTTTTAGGGTTCGGGGCAGTGCAGTGGTGTTCGAGCAATGTAGGGGTCATGCAGGGTTGGCGTTTTAGGGTTTAGGGCAGTGCAGTGGTGTTCTGGTAGTGTAGGGGGTCGTGCTGGGGGTGGTGTTTTAGGGTTTAGGGCAGTGCAGTGTTTGGGCAGTGTAGGGGGTTGTGCTGGGGGTGGTGGTTTAGGGCAGAGCAGTGGTGTTCGGGCAATGTAGGAGGTCATGCAGGGGGTTGTGTTTTAGGGTTTGAGCAGTGCAGTGGTGTTCGGGCAGTGTAGGGGGTCATGCAGGGGGTGGTGTTTTAGGGTTTGGGGCAGTGCCGAGGTGTTCAGGCATTGTAGGGGGTCTTGCAGGGGGTGGCGTTTTAGGGTTTGGGGAGATGCAGTGGTGTTTCGGCAGTGTAGGGGGTCGTGCAGGGAGTGGCGTTTTAGGGTTTGGGGCAGTGCAGTGGTGTTCTGGCAGTGTTGGGGGTCGTGCAGGGAGAGGCGTTTTAGGTTTTGGGGCTGTGCAGTCGTGTTCGGGTCGTGCAGAGGGTGGCATTTTAGGGTTTGGGGCAGTGCAGTCGTGTTCGGGCAGTGTAGGTGGTCATGCAGGGGGTGGCATTTTACGGTTTGGAGCAGTGGTGTTCAGGCAATGTAGGGGGTCATGCAGGGGGGTAGTGTTTTAGGGTTTAGGGCAGTGCAGTGGTGTTCAGCCAGTGTAGGGGGTCGTGCTGGGGGTGGTGTTTTAGGGTTTAGTGCAGTGCAGTGGTGTTCAGGCAGTGTAGGGGGTCGTGCTGGGGGTGGTGGTTTAGGGCAGAGCAGTGGTGTTTGGGCAGTGTAGGGGGTCGTGCAGGGGGGTAGTGTTTTAGGGTTTAGGGCAGTGCAGTGGTGTTCAGCCAGTGTAGGGGGTCGTGCTGGGGGTGGTGGTTTAGGGCAGAGCAGTGGTGTTTGGGCAGTGTAGGAAGTTGTGCAGGGGGTGGTGTTTTAGGGTTTAGGGCAGTGCAGTGGTGTTCGGGCAGTGTAGGGGGTCATGCTGGGGGTTGGTGCTTTAGGGTTTGGGGCAGTGCAGTGGAGTTTGGGCAGTGTAGGGGGTCGTGCAGAGGGTGGTGGTTTAGGGCAGAGCAGTGGTGTTTGGGCAGTGTAGGGGGTCGTGCAGGGGGGTTGGTGTTTTAGGGTTTGGGGCAGTGCAGTGGCGTTCGGGCAGTGTAGGGGTTTGTGCAGGGGTGGTGTTTTAGGGTTTGGGAAAGTGCAGTGGTGTTCGGGCAGTGTAGGGGGTCGTGCAGGGGGGTAGTGTTTTAGGGTTTAGGGCAGTGCAGTGGTGTTCAGCCAGTGTAGGGGATCGTGCTGGGGGTGGTGTTTTAGGGCATAGGGCAGTGCAGTGTTGTTCAGGCAGTGTAGGGGGTCAGGCTGGGGGTGGTGGTTAAGGGCAGAGCAGTGGTGTTCGGGCAGTGTAGGAGGTTGTGCAGGGGGTGGTGTTTTAGGGTTTAGGGCAGTGCAGTGGTGTTCGGGCAGTGTAGGGGGTCATGCTGGTTGTGGTGCTTTAGGGTTTGGGGCAGTGCAGTGGAGTTTGGGCAGTGTAGGGGGTCGTGCAGAGGGGTGTTTTAGGGTTTGGGGCAGTGCAGTGGCGTTCGGGCAGTGTAGGGGTTTGTGCAGGGGTGGTGTTTTAGGGTTTGGGAAAGTGCAGTGGTGTTCGGGCAGTGTAGGGGGTCGTGCAGGGGGTGGCTTTTTAGGGTTTGGGGAAGTGCAGTTTATATGGGCAGTGTACGGGGTCATGCAGGGGTCATGCAGGGGTAACATTTTAGGGTTTGGGGCAGTGCAGTGGTGTTCGGTCAGTGTAGGGGGTGGCAATTTAGGGTTTGGGACAGTGCAGTGGTGTTCAGGCAGTGTAGGGGTCGTGCAGGGAGAGGTGTTTTAGGGTTTGGGGCAGTGCAGTGGTGTTCGGGCAGTGTAGCGGGTAATGCAGGGGGTGGTGTTTTAGGGTATAGGGCAGCGTAGTGGTGTTCGGACAGTGTATGGGGTCGTGCAGGGGGTGGTGTTTTAGGGTTTGGGGCAGTGCAGTGGTGTTCGGGCAGTGTAGGGGGTCGTGCAAGGGGATGTTTTAGGGTTTGGGGCAGTGCAGTGGTGTTCGGGCAGTGTAGGGGGTCGTGCAGGGGGTGGTGTTTTAGGGTTTGGGGCAGTGCAGTAGTGTTCGGGCAGTGTAGAAGGTCATGCAGGGGGTGGTGTTTTAGGATTTGGGGAAGTGCAGTGGTGTTTGGGCAGTTTAGGGGGTCGTGCAGGGGTGGCGTTTTAGGGTTTGGGGCAGTGCAGTGGTGTTCGGGCAGTGTAGGGGGTGGCAATTTAGGGTTTGGTGCAGTGCAATGGTGTTCGGGCAGTGTAGGGGGTCATGCAGGGGGTAGCGTTTTAGGGTATGGGGCGATGCAGTGATGTTTAGGCAGTGTAGGGGGTCATGCAGGGGGTGGCGTTTTGGGGTTTGGGGCAGTGCAGTGGTGTTCGGGCAGTGTAGGGGGTCATGCAGCAGGTGGCGTTTTAGGGTTTGCGGTAGTGCAGTGGTGTTCGGGCAGTGTAGGGGTTTGTGCAGGGGTGGTGTTTTAGGGTTTGGGGCAGTGCAGTGGTGTTCGGGCAGTGTAGGGGGTCGTGCAGGGGGTGGCTTTATAGGGTTTGGGGAAGTGCAGTGGTGTATGGGCAGTGTAGGGGATCATGCAGGGGTAACATTTTAGGGTTTGGGGCAGTGCAGTGGTGTTCGGTCAGTGTAGGGGGTCGTGCATGGGGTGGTGTTTTAGGGTTTGGGGCAGTGCAGTGGTGTTCGGGCAGTGTAGCGGGTAATGCAGGGGGTGGTGTTTTAGGGTATAGGGCAGTGTAGTGGTGTTCGGGCAGTGTAGGGGGTCGTGCAGGGGGTGGTGTTTTAGGGCTTTGGGCAGTGCAGTGGTGTTCAGGCAGTGTAGGGGGTCGTGCAAGGGGGTGTTTTAGGGTTTGGGGCAGTGCAGTGCTGTTCGGGCAGTGTAGGGGTTCGTGCAGGGGGTGGTGTTTTAGGGTTTGGGGCAGTGCAGTGGTGTTCGGGCAGTGTAGGGGGTCATGCGGGGGTGGCGTTTTAGAATTTGGGGAAGTGCAGTGGTGTTTGGGCAGTGTAGGGGGTCGTGCAGGGGCGGCGTTTTAGGGTTTGGGGCAGTGCAGTGGTGTTCGGGCAGTGTAGGGGGTGGCAATTTAGGGTTTGGTGCAGTGCAATGGTGTTCGGGCAGCGTAGGGGGTCATGCAGGGGGTAGCGTTTTAGGGTATGGGGCGATGCAGTGATGTTTAGGCAGTGTAGGGGGTCGTGCAGGTGGTGGCGTTTTAGGGTACGGGGCGATGCAGTGATGTTTAGGCAGTGTAGGGGGTAGTGCAGGTGGTGGCGTTTTAGGGTTTGGGGCAGTGCAGTGGTGTTGGGGCAGTATAGGGGGTCATGCAGCAGGTAGCGTTTTAGGGTTTGCGGTAGTGCAGTGGTGTTCGGGCAGTGTAGGGGTTCGTGCAGGGGTGGCATTTAAGGGTTTGGGTCAGTGCAGTGGTGTTCTGGCAGTGTAGGGTGTCGTGCAAGGGGTGGCGTTTTAAGGGTTTAGGGCAGTGCAGTGGTGTTCGAGCATTGTAGGGTGTCATGCAGGGGGTGGCGTTTTAGGGTTTGGGGCAGTGCAGTGGTGTTCGGGCAGTGTAGGGTGTTGTGCAGGGGGTGGTGTTGTAGGGTTTGGGACAGTGCAGTGGTGTTCGGGCAGCGTAGGGTGTCGTGCAGGGGGTGGTGTTTTAGGGTTTGGGGCAGTGCCCTCATGTTCGGGCAGTGCAGGGTGTCGTGCAGGGGGTGGCGTTTTAGGGTTTAGGGCAGTGCTGTGGTGTTCTGGCAGTGTAGGGGGTCATGCTGGGGGTAGCGTTTTAGGGATTAGGGCAGTGCAGTTGTGTTCGGGCAGTGCAGGGGTCGTGCTGGGGTGGTGTTTTAGGGTTTGGGGCAGTGCAGTGGTGTTCGGGCAGTGTAGGGGTCGTGCAGGCGGTGGTGTTTTAGGGTTTGGGGCAGTGCAGTGGTGTTCGGGAAGTGTGGGTCATGCAGGGGGTGTTGTTTTAGGGTTTGGGGCAGTGCAGTGGTGTCCGGGCAGTGTAGGGGTCATGCAGGGGATGGCGTTTTAGGGTTTGGGGCAGTGCAGTGGTGTTCGGGCAGTGTAGGGGGTCGTGCAGGGGTGGTGTTTTAGGGTTTGGGGCAGTGCAGTGGTGTTCGGGCAGTGTAGGGGGTTGTGCAGGGGGTGGCGTTTTAGGGTTCTGGGCAGTGCAGTGGTGTTCGAGCAATGTAGGGGTCATGCAGGGTTGGCGTTTTAGGGTTTAGGGCAGTGCAGTGGTGTTCTGGTAGTGTAGGGGGTCGTGCTGGGGGTGGTGTTTTAGGGTTTAGGGCAGTGCAGTGTTTGGGCAGTGTAGGGGGTTGTGCTGGGGGTGGTGGTTTAGGGCAGAGCAGTGGTGTTCGGGCAATGTAGGAGGTCATGCAGGGGGTTGTGTTTTAGGGTTTGAGCAGTGCAGTGGTGTTCGGGCAGTGTAGGGGGTCATGCAGGGGGTGGTGTTTTAGGGTTTGGAGCAGTGCAGAGGTGTTCAGGCATTGTAGGGGGTCTTGCAGGGGGTGGCGTTTTAGGGTTTGGGGAGATGCAGTGGTGTTTCGGCATTGTAGGGGGTCGTGCAGGGAGTGGCATTTTAGGGTTTGGGGCAGTGCAGTGGTGTTCTGGCAGTGTTGGGGTCGTGCAGCAGGTGGCGTTTTAGGGTTTGTGGCAGTGCAGTCGTGTTCGGGTCGTGCAGGGGGTGGCATTTTAGGGTTTGGGGCAGTGCAGTCGTGTTCGGGCAGTGTAGGTGGCCATGCAGGGGGTGGCGTTTTACGGTTTGGAGCAGTGGTGTTCAGGCAATGTAGGGGGTCGTGCAGAAGGGTAGTGTTTTAGGGTTTAGGGCAGTGCAGTGGTGTTCAGCCAGTGTAGGGGGTCGTGCTGGGGGTGGTGTTTTAGGGTTTAGTGCAGTGCAGTGGTGTTCAGGCAGTGTAGGGGGTCGTGCTGGGGGTGGTGGTTTAGGGCAGAGCAGTGGTGTTTGGGCAGTGTAGGGGGTCGTGCAGGGGGGTAGTGTTTTAGGGTTTAGGGCAGTGCAGTGGTGTTCAGCCAGTGTAGGGGGTCGTGCTGGGGGTGGTGTTTTAGGGTTTAGGGCAGTGCAGTGTTGTTCAGGCAGTGTAGGGGGTCAGGCTAGGGGTGGTGGTTAAGGGCAGAGCAGTGGTGTTCGGGCAGTGTAGGAGGTTGTGCAGGGGGTGGTGTTTTAGGGTTCTGGGCAGTGCAGTGGTGTTCGAGCAATGTAGGGGTCATGCAGGGTTGGCGTTTTAGGGTTTAGGGCAGTGCAGTGGTGTTCTGGTAGTGTAGGGGGTCGTGCTGGGGGTGGTGTTTTAGGGTTTAGGGCAGTGCAGTGTTTGGGCAGTGTAGGGGGTTGTGCTGGGGGTGGTGGTTTAGGGCAGAGCAGTGGTGTTCGGGCAATGTAGGAGGTCATGCAGGGGGTTGTGTTTTAGGGTTTGAGCAGTGCAGTGGTGTTCGGGCAGTGTAGGGGGTCATGCAGGGGGTGGTGTTTTAGGGTTTGTAGCAGTGCAGAGGTGTTCAGGCATTGTAGGGGGTCTTTCAGGGGGTGGCGTTTTAGGGTTTGGGGAGATGCAGTGGTGTTTCGGCATTGTAGGGGGTCGTGCAGGGAGTGGCATTTTAGGGTTTGGGGCAGTGCAGTGGTGTTCTGGCAGTGTTGGGGGTCGTGCAGCAGGTGGCGTTTTAGGGTTTGTGGCAGTGCAGTCGTGTTCGGGTCGTGCAGGGGGTGGCATTTTAGGGTTTGGGGCAGTGCAGTCGTGTTCGGGCAGTGTAGGTGGCCATGCAGGGGGTGGCGTTTTACGGTTTGGAGCAGTGGTGTTCAGGCAATGTAGGGGGTCGTGCAGAAGGGTAGTGTTTTAGGGTTTAGGGCAGTGCAGTGGTGTTCAGCCAGTGTAGGGGGTCGTGCTGGGGGTGGTGTTTTAGGGTTTAGTGCAGTGCAGTGGTGTTCAGGCAGTGTAGGGGGTCGTGCTGGGGGTGGTGGTTTAGGGCAGAGCAGTGGTGTTTGGGCAGTGTAGGGGGTCGTGCAGGGGGGTAGTGTTTTAGGGTTTAGGGCAGTGCAGTGGTGTTCAGCCAGTGTAGGGGGTCGTGCTGGGGGTGGTGTTTTAGGGTTTAGGGCAGTGCAGTGTTGTTCAGGCAGTGTAGGGGGTCAGGCTGGGGGTGGTGGTTAAGGGCAGAGCAGTGGTGTTCGGGCAGTGTAGGAGGTTGTGCAGGGGGTGGTGTTTTAGGGTTTAGGGCAGTGCAGTGGTGTTCGGGCAGTGTAGGGGGTCATGCTGGGGGTGGTGCTTTAGGGTTTGGGGCAGTGCAGTGGAGTTTGGGCAGTGTAGGGGGTCGTGCAGAGGGGTGTTTTAGGGTTTGGGGCAGTGCAGTGGCGTTCGGGCAGTGTAGGGGTTTGTGCAGGGGTGGTGTTTTAGGGTTTGAAAAAGTGCACTGGTGTTCGGGCAGTGTAGGGGGTCGTGCAGGGGGTGGCTTTTTAGGGTTTGGGGAAGTGCAGTTTATATGGGCAGTGTACGGGGTCATGCAGGGGTAACATTTTAGGGTTTGGGGCAGTGCAGTGGTGTTCAGTCAGTGTAGGGGGTGGCAATTTAGGGTTTGGGACAGTGCAGTGGTGTTCAGGCAGTGTAGGGGGTCGTGCAGGGGGTGGTGTTTTAGGGTTTGGGGCAGTGCAGTGGTGTTCGGGCAGTGTAGCGGGTAATGCAGGGGGTGGTGTTTTAGGGTATAGGGCAGCGTAGTGGTGTTCGGGCAGTGTAGGGGGTCGTGCAGGGGGTGGTGTTTTAGGGTTTGGGGCAGTGCAGAGGTGTTCGGGCAGTGTAGGGGGTCATGCAAGGGGGTGTTTTAGGGTTTGGGGCAGTGCAGTGGTGTTCGGGCAGTGTAGGGGGTCATGCAGGGGGTGGTGTTTTAGGGTTTGGGGCAGTGCAGTGGTGTTCGGGCAGTGTAGGGGGTCATGCAGGGGGTGGCGTTTTATGATTTGGGGAAGTGCAGTGGTGTTTGGGCAGTGTAGGGGGTCGTGCAGGGGTGGCGTTTTAGGGTTTGGGGCACAGCAGTGGTGTTCGGGCAGTGTAGGGTGTGGCAATTTAGGGTTTGGTGCAGTGCAATGGTGTTCGGGCAGCGTAGGGGGTCATGCAGGGGGTAGCGTTTTAGGGTATGGGGCGATGCAGTGATGTTTAGGCAGTGTAGGGGGTCGTGCAGGGGGTGGCGTTTTAGGGTTTGGGGCAGTGCAGTGATGTTCAGGCAGTGTAGGGGGTTGTGCAAGGGGGTGTTTTAGGGTTTGGGGCAGTGCAGTGCTGTACGGGCAGTGTAGGGGTTCGTGCAGGGGGTGGTGTTTTAGGGTTTGGGGCAGTGCAGTGGTGTTCGGGCAGTGTAGGGGGTCATGCAGGGGGTGGCGTTTTAGAATTTGGGGAAGTGCAGTGGTGTTTGGGCAGTGTGGGGGGTCATGCAGGGGGTAGCGTTTTAGGGTATGGGGCGATGCAGTGATGTTTAGGCAGTGTAGGGGGTCGTGCAGGTGGTGGCGTTTTAGGGTATGGGGCGATGCAGTGATGTTTAGGCAGTGTAGGGGGTCGTGCAGGTGGTGGCGTTTTAGGGTTTGGGGCAGTGCAGTGGTGTTCGGGCAGTATAGGGGGTCATGCAGCAGGTGGCGTTTTAGGGTTTGCGGTAGTGCAGTGGTGTTCGGGCAGTGTAGGGGTTCGTGCAGGGGTGGCATTTAAGGGTTTGGGTCAGTGCAGTGGTGTTCTGGCAGTGTAGGGTGTCGTGCAAGGGGTGGTGTTTTAAGGGTTTAGGGCAGTGCAGTGGTGTTCGAGCATTGTAGGGTGTCATGCAGGGGGTGGCGTTTTAGGGTTTGGGGCAGTGCAGTGGTGTTCGGGCAGTGTAGGGTGTTGTGCAGGGGGTGGTGTTTTAGGGTTTGGGACAGTGCAGTGGTGTTCGGGCAGCGTAGGGTGTCGTGCAGGGGGTGGTGTTTTAGGGTTTGGGGCAGTGCACTCATGTTCGGGCAGTGCAGGGTGTCATGCAGGGGGTGGCGTTTTAGGGTTTAGGGCAGTGCTGTGGTGTTCTGGCAGTGTAGGGGGTCATGCTGGGGGTAGCGTTTTAGGGATTAGGGCAGTGCAGTTGTGTTCGGGCAGTGCAGGGGTCGTGCTGGGGTGGTGTTTTAGGGTTTGGGGCAGTGCAGTGGTGTTCGGGCAGTGTAGGGGTCGTGCAGGCGGTGGTGTTTTAGGGTTTGGGGCAGTGCAGTGGTGTTCGGGCAGTGTAGGGGGTTGTGCAGGGGGTGGCGTTTTAGGGTTCGGGGCAGTGCAGTGGTGTTCGAGCAATGTAGGGGTCATGCAGGGTTGGCGTTTCAGGGTTTAGGGCAGTGCAGTGGTGTTCTGGTAGTGTAGGGGGTCATGCTGGGGGTGGTGTTTTAGGGTTTAGGGCAGTGCAGTGTTTGGGCAGTGTAGGGGGTTGTGCTGGGGGTGGTGGTTTAAGGCAGAGCAGTGGTGTTCGGGCAATGTAGGAGGTCATGCAGGGTGTTGTGTTTTAGGGTTTGAGCAGTGCAGTGGTGTTCGGGCAGTGTAGGGGGTCATGCAGGGGGTGGTGTTTTAGGGTTTGGAGCAGTGCAGAGGTGTTTAGGCATTGTAGGGGGTCTTGCAGGGGGTGGCGTTTTAGGGTTTGGGGAGATGCAGTGGTGTTTCGGCAGTGTAGGGGGTCGTGCAGGGAGTGGCATTTTAGGGTTTGGGGCAGTGCAGTGGTGTTCTGGCAGTGTTGGGGGTCGTGCAGCAGGTGGCGTTTTAAGGTTTGGGGCAGTGCAGTCGTGTTCGGGTCGTGCAGGGGGTGGCATTTTAGGGTTTGGGGCAGTGCAGTCGTGTTCGGGCAGTGTAGGTGGTCATGCAGGGGGTGGCGTTTTACGGTTTGGAGCAGTGGTGTTCAGGCAATGTAGGGGGTCATGCAGAAGGGTAGTGTTTTAGGGTTTAGGGCAGTGCAGTGGTGTTCAGCCAGTGTAGGGGGTCGTGCTGGGGGTGGTGTTTTAGGGTTTAGTGCAGTGCAGTGGTGTTCAGGCAGTGTAGGGGGTCGTGCTGGACGTGGTGGTTTAGGGCAGAGCAGTGGTGTTTGGGCAGTGTAGGGGGTCGTGCAGGTGGGTAGTGTTTTAGGGTTTAGGGCAGTGCAGTGGTGTTCAGCCAGTGTAGGGGGTCGTGCTGGGGGTGGTGTTTTAGGGTTTAGGGCAGTGCAGTGTTGTTCAGGCAGTGTAGGGGGTCGTGCTGGACGTGGTGGTTTAGGGCAGAGCAGTGGTGTTTGGGCAGTGTAGGGGGTCGTGCAGGTGGGTAGTGTTTTAGGGTTTAGGGCAGTGCAGTGGTGTTCAGCCAGTGTAGGGGGTCAGGCTGGGGGTGGTGGTTAAGGGCAGAGCAGTGGTGTTCGGGCAGTGTAGGAGGTTGTGCAGGGGGTGGTGTTTTAGGGTTCTGGGCAGTGCAGTGGTGTTCGAGCAATGTAGGGGTCATGCAGGGTTGGCGTTTTAGGGTTTAGGGCAGTGCAGTGGTGTTCTGGTAGTGTAGGGGGTCGTGCTGGGGGTGGTGTTTTAGGGTTTAGGGCAGTGCAGTGTTTGGGCAGTGTAGGGGGTTGTGCTGGGGGTGGTGGTTTAGGGCAGAGCAGTGGTGTTCGGGCAATGTAGGAGGTCATGCAGGGGGTTGTGTTTTAGGGTTTGAGCAGTGCAGTGGTGTTCGGGCAGTGTAGGGGGTCATGCAGGGGGTGGTGTTTTAGGGTTTGGAGCAGTGCAGAGGTGTTCAGGCATTGTAGGGGGTCTTGCAGGGGGTGGCGTTTTAGGGTTTGGGGAGATGCAGTGGTGTTTCGGCATTGTAGGGGGTCGTGCAGGGAGTGGCATTTTAGGGTTTGGGGCAGTGCAGTGGTGTTCTGGCAGTGTTGGGGGTCGTGCAGCAGGTGGCGTTTTAGGGTTTGTGGCAGTGCAGTCGTGTTCGGGTCGTGCAGGGGGTGGCATTTTAGGGTTTGGGGCAGTGCAGTCGTGTTCGGGCAGTGTAGGTGGCCATGCAGGGGGTGGCGTTTTACGGTTTGGAGCAGTGGTGTTCAGGCAATGTAGGGGGTCGTGCAGAAGGGTAGTGTTTTAGGGTTTAGGGCAGTGCAGTGGTGTTCAGCCAGTGTAGGGGGTCGTGCTGGGGGTGGTGTTTTAGGGTTTAGTGCAGTGCAGTGGTGTTCAGGCAGTGTAGGGGGTCGTGCTGGGGGTGGTGGTTTAGGGCAGAGCAGTGGTTTTTGGGCAGTGTAGGGGGTCGTGCAGGGGGGTAGTGTTTTAGGGTTTAGGGCAGTGCAGTGGTGTTCAGCCAGTGTAGGGGGTCGTGCTGGGGGTGGTGTTTTAGGGTTTAGGGCAGTGCAGTGTTGTTCAGGCAGTGTAGGGGGTCAGGCTGGGGGTGGTGGTTAAGGGCAGAGCAGTGGTGTTCGGGCAGTGTAGGAGGTTGTGCAGGGGGTGGTGTTTTAGGGTTTAGGGCAGTGCAGTGGTGTTCGGGCAGTGTAGGGGGTCATGCTGGGGGTGGTGCTTTAGGGTTTGGGGCAGTGCAGTGGAGTTTGGGCAGTGTAGGGGGTCGTGCAGAGGGGTGTTTTAGGGTTTGGGGCAGTGCAGTGGCGTTCGGGCAGTGTAGGGGTTTGTGCAGGGGTGGTGTTTTAGGGTTTGAAAAAGTGCACTGGTGTTCGGGCAGTGTAGGGGGTCGTGCAGGGGGTGGCTTTTTAGGGTTTGGGGAAGTGCAGTTTATATGGGCAGTGTACGGGGTCATGCAGGGGTAACATTTTAGGGTTTGGGGCAGTGCAGTGGTGTTCAGTCAGTGTAGGGGGTGGCAATTTAGGGTTTGGGACAGTGCAGTGGTGTTCAGGCAGTGTAGGGGGTCGTGCAGGGGGTGGTGTTTTAGGGTTTGGGGCAGTGCAGTGGTGTTCGGGCAGTGTAGCGGGTAATGCAGGGGGTGGTGTTTTAGGGTATAGGGCAGCGTAGTGGTGTTCGGGCAGTGTAGGGGGTCGTGCAGGGGGTGGTGTTTTAGGGTTTGGGGCAGTGCAGAGGTGTTCGGGCAGTGTAGGGGGTCATGCAAGGGGGTGTTTTAGGGTTTGGGGCAGTGCAGTGGTGTTCGGGCAGTGTAGGGGGTCATGCAGGGGGTGGTGTTTTAGGGTTTGGGGCAGTGCAGTGGTGTTCGGGCAGTGTAGGGGGTCATGCAGGGGGTGGCGTTTTATGATTTGGGGAAGTGCAGTGGTGTTTGGGCAGTGTAGGGGGTCGTGCAGGGGTGGCGTTTTAGGGTTTGGGGCACAGCAGTGGTGTTCGGGCAGTGTAGGGTGTGGCAATTTAGGGTTTGGTGCAGTGCAATGGTGTTCGGGCAGCGTAGGGGGTCATGCAGGGGGTAGCGTTTTAGGGTATGGGGCGATGCAGTGATGTTTAGGCAGTGTAGGGGGTCGTGCAGGGGGTGGCATTTTAGGGTTTGGGGCAGTGCAGTGATGTTCAGGCAGTGTAGGGGGTTGTGCAAGGGGGTGTTTTAGGGTTTGGGGCAGTGCAGTGCTGTACGGGCAGTGTAGGGGTTCGTGCAGGGGGTGGTGTTTTAGGGTTTGGGGCAGTGCAGTGGTGTTCGGGCAGTGTAGGGGGTCATGCAGGGGGTGGCGTTTTAGAATTTGGGGAAGTGCAGTGGTGTTTGGGCAGTGTGGGGGGTCATGCAGGGGGTAGCGTTTTAGGGTATGGGGCGATGCAGTGATGTTTAGGCAGTGTAGGGGGTCGTGCAGGTGGTGGCGTTTTAGGGTATGGGGCGATGCAGTGATGTTTAGGCAGTGTAGGGGGTCGTGCAGGTGGTGGCGTTTTAGGGTTTGGGGCAGTGCAGTGGTGTTCGGGCAGTATAGGGGGTCATGCAGCAGGTGGCGTTTTAGGGTTTGCGGTAGTGCAGTGGTGTTCGGGCAGTGTAGGGGTTCGTGCAGGGGTGGCATTTAAGGGTTTGGGTCAGTGCAGTGGTGTTCTGGCAGTGTAGGGTGTCGTGCAAGGGGTGGCGTTTTAAGGGTTTAGGGCAGTGCAGTGGTGTTCGAGCATTGTAGGGTGTCATGCAGGGGGTGGCGTTTTAGGGTTTGGGGCAGTGCAGTGGTGTTCGGGCAGTGTAGGGTGTTGTGCAGGGGGTGGTGTTTTAGGGTTTGGGACAGTGCAGTGGTGTTCGGGCAGCGTAGGGTGTCGTGCAGGGGGTGGTGTTTTAGGGTTTGGGGCAGTGCACTCATGTTCGGGCAGTGCAGGGTGTCATGCAGGGGGTGGCGTTTTAGGGTTTAGGGCAGTGCTGTGGTGTTCTGGCAGTGTAGGGGGTCATGCTGGGGGTAGCGTTTTAGGGATTAGGGCAGTGCAGTTGTGTTCGGGCAGTGCAGGGGTCGTGCTGGGGTGGTGTTTTAGGGTTTGGGGCAGTGCAGTGGTGTTCGGGCAGTGTAGGGGTCGTGCAGGCGGTGGTGTTTTAGGGTTTGGGGCAGTGCAGTGGTGTTCGGGCAGTGTAGGGGGTTGTGCAGGGGGTGGCGTTTTAGGGTTCGGGGCAGTGCAGTGGTGTTCGAGCAATGTAGGGGTCATGCAGGGTTGGCGTTTCAGGGTTTAGGGCAGTGCAGTGGTGTTCTGGTAGTGTAGGGGGTCATGCTGAGGGTGGTGTTTTAGGGTTTAGGGCAGTGCAGTGTTTGGGCAGTGTAGGGGGTTGTGCTGGGGGTGGTGGTTTAAGGCAGAGCAGTGGTGTTCGGGCAATGTAGGAGGTCATGCAGGGTGTTGTGTTTTAGGGTTTGAGCAGTGCAGTGGTGTTCGGGCAGTGTAGGGGGTCATGCAGGGGGTGGTGTTTTAGGGTTTGGAGCAGTGCAGAGGTGTTTAGGCATTGTAGGGGGTCTTGCAGGGGGTGGCGTTTTAGGGTTTGGGGAGATGCAGTGGTGTTTCGGCAGTGTAGGGGGTCGTGCAGGGAGTGGCATTTTAGGGTTTGGGGCAGTGCAGTGGTGTTCTGGCAGTGTTGGGGGTCGTGCAGCAGGTGGCGTTTTAAGGTTTGGGGCAGTGCAGTCGTGTTCGGGTCATGCAGGGGGTGGCATTTTAGGGTTTGGGGCAGTGCAGTCGTGTTCGGGCAGTGTAGGTGGTCATGCAGGGGGTGGCGTTTTACGGTTTGGAGCAGTGGTGTTCAGGCAATGTAGGGGGTCATGCAGAAGGGTAGTGTTTTAGGGTTTAGGGCAGTGCAGTGGTGTTCAGCCAGTGTAGGGGGTCGTGCTGGGGGTGGTGTTTTAGGGTTTAGTGCAGTGCAGTGGTGTTCAGGCAGTGTAGGGGGTCGTGCTGGACGTGGTGGTTTAGGGCAGAGCAGTGGTGTTTGGGCAGTGTAGGGGGTCGTGCAGGTGGGTAGTGTTTTAGGGTTTAGGGCAGTGCAGTGGTGTTCAGCCAGTGTAGGGGGTCGTGCTGGGGGTGGTGTTTTAGGGTTTAGGGCAGTGCAGTGTTGTTCAGGCAGTGTAGGGGGTCAGGCTGGGGGTGGTGGTTAAGGGCAGAGCAGTGGTGTTCGGGCAGTGTAGGAGGTTGTGCAGGGGGTGGTGTTTTAGGGTTTAGGGCAGTGCAGTGGTGTTCGGGCAGTGTAGGGGGTCATGCTGGGGGTGGTGCTTTAGGGTTTGGGGCAGTGCAGTGGAGTTTGGGCAGTGTAGGGGGTCGTGCAGAGGGGTGTTTTAGGGTTTGGGGCAGTGCAGTGGCGTTCGGGCAGTGTAGGGGTTTGTGCAGGGGTGGTGTTTTAGGGTTTGGGAAAGTGCAGTGGTGTTCGGGCAGTGTAGGGGGTCGTGCAGGGGGTGGCTTTTTAGGGTTTGGGGAAGTGCAGTTTATATGGGCAGTGTACGGGGTCATGCAGGGGTAACATTTTAGGGTTTGGGGCAGTGCAGTGGTGTTCGGTCAGTGTAGGGGGTGGCAATTTAGGGTTTGGGACAGTGCAGTGGTGTTCAGGCAGTGTAGGGGGTCGTGCAGGGGGTGGTGTTTTAGGGTTTGGGGCAGTGCAGTGGTGTTCGGGCAGTGTAGCGGGTAATGCAGGGGGTGGTGTTTTAGGGTATAGGGCAGCGTAGTGGTGTTCGGGCAGTGTAGGGGGTCGTGCAGGGGGTGGTGTTTTAGGGTTTGGGGCAGTGCAGAGGTGTTCGGGCAGTGTAGGTGGTCGTGCAAGGGGGTGGTTTAGGGTTTGGGGCAGTGCAGTGGTGTTCGGGCAGTGTAGGGGGTCATGCAGGGGGTGGTGTTTTAGGGTTTGGGGCAGTGCAGTGGTGTTCGGGCAGTGTAGGGGGTCATGCTGGGGGTGCGTTTTATGATTTGGGGAAGTGCAGTGGTGTTTGGGCAGTGTAGGGGGTCGTGCAGGGGTGGCGTTTTAGGGTTTGGGGCAGAGCAGTGGTGTTCGGGCAGTGTAGGAGGTGGCAATTTAGGGTTTAGTGCAGTGCAATGGTGTTCGGGCAGCGTAGGGGGTCATGCAGGGGGTAGCGTTTTAGGGTATGGGGCGATGCAGTGATGTTTAGGCAGTGTAGGGGGTCGTGCAGGGGGTGGCGTTTTAGGGTTTGGGGCAGTGCAGTGGTGTTCAGGCAGTGTAGGTGGTCATGCAGCAGGTGGCGTTTTAGGGTTTGCAGTAGTGCAGTGGTGTTCGGGCAGTGTAGTGGTTTGTGCAGGGGTGGTGTTTTAGGGTTTGGGGCAGTGCAGTGGTGATCAGGCAATGTAGGGGGTCATGCAGGGGGTGGCTTTTTAGGGTTTGGGGAAGTGCAGTGGTGTATGGGCAGTGTAGGGGTTCATGCAGGGGTAACATTTTAGGGTTTGGGGCAGTGCAGTGGTGTTCGGTCAGTGTAGGGGGTGGCAATTTAGGGTTTGGGACAGTGCAGTGGTGTTCAGGCAGTGTAGGGGGTCATGCAGGGGATGGTGTTTTAGGGTTTGGGGCAGTGCAGTGGTGTTCGGGCAGTTTAGCGGGTAATGCAGGGGGTGGTGTTTTAGGGTATAGGGCAGTGTAGTGGTGTTCGGGCAGTGTAGGGGGTCTTGCAAGGGGGTGTTTTAGGGTTTGGGCAGTGCAGTGGTGTTTGGACAGTGTAGGGGGTCGTGCAGGGGGTGGTGTTTTAGGGTTTGGGGCAGTGCAGTGGTGTTCGGGCAGTGTATGGGGTCATGCAGGGGGTGGTGTTTTAGGATTTGGGGAAGTGCAGTGGTGTTTGGGCAGTGTAGGGGGTCATGCAGGGGTGGCGTTTTAGGGTTTGGGGCAGTGCAGTGGTGTTCGGGCAGTGTAGGGGGTGGCAATTTAGGGTTTGGTGCAGTGCAATGGTGTTCGGGCAGCGTAGGGGGTCATGCAGGGCGTAGCGTTTTAGGGTTTGGGGCAGTGCAGTGGTGTTCGGGCAGTGTAGGGGGTCGTGCAAGTTGGTGTTTTAGGGTTTGGGCAGTGCAGTGGTGTTTGGACAGTGTAGGGGGTCGTGCAGGGGGTGGTGTTTTAGGGTTTGGGGCAGTGCAGTGGTGTTCGGGCAGTGTATGGGGTCATGCAGGGGGTGGCGTTTTAGGATTTGGGGAAGTGCAGTGGTGTTTGGGCAGTGTAGGGGGTCGTGCAGGGGTGGCGTTTTAGGGTTTGGGGCAGTGCAGTGGTGTTCGGGCAGTGTAGGGGGTAGCAATTTAGGGTTTGGGGCAGTGCAGTGGTGTTCGGGCAGTGTAGGGGGTCATGCAGGGGGTAGCGTTTTAGGGTTTGGGGCAGTGCAGTGGTGTTCGGGCAGTGTAGGGGGTCGTGCAAGGGGGTGTTTTAGGGTTTGGGCAGTGCAGTGGTGTTTGGACAGTGTAGGGGGTCGTGCAGGGGGTGGTGTTTTAGGGTTTGGGGCAGTGCAGTGGTGTTCGGGCAGTGTATGGGGTCATGCAGGGGGTGGCGTTTTAGGATTTGGGGAAGTGCAGTGGTGTTTGGGCAGTGTAGGGGGTCGTGCAGGGGTGGCGTTTTAGGGTTTGGGGCAGTGCAGTGGTGTTCGGGCAGTGTAGGGGGTGGCAATTTAGGGTTTGGGGCAGTGCAGTGGTGTTCGGGCAGTGTAGGGGGTCATGCAGCAGGTGGCGTTTTAGGGTTTGCAATAGTGCAGTGGTGTTCGGGCAGTGTAGGGGTTGTGCAGGGGGTGGTGTTTTAGGGTTTGGGGCAGTGCAGTGGTGTTCGGGCAGTTTAGGGGGTCATGCAGGGGTGGCATTTAAGGGTTTGGGGCAGTGCAGTGGTGTTCGAGCATTGTATGGTGTCGTGCAGGGGGTGGCGTTTTAGGGTTTGGGGCAGTGCAGTGGTGTTCAGGCAGTGTAGGGTGTTGTGCAGGGGGTGGTGTTTTAGGGTTTGGGACAGTGCAGTGGTGTTCGGGCAGTGCAGGGTGTCGTGCAGGGGGAGGCGTTTTAGGGTTTAGGGCAGTGCTGTGGTGTTCTGGCAGTGTAGGGGATCATGCTGGGGGTAGTGTTTTAGGGATTAGGGCAGTGCAGTTGTGTTCGGGCAGTGCAGGGGTCGTGCTGGGGGTGGTGTTTTAGAGTTTAGGGCAGTGCAGTGTTCAGGCAGTGTAGGGGGTCAGGCTGGGGCTGGTGGTCAAGGGCAGAGCAGTGGTGTTCGGTCAGTGTAGGAGGTTGTGCAGGGAGTGGTGTTTTAGGGTTTAGGGCAGTGCAGTGGTGTTCGGGCAGTGTAGGGGGTCATGCGGGGGGGTGTTTTAGGGTTTGGGGCTGTGCAGTGGTATTCGCGCAGTGTAGGGGGCCGTGCAGGAGTGGCGTTTTAGGGTTTGGGGCAGTGCAGTGGTATTCGGGCAGTGTAGGGGGTGGCAATTTAGGGTTTGGTGCAGTGCAATGGTGTTCGGGCAGCGTAGGGGGTCATGCAGGGAGTAGCGTTTTAGGGTATGGGGCGAAGCAGTGATGTTTAGGCAGTGTAGGGGGTCATGTAGGGGGTGGCGTTTTAGGGTTTGGGGCAGTGCAGTGGTGTTCGGGCAGTGTAGGGGTTGTGCAGTGGGTGGTGTTTTAGGGTTTGGGGCACTGCAGTGGTGTTCGGGCAGTGTAGGGGGTCATGCAGGGGTGGCATTTTAGGGTTTGGGGCAGTGCAGTGGTGTTCGGGCTGTGTAGGTTGTCGTGCAGGGGGTGGCATTTTAGGGTTTAGGGCAGTGCAGTGGTGTTCGAGCATTGTAGGGTGTCGTGCAGGGGGTGGCGTTTTAGGGTTTGGGGCAGTGCAGTGGTGTTCGGGCAGTGTAGGGTGTTGTGCAGGGGGTGGTGTTTTAGGGTTTGGGACAGTGCAGTGGTGTTCGGGCAGCGTAGGGTGTCGTGCAGGGGGTGGTGTTTTACGGTCCGGGGCAGTGCACTCATGTTCGGGCAGTGCAGGGTGTCGTGCAGGGTGTGGCGGTTTAGGGCAGTGCAGTGGTGTTCGGGCAGCGTGGGGGGTCATGCTGGGGGTGGCGTTTTAGGGATTAGGGCAGTGCAGTTGTGTTCGGGCAGTGCAGGGGTCGTGCTGGGGGTGGTGTTTTAGGGTTTAGGGCAGTGCAGTGTTGTTCAGGCAGTGTAGGGGGTCAGGCTGGGGGTGGTGGTTAAGGGCAGAGCAGTGGTGTTCGGGCAGTGTAGGAGGTTGTGCAGGGGGTGGTGTTTTAGGGTTTAGGGCAGTGGTGTTTGGGCAGTGTAGGGGGTCATGCGGGGGGTGTTTTAGGGTTTGGGGCAGTGCAGTGGTGTTCAGGCAGTGTAGGGGGTCGTGCAGCAGGTGGTGTTTTAGGGTTTGGGGCAGTGCAGTGGTGCTCAGGCAGTGTAGGTGGTCATGCAGGGGGTGGCGTTTTAGGGTTTGGGGAAGTGCAGTGGTGTTTGGGCAGTGTAGGGGTCGTGCAGGGGTGGCGTTTGAGGGTTTGGAGCAGTGCAGTGGTGTTCGAGCAGTGTAGGGGTTTGTGCAGGGATGGTGTTTTAGGGTTTGGGGCAGTGCAGTGGTGTTCGCGCAGTGTAGGGGGTCATGCAGAGGGTGACGATTTAGGGTTTGGGGAATTGCAGTGGTGTTTGGGCAGTGTAGGGGGTCGTGCAGGGTGGCGTTTTAGGGTTTGGGGCAGTGCAGTGGTGTTCGGGCAGTGTAGGGGGTCATGCGGGGGGGTGTTTTAGGGATTGGGGGCTGTGCAGTGGTGTTCAGGCAGTGTAGGGGGTCGTGCAGGGGGTGGTGTTTTAGGGTTTGGGGCAGTGCAGTGGTGCTCAGGCAGTGCAGGGGGTCATGTAGGGGGTGGCGTTTTAGGGTTTGGGGAAGTGCAGTGGTGTTTAAGCAGTGTAGGGGTCGTGCAGGGGTGGCGTTTAAGGGTTTGGGGCAGTGCAGTGGTGTTCGCGCAGTGTAGGGGGTCGTGCAGGGGTGGCGTTTTAGGGTTTGGGGCAGTGCAGTGGTATTTGGGCAGTGTAGGGGGTGGCAATTTAGGGTTTGGTGCAGTGCAATGGTGATCGGGCAGCGTAGGGGGTCATGCAGGGGGTAGCGTTTTAGGGTATGGGGTGATGCAGTGATGTTTAGGCAGTGTAGGTGGTTGTGCAGGGGGTGGCGTTTTAGGGTTTGGGGCAGTGCAGTGGTGTTCGGGCAGTGTAGGGGGTCATGCAGCGGGTGGCGTTTTAGGGTTTGCGGTAGTGCAGTGGTGTTCGAGCAGTGTAGGGGTTGTGCAGGGGTGGCGTTTTAGGGTTTGGGGCACTGCAGTGGTGTTCGGGCAGTGTAGGGGGTCATGCAGGGGTGGCATTTTAGGGTTTGTGGCAGTGCAGTGGTGTTCGGGCTGTGTAGGTTGTCGTGCAGGGGGTGACGTTTTAGGGTTTAGGGCAGTGCAGTGGTGTTCGAGCATTGTAGGGTGTCGTGCAGGGGGTGGCGTTTTAGGGTTTGGGGCAGTGCAGTGGTGTTCAGGCAGTGTAGGGTGTTGTGCAGGGGGTGGTGTTTTAGGGTTTGGGACAGTGCAGTGGTGTTCGGGCAGGGTAGGGTGTTGTGCAGGGGGTGGTGTTTTACGGTCCGGGGCAGTGCACTCATGTTCGGGCAGTGCAGGGTGTCGTGCAGGGTGTGGCGTTTTAGGGTTTAGGGCAGTGCAGTGGTGTTCGGGCAGTGTAGGGGGTCATGCTGGGGGTGGCGTTTTAGGGATTAGGGCAGTGCAGTTGTGTTCGGGCAGTGCAGGGGTCGTGCTGGGGGTGGTGTTTTAGGGTTTAGGGCAGTGCAGTGTTGTTCAGGCAGTGTAGGGGGTCAGGCTGGGGGTGGTGGTTAAGGGCAGAGCAGTGGTGTTCGGGCAGTGTAGGAGGTTGTGCAGGGGGTGGTGTTTTAGGGTTTAGGGCAGTGCAGTGGTGTTTGGGCAGTGTAGGGGGTCATGCAGGGGGGGTGTTTTAGGGTTTGGGGGCAGTGCAGTGGTGTTCAGGCAGTGTAGGGGGTCGTGCAGCGGGTGGTGTTTTAGGGTTTGGGGCAGTGCAGTGGTGCTCAGGCAGTGTAGGGGGTCATGCAGGGGGTGGCGTTTTAGGGTTTGGGGAAGAGCAGTGGTGTTTGGGCAGTGTAGGGGTCGTGCAGGGGTGGCGTTTAAGGGTTTGGGGCAGTGCAGTGGTGTTAGAGCAGTGTAGGGGTGTAGGAAGGTGGATATCTGACTATGGTTACCCCCAAATTTTTGCCTAGTGTCTAGCTGGTTTTTCGACTTAGTTGGCCTGAGATCCTGCCATTCAGGCTCTCAGGCTATCTGCTCTCTCTGTAAAATGGACTCCATGTACCCTAGGTACATACCCAATTGGTTGGATCACCCTGTCAGCCCCTGTACCAGTGTACACTAGGTACCCAGGGCATTGGTGTATCCAAGGCCTGCCAGGGGCTGAAGCATGTATTATGCCACCCCAGGCTTGGCCTAACAATCTGACACAACTGGCTGATCACTCAGCTGGGGTAAGTTGGTGTAATCACCTCTTACTTAGGTGTAGTATACCTATACCTAAACTTAAATGGGACACCTGGTAACCTATAAGTCACTCCTATGGCAGGCCTTAACAATCCTGAAGGCAGAGTGCTTGGTTCCATGTGAGATGGTGCTCTGGCATGAGCTGAGCCTGTCTGCAGTGGTCGGAACAACTTCCTTCTACTGTTTCCAGATATCGTCATACCATATACTCTTAAGTGCATTATGAACCTCGCGGTTAAATGCTATCTTTGGTTTGGCTTTATCAAAACATGTCGAGTAAGGTGTCATACGAATTGGAATACTAACCCCTCGCCAATTCTGGCGACGGGGTTAGCATTCCACCCTTCTAGAGGGACACGACATGTACAGTACCTGAAACCCGGGTAAAATCAGACATAGCCTCAGCTCCACAAAATGGATGCTGCCACCACAGACACAAGTCTGCCCTCCTGCTGCTGGGAGTCCTTCCAGCTTGGGAGGTGTGGACAAAGGGTTTCCTGCCAGGGGAGGTGCATGCACCACCCCAGACAGGATTTTGTGTATTGGTCAGGTAGGGCTTGAAAGAAACCAGACATGCCTGTGGCTCACAAGGAGCCTCGGTGCATATGCCAGTTCAAACCGGTCCTGGGGCACACCAGTCCCGGGCCTGGGGCGAGCTGGACAAAGGATTGGGGGTGTAACCACCCCCCTTCCTGGTCCCACCCATAGGGAGGGACCTAGCAGGTAGTCCGGCCCCTAGAATCCGAATAAAGGTAGGAGCTGTGTCCTAAGACTTCAGACATCCTGGAATCAACTTGAAACTAAGAAGAAGACGGGAACTTTGACATTCTGCTGCACAGAAGACTGAAGAAAATCTCCCCTGTGGTCAGGGAGTGACCACCTTGCTAACGCAAGCACCATCCAGCGAATCACCGTCTGCTTTGCCGCCGCCTCCCGCCGGAGCCCGAGCCCAGAGACTGACAAGACCTGGACCTCCAGACCTCTCACCGCCCGATCCACAGTCCCTGCAAAGAGGAGACCCGTGGAGGCACCGAGACACGTGGAGCCAGCCATCTTGGAACGACTACGACAAGCTGACAAGTGCAACAACCGAGGCTCCCTCCAAGTTGTGCTTTGGGTCCTGAGAAGCCCAACCCTCGAGCAGCATCTGCACCAAAGGTGAGCCCTCCAGCATCTCCACGATCTGCGTGGGGCCCTTCTGCATTTTGCCACTCGACGCGCCTAACCGGTTGCTGGCCCGCTGGCTAGTGGCCATCTTGGCGACGAAATCTACGACAAACACCGCTGGTCTGGTTGCTCCAGACTGGCCCTTGCTCCCCTCCAAAGGAGCAATCCCTCTGACCTTGCTGGTCAGAACCAACAGCTGATTTCCGAATCCTCCTGCAATTGCTTTTGCCAAAGCTTGTTTGCTTCGATCAAGTCGCCGACACCGCCGACAGCGAGAGCCTGCGTGGGACAGCTCGTGAGCCGACTCCTGGACGTCGTCGACCTTCAGGGACCACGTGGCTGCGGAGACAAGCTACCCCTCATCACCTGTTTGCACCCGACATCGCCTGGTACCCACCTGGTGCCACGCTGGTCACTGGCTAGTGACTGTGAACACTGTCCCCTCTGCTTACAGGTCTTCAATATCTCCGATCCACTCTTGGATCCACTGCATCTCTTCCCGACCGACCGCCTGCAGCATCTTTGTCCCAGGCTCAACGGAACAGATAGAAGAAACCCGACGCACTTTGAGGCCTATGCACCCGCTTCCTGTGGGTGAGGTAAAGCTGGCACTCCGGTGCCCATGTGTAGTAATACATCTCTAGTGCCTGTGTTCCAAATCTTAAGTTCCTAGGTCATCCGGAAGATTCCTTTTGCAGTAACTTTGTACTTTTTACGCACCCATTGAAACCTATGGGAGCACGCGTGTGACTATTTGCTCTGCACACGCCACCCGTGGACCTCCTGGTCACTAACGGACGTTAGCTCCTTGTAGGCCCAGCGATTCTAGAGGCCCTAGGCCTTTTCCCTTTTCTGTTCGTGGTACTTATACCACTATTTTAGTATATGGTTTGAGTGGCCACCAGGGCCTATCCATATAACGTGCAACTTCTGTGTATTCTGTGATAATCTTGCTTGACGATTTGTGCTCCTGTGCTCATAAAGAGACTAGGGGTTACTTTGAGAAATAAATACATATATATTTTGAATATATATCTGTGTGGTGTCCTTTCATTGGTATAAAAGGGGATTACTATTGGTAAAACAGCTTGCTTAACACGCTTCACGAGTTTAGCCTCAAAGACTGCTTAGCCTACGCTACCACTAGGGCGGCTAGTCCGAAAAGGTTGACTTACAACCACACCATAAGGGTTGCTTGGCATGGTACAAGGTGGTCACTAGAACTAGTGAACAGCATATACCAGGCCAACTTCTCACATTGGTGAGCAGCGGTTGGATTTGAGCTTGCTGTGTTTTACCATTGTAATCTCTTGGTTACCAATTGAAAGATCACATAGGTACCTGTAGGTACATATAAAACAAGATTAGATATACTTAAGTTCTACTGAACTTAGTTGTTGTAGAGCAAAGGGAGTAGCACACCCTGACTACAACTACTAGATAGGTTTAGTAGGTAAACCCAAGTGTAGGTAGATTGCAACACATCCACCCACACTTAAGAGCAATGGCCGGGGCAGAGGGGTCCACTGTACCCATCTCTGTTGAGAGTGACCCCCAGAGGGCACCATCCAGCTTTGCTACCCTTAATCAGAATGAGCTCAGGCATTTGGCAACTCTTAGAGGCCTTAAACAGCCCAAGAACCCAAACTCTGCTGAGCTCAGAGAGCTCTTACAGAATGATGAGAATCAGAGAGCACTCAAGAAAGCTTCCCAGTTAGCCCCCTTAGGGACAGGAACAGGAGGCCCCCCTTCTGAAGATGCCACAGAGGTACCCCCTTTCAATAGTCACCCCTTAGATGGGATGCCTACCACAGAGGAAGAAAGTGATGGGGATACAGATGTGAGTGGGGATGAAGGGAGAACTAGCCCAGTGCCAAGTGTTATACTTGGCCCAGCTAAACTAAGGCTATTGGGGACTGACAGTGGGTTCACCCCATTGGATCTCCCCAGTGGACTTAACACAGGGCTTGGAAGGCAAAGGAATCGCTCAGGTGACTCCAATGCTTCCCATGGCTCTAGAGGCTCTCAAGGTCACTCCAGAAGGAGACTGACCACCCCTCAGAGGAGGGAACATGAGGCCAGAATGCAGGAAGCCCAGCTGAGGATCAGGAAGCAGGAGCTAGAAGTAGCCCTGATGGAAGAAAAACTGAGCAAGGCTAGGCAGCATAGAGAGAGTGGGTCTATACCCACTGGTGGCAGCAATGTCCCTAGGGACAAAGATAGGGTCTTTGACAATAGGAACCTGTCCAAGATTGTGCCCCCCTACAAAAGTGGGGATGACATCCACAAATGGATGACTGCTCTTGAGAGAGCCTGCAAAGTGCAGCAGGTTCCTGAAGACCAGTGGGCAGCAATCTTATGGCTCTCCTTTGAGGGGAGAGGCAGAGATAGACTCCTCACTGTTAGAGAAGAGGATGTCAGAAATTACAGAGTCCTGAAGAGTGTCCTAGTTGATGGGTTAGGCTTAACCACTGAACAGTACAGGTTAATGTTCAGAGACACCCAGAAGACACAGACTCAGGACTGGTCTGAATATGTGGAATGTGCCACTAAGGCTTTGGAGGGTTGGTTGCTGGGAAGTAAGGTGTCTGATTATACAGGATTGTACAATTTGATGATGAGAGAGCAGATTTTAAGTAATTGTCAAAACCAGCTTCTCCATCAACACCTGGTAGACTCAGATTTGACCTCTCCCCAAGAATTGGGAAAGAGGGCAGATAAATGGGTCAGGACCAGGATCAGGCCTAAAAACCAGGGTGGTGACCAAAAGAAAGATACCACCAAGCCTCAAGAGAAGGGTGGGGATAAAGAAAAAGAGAAACCTTCCTCAGGGCCCCAAAACTCCACACAGGGTGGTGGGTCCCAAGCTCCCTCCTCTACCACAGCTAAAAAGCCCTACTGCCATGAGTGTAAAACTCCTGGGCATTGGAAAACTGACAGCGGTTGCCCAAGGGCTAAAAACAAAACTGTTCCTCCAATTACTCCTGTCACACCACCTATTACTGTCAGCAGTAATCCCCCAGGTGGTGGGAGTGCCCCCAGAAATCTGGGTGGGTTTACTTGGGGAACACAGGGGGACCCTGGCTTAGCCAATTCCCCTACAGCAACCACTCTTGTCTGTGATGGTGGCATGGGGTTTGCCAACTTCACTGCCTGTCCCAACACTTTGGGTAGGTACAGACAGGAGCCCTACATCAATGGTACAAAAGCTGAGGCCTACAGAGACACTGGGGCTAGCATCACAATGGTGGCCCATTGGCTAGTTCCCTCTGAGCAGCTTTTGCCCGGTTTCTCCTACCAGGTGACTAACATTGATGGCAAACAGAACAGTCATCCCATGGCAGAGGTATGTCTCAGCTGGGGAGGGGTCACTGGCCCTAAAAGGGTAGCAGTGTCCCCAACCTTGCCTGTAGACTGCTTACTGGGGAATGACTTAGAACTCTCAGCTTGGGCTGGAGTTGAACAAGACACCCATTCTAAAATGGTAGGCCTTTCACAAAAGGGTAGGGGGGTTGTGCCATTCACAACCCCTGTCCAAATAGATTTCCTCCCTGAAAAGGTTGGAAGGGCAGTGGTAGCCACAGCCCAGGCACAGACAGACTTCCCTGTAGGGACTGGCAGAGCTGTGACAGTCACAGCTCAAACACAAACTGAGTGCCCCCCTGAAAAGGTTGGCAAGGCTGTAATGGTCTCAGCCTATACTCAGACTGACATAGGTGTAGTGAAGCCTGAAACAATGGATCACTCCACACAAACTGAGAGTAGTGGGGAGGAAGAAAAGTCTCCCTCTCCCCAGACATTAGGAAAAGGTCAGCCTCCTCAGGGATCTGACCTCACCCCTTGTGAAGGAACTGCCCCAGAGGTAGCCAGGCCTGGCCTGGCAGAGCCTCTGATGTCAGTGGCCCCTTCCAAGGTGGGATCCAGTCTGGTGCAGGTAGCCTGCCTCTCTCTACCCTGCCTCAGTCAGCCCAGGGCTGCAGAGGTCAGGGAGGCCAGTGGACCCCCAGAGGGCCCCTGTCCACAAGAACCCCCCCATCAAAAGAATGAGGATTGCCTGGCTAGTAGCCCTAGTCAGGTGATGGGTAAAAACATTCCTGAGGGATCTCCTTTACAGGTAGTTAGGGACCTCCCCCAGGGGGATTCTGTTGGGCACAGGCAAACATGGGACCTTAGGGCCCCAAACCTGACCTGTCCCTCCAGTAAGCCCACAAAAGGGACCCAGCCTCCAGCTTTAGGTAGCCAGAGGCTGACCCTGAGAGCACAGTGCAACTCAGTTAAAGAAAGAAAGGCATCCATGGTGGAGGATGATTGGAGGAAGCTGAGGCCTCACTTTGAGGACACTCACTTCAGTACTCCATCTCAACACCAGCCTTTTACTTTGCCAAGACACACCACAGGTAGAGATTCCCTATGGTGGAGACCCTCTGATACCCTTAGGGTGAGGGATTGCTTAGTGGACCATGAGACAGGGGGTAACCATGCCAGTGCTGGTTCCTCCTTATATGGCCACTTGGGCAATATAGGCTTACCTGGTCAAGGTCAGCCTTATCTCCCTTCGTTTGGGGGGGGGTTGTGTAGGAAGGTGGATATCTGACTATGGTTACCCCCAAATTTTTGCCTAGTGTCTAGCTGGTTTTTCGACTTAGTTGGCCTGAGATCCTGCCATTCAGGCTCTCAGGCTATCTGCTCTCTCTGTAAAATGGACTCCATGTACCCTAGGTACATACCCAATTGGTTGGATCACCCTGTCAGCCCCTGTACCAGTGTACACTAGGTACCCAGGGCATTGGCGTATCCAAGGCCTGCCAGGGGCTGAAGCATGTATTATGCCACCCCAGGCTTGGCCTAACAATCTGACACAACTGGCTGATCACTCAGCTGGGGTAAGTTGGTGTAATCACCTCTTACTTAGGTGTAGTATACCTATACCTAAACTTAAATGGGACACCTGGTAACCTATAAGTCACTCCTATGGCAGGCCTTAACAATCCTGAAGGCAGAGTGCTTGGTTCCATGTGAGATGGTGCTCTGGCATGAGCTGAGCCTGTCTGCAGTGGTCGGAACAACTTCCTTCTACTGTTTCCAGATATCGTCATACCATATACTCTTAAGTGCATTATGAACCTCGCGGTTAAATGCTATCTTTGGTTTGGCTTTATCAAAACATGTCGAGTAAGGTGTCATACGAATTGGAATACTAACCCCTCGCCAATTCTGGCGACGGGGTTAGCATTCCACCCTTCTAGAGGGACACGACATGTACAGTACCTGAAACCCGGGTAAAATCAGACATAGCCTCAGCTCCACAAAATGGATGCTGCCACCACAGACACAAGTCTGCCCTCCTGCTGCTGGGAGTCCTTCCAGCTTGGGAGGTGTGGACAAAGGGTTTCCTGCCAGGGGAGGTGCATGCACCACCCCAGACAGGATTTTGTGTATTGGTCAGGTAGGGCTTGAAAGAAACCAGACATGCCTGTGGCTCACAAGGAGCCTCGGTGCATATGCCAGTTCAAACCGGTCCTGGGGCACACCAGTCCCGGGCCTGGGGCGAGCTGGACAGAGGATTGGGGGTGTAGCCACCCCCCTTCCTGGTCCCACCCATAGGGAGGGACCTAGCAGGTAGTCCGGCCCCTAGAATCCGAATAAAGGTAGGAGCTGTGTCCTAAGACTTCAGACATCCTGGAATCAACTTGAAACTAAGAAGAAGACGGGAACTTCGACATTCTGCTGCACAGAAGACTGAAGAAAATCTCCCCTGTGGTCAGGGAGTGACCACCTTGCTAACGCAAGCACCATCCAGCGAATCACCGTCTGCTTTGCCGCCGCCTCCCGCCGGAGCCCGAGCCCAGAGACTGACAAGACCTGGACCTCCAGACCTCTCACCGCCCGATCCACAGTCCCTGCAAAGAGGAGACCCGTGGAGGCACCGAGACACGTGGAGCCAGCCATCTTGGAACGACTACGACAAGCTGACCAGTGCAACAACCGAGGCTCCCTCCAAGTTGTGCTTTGGGTCCTGAGAAGCCCAACCCTCGAGCAGCATCTGCACCAAAGGTGAGCCCTCCAGCATCTCCACGATCTGCGTGGGGCCCTTCTGCATTTTGCCACTCGACGCGCCTAACCGGTTGCTGGCCCGCTGGCTAGTGGCCATCTTGGCGACGAAATCTACGACAAACACCGCTGGTCTGGTTGCTCCAGACTGGCCCTTGCTCCCCTCCAAAGGAGCAGTTCCTCTGACCTTGCTGGTCAGAACCATCAGCTTAAACTCCTTGCCTACAACAATTGCTTTTGCCAAGGCTTGTTTGCTACGATCAAGTCGCCGACACCGCCGACAGCGAGAGCCTGCGTGGGACAGCTCGTGACTCGACTCCTGGACGTCGTCGACCTTCAGGGACCACGTGGCTGCAGAGTCAAGCTACACCTTCCTTCCTGTTTGCACCCGACATCGCCTGGTACCCACCTGGTGCCACGCTGGTCACTGGCTAGTGACTGTGAACACTGTCCCCTCTGCTTACAGGTCTTCAACATCTCCGATCCACTCTTGGATCCACTGCATCTCTTCCCGACCGACCGCCTGCAGCATCTTTGTCCCAGGCTCAACGGAACAGATAGAAGAAACCCGACGCACTTTGAGGCCTATGCACCCGCTTCCTGTGGGTGAGGTAAAGCTGGTACTCCGGTGCCCATGTGTAGTAATACATCTCTAGTGCCTGTGTTCCAAATCTTAAGTTCCTAGGTCATCCGGAAGATTCCTTTTGCAGTAACTTTGTACTTTTTACGCACCCATTGAAACCTATGGGAGCACGCGTGTGACTATTTGCTCTGCACACGCCACCCGTGGACCTCCTGGTCACTAACGGACGTTAGCTCCTTGTAGGCCCAGCGATTCTAGAGGCCCTAGGCCTTTTCCCTTTTCTGTTCGTGGTACTTATACCACTATTTTAGTATATGGTTTGAGTGGCCACCAGGGCCTATCCATATAACGTGCAACTTCTGTGTATTCTGTGATAATCTTGCTTGACGATTTGTGCTCCTGTGCTCATAAAGAGACTAGGGGTTACTTTGAGAAATAAATACATATATATTTTGAATATATATCTGTGTGGTGTCCTTTCATTGGTATAAAAGGGGATTACTATTGGTAAAACAGCTTGCTTAACACGCTTCACGAGTTTAGCCTCAAAGACTGCTTAGCCTACGCTACCACTAGGGCGGCTAGTCCGAAAAGGTTGACTTACAACCACACCATAAGGGTTGCTTGGCATGGTACAAGGTGGTCACTAGAACTAGTGAACAGCATATACCAGGCCAACTTCTCACAATGGGCATTGTAGAGGGTCGTGCAGGGGGTGGTGTTTTAGGGTTTGCGGCAGTGCAGTGGTGTTCGGGCAGTGTAGGGGGTCGTGCAGGGGGTGGCGTTTTAGGGTTTGGAGCAGTGCAGTGGTGTTCGGGAAGTGTAGGGGGTCGTGCAGCTGGTGGCGTTTTAGGGTTTGTGGCAGTGCAGTGTGTTCGGTCAATGTAGGGGGTCGTGCAGGGGGTGGCGATTTAGGGTTTGCGGCAGTGCAGTGGTGTTCGGGCAGTGCAGGTGTTGTGCAGGGGGTTGCGTTTTAGGGTTTGGGCAGTGCAGTGCTGTTCGGTCAATGTAGGGGGTCGTGCAGGGGGTGGTGTTTTAGGGTTTGAGGCAGTGCAGTCGTGTTCGGGCAGTGTAGGGGGTGGCAATTTAGGGTTTGGGGCAGTGCAGTGGAGTTCGGGCAGTGTAGGGGGGCGTGCAGGCGGTGGCTTTTTAGGGTTTGGGACAGTGCAGTGGTGTTCGGGCAGTGTAGAGGTTTGTGCAGGGGGTGGCGTTTTAGGGTTTGGGGCAGTGCAGTGGTGTTCAGGCAGTGTAGGGGGTCATGCAGCGGGTGGCGTTTTAGGGTTTGGGGCAGTGCAGTGGCGTTCGGGCAGTGTAGGGGTTGTGCAGGATCTGGCGTTTTAGGGTTTGGGGCAGTGCAGTGGTGTTCGGGCAGTGTAGGGTGTCGTGCAGGGGGTGGCGTTTTAGGGTTTGGGGTAGTGCAGTCATGTTCAGGCAGTGTAGGGTGTCATGCACGGGGTGGCGTATTAGGGTTTGGGGCAGTGCAGTGGTGGTCGGGCAGTGTAGCGGGTCGTACAGGGGTGGCGTTTTAGGGTTTGGGGCAGTGGTGTTCGGGCAGTGTAGGGGGTCATGCAGCGGGTGGCGTTTTAGGGTTTGGGGCAGTGCAGTGGTGTTCGGGCAGTGTAGGGGTTGTGCAGGGGGTGGCGTTTTAGGGTTTGGGGCAGTACAGTGGTGTTTGGGCAGTGTAGGGTGTCATGCACGGGGTGGGGTATTAGGGTTTGGGGCAGTGCAGTGGTGGTCGGGCAGTGTAGGGGGTCGTGCAGGGGGTGGCATTTTAGGGTTTGGGGCAGTGCAGTGGTGTTTGGGCAGTGTAGGGGGTTATGCAGGGGGGTAGTGTTTTAGGGTTTAGAGCAGTGCAGTGCAGTGGTGTTCGGACAGTGTAGGGGGTCGTGCTGTGGGTTGTGTTTTAGGGTTTAGGGCAGTGCAGTGGTGTTTGGGCAGTGTAGGGTGTCGTGCAGGGGGTGGCGTTTTAGGGTTTGGGGCAGTGCAGTGGTGTTCGGGCAGTGTAGGGGTTGTGCAGGGGGTGGCGTTTTAGGGTTTGGGGCAGTGCAGTGGTGTTCGGGCAGTGTAGGGGGTCGTGCAGGGGTGGCGTTTTATGGTTTGGGGTAGTACAGTGGTGTTCGGGCAGTGTAGGGTGTCGTGCAGGGGGTGGCGTTTTAGGGTTTGGGGCAGTGCAGTGGTGTTCAGGCAGTGTAGGGGGTCATGCAGGGGGTGGTGTTTTAGGGTTTGGGGCAGTGCAGTGGTGTTCGGGAAGTGTAGCGTGTCGTGCAGGGGGTGGCGATTTAGGGTTTGCGGCAGTGCAGTGGTGTTCGGGCAGTGCAGGTGTTGTGCAGGGGGTTGCGTTTTAGGGTTTGGGCAGTGCAGTGCTGTTCGGTCAATGTAGGGGGTCGTGCAGGGGGGTGGTGTTTTAGGGTTTGAGGCAGTGCAGTCGTGTTCGGGCAGTGTAGGGGGTGGCAATTTAGGGTTTGGGGCAGTGCAGTGGAGTTCGGGCAGTGTAGGGGGGCGTGCAGGCGGTGGCTTTTTAGGGTTTGGGACAGTGCAGTGGTGTTCGGGCAGTGTAGAGGTTTGTGCAGGGGGTGGCGTTTTAGGGTTTGGGGCAGTGCAGTGGTGTAGGAGAGTAGGGTCTGCTATCCTATGGTCACCCCAAATTTTTGCTTTTTGCTTCACTGGTTTTTGACATATTGAGGCTGTGGGCCTGCCAATCAGACCCCCAGCCTGCTGTTCTCTCTACTAAATTAAAACTATGCACCCTAGGTGCATAACCAATTGGAAGTGGATCACCCTGTCAGCCCCTGTACCAGTGTACACTAGGTACCCAGGGCATTGGTGTACCCAAGGCCTGCCAGGGGCTGCAGCATGTATTATGCCACCCCAGGCTTGGCCTAACAATCTGACACAACTGGCTGATCACTCAGCTGGGGTAAGTTGGTGTAATCACCTCTTACTTAGGTGTAGTATACCTATACCTAACCCTAAATGGGACACCTGGTAACCTATAAGTCACTCCTATGGCAGGCCTTAACAATCCTGAAGGCAGAGTGCTTGGTTCCATGTGAGATGGTGCTCTGGCATGAGCTGAGCCTGTCTGCAGTGGTCGGAACAACTTCCTTCTACTGTTTCCAGATATCGTCATACCATATACTCTTAAGTGCATTATGAACCTCGCGGTTAAATGCTATCTTTGGTTTGGCTTTATCAAAACATGTCGAGTAAGGTGTCATACGAATTGGAATACTAACCCCTCGCCAATTCTGGCGACGGGGTTAGCATTCCACCCTTCTAGAGGGACACGACATGTACAGTACCTGAAACCCGGGTAAAATCAGACATAGCCTCAGCTCCACAAAATGGATGCTGCCACCACAGACACAAGTCTGCCCTCCTGCTGCTGGGAGTCCTTCCAGCTTGGGAGGTGTGGACAAAGGGTTTCCTGCCAGGGGAGGTGCGTGCACCACCCCAGACAGGATTTTGTGTATTGGTCAGGTAGGGCTTGAAAGAAACCAGACATGCCTGTGGCTCACAAGGAGCCTCGGTGCATATGCCAGTTCAAACCGGTCCTGGGGCACACCAGTCCCGGGCCTGGGGCGAGCTGGACAAAGGATTGGGGGTGTAACCACCCCCCTTCCTGGTCCCACCCATAGGGAGGGACCTAGCAGGTAGTCCGGCCCCTAGAATCCGAATAAAGGTAGGAGCTGTGTCCTAAGACTTCAGACATCCTGGAATCAACTTGAAACTAAGAAGAAGACGGGAACTTCGACATTCTGCTGCACAGAAGACTGAAGAAAATCTCCCCTGTGGTCAGGGAGTGACCACCTTGCTAACGCAAGCACCATCCAGCGAATCACCGTCTGCTTTGCCGCCGCCTCCCGCCGGAGCCCGAGCCCAGAGACTGACAAGACCTGGACCTCCAGACCTCTCACCGCCCGATCCACAGTCCCTGAAAGGAGGAGACCCGTGGAGGCACCGAGACACGTGGAGCCAGCCATCTTGGAACGACTACGACAAGCTGACAAGTGCAACAACCGAGGCTCCCTCCAAGTTGTGCTTTGGGTCCTGAGAAGCCCAACCCTCGAGCAGCATCTGCACCAAAGGTGAGCCCTCCAGCATCTCCACGATCTGCGTGGGGCCCTTCTGCATTTTGCCACTCGACGCGCCTAACCGGTTGCTGGCCCGCTGGCTAGTGGCCATCTTGGCGACGAAATCTACAACAAACACCGCTGGTCTGGTTGCTCCAGACTGGCCCTTGCTCCCCTCCAAAGGAGCAATCCCTCTGACCTTGCTGGTCAGAACCAACAGCTGATTTCCGAATCCTTCTACAATTGCTTTTGCCAAGGCTTGTTTGCTTCGATCAAGTCGCCGACACCGCCGACAGCGAGAGCCTGCGTGGGACAGCTCGTGAGCCGACTCCTGGACGTCGTCGACCTTCAGGGACCACGTGGCTGCGGAGACAAGCTACCCCTCATCACCTGTTTGCGCCCGACATCGCCTGGTACCCACCTGGTGCCACGCTGGTCACTGGCTAGTGACTGTGAACACTGTCCCCTCTGCTTACAGGTCTTCAACATCTCCGATCCACTCTTGGATCCACTGCATCTCTTCCCGACCGACCGCCTGCAGCACTTTTGTCTACAGGCCCCACGGAACAGATAGAAGAAACCCGACGCACTTCGAGGCCTATGCACCCGCTTCCTGTGGGTGAGGTAAAGCTGGCACACCTGTGCCCAAGTGTAGTATTACATCTCTAGTGCCTGTGTTCCAAATCTTAAGTTCCTAGGTCATCCGGAAGATTCCTTTTGCAGTAACTTTGTACTTTTTACGCACCCATTGAAACCTATGGGAGCACGCGTGTGACTATTTGCTCTGCACACGCCACCCGTGGACCTCCTGGTCACTAACTGACGTTAGCTCCTTGTAGGCCCAGCGATTCTAGAGGCCCTAGGCCTTTTCCCTTTTCTGTTCGTGGTACTTATACCACTATTTTAGTATATGGTTCGAGTGGCCACCAGGGCCTATCCATATAAAGTGCAACTTCTGTGTATTATGTGATAATCTTGTTTGACGATTTGTGCTCCTGTGCTCATAAAGAGACTAGGGGTTACTTTGAGAAATAAATACATATATATTTTGAATATATATCTGTGTGGTGTCCTTTCATTGGTATAAAAGGGGGTTACTATTGGTAAAACAGCTTGCTTAACACGCTTCACGAGTTTAGCCTCAAAGACTGCTTAGCCTACGCTACCACTAGGGCAGCTAGTCCAAAAAGGTTGACTTACAACCACACCATAAGGGTTGCTTGGCATGGTACAAGGTGGTCACTAGAACTAGTGAACAGCATATACCAGGCCAACTTCTCACATTGGTGAGCAGCGGTTGGATTTGAGCTTGCTGTGTTTTACCATTGTAATCTCTTGGTTACCAATTGAAAGATCACATAGGTACCTGTAGGTACATATAAAACAAGATTAGATATACATAAGTTCTACTGAACTTAGTTGTTGTAGAGCAAAGGGAGTAGCACACCCTGACTACAACTACTAGATAGGTTTAGTAGGTAAACCCAAGTGTAGGTAGATTGCAACACATCCACCCACACTTAAGAGCAATGGCCGGGGCAGAGGGGTCCACTGTACCCATCTCTGTTGAGAGTGACCCCCAGAGGGCACCATCCAGCTTTGCTACCCTTAATCAGAATGAGCTCAGGCATTTGGCAACTCTTAGAGGCCTTAAACAGCCCAAGAACCCAAACTCTGCTGAGCTCAGAGAGCTCTTACAGAATGATGAGAATCAGAGAGCACTCAAGAAAGCTTCCCAGTTAGCCCCCTTAGGGACAGGAACAGGAGGCCCCCCTTCTAAAGATGCCACTGAAGTACCCCTTCCCAATAGTCACCCCTTAGATGGGATGCCTACCACAGAGGATGAGAGTGAAAAGGATACTGACAGTAGTGAGGATGAAGGGAGAACTAGCCCAGTGCCAAGTGTTATACTTGGCCCAGCTAAACCAAGGCTATTGGGGACTGACAGTGGGTTCAACCCACTGGATCTCCCCAGTGGACTTAACACAGGGCTGGGAAGGCAAAGGAATCGCTCAGGTGACTCCAATGCTTCCCATGGCTCTAGAGGCTCTCAAGGTCACTCCAGGAGAAGGATGACCACCCCTCAGAGGAGGGAACATGAGGCCAAGATGCAAGAGGCCCAGCTGAGGATCAGGAAGCAGGAGCTAGAAGTAGCCCTGATGGAAGAGAAACTTAGCAAGGCTAGACAGCATAAAGAGAGTGGGTCTATACCCACTGGTGGCAGCATTGTCCCTAAGGACAAAGATAGGGTTTTCGACAATAGAAACCTGTCTAAGGTTGTGCCCCCCTACAAAAGTGGGGATGACATCCACAAGTGGATAACTGCTCTTGAGAGAGCCTGCAAAGTACAGCAGGTTCCTGAAGATCAGTGGGCAGCAATCCTCTGGCTCTCCTTTGAAGGAAGAGGCAGAGACAGACTCCTCACTGTTAGAGAAGAGGATGTCAGAAACTACAGAGTCCTGAAGAGTGTTCTAGTTGATGGGTTAGGCTTAACCACTGAGCAGTACAGGTTAATGTTCAGAGACACCCAAAAGACACAGACTCAGGACTGGTCTGAATATGTTGAATGTGCCACTAAGGCTTTGGAGGGTTGGTTGCTGGGAAGTAAGGTATCTGATTTTACAGGATTGTATAATTTGATGATGAGAGAACAGATTTTAAATAACTGTCAAAACCAGCAACTGCATCAACACTTGGTTGACTCTGATCTGACCTCTCCCCAAGAATTGGGAAAGAAGGCAGACAAATGGGTCAGAACCAGGGTTAAGCAAAAGAACCAGAACCAGGGCCAAGGGGGTGATCAGAAGAAAACAGACCAAAAGGGTGGAGATCAGAAACCTAAAGACCAGAAGTCTTCAACAGGGCCCCAAACTACTACTAAGGAGGGTGGGTCCCAACAGTCCAAAAAGAAGAAAGAAGGTCAAAAGAAACCCTGGTGCAATCATTGTAAAAATACAACTCACTGGACTAGTGATTGCAAAAAGGGTGGAGCCCCCAACACTGTTGCCCCTAAGGCACCTGCTCCCAGTACTACTGTTAGCAGTGTTGGTCCCCAGACAAAGGGTGTAGTGGGAATCACTATGGGAACTGAAGGAGATTCTGACTTAGACAGAACCCTTACACAGGCAGTCTTGATCTGTGATGGCGACATTGATTTGTCCCTGACTGTGAGCCCCAGTAACCTCGGCAAGTACAGACAGACTCCTTTAATTAATGACAAAGTGGCTCAAGCCTACAGGGACACATGTGCCAGTGTCACTATGGTGACACCAGGCTTTGTGGACCCTGGACAGTACATACCAGGTGAGAACTACCTGGTGACCAATGCCAGCAATGCCACTACTTCACACAGTGTGGCAGTTGTTAACTTCTCATGGGGAGGGGTAACTGGCCTCAAAAGGGTTGTGGTTAGTGCAGACCTCCCAGTAGAATGTTTGTTGGGCAATGACCTAGAGAGTTCTCTATGGTCAGAAGTGGAGTACAGGACTCATGCAGAGATGTTAGGTATATCATCACATGTCCTTGCTGTGACCAGGTCACAGGCCAAAAAGTGCCTCACTGAACCACAGGTCTTGGATCCTGGAACAATGGACCAAGCACCTACCAAGAAGAAGAACAGGAGGGTCAAGGCTGTGCCTTCCCCCCTGCCTCAGAGTGATGATCAGCCTTCCCAGGAAGCTGATCTAGAGGACCCTGAAGGAACTGTCCCTGAAGAGCTTGAACCTGATCAGGTTGAGTTTCTGGGGACAGGGGGACCTTCAAGGGCTGACTTGAGGCAGGCTCAGTTATCCTGTCCCTCTCTTGAACCCCTCAGACAGCTGGCTGCTGCTGAGGCTGCTGGGAATGCTCAAGGTACCCATAAAGTGTATTGGGATGAAGGGCTCCTTTATTCAGAGGCTAGAGACCCCAAGCCTGGTGCAACCAGGAGGTTGGTTATACCTCTGCAATTTAGGGGCTTCCTCCTTACCTTGGCCCATGATATTCCTTTAGCAGGACACCTAGGCCAGAACAAGACCTGGGACAGACTTGTCCCTCACTTTCACTGGCCTCATATGAATGAAGATACAAAGGAGTTTTGTCGCTCCTGTGTTACCTGCCAAGCCAGTGGCAAATCAGGTGGCACAACAAAGGCCCCCCTAATACCACTACCTGTGGTGGGGGTCCCCTTTGAAAGAGTGGGAATAGACATAGTGGGTCCCATGGATCCTCCCACTGCATCTGGGCACAGATTTATACTGGTGGTAGTGGATCATGCCACCAGGTATCCAGAGGCAATTCCCCTTAGGACCACTACAGCTCCTGTTGTGGCCAGGGCCCTGCTGGGAGTATTCTCCAGAGTGGGGTTTCCTAAGGAGGTAGTATCTGACAGAGGTACCAACTTTATGTCAGGATACTTAACAGCTATGTGGAAGGAATGTGGTGTCAACTACAAGTTCACCACCCCTTATCACCCACAATGCAATGGGCTTGTTGAGAGATTCAACAAGACCCTAAAGGGTATGATCAAAGGATTACCTGAAAAGCTCAGGCGAAGATGGGATATCCTTCTACCCTGCCTTCTGTTTGCTTACAGAGAGGTCCCACAAAAAGGAGTTGGCTACAGCCCCTTTGAATTGTTGTTTGGGCACCCTGTGAGAGGCCCACTGTGTTTGGTGAAGGAAGGATGGGAGTTACCTCTCAAAAAGCCTAAGCTAGACATAGTGGACTATGTACTTGGTCTCCGCTCCAGGATGGCTGAGTATATGGAGAAGGCATCTAAAAACCTTGAGGCAAGCCAGGCCTTACAGAAAGCTTGGCATGACCAAAAGGCTGTCTTGGTTGAGTATCAGCCAGGACAGAAGGTATGGGTGTTGGAGCCAGTGGCCCCAGCAGCACTCCAAGACAAATGGTCTGGACCCCATACAATCCTGGAAAAGAAGGGAGAGGTCACCTACTTGGTGGACCTAGGAACTCCCAGGAGTCCCCACAGGGTACTCCATGTTAACAGGCTTAAAGCATATGTTGACAGGGCAGACATGGGCTTGCTCATGGCTACAGATGAGGGACAGGAGGAAGAGAGTGACCCTCTCCCAGACCTGTTGTCTCAGAACCCTGAAGATGGCTCAGTTGAAGGAGTGACCCTTGGAGGCAACCTCACTGCCCATCAGCAGACTGAATGTAGGCAGGTTCTACAATCATTTTCACATATGTTTTCCTTGATACCTAGTCAAACTGACTGGTGTACCCATGTTGTGGACACTGGTGACAGTCTGCCTGTAAAGAACAAACTTTACAGACAACCTGACCACGTCAGGGACTGTATAAAGGCTGAGGTACATAAAATGCTGGAATTAGGTGTCATTGAACCCTCAGAGAGCCCCTGGGCTAGCCCAGTGGTTCTGGTCCCCAAACCTCACACCAAAGATGGCAAGAGAGAGATGAGGTTCTGTGTGGACTACAGAGGACTCAATGCTGTCACCAGGACAGATGCACACCCTATTCCAAGGGCAGATGAGCTCATAGACAAACTAGCTTCTGCAAAGTTTTTGAGCACATTTGACTTGACAGCTGGCAATTGGCAAATCAGGTTAGCTGAGGAGTCTAAGGCCAAAACAGCATTCTCAACCCCAGGTGGGCATTATCAGTTTGTGGTGATGCCCTTTGGTCTGAAGAATGCACCTGCCACCTTCCAAAGGCTGGTGAACCAAGTCCTTACTGGGTTGGATGACTTTTGCGCAGCATATCTTGATGACATTGCTGTCTTTAGTTCCACCTGGGAGGATCACCTGATCCACCTGAAGAAGGCTCTTGAGGCTCTGCAAAGGGCAGGCCTCACTATCAAGGCTACTAAGTGCCAGATAGGGCAGAGTAAGGTTGTGTATTTGGGCCACCTTGTAGGTGGGGGCCAAGTTCAACCACTGGAGAGTAAGATACAGTCCATCAAGGATTGGTCCCCTCCAACCACCCAGACTCAAGTTCGAGCTTTCTTGGGCTTGACTGGGTATTACAGGAAGTTTGTTAAGAACTATGGGTCCATTGTGACTCCTCTTAATGATCTGACATCCAAGAAGATGCCCAAAAAGGTTCAGTGGACAGTAAGCTGTCAAAAGGCATTTGATGACCTGAAGGAGGCCATGTGCTCTGCACCTATCCTGAAAAGTCCTGACTACTCCAAAGAGTTTATTGTCCAAACAGATGCTTCTGAGTTGGGTGTGGGAGCTGTGCTGTCACAACTTAATGTAGATGGTCAAGACCAACCCATTGCTTTTATTAGCAGAAGGTTGACCCCCAGAGAGAAGAATTGGTCAGCTATTGAGAGGGAGGCCTTTGCTGTGGTGTGGGCCCTGAAGAAGCTGAGGCCATACTTGTTTGGCACTCACTTCAAGATTCAGACCGACCATAAGCCCCTCTTGTGGCTAAATCAGATGAAGGGTGAAAACCCCAAACTGCTTAGGTGGTCCATTTCCCTACAGGGGATGGACTTTACAGTGGAGCACCGGCCAGGTACTGACCATGGGAATGCAGATGGTCTCTCCAGGTACTTCCACTTAGGACATGAAGACGAGACTGGTCAAGGCTAGTTTAATGTCCCAGCGTTTGGGGGGGGGTTGTGTAGGAGAGTAGGGTCTGCTATCCTATGGTCACCCCAAATTTTTGCTTTTTGCTTCACTGGTTTTTGACATATTGAGGCTGTGGGCCTGCCAATCAGACCCCCAGCCTGCTGTTCTCTCTACTAAATTAAAACTATGCACCCTAGGTGCATAACCAATTGGAAGTGGATCACCCTGTCAGCCCCTGTACCAGTGTACACTAGGTACCCAGGGCATTGGTGTACCCAAGGCCTGCCAGGGGCTGCAGCATGTATTATGCCACCCCAGGCTTGGCCTAACAATCTGACACAACTGGCTGATCACTCAGCTGGGGTAAGTTGGTGTAATCACCTCTTACTTAGGTGTAGTATACCTATACCTAACCCTAAATGGGACACCTGGTAACCTATAAGTCACTCCTATGGCAGGCCTTAACAATCCTGAAGGCAGAGTGCTTGGTTCCATGTGAGATGGTGCTCTGGCATGAGCTGAGCCTGTCTGCAGTGGTCGGAACAACTTCCTTCTACTGTTTCCAGATATCGTCATACCATATACTCTTAAGTGCATTATGAACCTCGCGGTTAAATGCTATCTTTGGTTTGGCTTTATCAAAACATGTCGAGTAAGGTGTCATACGAATTGGAATACTAACCCCTCGCCAATTCTGGCGACGGGGTTAGCATTCCACCCTTCTAGAGGGACACGACATGTACAGTACCTGAAACCCGGGTAAAATCAGACATAGCCTCAGCTCCACAAAATGGATGCTGCCACCACAGACACAAGTCTGCCCTCCTGCTGCTGGGAGTCCTTCCAGCTTGGGAGGTGTGGACAAAGGGTTTCCTGCCAGGGGAGGTGCGTGCACCACCCCAGACAGGATTTTGTGTATTGGTCAGGTAGGGCTTGAAAGAAACCAGACATGCCTGTGGCTCACAAGGAGCCTCGGTGCATATGCCAGTTCAAACCGGTCCTGGGGCACACCAGTCCCGGGCCTGGGGCGAGCTGGACAAAGGATTGGGGGTGTAACCACCCCCCTTCCTGGTCCCACCCATAGGGAGGGACCTAGCAGGTAGTCCGGCCCCTAGAATCCGAATAAAGGTAGGAGCTGTGTCCTAAGACTTCAGACATCCTGGAATCAACTTGAAACTAAGAAGAAGACGGGAACTTCGACATTCTGCTGCACAGAAGACTGAAGAAAATCTCCCCTGTGGTCAGGGAGTGACCACCTTGCTAACGCAAGCACCATCCAGCGAATCACCGTCTGCTTTGCCGCCGCCTCCCGCCGGAGCCCGAGCCCAGAGACTGACAAGACCTGGACCTCCAGACCTCTCACCGCCCGATCCACAGTCCCTGAAAGGAGGAGACCCGTGGAGGCACCGAGACACGTGGAGCCAGCCATCTTGGAACGACTACGACAAGCTGACAAGTGCAACAACCGAGGCTCCCTCCAAGTTGTGCTTTGGGTCCTGAGAAGCCCAACCCTCGAGCAGCATCTGCACCAAAGGTGAGCCCTCCAGCATCTCCACGATCTGCGTGGGGCCCTTCTGCATTTTGCCACTCGACGCGCCTAACCGGTTGCTGGCCCGCTGGCTAGTGGCCATCTTGGCGACGAAATCTACGACAAACACCGCTGGTCTGGTTGCTCCAGACTGGCCCTTGCTCCCCTCCAAAGGAGCAATCCCTCTGACCTTGCTGGTCAGAACCAACAGCTGATTTCCGAATCCTTCTACAATTGCTTTTGCCAAGGCTTGTTTGCTTCGATCAAGTCGCCGACACCGCCGACAGCGAGAGCCTGCGTGGGACAGCTCGTGAGCCGACTCCTGGACGTCGTCGACCTTCAGGGACCACGTGGCTGCGGAGACAAGCTACCCCTCATCACCTGTTTGCGCCCGACATCGCCTGGTACCCACCTGGTGCCACGCTGGTCACTGGCTAGTGACTGTGAACACTGTCCCCTCTGCTTACAGGTCTTCAACATCTCCGATCCACTCTTGGATCCACTGCATCTCTTCCCGACCGACCGCCTGCAGCACTTTTGTCTACAGGCCCCACGGAACAGATAGAAGAAACCCGACGCACTTCGAGGCCTATGCACCCGCTTCCTGTGGGTGAGGTAAAGCTGGCACACCTGTGCCCAAGTGTAGTATTACATCTCTAGTGCCTGTGTTCCAAATCTTAAGTTCCTAGGTCATCCGGAAGATTCCTTTTGCAGTAACTTTGTACTTTTTACGCACCCATTGAAACCTATGGGAGCACGCGTGTGACTATTTGCTCTGCACACGCCACCCGTGGACCTCCTGGTCACTAACTGACGTTAGCTCCTTGTAGGCCCAGCGATTCTAGAGGCCCTAGGCCTTTTCCCTTTTCTGTTCGTGGTACTTATACCACTATTTTAGTATATGGTTCGAGTGGCCACCAGGGCCTATCCATATAAAGTGCAACTTCTGTGTATTATGTGATAATCTTGTTTGACGATTTGTGCTCCTGTGCTCATAAAGAGACTAGGGGTTACTTTGAGAAATAAATACATATATATTTTGAATATATATCTGTGTGGTGTCCTTTCATTGGTATAAAAGGGGGTTACTATTGGTAAAACAGCTTGCTTAACACGCTTCACGAGTTTAGCCTCAAAGACTGCTTAGCCTACGCTACCACTAGGGCAGCTAGTCCAAAAAGGTTGACTTACAACCACACCATAAGGGTTGCTTGGCATGGTACAAGGTGGTCACTAGAACTAGTGAACAGCATATACCAGGCCAACTTCTCACAAGTGGTGTTCAGGCAGTGTAGGGGGTCATGCAGCGGGTGGCGTTTTAGGGTTTGGGGCAGTGCAGTGGCGTTCGGGCAGTGTAGTGGTTGTGCAGGATCTGGCGTTTTAGGGTTTGGGGCAGTGCAGTGGTGTTCGGGCAGTGTAGGGTGTCGTGCAGGGGGTGGCGTTTTAGGGTTTGGGGTAGTGCAGTCATGTTCAGGCAGTGTAGGGTGTCATGCACGGGGTGGCGTATTAGGGTTTGGGGCAGTGCAGTGGTGGTCGGGCAGTGTAGCGGGTCGTACAGGGGTGGCGTTTTAGGGTTTGGGGCAGTGGTGTACGGGCAGTGTAGGGGGTCATGCAGCGGGTGGCGTTTTAGGGTTTGGGGCAGTGCAGTGGTGTTCGGGCAGTGTAGGGGTTGTGCAGGGGGTGGCGTTTTAGGGTTTGGGGCAGTACAGTGGTGTTTGGGCAGTGTAGGGTGTCATGCACGGTGTGGGGTATTAGGGTTTGGGGCAGTGCAGTGGTGGTCGGGCAGTGTAGGGGGTCGTGCAGGGGGTGGCGTTTTAGGGTTTGGGGCAGTGCAGTGGTGTTTGGGCAGTGTAGGGGGTCATGCAGGGGGGTAGTGTTTTAGGGTTTAGGGCAGTGCAGTGGTGTTCGGACAGTGTAGGGGGTCGTGCTGTGGGTTGTGTTTTAGGGTTTAGGGCAGTGCAGTGGTGTTGGGGCAGTGTAGGGTGTCGTGCAGGGGGTGGCGTTTTAGGGTTTGGGGCAGTGCAGTGGTGTTCGGGCAGTGTAGGGGTTGTGCAGGGGGTGGCGTTTTAGGGTTTGGGGCAGTGCAGTGGTGTTCGGGCAGTGTAGGGGGTCGTGCAGGGGTGGCGTTTTATGGTTTGGGGTAGTACAGTGGTGTTCGGGCAGTGTAGGGTGTCGTGCAGGGGGTGGCGTTTTAGGGTTTGGGGCAGTGCAGTGGTGTTCAGGCAGTGTAGGGGGTCATGCAGGGGGTGGTGTTTTAGGGTTTGGGGCAGTGCAGTGGTGTTCGGGAAGTGTAGCGTGTCGTGCAGGGGGTGGCGTTTTAGGGTTTGGGGTAGTGCAGTCATGTTCAGGCAGTGTAGGGTGTCATGCACGGGGTGGGGTATTAGGGTTTGGGGCAGTGCAGTGGTGGTCGGGCAGTGTAGGGGGTCATGCAGGGGGTGGCGTTTAAGGGTTTGGGGCAGTGGTGTTCGGGCAGTGTAGGGGGTCATGCAGCGGGTGGCGTTTTAGGGTTTGGGGCAGTGCAGTGGTGTTCGGGCAGTGTAGGGGTTGTGCAGGGGGTGGCGTTTTAGGGTTTGGGGCAGTACAGTGGTGTTTGGGCAGTGTAGGGTGTCATGCACGGTGTGGGGTATTAGGGTTTGGGGCAGTGCAGTGGTGGTCGGGCAGTGTAGGGGGTCGTGCAGGGGGTGGCGTTTTAGGGTTTGGGGCAGTGCAGTGGTGTTTGGGCAGTGTAGGGGGTCATGCAGGGGGGTAGTGTTTTAGGGTTTAGGGCAGTGCAGTGGTGTTCGGACAGTGTAGGAGGTCGTGCTGTGGGTTGTGTTTTAGGGTTTAGGGCAGTGCAGTGGTGTTTGGGCAGTGTAGGGTGTCGTGCAGGGGGTGGCGTTTTAGGGTTTGGGGCAGTGCAGTGGTGTTCGGGCAGTGTAGGGGTTGTGCAGGGGGTGGCGTTTTAGGGTTTGGGGCAGTGCAGTGGTGTTCGGGCAGTGTAGGGGGTCGTGCAGGGGTGGCGTTTTATGGTTTGGGGTAGTACAGTGGTGTTCGGGCAGTGTAGGGTGTCGTGCAGGGGGTGGCGTTTTAGGGTTTGGGGCAGTGCAGTGGTGTTCAGGCAGTGTAGGGGGTCATGCAGGGGGTGGTGTTTTAGGGTTTGGGGCAGTGCAGTGGTGTTCGGGAAGTGTAGCGTGTCGTGCAGGGGGTGGCGTTTTAGGGTTTGGGGTAGTGCAGTCATGTTCAGGCAGTGTAGGGTGTCATGCACGGGGTGGGGTATTAGGGTTTGGGGCAGTGCAGTGGTGGTCGGGCAGTGTAGGGGGTCATGCAGGGGGTGGCGTTTTAGGGTTTGGGGCAGTGCAGTGGTGTTTGGGCAGTGTAGGGGGTCATGCAGGGGGGTAGTGTTTTAGGGTTTAGGGCAGTGCAGTGGTGTTCGGACAGTGTAGGGGGTCGTGCTGTGGGTTGTGTTTTAGGGTTTAGGGCAGTGCAGTGGTGTTTGGGCAGTGTAGGGTGTCATGCAGGGGGTGGCGTTTTAGGGTTTGGGGCAGTGCAGTGGTGTTCGGGCAGTGTAGGGGTCGTGCAGGGGGTGGCGTTTTGGGGTTTGGGGCAGTGCAGTGGTGTTTGGGCAGTGTAGGGGGTCGTGCTGGGGGTGGTGGTTTAGGGCAGAGCAGTAGTGTTCGGGCAGTGTAGGGGGTTGTGCAGGGGGTAGTGTTTTAGGGTTTGGGGCAGTGCAGTGGTGTTCGGGCAGTGTAGGGGGTCGTGCAGGTGGTGGCGTTTTAGGGTTTGGAGCAGTGCAGTAGTGTTCGGGCAGAGTAGGGGGTGGTGCAGCTGGTGGCGTTTTAGGGTTTGCGGCAGTGCAGTGTGTTTGGGCAGTGTAGGGGTTGTGCAGGGGGTGGTGTTTTAGGGTTTGGGGCAGTGCAGTGGTGTTCGGGCAGTGTATGGGTTGTGCAGGGGTAGCATTTTAGGGTTTAGGGCAGTGCAGTGGTGTTCGGGCTGTGTAGAGGGTCGTTCTGGGGATGGTGGTTTAGGGCAGAGCAGTGGTGTTCAGGCAGTGTAGGGGGTCATGCAGGGGGTGGCGTTTTAGGGTTTGGGGAAATGCAGTGGTGTTTTGGCAGTGTATGGGGTCATGCAGGGTGGCGTTTTAGGGTTTAGGGCAGTGCAGTGGTGTTCGGGCAGTGTAGGGTGTCGTGCTGGGGGTGGCATTTTAGGGTTTAGGGCAGTACAGTTGTGTTCGGGTAGTGTAGAGGGTCATGCTGGGGGTGGCGTTATAGGGTTTAGGGCAGTGCAGTGTAGTATGGGCATTGTAGAGGGTCGTGCAGGGGGTGGTGTTTTAGGGTTTGCGGCAGTGCAGTGGTGTTCGGGCAGTGTAGGGGGTCGTGCAGGGGGTGGCATTTTAGGGTTTGGAGCAGTGCAGTGGTGTTCGGGAAGTGTAGGGGGTCGTGCAGCTGGTGGCGTTTTAGGGTTTGTGGCAGTGCAGTGTGTTCGGTCAATGTAGGGGGTCGTGCAGGGGGTGGCGATTTAGGGTTTGCGGCAGTGCAGTGGTGTTCGGGCAGTGCAGGTGTTGTGCAGGGGGTTGCGTTTTAGGGTTTGGGCAGTGCAGTGCTGTTCGGTCAATGTAGGGGGTCGTGCAGGGGGTGGTGTTTTAGGGTTTGAGGCAGTGCAGTCGTGTTCGGGCAGTGTAGGGGGTGGCAATTTAGGGTTTGGGGCAGTGCAGTGGAGTTCGGGCAGTGTAGGGGGGCGTGCAGGCGGTGGCTTTTTAGGGTTTGGGACAGTGCAGTGGTGTTCGGGCAGTGTAGAGGTTTGTGCAGGGGGTGGCGTTTTATGGTTTGGGGCAGTGCAGTGGTGTTCAGGCAGTGTAGGGGGTCATGCAGCGGGTGGCGTTTTAGGGTTTGGGGCAGTGCAGTGGTGTTCGGGCAGTGTAGGGGTTGTGCAGGATCTGGCGTTTTAGGGTTTGGGGCAGTGCAGTGGTGTTCGGGCAGTGTAGGGTGTCGTGCAGGGGGTGGCGTTTTAGGGTTTGGGGTAGTGCAGTCATGTTCAGGCAGTGTAGGGTGTCATGCACGGGGTGGCGTATTAGGGTTTGGGGCAGTGCAGTGGTGGTAGGGCAGTGTAGCGGGTCATACAGGGGTGGCGTTTTAGGGTTTGGGGCAGTGGTGTTCGGGCAGTGTAGGGGGTCATGCAGCGGGTGGCGTTTTAGGGTTTGGGGCAGTGCAGTGGTGTTCGGGCAGTGTAGGGGTTGTGCAGAGGGTGGCGTTTTAGGGTTTGGGGCAGTACAGTGGTGTTTGGGCAGTGTAGGGTGTCATGCACGGGGTGGGGTATTAGGGTTTGGGGCAGTGCAGTGGTGGTCGGGCAGTGTAGGGGGTCGTGCAGGGGGTGGCGTTTTAGGGTTTGGGGCAGTGCAGTGATGTTTGGGCAGTGTAGGGGGTCATGCAGGGGGGTAGTGTTTTAGGGTTTAGGGCAGTGCAGTGGTGTTCGGACAGTGTAGGGGGTCGTGCTGTGGGTTGTGTTTTAGGGTTTAGGGCAGTGCAGTGGTGTTTGGGCAGTGTAGGGTGTCGTGCAGGGGGTGGCGTTTTAGGGTTTGGGGCAGTGCAGTGGTGTTCGGGCAGTGTAGGGGTTGTGCAGGGGGTGGCGTTTTAGGGTTTGGGGCAGTGCAGTGGTGTTCGGGCAGTGTAGGGGGTCATGCAGGGGTGGCGTTTTATGGTTTGGGGTAGTACAGTGGTGTTCAGGCAGTGTAGGGTGTCGTGCAGGGGGTGGCGTTTTAGGGTTTGGGGCAGTGCAGTGGTGTTCAGGCAGTGTAGGGGGTCATGCAGGGGGTGGTGTTTTAGGGTTTGGGGCAGTGCAGTGGTGTTCGGGAAGGGTAGCGTGTCGTGCAGGGGGTGGCGTTTTAGGGTTTGGGGTAGTGCAGTCATTTTCAGGCAGTGTAGGGTGTCATGCACGGGGTGGGGTATTAGGGTTTGGGGCAGTGCAGTGGTGGTCGGGCAGTGTAGGGGGTCGTGCAGGGGGTGGCGTTTTAGGGTTTGGGGCAGTGCAGTGGTGTTTGGGCAGTGTAGGGGGTCATGCAGGGGGGTAGTGTTTTAGGGTTTAGGGCAGTGCAGTGGTGTTCGGACAGTGTAGGGGGTCGTGCTGTGGGTTGTGTTTTAGGGTTTAGGGCAGTGCAGTGGTGTTTGGGCAGTGTAAGGGTAGCGTTTTAGGGTTTGGGGCAGTGCAGTGGTGTTCGGGCAGTGTAGGGGGTCGTGCAGGGGGTGGCGTTTTAGGGTTTGGAGCAGTGCAGTGGTGTTCGGGAAGTGTAGGGGGTCGTGCAGCTGGTGGCGTTTTAGGGTTTGTGGCAGTGCAGTGTGTTCGGTCAATGTAGGGGGTCGTGCAGGGGGTGGCGATTTAGGGTTTGCGGCAGTGCAGTGGTGTTCGGGCAGTGCAGGTGTTGTGCAGGGGGTTGCGTTTTAGGGTTTGGGCAGTGCAGTGCTGTTCGGTCAATGTAGGGGGTCGTGCAGGGGGTGGTGTTTTAGGGTTTGAGGCAGTGCAGTCGTGTTCGGGCAGTGTAGGGGGTGGCAATTTAGGGTTTGGGGCAGTGCAGTGGAGTTCGGGCAGTGTAGGGGGGCGTGCAGGCGGTGGCTTTTTAGGGTTTGGGACAGTGCAGTGGTGTTCGGGCAGTGTAGAGGTTTGTGCAGGGGGTGGCGTTTTATGGTTTGGGGCAGCGCAGTGGTGTTCAGGCAGTGTAGGGGGTCATGCAGCGGGTGGCGTTTTAGGGTTTGGGGCAGTGCAGTGGTGTTCGGGCAGTGTAGGGGTTGTGCAGGATCTGGCGTTTTAGGGTTTGGGGCAGTGCAGTGGTGTTCGGGCAGTGTAGGGTGTCGTGCAGGGGGTGGCGTTTTAGGGTTTGGGGTAGTGCAGTCATGTTCAGGCAGTGTTCGGTGTCATGCACGGGTTGGCGTATTAGGGTTTGGGGCAGTGCAGTGGTGGTAGGGCAGTGTAGCGGGTCGTACAGGGGTGGCGTTTTAGGGTTTGGGGCAGTGGTGTTCGGGCAGTGTAGGGGGTCATGCAGCGGGTGGCGTTTTAGGGTTTGGGGCAGTGCAGTGGTGTTCGGGCAGTGTAGGGGTTGTGCAGGGGGTGGCGTTTTAGGGTTTGGGGCAGTACAGTGGTGTTTGGGCAGTGTAGGGTGTCATGCACGGGGTGGGGTATTAGGGTTTGGGGCAGTGCAGTGGTGGTCGGGCAGTGTAGGGGGTCGTGCAGGGGGTGGCGTTTTAGGGTTTGGGGCAGTGCAGTGATGTTTGGGCAGTGTAGGGGGTCATGCAGGGGGGTAGTGTTTTAGGGTTTAGGGCAGTGCAGTGGTGTTCGGACAGTGTAGGGGGTCGTGCTGTGGGTTGTGTTTTAGGGTTTAGGGCAGTGCAGTGGTGTTTGGGCAGTGTAGGGTGTCGTGCAGGGGGTGGCGTTTTAGGGTTTGGGGCAGTGCAGTGGTGTTCGGGCAGTGTAGGGGTTGTGCAGGGGGTGGCGTTTTAGGGTTTGGGGCAGTGCAGTGGTGTTCGGGCAGTGTAGGGGGTCATGCAGGGGTGGCGTTTTATGGTTTGGGGTAGTACAGTGGTGTTCAGGCAGTGTAGGGTGTCGTGCAGGGGGTGGCGTTTTAGGGTTTGGGGCAGTGCAGTGGTGTTCAGGCAGTGTAGGGGGTCATGCAGGGGGTGGTGTTTTAGGGTTTGGGGCAGTGCAGTGGTGTTCGGGAAGTGTAGCGTGTCGTGCAGGGGGTGGTGTTTTAGGGTTTGGGGTAGTGCAGTCATTTTCAGGCAGTGTAGGGTGTCATGCACGGGGTGGGGTATTAGGGTTTGGGGCAGTGCAGTGGTGGTCGGGCAGTGTAGGGGGTCGTGCAGGGGGTGGCGTTTTAGGGTTTGGGGCAGTGCAGTGGTGTTCGGGCAGTGTAGGGGGTCATGCAGGGGTGGCATTTTATGGTTTGGGGTAGTACAGTGGTGTTCGCGCAGTGTAGAGTGTCGTGCAGGGGGTGGCGTTTTAGAGTTTGGGGCAGTGCAGTGGTGTTCGGGCAGTGTAGGGTGTCGTGCAGGGGGTGGCGTTTTAGGGTTTGGGACAGTTCAGTGGTGTTCGGGCAGTGTATGGTGCCGTGCAGGGGGTGGCATTTTAGGGTTTGGGGCAGGGCAGTCGTGTTCGGGCAGTGTAGGGTGTCATGCAGGGGGTGGCGTTTTAGGGTTTAGGGCAGTGCAGTGGTGTTCGGGCAGTGTAGGGTGTCATGATAGGGGTGACGTGTTAGGGTTTACGGCAGTGCTGTTGTGTTCGGGCAGTGTAGGGGTTCATGCTGGGGGTGGTGTTTAAGGGTTTAGGGCAGTGCAGTGTTGTTCGGGCAGTGTAGGGGGTCATGCAGGGGGGCGTTTTAGGGTTTGGGGCAGTGCAGTGGTGTTCGGGCAGTGTAGGGGGTCGTGCAGGGGGTGGCGTTTTAGGGTTTGGGGCAGTGCAGTGGTGGTCGGGCAGTGTAGGGGGTCGTGCAGGGGGTGGCGTTTTAGGGTTTGGGGCAGTGCAGTGGTGTTTGGGCAGTGTAGGGTGTCATGCAGGGGGTGGCGTTTTAGGGTTTAGGGCAGTGCAGTGGTGTTCGGGCAGTGTAGGGTGTCATGATAGGGGTGACGTGTTAGGGTTTACGGCAGTGCTGTTGTGTTCGGGCAGTGTAGGGGTTCATGCTGGGGGTGGTGTTTAAGGGTTTAGGGCAGTGCAGTGTTGTTCGGGCAGTGTAGGGGGTCATGCATGGGTGGTGTTTTAGGGTTTAGGGCAGTGCAGTGGTGTTCGGGCAGTGTAGGGGGTCGTGCATGGGTGGTGTTTTAGGGTTTGGGACAGTGCAGTGGTGTTCGGGCAGTGTAGGGGTCATGCAGGGGGGGGTGTTTTAGGGTTTGTGGGCAGTGCAGTGGCGTTCGGGGAGTGTAGGGGGTCGTGCAGGGGGTGGTGTTTTAGGGTTTGGGGCAGTGCAGAGGTGTTCAGGCAGTGTAGGGGGTCCTGCAGGGGGTGGCGTTTTAGGGGTTGGGGAAATGCAGTGGTGTTTGGGCACTGTAGGGGTCATGCAGGGGTGGCGTTTAAGGGTGTGGGGCAGTGCAGTGGTATCGGGCAGTGTAGGGGGTCATGCAGGGGGTGGTGTTTTAGGGTTTGGGGAATTGCAGTGGTGTTTGGGCAGTGTAGGGGGTCGTGCAGGGGTGGTGTTTTAGGGTTTAACGCAGTGCAGTGGTGTTCGATCAGCGTAGGGTGTGGCAATTTAGGGTTTGGGGCAGTGCAGTGGTGTTCAGGCAGTGTAGGGGGTCATGCACGGGGTGGCGTATTAGGGTTTGGGGCAGTGCAGTGGTGGTCGGGCAGTGTAGGGGGTCGTGCAGGGGGTGGCGTTTTAGGGTTTGGGGCAGTGCAGTGGTGTTTGGGCAGTGTAGGGGGTCATGCAGGGGGGTAGTGTTTTAGGGTTTAGGGCAGTGCATTGGTGTTCGGGCAGTGTAGGGGGTCGTGCTGTGGGTTGTGTTTTAGGGTTTAGGGCAGTGCAGTGGTGTTTGGGCAGTGTAGGGGGTCATGCTGGGGGTGGTGTTTTAGGGTTTAGGGCAGTGCAGTGGTGTTTGGGCAGTGTAGAGGTCGTGCAAGGGTAGCGTTTTAGGGTTTGGGGCAGTGCAGTGGTGTTCGGGCAGTGTAGTAGGGGGTGTCAATTTAGGGTTTGGTGCAGTGCAGTGGTGTTCAGGCAGAATAGGGGGTTGTGCAGGGGGTGGCGATTTAGGGTTTGGGGCAGTGCAGTGGTGTTCGGGCAGTGTAGGGGGTCGTGCAGGGTTGGCGTTTTATGGTTTGGGGCAGTACAGTGGTATTCGGGCAGTGTAGGGTGTCGTGCAGGGGGTGGCGTTTTAGGGTTTGGGACAGTGCAGTGGTGTTTGGGCAGTGTAGGGTGTCATGCAGGGGGTGGCGTTTTAGGGTATAGGGCAGTGCAGTGGTGTTCGGGCAGTGTAGGGTGTCAAGCTGGGGGTAGTGTTTTAGGGTTTAGGGCAGTGCAGTTCGGTTCGGGCAGTGTAGGGGGTCATGCTGGGGGTGGTATTTTAGGGTTTAGGGCAGTGCAGTGTTGTTCTGGCAGTGTAGGGGGCGTGCTGGTGGCGGTGGTTTAGGGCAAAGCAGTGGTGTTCGGGCAGTGTAGGGGTCATGCAGGGGGGGTGTTTTAGGGTTTGGGGGCAGTGCAGTGGTGTTCAGGGAGTGTAGGGGGTCGTGCAGGGGGTGGTGTTTTAGGGTTTGGGGCAGTGCAGTGGTGTTCAGGGAATGTAGGGGGTCGTGCAGGGGGTGGCGTTTTAGGGTCTGGGGAATTGCAGTAGTGTTTGGGCAGTGTAGGGGGTCGTGCAGGGGTGGCGTTTTAGGGTTTGGGGCAGTGCAGTGGTGTACGGTCAGTGTAGGGTGTGGCAATTTAGGGTTTGGGGTAGTGCAGTGGTGTTCAGGCAGTGTAGGGGGTCGTGCAGGGGTTAGTGTTTTAGGGTTTGGGGCAGTGCAGTGGTGTTCGGGAAGTGTGGCATGTCGTGCAGAGGGGGATGTTTTAGGGTTTGGGGTAGTTCAGTCGTGTTTGGGCAGTGCAGGGTGTCATGCAGGGGGTGGCAATTGTGGTTTGGTGCAGTGCAGTGGTGTTCGGGCAGTGTAGGTGGTCGTGCAGGGAGTGGTGTTTTAGGGTTTGGGACAGTGCAGTGGTGTTCGGGAAGTGTAGCGTGTCATGCAGGGGGTGGCTTTTTAGGGTTTGGGGTAGTGCAGTCATGTTCAGGCAGTGTAGGGTGTCATGCACGGGGTTGTGTATTAGGGTTTGGGGCAGTGCAGTGGTGTTTGGGCAGTGTAGGGGGTCATGCAGGGGGTGGCGTTTTAGGGTTTGGGGAATTGCAGTGGTGTTTGGGCAGTGTAGGGGGTCGTGCAGGGGTGGTGTTTTACGGTTTAACGCAGTGCAGTGGTGTTCGGTCAGTGTAGGGAGTGGCAATTTAGGGTTTGGGGCAGTGCAGTGGTATTCAGGCAGTGTAGGGGGTCATGCAGGGGGTGGTGTTTTAGGGTTTGGGGCAGTGCAGTGGTGTTCGGGAAGTGTAGCGTGTCGTGCAGGGGGTGGCGTTTTAGGGTTTGGGGTAGTGCAGTCATGTTCAGGCAGTGTAGGGTGTCATGCACGGGGTGGCGTATTAGGGTTTGGGGCAGTGCAGTGGTGGTCGGGCAGTGTAGGGGGTCATGCAGGGGGTGGCGTTTTAGGGTTTGGGGCAGTGCAGTGGTGTTTGGGCAGTGTAGGGGGTCATGCAGGGGGGTAGTGTTTTATGGTTTAGGGCAGTGCAGTGGTGTTCGGACAGTGTAGGGGGTGGTGCTGTGGGTTGTGTTTTAGGGTTTAGGGCAGTGCAGTGGTGTTTGGGCAGTGTAAGGGTAGCGTTTTAGGGTTTGGGGCAGTGCAGTGGTGTTCGGGAAGTGTAGCGTGTCATGCAGGGGGTGGCGTTTTAGGGTTTGGGGTAGTGCAGTCATGTTCAGGCAGTGTAGGGTGTCATGCACGGGGTGGCGTATTAGGGTTTGGGGCAGTGCAGTGGTGGTCGGGCAGTGTAGGGGGTCATGCAGGGGGTGGCGTTTTAGGGTTTGAGGCAGTGCAGTCATGTTCGGGCAGTATAGGGGTGGCAATTTAGGGTGTGGGGCAGTGCAGTGGAGTTCGGGCAGTGTAGAGGTTCATGCAGGGGGTGGCGTTTTAGGGTTTGGGGCAGTGCAGTGGTGTTCAGGGAGTGTAGGGGGTCATGCAGCGGGTGGCGTTTTAGGGTTTGGGGCAGTGCAGTGGCGTTCGGGCAGTGTAGGGGTTGTGCAGGATCTGGAATTTTAGGAATTGGGGCAGTGCAGTGGTGTTCGGGCAGTGTAGGGGGTCGTGCAGGGTTGGCGTTTTATGGTTTGGGGCAGTACAGTGGTATTCGGGCAGTGTAGGGTGTCGTGAAGGGGGTGGCGTTTTAGGGTTTGGGGCAGTGCAGTGGTGTTCGGGCAGTGTAGGGTGTTGTGCAGGGGGTAGCGTTTTAGGGTTTGGTGCAGTGCAGTGGTGTTCGGGCAGTATAGGGGGTCGTGCAGGGGGTGGCGATTTAGGGTTTGGGGCAGTGCAGTGGTGTTCGGGCAATGTAGGGGGTCGTGCAGTGGATGGCGTTTTAGGGTTTGCGGCAGTGCAGTGGTGTTCGGGCAGTGCAGGTGTTGTGCAGGGGGTTGCGTTTTAGGGTTTGGGCAGTGCAGTGCTGTTCGGTCAATGTAGGGGGTCGTGCAGGGGGTGGTGTTTTAGGGTTTGAGGCTGTGCAGTCATGTTCAGGCAGTGTAGGGGGTGGCAATTTAGGGTTTGGGGCAGTGCAGTGGAGTTCGGGCAGTGTAGGGGGTCATGCAGGCGGTGGCTTTTTAGGGTTTGGGACAGTGCAATGGTGTTCGGGCAGTGTAGAGGTTTGTGCAGGGGGTGGCGTTTTAGGGTTTGGGGCAGTACAGTGGTATTCGGGCAGTGTAGGGTGTCGTGAAGGGGGTGGCGTTTTAGGGTTTGGGACAGTGCAGTGATGTTCGGACAGTGTAGGGTGTTGTGCAGGGGGTGGCGTTTTAGGGTTTGGTGCAGTGCAGTGGTGTTCGGGCAGTATAGGGGGTCGTGCAGGGGGTGGCGATTTATGGTTTGGGGCAGTGCAGTGGAGTTTGGGCAGTGTAGGGGGTTGTGCAGGCGGTGGCTTTTTAGGGTTTGGGACAGTGCAGTGGTGTTTGGGCAGTGTAGAGGTTTGTGCAGGGGGTGGCGTTTTAGGGTTTGGGGCAGTGCAGTGGTGTTCAGGCAGTGTAGGGGGTCATGCAGCGGGTGGAGTTTTACGGTTTGGGGCAGTGCAGTGGCGTTCGGGCAGTGTAGGGGTTGTGCAGGATCTGGCGTTTTAGGGTTTGGGGCAGTGCAGTGGTGTTCGGGCAGGGTAGGGGGTCGTGCAGGGTTGGCGTTTTATGATTTGGGGCAGTACAGTGGTATTCGGGCAGTGTGTGGTGTCGTGAAGGGGGTGGCGTTTTAGGGTTTGGGGCAGTGCAGTGGTGTTCGGGCAGTGTAGGGTGTTGTGAAGGGGTGGCGTTTTAGGGTTTGGTGCAGTGCAGTGGTGTTCGGGCAGTATAGGGGGTCGTGCAGGGGGTGGTGTTTTAGGGTTTGAGGCAGTGCAGTCGTGTTCGGGCAGTGTAGGGGTGGCAATTTAGGGTTTGGGGCAGTGCAGTGGTGTTCAGGCAGTGTAGGGGGTCATGCAGCGGGTGGCGTTTTAGGGTTTGGGGCAGTGCAGTGGCGTTCGAGCAGTGTAGGGGTTGTGCAGGATCTGGCATTTTAGGGTTTGGGGCAATGCAGTGGTGTTCGGGTAGTGTAGGGTGTCGTGCAGGGTTGGCGTTTTATGGTTTGGGGCAGTACAGTGGTATTCGGGCAGTGTAGGGTGTCGTGAAGGAGGTGGCGTTTTAGGGTTTGGGGTAGTGCAGTGGTGTTCGGGCAGTGTAGGGTGTTGTGCAGGGGGTGGCGATTTAGGGTTTGGGGCAGTGCAGTGGTGTTCGGGCAGTGTAGGGTGTCGTGCAGGGGGTGGCGTTTTAGGGTTTGGGACAGTGCAGTGGTGTTTGGGCAGTGTAGGGTGTCATGCAGGGGGTGGCGTTTTAGGGTATAGGGCAGTGCAGTGGTGTTTGGGCAGTGTAGGGTGTCATGCTGGGGGGTGTTTTAGGGTTTGGGGGCAGTGCAGTGGTGTTCAGGGAGTGTAGGGGGTCGTCCAGGGGGTGGTGTTTTAGGGTTTGGGGCAGTGCAGTGGTGTTCAGGGAATGTAGGGGGTTGTGCAGGGGGTAGCGTTTTAGGGTTTGGGGAATTGCAGTGGTGTTTGGGCAGTGTAGGGGGTCGTGCAGGGGTGGCGTTTTAGGGTTTGGGGCAGTGCAGTGGTGTACGGTCAGTGTAGGGGGTGGCAATTTAGGGATTGGAGTAGTGCAGTGGTGTTCAGGCAGTGTAGGGGGTCATGCAGGGGTTAGTGTTTTAGGGTTTGGGGCAGTGCAGTGGTGTTCGGGAAGTGTGGCATGTCATGCAGAGGGGGACGTTTTAGGGTTTGGGGTAGTGCAGTCGTGTTTGGGCAGTGCAGGGTGTCATGCAGGGGGTGGCAATTTAGGGTTTGGTGCAGTGCAGTGGTGTTCGGGCAGTCTAGGTGGTCGTGCAGGGGGTGGTGTTTTAGGGTTTGGGGCAGTGCAGTGGTGTTCGGGAAGTGTATCATGTCGTGCAGGGGGTGGCGTTTTAGGGTTTGGGGTAGTGCAGTCATGTTCAGGCAGTGTAGGGTGTCATGCACGGGGTGGCGTATTAGGGTTTGGGGCAGTGCAGTGGTGGTCGGGCAGTGTAGGGGTCATGCAGGGGGTGGCGTTTTTGGGGTTGGGGAATTGCAGTTGTGTTTGGGCAGTGTAGGGGGTCGTGCAGGGGTGGTGTTTTAGGGTTTAACGCAGTGCAGTGGTGTTCAGTCAGCATAGGGGGTGGCAATTTAGGGTTTGGGGCAGTGCAGTGGTGTTCAGGCAGTGTAGGGGGTCATGCAGGGGGTGGTGTTTTAGGGTTTGGGGCAGTGCAGTGGTGTTCGGGAAATGTAGCGTGTCGTGCAGGGGTGGCGTTTTAGGGTTTGGGGTAGTGCAGTCATGTTCAGGCAGTGTAGGGTGTCATGCACGGGGTGGCGTATTAGGGTTTGGGGCAGTGCAGTGGTGGTCGGGCAGTGTAGGGGGTCGTGCAGGGGGTGGTGTTTTAGGGTTTGGGGCAGTACAGTGGTGTTCGGACAGTGTAGGGGGTCGTGCTGTGGGTTGTGTTTTAGGGTTTAGGGCAGTGCAGTGGTGTTTGGGCAGTGTAGGGGGTCATGCTGGGGGTGGTGTTTTAGGGTTTAGGGCAGTGCAGTGGTGTTTGGGCAGTGTAGGGGTCGTGCAAGGGTAGCGTTTTAGGGTTTGGGGCAGTGCAGTTGTGTTCGGGCAGTATAGGGGTTCGAGCAGGGGGTGGTGTTTTAGGGTTTGAGGCAGTGCAGTCGTGTTCGGGCAGTGTAGGGGGTGGCAATTTATGGTTTGGGGCAGTGCAGTGGAGTTTGGGCAGTGTAGGGGGTCGTGCAGGCGGTGGCTTTTTAGGGTTTGGGACAGTGCAGTGGTGTTCGGGCAGTGTAGAGGTTTGTGCAGGGGGTGGCGTTTAAGGGTTTGGGGCAGTGCAGTGGTGTTCAGGCAGTATAGGGGGTCATGCAGCGGGTGGAGTTTTAGGGTTTGGGGCAGTGCAGTGGCGTTCGGGCAGTGTAGGGGTTGTGCAGGATCTGGCGTTTTAGGGTTTGGGGCAGTGCAGTGGTGTTCGGGCAGGGTAGGGGGTCGTGCAGGGTTGGCGTTTTATGGTTTGGGGCAGTACAGTGGTAGTCGGGCAGTGTATGGTGTCGTGAAGGGGGTGGTGTTTTGGGGTTTGGGGCAGTGCAGTGGTGTTCGGGCAGTGTAGGGTGTTGTGCAGGGGGTGGCATTTTAGGGTTTGGTGCAGTGCAGTGGTTTTCGGGCAGTATAGGGGGTCGTGCAGGGGGTGGCGATTTAGGGTTTGGGGGTGTGCAGTGGTGTTCGGGCAGTGTAGGGGGTCGTGCAGTGGATGGCGTTTTAGGGTTTGCGGCAGTGCAGTGGTGTTCGGGCAGTGCAGGTGTTGTGCAGGGGGTTGCGTTTTAGGGTTTGGGCAGTGCAGTGCTGTTCGGTCAATGTAGGGGGTCGTGCAGGGGGTGGTGTTTTAGGGTTTGAGGCAGTGCAGTCGTGTTCGGGCAGTGTAGGGGGTGGCAATTTAGGGTTTGGGGCAGTGCAGTGGAGTTCGGGCAGTGTAGGGGGTCGTGCAGGTGGTGGCTTTTTAGGGTTTGGGACAGTGCAGTAGTGTTCGGGCAGTGTAGAGGTTTGTGCAGGGGGTGGCGTTTTAGGGTTTGGGGCAGTGCAGTGGTGTTCAGGCAGTGTAGGGGGTCATGCAGCGGGTGGCGTTTTAGGGTTTGGGGCAGTGCAGTGGCGTTCGGGCAGTGTAGGGGTTGTGCAGGATCTGGCGTTTTAGGGTTTGGGGCAGTGCAGTGGTGTTCGGGCAGTGTAGGGGGTCGTGCAGGGTTGGCGTTTTATGGTTTGGGGCAGTACAGTGGTATTCGGGCAGTGTAGGGTGTTGTGAAGGGGGTGGCGTTTTAGGGTTTGGGGCAGTGCAGTGGTGTTCGGGCAGTGTAGGGTGTTGTGCAGGGGGTGGCGTTTTAGGGTTTGGGGCAGTGCAGTGGTGTGAGAAGTTGGCCTGGTATATGATGCTCACTAGTTAAAGTGATCACCTTGTACCATGCCAAGCAACCCTTATGGTGTGGTTGTAAGTCAACCTTTTCGGACTAGCTGCCCTAGTGGTAGCGTAGGCTAAGCAGTCTTTGAGGCTAAACTCGTGATGCGTGTTAAGCCAGCTGTTTTACCAAATGTAACCCCCTTTTATACCAATGAAAGGACACCACACAGATATATATTCAAAATATATATGTATTTATTTCTCAAAGTAACCCCTAGTCTCTTTATGAGCACAGGAGCACAAATCGTCAAACAAGATTATCACAGAATACACAGAAGTTGCACGTTATATGGATAGGCCCTGGTGGCCACTCAAACCATATACTAAAATAGTGGTATAAGTACCACGAACAGAAAAGGGAAAAGGCCTAGGGCCTCTAGAATCGCTGGGCCTACAAGGAGCTAACGTCAGTTAGTGACCAGGAGGTCCACGGGTGGCGTGTGCAGAGCAAATAGTCACACGCGTGCTCCCATAGGTTTCAATGGGTGCGTAAAAAGTACAAAGTTACTGCAAAGAGGATCTTCCGGATGGACTAGGAACTCAAGATTTGGAACACAGGCACTAGAGATGTAATACTACACTTGGGCACAGGTGTGCCAGCTTTACCTCACCCACAGGAAGCGGGTGCATAGGCCTCGAAGTGCGTCGGGTTTCTTCTATCTGTTCCGTGGAGCTTGAAGACAAAGATGCTGCAGGCGGTCGGTCCGGGAGAGATGCAGTGGATCCAAGAGTGGATCGGAGATGTTGAAGACCTGTAAGCAGAGGGGACAGTGTTCACAGTCACTAGCCAGTGACCAGCGTGGCACCAGGTGGGTACCAGGCAATGTCGGGTGCAAACAGGTGATGAGGGGTAGCTTGTCTCCGCAGCCACGTGGTCCCTGAAGGTCGACGACGTCCAGGAGTCGGCTCACGAGCTGTCCCACGCAGGCTCTCGCTGTCGGCGGTGTCGGCGACTTGATCGAAGCAAACAAGCCTTGGCAAAAGCAATTGCAGGAGGATTCGGAAATCAGCTGTTGGTTCTGACCAGCAAGGTCAGAGGGATTGCTCCTTTGGAGGGGAGCAAGGGCCAGTCTGGAGCAACCAGACCAGCGGTGTTTGTCGTAGATTTCGTCGCCAAGATGGCCACTAGCCAGCGGGCCAGCAACCGGTTAGGCGCGTCAAGTGGCAAAATGCAGAAGGGCCCCACGCAGATCGTGGAGATGCTGGAGGGCTCACCTTTGGTGCAGATGCTGCTCGAGGGTTGGGCTTCTCAGGACCCAAAGCACAACTTGGAGGGAGCCTCGGTTGTTGCACTTGTCAGCTTGTCGTAGTCGTTCCAAGATGGCTGGCTCCACGTGTCTCGGTGCCTCCACGGGTCTCCTCTTTTCAGGGACTGTGGATCGGGCGGTGAGAGGTCTGGAGGTCCAGGTCTTGTCAGTCTCTGGGCTCGGGCTCCAGCGGGAGGCGGTGGCAAAGCAGACGGTGATTCGCTGGATGGTGCTTGCGTTAGCAAGGTGGTCACTCCCTGACCACAGGGGAGATTTTCTTCAGTCTTCTGTGCAGCAGAATGTCGAAGTTCCCGTCTTCTTCTTAGTTTCAAGTTGATTCCAGGATGTCTGAAGTCTTAGGACACAGCTCCTACCTTTAAGCGGATTCTAGGGGCCGGACTACCTGCTAGGTCCCTCCCTAAGGGTGGGACCAGGAAGGGGGGTGGTTACACCCCCAATCCTTTGTCCAGCTCGCCCCAGGCCCGGGACTGGTGTGCCCCAGGACCGGTTTGAACTGGCATATGCACCGAGGCTCCTTGTGAGCCACAGGCATGTCTGGTTTCTTTCAAGCCCTACCTGACCAATACACAAAATCCTGTCTGGGGTGGTGCACGCACCTCCCCTGGCAGGAAACCCTTTGTCCACACCTCCCAAGCTGGAAGGACTCCCAGCAGCAGGAGGGCAGACTTGTGTCTGTGGTGGCAGCATCCATTTTGTGGAGCTGAGGCTATGTCTGATTTTACCCGGGTTTCAGGTACTGTACATGTCGTGTCCCTCTAGAAGGGTGGAATGCTAACCCCGTCGCCAGAATTGGCGAGGGGTTAGTATTCCAATTCGTATGACACCTTACTCGACATGTTTTGATAAAGCCAAACCAAAGATAGCATTTAACCGCGAGGTTCATAATGCACTTAAGAGTATATGGTATGACGATATCTGGAAACAGTAGAAGGAAGTTGTTCCGACCACTGCAGACAGGCTCAGCTCATGCCAGAGCACCATCTCACATGGAACCAAGCACTCTGCCTTCAGGATTGTTAAGGCCTGCCATAGGAGTGACTTATAGGTTTCCAGGTGTCCCATTTAAGGTTAGGTATAGGTATACTACACCTAAGTAAGAGGTGATTACACCAACTTACCCCAGCTGAGTGATCAGCCAGTTGTGTCAGATTGTTAGGCCAAGCCTGGGGTGGCATAATACATGCTGCAGCCCTTGGCAGGCCTTGGGTACACCAATGCCCTGGGTACCTAGTGTACACTGGTACAGGGGCTGACAGGGTGATCCACTTCCAATTGGTTATGCACCTAGGGTGCATAGTTTTAATTTAGTAGAGAGAACAGCAGGCTGGGGGTCTGATTGGCAGGCCCACAGCCTCAATATGTCAAAAACCAGTGAAGCAAAAAGCAAAAATTTGGGGTGACCATAGGATAGCAGACCCTACTCTCCTACACAACCCCCCCCCAAACGCTGGGACATTAAACTAGCCTTGACCAGTCTCGTCTTCATGTCCTAAGTGGAAGTACCTGGAGAGACCATCTGCATTCCCATGGTCAGTACCTGGCCGGTGCTCCACTGTAAAGTCCATCCCCTGTAGGGAAATGGACCACCTAAGCAGTTTGGGGTTTTCACCCTTCATCTGATTTAGCCACAAGAGGGGCTTATGGTCGGTCTGAATCTTGAAGTGAGTGCCAAACAAGTATGGCCTCAGCTTCTTCAGGGCCCACACCACAGCAAAGGCCTCCCTCTCAATAGCTGACCAATTCTTCTCTCTGGGGGTCAACCTTCTGCTAATAAAAGCAATGGGTTGGTCTTGACCATCTACATTAAGTTGTGACAGCACAGCTCCCACACCCAACTCAGAAGCATCTGTTTGGACAATAAACTCTTTGGAGTAGTCAGGACTTTTCAGGATAGGTGCAGAGCACATGGCCTTCTTCAGGTCATCAAATGCCTTTTGACAGCTTACTGTCCACTGAACCTTTTTGGGCATCTTCTTGGATGTCAGATCATTAAGAGGAGTCACAATGGACCCATAGTTCTTAACAAACTTCCTGTAATACCCAGTCAAGCCCAAGAAAGCTCGAACTTGAGTCTGGGTGGTTGGAGGGGACCAATCCTTGATGGACTGTATCTTACTCTCCAGTGGTTGAACTTGGCCCCCACCTACAAGGTGGCCCAAATACACAACCTTACTCTGCCCTATCTGGCACTTAGTAGCCTTGATAGTGAGGCCTGCCCTCTGCAGGGCCTCAAGAGCCTTCTTCAGGTGGATCAGGTGATCCTCCCAGGTGGAGCTAAAGACAGCAATGTCATCAAGATATGCTGCACAAAAGTCATCCAACCCAGTAAGGACTTGGTTCACCAGCCTTTGGAAGGTGGCAGGTGCATTCTTCAGACCAAAGGGCATCACCACAAACTGATAATGCCCACCTGGGGTTGAGAATGCTGTTTTGGCCTTAGACTCCTCAGCTAATCTGATTTGCCAATAGCCAGCTGTTAAGTCAAATGTGCTCAAAAACTTTGCAGAAGCTAGTTTGTCTATGAGCTCATCTGCCCTTGGAATAGGGTGTGCATCTGTCCTGGTGACAGCATTGAGTCCTCTGTAATCCACACAGAACCTCATCTCTCCCTTGCCATCTTTGGTGTGAGGTTTGGGGACCAGAACCACTGGGCTAGCCCAGGGGCTCTCTGAGGGTTCAATGACACCTAATTCCAGCATTTTATGTACCTCAGCCTTTATACAGTCCCTGACGTGGTCAGGTTGTCTATAAAGTTTGTTCTTTACAGGCAGACTGTCACCAGTGTCCACAACATGGGTACACCAGTCAGTTTGACTAGGTATCAAGGAAAACATATGTGAAAATGATTGTAGAACCTGTCTACATTCAGTCTGCTGATGGGCAGTGAGGTTGCCTCCAAGGGTCACTCCTTCAACTGAGCCATCTTCAGGGTTCTGAGACAACAGGTCTGGGAGAGGGTCACTCTCTTCCTCCTGTCCCTCATCTGTAGCCATGAGCAAGCCCATGTCTGCCCTGTCAACATATGCTTTAAGCCTGTTAACATGGAGTACCCTGTGGGGACTCCTGGGAGTTCCTAGGTCCACCAAGTAGGTGACCTCTCCCTTCTTTTCCAGGATTGTATGGGGTCCAGACCATTTGTCTTGGAGTGCTGCTGGGGCCACTGGCTCCAACACCCATACCTTCTGTCCTGGCTGAAACTCAACCAAGACAGCCTTTTGGTCATGCCAAGCTTTCTGTAAGGCCTGGCTTGCCTCAAGGTTTTTGGATGCCTTCTCCATATACTCAGCCATCCTGGAGCGGAGACCAAGTACATAGTCCACTATGTCTAGCTTAGGCTTTTTGAGAGGTAACTCCCATCCTTCCTTCACCAAACACAGTGGGCCTCTCACAGGGTGCCCAAACAACAATTCAAAGGGGCTGTAGCCAACTCCTTTTTGTGGGACCTCTCTGTAAGCAAACAGAAGGCAGGGTAGAAGGATGTCCCATCTTCGCCTGAGCTTTTCAGGTAATCCTTTGATCATACCCTTTAGGGTCTTGTTGAATCTCTCAACAAGCCCATTGCATTGTGGGTGATAAGGGGTGGTGAACTTGTAGTTGACACCACATTCCTTCCACATAGCTGTCAAGTATCCTGACATAAAGTTGGTACCTCTGTCAGATACTACCTCCTTAGGAAACCCCACTCTGGAGAATACTCCCAGCAGGGCCCTGGCCACAACAGGTGCTGTAGTGGTCCTAAGGGGAATTGCCTCTGGATACCTGGTGGCATGATCCACTACCACCAGTATAAATCTGTGCCCAGATGCAGTGGGAGGATCCATGGGACCCACTATGTCTATTCCCACTCTTTCAAAGGGGACCCCCACCACAGGTAGTGGTATTAGGGGGGCCTTTGTTGTGCCACCTGATTTGCCACTGGCTTGGCAGGTGACACAGGAGCGACAAAACTCCTTTGTATCTTCATTCATATGAGGCCAGTGAAAGTGAGGGACAAGCCTGTCCCAGGTCTTGTTCTGGCCTAAGTGTCCTGCTAAAGGAATGTCATGGGCCAAGGTAAGAAGGAAGCCCCTAAATTGCAGAGGTATAACCAACCTCCTGGTAGCACCAGGCTTGGGGTCTCTAGCCTCTGAATAAAGGAGCCCTTCATCCCAATACACTTTATGGGTACCTTGAGCATTCCCAGCAGCCTCAGCAGCAGCCAGCTGTCTGAGGGGTTCAAGAGAGGGACAGGATAACCGAGCCTGCCTCAAGTCAGCCCTTGAAGGTCCCCCTGTCCCCAGAAACTCAACCTGATCAGGTTCAAGCTCTTCAGGGACAGTTCCTTCAGGGTCCTCTAGATCAGCTTCCTGGGAAGGCTGATCATCACTCTGAGGCAGGGGGGAAGGCACAGCCTTGACCCTCCTGTTCTTCTTCTTGGTAGGTGCTTGGTCCATTGTTCCAGGATCCAAGACCTGAGGTTCAGTGAGGCACTTTTTGGCCTGTGACCTGGTCACAGCAAGGACATGTGATGATATACCTAACATCTCTGCATGAGTCCTGTACTCCACTTCTGACCATAGAGAACTCTCTAGGTCATTGCCCAACAAACATTCTACTGGGAGGTCTGCACTAACCACAACCCTTTTGAGGCCAGTTACCCCTCCCCATGAGAAGTTAACAACTGCCACACTATGTGAAGTAGTGGCATTGCTGGCATTGGTCACCAGGTAGTTCTCACCTGGTATGTACTGTCCAGGGTCCACAAAGCCTGGTGTCACCATAGTGACACTGGCACATGTGTCCCTGTAGGCTTGAGCCACTTTGTCATTAATTAAAGGAGTCTGTCTGTACTTGCCCAGGTTACTGGGGCTCACAGTCAGGGACAAATCAATGTCCCCATCACAGATCAAGACTGCCTGTGTAAGGGTTCTGTCTAAGTCAGAATCTCCTTCAGTTCCCATAGTGATTCCCACTACACCCTTTGTCTGGGGACCAACACTGCTAACAGTAGTACTGGGAGCAGGTGCCTTAGGGGCAACAGTGTTGGGGGCTCCACCCTTTTTGCAATCACTAGTCCAGTGAGTTGTATTTTTACAATGATTGCACCAGGGTTTCTTCTGACCTTCTTTCTTCTTCTTGGACTGTTGGGACCCACCCTCCTTAGCAGTAGTTTGGGGCCCTGTTGAAGACTTCTGGTCTTTAGGTTTCTGATCTCCACCCTTTTGGTCTGTTTTCTTCTGATCACCCCTTGGCCCTGGTTCTGGTTCTTTTGCTTAACCCTGGTTCTGACCCATTTGTCTGCCTTCTTTCCCAATTCTTGGGGAGAGGTCAGATCAGAGTCAACCAAGTGTTGATGCAGTTGCTGGTTTTGACAGTTATTTAAAATCTGTTCTCTCATCATCAAATTATACAATCCTGTAAAATCAGATACCTTACTTCCCAGCAACCAACCCTCCAAAGCCTTAGTGGCACATTCAACATATTCAGACCAGTCCTGAGTCTGTGTCTTTTGGGTGTCTCTGAACATTAACCTGTACTGTTCAGTGGTTAAGCCTAACCCATCTACCAGAACACTCTTCAGGACTCTGTAGTTTCTGACATCCTCTTCTCTAACAGTGAGGAGTCTGTCTCTGCCTCTTCCTTCAAAGGAGAGCCAGAGGATTGCTGCCCACTGGTCTTCAGGAACCTGCTGTACTTTGCAGGCTCTCTCAAGAGCAGTTATCCATTTGTGGATGTCATCCCCACTTTTGTAGGGGGGCACAACCTTAGACAGGTTCCTATTGTCAAAGACCCTATCTTTGTCCTTAGGGACAATGCTGCCACCAGTGGGTATAGACCCACTCTCTCTAGGTTGCCTAGCCTAGTTCAGTTTTTCTTCCATCAGGGCTACTTCTAGCTCCTGCTTCCTGATCCTCAGCTGGGCTTCCTGCATTCTGGCCTCATGTTCCCTCCTCTGAGGGGTGGTCATCCTTTTCCTGGAGTGACCTTGAGAGCCTCTAGAGCCATGAGAAGCATTGGAGTCACCTGAGTGATTCCTTTGCCTCCCAAGCCCTGTGTTAAGTCCACTGGGGAGATCCAATGGGGTGAACCCATTGTCAGTCCCCAATAGCCTTAGTTTAGCTGGGCCAAGTATAATACTTGGCACTGGGCTAGTTCTCCCTTCATCATCACTACTTTCTGTATCCTCACCACTTTCCTCCCCTGTAGTATGGTTCTCATCTAAGGGATGGCTATTGGAACTGGGTACCTCTGTAGTATCTTCAGAAGGGGGGCCTCCTGTTCCTGACCCTAAGGGGGCTAACTGGGAAGCTTTCTTGAGTGCTCTCTGATTCTCATCATTCTGTAAGAGCTCTCTGAGCTCAGCAGAGTTTGGGTTCTTGGGCTGTTTAAGGCCTCTAAGAGTTGCCAAATGCCTGAGCTCATTCTGATTAAGGGTAGCAAAGCTGGATGGTGCCCTCTGGGGGTCACTCTCAACAGAGATGGGTACAGTGGACCCCTCTGCCCCGGCCATTGCTCTTAAGTGTGGGTGGATGTGTTGCAATCTACCTACACTTGTGTTTACCTACTAAACCTATCTAGTAGTTGTAGTCAGGGTGTGCTACTCCCTTTGCTCTACAACAACTAAGTTCAGTAGAACTTATGTATATCTAATCTTGTTTTATATGTACCTACAGGTACCTATGTGATCTTTCAATTGGTAACCAAGAGATTACAATGGTAAAACACAGCAAGCTCAAATCCAACCGCTGCTCACCAATGTGAGAAGTTGGCCTGGTATATGATGCTCACCAGTTAAAGTGATCACCTTGTACCATGCCAAGCAACCCTTATGGTGTGGTTGTAAGTCAACCTTTTCGGACTAGCTGCCCTAGTGGTAGCGTAGGCTAAGCAGTCTTTGAGGCTAAACTCGTGATGCGTGTTAAGCCAGCTGTTTTACCAAATGTAACCCCCTTTTATACCAATGAAAGGACACCACACAAATATATATTCAAAATATATATGTATTTATTTCTCAAAGTAACCCCTAGTCTCTTTATGAGCACAGGAGCACAAATCGTCAAACAAGATTATCACAGAATACACAGAAGTTGCACGTTATATGGATAGGCCCTGGTGGCCACTCAAACCATATACTAAAATAGTGGTATAAGTACCACGAACAGAAAAGGGAAAAGGCCTAGGGCCTCTAGAATCGCTGGGCCTACAAGGAGCTAACGTCAGTTAGTGACCAGGAGGTCCACGGGTGGCGTGTGCAGAGCAAATAGTCACACGCGTGCTCCCATAGGTTTCAATGGGTGCGTAAAAAGTACAAAGTTACTGCAAAGAGGATCTTCCGGATGGACTAGGAACTCAAGATTTGGAACACAGGCACTAGAGATGTAATACTACACTTGGGCACAGGTGTGCCAGCTTTACCTCACCCACAGGAAGCGGGTGCATAGGCCTCGAAGTGCGTCGGGTTTCTTCTATCTGTTCCGTGGAGCTTGAAGACAAAGATGCTGCAGGCGGTCGGTCCGGGAGAGATGCAGTGGATCCAAGAGTGGATCGGAGATGTTGAAGACCTGTAAGCAGAGGGGACAGTGTTCACAGTCACTAGCCAGTGACCAGCGTGGCACCAGGTGGGTACCAGGCAATGTCGGGTGCAAACAGGTGATGAGGGGTAGCTTGTCTCCGCAGCCACGTGGTCCCTGAAGGTCGACGACGTCCAGGAGTCGGCTCACGAGCTGTCCCACGCAGGCTCTCGCTGTCGGCGGTGTCGGCGACTTGATCGAAGCAAACAAGCCTTGGCAAAAGCAATTGCAGGAGGATTCGGAAATCAGCTGTTGGTTCTGACCAGCAAGGTCAGAGGGATTGCTCCTTTGGAGGGGAGCAAGGGCCAGTCTGGAGCAACCAGACCAGCGGTGTTTGTCGTAGATTTCGTCGCCAAGATGGCCACTAGCCAGCGGGCCAGCAACCGGTTAGGCGCGTCGAGTGGCAAAATGCAGAAGGGCCCCACGCAGATCGTGGAGATGCTGGAGGGCTCACCTTTGGTGCAGATGCTGCTCGAGGGTTGGGCTTCTCAGGACCCAAAGCACAACTTGGAGGGAGCCTCGGTTGTTGCACTTGTCAGCTTGTCGTAGTCGTTCCAAGATGGCTGGCTCCACGTGTCTCGGTGCCTCCACGGGTCTCCTCTTTTCAGGGACTGTGGATCGGGCGGTGAGAGGTCTGGAGGTCCAGGTCTTGTCAGTCTCTGGGCTCGGGCTCCGGCGGGAGGCGGCGGCAAAGCAGACGGTGATTCGCTGGATGGTGCTTGCGTTAGCAAGGTGGTCACTCCCTGACCACAGGGGAGATTTTCTTCAGTCTTCTGTGCAGCAGAATGTCGAAGTTCCCGTCTTCTTCTTAGTTTCAAGTTGATTCCAGGATGTCTGAAGTCTTAGGACACAGCTCCTACCTTTAAGCGGATTCTAGGGGCCGGACTACCTGCTAGGTCCCTCCCTAAGGGTGGGACCAGGAAGGGGGGTGGTTACACCCCCAATCCTTTGTCCAGCTCGCCCCAGGCCCGGGACTGGTGTGCCCCAGGACCGGTTTGAACTGGCATATGCACCGAGGCTCCTTGTGAGCCACAGGCATGTCTGGTTTCTTTCAAGCCCTACCTGACCAATACACAAAATCCTGTCTGGGGTGGTGCACGCACCTCCCCTGGCAGGAAACCCTTTGTCCACACCTCCCAAGCTGGAAGGACTTCCAGCAGCAGGAGGGCAGACTTGTGTCTGTGGTGGCAGCATCCATTTTGTGGAGCTGAGGCTATGTCTGATTTTACCCGGGTTTCAGGTACTGTACATGTCGTGTCCCTCTAGAAGGGTGGAATGCTAACCCCGTCGCCAGAATTGGCGAGGGGTTAGTATTCCAATTCGTATGACACCTTACTCGACATGTTTTGATAAAGCCAAACCAAAGATAGCATTTAACCGCGAGGTTCATAATGCACTTAAGAGTATATGGTATGACGATATCTGGAAACAGTAGAAGGAAGTTGTTCCGACCACTGCAGACAGGCTCAGCTCATGCCAGAGCACCATCTCACATGGAACCAAGCACTCTGCCTTCAGGATTGTTAAGGCCTGCCATAGGAGTGACTTATAGGTTTCCAGGTGTCCCATTTAAGGTTAGGTATAGGTATACTACACCTAAGTAAGAGGTGATTACACCAACTTACCCCAGCTGAGTGATCAGCCAGTTGTGTCAGATTGTTAGGCCAAGCCTGGGGTGGCATAATACATGCTGCAGCCCTTGGCAGGCCTTGGGTACACCAATGCCCTGGGTACCTAGTGTACACTGGTACAGGGGCTGACAGGGTGATCCACTTCCAATTGGTTATGCACCTAGGGTGCATAGTTTTAATTTAGTAGAGAGAACAGCAGGCTGGGGGTCTGATTGGCAGGCCCACAGCCTCAATATGTCAAAAACCAGTGAAGCAAAAAGCAAAAATTTGGGGTGACCATAGGATAGCAGACCCTACTCTCCTACAAGTGGTGTTCGGGCAGTGTAGGGTGTCGTGCAGGGGGTGGCGTTTTAGGGTTTGGGACAGTGCAGTGGTGTTTGGGCAGTATAGGGTGTCATGCAGGGGGTGGCGTTTTAGGGTATAGGGCAGTGCAGTGGTGTTCGGGCAGTGTAGGGTGTCATGCTGGGGGTGGCATTTTAGGGTTTAGGGCAGTGCAGTTGTGTTCGGGCAGTGTAGAGGGTCAAGCTGGGGGTGGTATTTTAGGGTTTAGGTCAGTGCAGTGTTGTTCTGGCAGTGTAGGGGGCATGCTGGTGGTGGTGGTTTCGGGCAGAGCAGTGGTGTTTGGGCACTGTAGGAGGTCGTGCAGGGGGTGGTGTTTTAGGGTTTAGGGCAGTGTAGTGGTGTTCGGGCAGTGTAGGGGGTCATGCAGGGGGTGGTGTTTTAGGGTTTGGGGCAGTTCAGTGGTGTTTGGGCAGTGTAGGGGTCATGCAGAGGGGGTGTTTTAGGGTTTGGGGGCAGTGCAGTGGTGTTCAGGGAGTGTAGGGGGTCGTGCAGGGGGTGGTGTTTTAAGGTTTGGGGCAGTGCAGTGGTGTTCAAGCAATGTAGGGGGTCGTGCAGGGGGTGGCATTTTAGGGTTTGGGGAATTGCAGTGGTGTTTGGGCAGTGTAGGGGGTCATGCAGGGGTGGCATTTTAGGGTTTGGGGCAGTGCAGTGGTGTACGGTCAGTGTAGGGGGTGGCAATTTAGGGTTTGGGGTAGTGCAGTGGTGTTCAGGCAGTGTAGGGGGTCGTGCAGGGGTTAGTGTTTTAGGGTTTGGGGTAGTGCAGTGGTGTTCAGGCAGTGCAGGGTGTCATGCAGGGGGTGGCAATTTAGGGTTTGGTGCAGTGCAGTGGTGTTCGGGCAGTGTAGGTGGTCATGAGGGGGGTGGCGTTTTAGGGTTTGGGGCAGTGCAGTGGTGTTCGGGTAGTGTAGGGGGTCATGCAGGGGGTGGCGTTTTAGGGTTTGGGGAAGTGAAGTGGTGTTTGGGCAGTGTAGGGGGTCGTGCAGGGGTGGCATTTTAGGGTTTGGGGCAGTGCAGTGGTGTTCGGGCAGTGTAGGGGGTGGCAATTTAGGGTTTGGTGCAGTGCAGTGGTCGTCGGGCAGTGTAGGGGGTCGTGCAGGGGGTAGCGTTTTAGGGTTTGGGGCAGTGCAGTGGTGTTCGGGCAGTGTAGGGGGTCGTGCAAGGGGATGCGTTTTAGGGTTTGGGGCAGTGTAGTGGTGTTCGGGCAGTGAAGGGGGTCATGCAGCAGGTGGCGTTTTAGGGTTTGTGGCAGTGCAGCGGGGTTCGGGAAGTGTAGGGGTTGTGCAGGATCTGGCGTTTTAGGGTTTGGGGCAGTGCGGTGGTGTTCGGGCAGGGGAGGCGGTCGTGCAGGGTTGGCGTTTTATGGTTTGGGGCAGTACAGTGGTATTCGGGCAGTGTATGGTGTCGTGAAGGGGGTGGTGTTTTAGGGTTTGGGACAGTGCAGTGGTCTTCGGGCAGTGTAGAGGTTTGTGCAGGGGGTGGCGTTTAAGGGTTTGGGGCAGTGCAGTGGTGTTCAGGCAGTATAGGGGGTCATGCAGCGGGTGGAGTTTTAGGGTTTGGGACAGTGCAGTGGCGTTCGGGCAGTGTAGGGGTTGTGCAGGATCGGGCGTTTTAGGGTTTGGGGCAGTGCGGTGGTGTTCGGGCAGGGTAGGGGGTCGTGCAGGGTTGGCGTTTTATGGTTTGGGGCAGTACAGTGGTATTCGGGCAGTGTATGGTGTCGTGAAGGGGGTGGTGTTTTAGGGTTTGGTGCAGTGCAGTGGTGTTTGGGCAGTATACGGTGTTGTGCAGGGGGTGGCGTTTTAGGGTTTGGTGCAGTGCACTGGTGTTCGGGCAGTATAGGGGGTCGTGCAGGGGGTGGCGATTTAGGGTTTGGGGGTGTGCAGTGGTGTTGGGGCAGTGTAGGGGGTCGTGCAGTGAATGGCGTTTTAGGGTTTGCGGCAGTGCAGAGGTGTTCGGGCAGTGCAGGTGTTGTGCAGGGGGTTGCGCTTTAGAGTTTGGGCAGTGCAGTGCTGTTCGGTCAATGTAGGGGGTCGTGCAGTGGGTGGTGTTTTAGGGTTTGAGGCAGTGCAGTCGTGTTCGGGCAGTGTAGGGGGTGGCAATTTAGGGTTTGGGGCAGTGCAGTGGTGTTCGGGCAGTGTAGAGGTTTGTGCAGGGCGTGGCGTTTTAGGGTTTGGGGCAGGGCAGTGGTGTTCAGGCAGTGTAGGGGGTCATGCAGTGGGTGGCGTTTTAGGGTTTGGGGCAGTGCAGTGGCGTTCGGGCAGTGTAGGGGTTGTGCAGGATCTGGCGTTTTAGGGTTTGGGGCAGTGCAGTGGTGTTCGGGCAGTGTAGGGGGTCGTGCAGGGTTGGCGTTTTATGGTTTGGGGCAGTACAGTGGTATTCGGGCAGTGTAGGGTGTCGTGAAGGGGGTGGCGTTTTACGGTTTGGGGCAGTGAAGTGGTGTTCGGGCAGTGTAGGGTGTTGCGCAGGGGGTGGTGTTTTAGGGTTTGGGGCAGTGGTGTTCGGGCAGTGTAGGGTGTCGTGCAGAGGGTGGCGTTTTAGGGTTTGGGACAGTGCAGTGGAGTTTGGGCAGTGTAGGGGGTCGTGCAGGCGGTGGCTTTTTAGGGTTTGGGACAGTGCAGTGGTGTTCGGGCAGTGTAGAGGTTTGTGCAGGGGGTGGCGTTTAAGGGTTTGGGGCAGTGCAGTGGTGTTCAGGCAGTATAGGGGGTCATGCAGCGGGTGGAGTTTTAGGGTTTGGGGCAGTGCAGTGGCGTTCGGGCAGTGTAGGGGTTGTGCAGGATCTGGCGTTTTAGGGTTTGGGGCAGTGCGGTGGTGTTAGGGCAGGGTAGGGGGTCGTGCAGGGTTGGCGTTTTATGGTTTGGGGCAGTACAGTGGTATTCGGGCAGTGTATGGTGTCGTGAAGGGGGTGGTGTTTTAGGGTTTGGGGCAGTGCAGTGGTGTTGGGGCAGTGTAGGGTGTTGTGCAGGGGGTGGCGTTTTAGGGTTTGGTGCAGTGCACTGGTGTTCGGGCAGTATAGGGGGTCGTGCAGGGGGTGGCGATTTAGGGTTTGGGGGTGTGCAGTGGTGTTGGGGCAGTGTAGGGGGTCGTGCAGTGAATGGCGTTTTAGGGTTTGCGGCAGTGCAGAGGTGTTCGGGCAGTGCAGGTGTTGTGCAGGGGGTTGCGCTTTAGGGTTTGGGCAGTGCAGTGCTGTTCGGTCAATGTAGGGGGTCGTGCAGTGGGTGGTGTTTTAGGGTTTGAGGCAGTGCAGTCGTGTTCGGGCAGTGTAGGGGGTGGCAATTTAGGGTTTGGGGCAGTGCAGTGGAGTTCGGGCAGTGTAGGGGGTCGTGCAGGCGGTGGCGTTTTAGGGTTTGGGACAGTGCAGTGGTGTTCGGGCAGTGTAGAGGTTTGTGCAGGGGGTGGCGTTTTAGGGTTTGGGGCAGGGCAGTGGTGTTCAGGCAGTGTAGGGGTCATGCAGCGGGTGACGTTTTAGGGTTTGGGGCAGTGCAGTGGCGTTCGGGCAGTGTAGGGGTTGTGCAGGATCTGGCGTTTTAGGGTTTGGGGCAGTGCAGTGGTGTTCGGGCAGTGTAGGGGGTCGTGCAGGGTTGGCGTTTTATGGTTTGGGGCAGTACAGTGGTATTCGGGCAGTGTAGGGTGTCGTGAAGGGGGTGGCGTTTTACGGTTTGGGGCAGTGAAGTGGTGTTCGGGCAGTGTAGGGTGTTGTGCAGGGGGTGGTGTTTTAGGGTTTGGGGCAGTGGTGTTCGGGCAGTGTAGGGTGTCGTGCAGGGGGTGGCGTTTTAGGGTTTGGGACAGTGCAGTGGTGTTTGGGCAGTGTAGGGTGTCATGCAGGGGGTGGCGTTTTAGGGTATAGGGCAGTGCAGTGTTGTTCGGGCAGTGTAGGGTGTCATGCTGGGGGTGGCATTTTAGGGTTTAGGGCAGTGCAGTTGTGTTCGGGCAGTGTAGAGGGTCATGCTGGGGGTGGTATTTTAGGGTTTAGGTCAGTGCAGTGTTGTTCTGGCAGTGTAGGGGGCGTGCTGGTGGTGGTGGTTTCGGGCAGACCAGTGGTGTTTGGGCAGTGTTGTAGGTCGTGCAGGGGGTGGTGTTTTAGGGTTTAGGGCAGTGTAGTGGTGTTCGGGCAGTGTAGGGGGTCATGCAGGGGGTGGTGTTTTAGGGTTTGGGGCAGTGCAGTGGTGTTCGGGCAGTGTAGGGGTCATGCAGAGGGGGTGTTTTAGGGTTTGGGGCAGTGCAGTGGTGTTCAGGGAGTGTAGGGGGTCGTGCAGGGGGTGGTGTTTTAAGGTTTGGGGCAGTGCAGTGGTGTTCAAGCAATATAGGGGGTCGTGCAGGGGGTGGCGTTTTAGGGTTTGGGGAATTGCAGTGGTGTTTGGGCAGTGTAGGGGGTCATGCAGGGGTGGCATTTTAGGGTTTGGGGCAGTGCAGTGGTGTACGGTCAGTGTAGGGGGTGGCAATTTAGGGTTTGGGGTAGTGCAGTGGTGTTCAGGCAGTGTAGGGGGTCGTGCAGGGGTTAGTGTTTTAGGGTTTGGGGCAGTGCAGTGGTGTTCGGGAAGTGTGGCATGTCGTGCAGAGGGGGACATTTTAGGGTTTGGAGTAGTGCAGTCGTGTTTGGGCAGTGCAGGGTGTCATGCAGGGGGTGGCAATTTAGGGTTTGGTGCAGTGCAGTGGTGTTCGGGCAGTGTAGGTGGTCATGAGGGGGGTGGCGTTTTAGGGTTTAGGGCAGTGCAGTGGTGTTCGGGTAGTGTAGGGGGTCATGCAGGGGGTGGCGTTTTAGTGTTTGGGGAAGTGCAGTGGTGTTTGGGCAGTGTAGGGGGTCGTGCAGGGATGGCATTTTAGGGTTTGGGGCAGTGCAGTGGTGTTCGGGCAGTGTAGGGGGTGGCAATTTAGGGTTTGGTGCAGTGCAGTGGTCTTCGGGCAGTGTAGGGGGTCGTGCAGGGGGTAGCGTTTTAGGGTTTGGGGCAGTGCAGTGGTGTTCGGGCAGTGTAGGGGGTCGTGCAAGGGGATGCGTTTTAGGGTTTGGGGCAGTGTAGTGGTGTTCGGGCAGTGAAGGGGGTCATGCAGCAGGTGGCGTTTTAGGGTTTGTGGCAGTGCAGCGGGGTTCGGGCAGTGTAGGGGTTGTGCAGGGGGAGGCGTTTTTGGGTTTGGTGGCAGTGCAGTAGTGTTCGGGCAGTGTGGGGTGTTGTGCAGGGGGTGTCGTTTTAGGGTTGGGGCAGTGCAGTGGTGTTCGGGCAATGTAGGGTGTCGTGCAGGGAGTGGCGTTTTCGGGTTTGTGGCAGTGCAGTCGTGTTCGGGCAGTGTAGGGTGTCGTGCAGAGGGTAGCATTTTAGGGTTTGGGGCAGTGCAGTGGTGTTCCGGCAGTGTAGGGGGTCGTGCAGGGGGTGGCGTTTCAGGGTTTGGGGCAGTGCAGTGGTATTCGGGCAGTGTAGGGGGCCGTGCAGTTGGTTGCTTTTTAGGGTTTGGGGCAGTGCAGTGGTGTTCGGGCAGTGTAGGGGGTCGTGCAGGGGGTGGCATTTTTTGGGTTTGGGGAATTGCAGTGGTTTTTGGGCAGTGTAGGGGGTCGTGCAGGAGTGGCATTTTAGGGTTTGGAGCAGTGCAGTGGTGTTCGGTCAGTGTAGGGGGTGGCAATTTAGGGTTTGGGGCAGTGCAGTGGTGTTCGGGCAGTGTAGAGGGTCGTGTAGGGGTGGCGTTTAAGGGTTTGGGGCAGTGCAGTGGTGTTCGGGAAGTGTAGCATGTCGTGCAGGGGATGGCGTTTTAGCGTTTGGGGTAGTGCAGTCGTGTTTGGGCAGTGTAGGGTGTCATGCAGGGGGTGGCGTTTTAGGGTTTGGGGCAGTGCAGTGGTGTTTGGGCAGTGTAGGGGGTCATGCAGAGGGGTAGCGTTTTAGGGTTTAGGGCAGTGCAGTCTTGTTCGTGCAGTGTAGGGGGTCATGCTGGGGGTGGTGTTTTAGGGTTTAGGGCAGTGCAGTGGTGTTTGGGCAGTGTAGGGGGTCATGCTGGGGGTGGTGTTTTAGGGTTTAGGGCAGTGCAGTGGTGTTCGTGCACTGTAGGGTGTCGTGCAGGGGGTAGCGTTTTAGGGTTTGGGACAGTGCAGTGGTGTTTGGGCAGTGTAGGGGTTGTGCAGGGGGTGGCGTTTTAGGGTTTGGGGCAGTGCAGCGGTGTTTGGGCAGTGTAGGGGTTGTGCAGGGGGTGGCGTTTTAGGGTTTGGGGCAGTGCAGTGGTGTTCGGGCAGTGTAGGGGGTCGTGCAGGGGGTGGCATTTTTTGGGTTTGGGGAATTGCAGTGGTTTTTGGGCAGTGTAGGGGGTCGTGCAGGAGTGGCATTTTAGGGTTTGGGGCAGTGCAGTGGTGTTCGGTCAGTGTAGGGGGTGGCAATTTAGGGTTTGGGGCAGTGCAGTGGTGTTCGGGCAGTGTAGAGGGTCGTGTAGGGGTGGCGTTTAAGGGTTTGGGGCAGTGCAGTGGTGTTCGGGAAGTGTAGCATGTCGTGCAGGGGATGGCGTTTTAGCGTTTGGGGTAGTGCAGTCGTGTTTGGGCAGTGTAGGGTGTCATGCAGGGGGTGGCGTTTTAGGGTTTGGGGCAGTGCAGTGGTGTTTGGGCAGTGTAGGGGGTCATGCAGAGGGGTAGCGTTTTAGGGTTTAGGGCAGTGCAGTCTTGTTCGTGCAGTGTAGGGGGTCATGCTGGGGGTGGTGTTTTAGGGTTTAGGGCAGTGCAGTGGTGTTTGGGCAGTGTAGGGGGTCATGCTGGGGGTGGTGTTTTAGGGTTTAGGGCAGTGCAGTGGTGTTCGTGCACTGTAGGGTGTCGTGCAGGGGGTAGCGTTTTAGGGTTTGGGACAGTGCAGTGGTGTTTGGGCAGTGTAGGGGTTGTGCAGGGGGTGGCGTTTTAGGGTTTGGGGCAGTGCAGCGGTGTTTGGGCAGTGTAGGGGTTGTGCAGGGGGTGGCGTTTTAGGGTTTGGAGCAGTGCAGTAGTGTTCGGGCAGAGTAGGGGGTGGTGCTGCTGGTGGCGTTTTAGGGTTTGCGGCAGTGCAGTGTGTTTGGGCAGTGTAGGGGTTGTGCAGGGGGTGGTGTTTTAGGGTTTGGGGCAGTGCAGTGGTGTTCGGGCAGTGTATGGGTCGTGCAGGGGTAGCATTTTAGGGTTTAGGGCAGTGCAGTGGTGTTCGGGTTGTGTAGAGGGTCGTGCTGGGGATGGTGGTTTAGGGCAGAGCAGTGGTGTTCAGGCAGTGTAGGGGGTCGTGCAGGGGGTGGCGTTTTAGGGTTTGGGGAAGTGCAGTGGTGTTTTGGCAGTGTATGGGGTCATGCAGGGGTGGCGTTTTAGGGTTTAGGGCAGTGCAGTGGTGTTCGGGCAGTGTAGGGTGTCGTGCTGGGAGTGGCATTTTAGGGTTTAGGGCAGTACAGTTGTGTTCGGGCAGTGTAGAGGGTCATGCTGGGGGTGGCGTTATAGGGTTTAGGGCAGTGCAGTGTAGTACGGGCATTGTAGAGGGTCGTGCAGAGGGTGGTGTTTTAGGGTTTGCGGCAGTGCAGTGGTGTTCGGGCAGTGTAGGGGGTCGTGCAGGGGGTGGCGTTTTAGGGTTTGGAGCAGTGCAGTGGTGTTCGGGAAGTGTAGGGGGTCGTGCAGCTGGTGGCGTTTTAGGGTTTGCGGCAGTGCAGTGTGTTCGGTCAATGTAGGGGGTCGTGCAGGGGGTGGCGATTTAGGGTTTGGGGGTGTGCAGTGGTGTTCGGGCAGTGTAGGGGGTCGTGAAGTGGATGGCGTTTTAGGGTTTGCGGCAGTGCAGTGGTGTTCGGGCAGTGTAGGGTGTCGTGCAGGCGGTGGCGTTTTAGGGTGTAGGGCAGTGCAGTGGTGTTCGGGCAGTGTAGGGGGTCGTGCAGGGGGTGGCATTTTTTGGGTTTGGGGAATTGCAGTGGTGTTTGGGCAGTGTAGGGGGTCGTGCAGAGGTGGCATTTTAGGGTTTGGGGCAGTGCAGTGGTGTTCAGTCAGTGTAGGGGGTGGCAATTTAGGGTTTGGGGCAGTGCAGTGGTGTTCGGGCAGTGTAGAGGGTCGTGTAGGGGTGGCGTTTAAGGGTTTGGGGCAGTGCAGTCGTGTTTGGGCAGTGTAGGGTGACATGCAGGGGGTGGCGTTTTAGGGTTTGGGGCAGTGCAGTGGTGTTTGGGCAGTGTAGGGGGTCATGCAGAGGGGTAGCGTTTTAGGGTTTAGGGCAGTGCAGTCTTGTTCGTGCAGTGTAGGGGGTCATGCTGGGGGTGGTGTTTTAGGGTTTAGGGCAGTGCAGTGGTGTTCGGGCAGTATAGGGGGTCATGCTGGGGGTGGTGTTTTAGGGTTTAGGGCAGTGCAGTGGTGTTCGTGCACTGTAGGGTGTCGTGCAGGGGGTAGCGTTTTAGGGTTTGGGACAGTGCAGTGGTGTTTGGGCAGTGTAGGGGTTGTGCAGGGGGTGGCGTTTTAGGGTTTGGGGCAGTGAAGCGGTGTTTGGGCAGTGTAGGGGTTGTGCAGGGGGTGGCGTTTTAGGGTTTGGAGCAGTGCAGTAGTGTTCAGGCAGAGTAGGGGGTGGTGCAGCTGGTGGCGTTTTAGGGTTTGCGGCAGTGCAGTGTGTTTGGGCAGTGTAGGGGTTGTGCAGGGGGTGGTGTTTTAGGGTTTGGGGCAGTGCAGTGGTGTTCGGGCAGTGTATGGGTCGTGCAGGGGTAGCATTTTAGGGTTTAGGGCAGTGCAGTGGTGTTCGTGCACTGTAGGGTGTCGTGCAGGGGGTGGCATTTTAGGGTTTGGGGAAGTGCAGTGGTGTTTTGGCAGTGTATGGGGTCATGCAGGGGTGGCGTTTTAGGGTTTAGGGCAGTGCAGTGGTGTTCGGGCAGTGCAGGGTGTCGTGCTGGGGGTGGCATTTTAGGGTTTAGGGCAGTACAGTTGTGTTCGGGCAGTGTAGAGGGTCATGCTGGGGGTGGCGTTATAGGGTTTAGGGCAGTGCAGTGTAGTACGGGCATTGTAGAGGGTCGTGCAGGGGGTGGTGTTTTAGGGTTTGCGGCAGTGCAGTGGTGTTCGGGCAGTGTAGGGGGTCGTGCAGGGTGTGGCGTTTTAGGGTTTGGAGCAGTGCAGTGGTGTTCGAGAAGTGTAGGGGGTCGTGCAGGGGGTGGCGATTTAGGGTTTGGGGGTGTGCAGTGGTGTTCGGGCAGTGTAGGGGGTCGTGCAGTGGATGGCGTTTTAAGGTTTGCGGCAGTGCAGTAGTGTTCGGGCAGTGCAGGTGTTGTGCAGGGGGTTGCGTTTTAGGGTTTGGGCAGTGCAGTGCTGTTCGGTCAATGTAGGGGGTCGTACAGAGGGTGGTGTTTTAGGGTTTGAGGCAGTGCAGTCGTGTTCGGGCAGTGTAGGGGGTGGCAATTTAGGGTTTGGGGCAGTGCAGTGGAGTTCGGGCAGTGTAGGGGGCGTGCAGGCGGTGGCTTTTTAGTGTTTGGGACAGTGCAGTGGTGTTCGGGCAGTGTAGAGGTTTGTGCAGGGGGTGGCGTTTTAGGGTTTGGGGCAGTGCAGTGGTGTTCAGGCAGTGTAGGGGGTCATGCAGCGGGTGGTGTTTTAGGGTTTGGGGCAGTGCAGTGGCGTTCCGGCAGTGTAGGGGTTGTGCAGGATCTGGCGTTTTAGGGTTTGGGGCAGTGCAGTGGTGTTCGGGCAGTGTAGGGGGTCGTGCAGGGTTGGCGTTTTATGGTTTGGGGCAGTACAGTGGTATTCGGGCAGTGTAGGGTGTCGTGCAGGGGGTGGCGTTTTAGGGTTTGGGGTAGTGCAGTCATGTTCAGGCAGTGTAGGGTGTCATGCACGGGGTGGCGTATTAGGGTTTGGGGCAGTGCAGTGGTGGTCGGGCAGTGTAGGGGTTGTGCAGGGGGTGTCGTTTTAGGGTTTGGGGCAGTGCAGTGGTGTTCGGGCAGTGTAGGGGGTCGTACAGGGGTGGCGTTTTAGGGTTTGGGGCAGTGGTGTTCGGGCAGTGTAGGGGGTCATGCAGCGGGTGGCGTTTTAGGGTTTGGGGCAGTGCAGTGGTGTTCGGGCAGTGTAGGGGTTGTGCAGGGGGTGGCGTTTTAGGGTTTGGGGCAGTACAGTGGTGTTCGGGCAGTGTAGGGTGTCATGCACGGGGTGGGGTATTAGGGTTTAGGGCAGTGCAGTGTTGGTCGGGCAGTGTAGGGGGTCGTGCAGGGGGTGGGGTTTTAGGGTTTGGGGCAGTGCAGTGGTGTTTGGGCAGTGTAGGGGGTCATGCAGGGGGGTAGTGTTTTAGGGTTTAGGGCAGTGCAGTGGTGTTCGGACAGTGTAGGGGGTCGTGCTGTGGGTTGTGTTTTAGGGTTTAGGGCAGTGCAGTGGTGTTTGGGCAGTGTAGGGTGTCGTGCAGGGGGTGGCGTTTTAGGGCTTGGGGCAGTGCAGTGGTGTTCGGGCAGTGTACGGGTTGTGCAGGGGGTGGCGTTTTAGGGTTTGGGGCAGTGCAGTGGTGTTCGGGCAGTGTAGGGGGTCGTGCAGGGGTGGCGTTTTATGGTTTGGGGTAGTACAGTGGTGTTCGGGCAGTGTAGGGTGTCATGCAGGGGGTGGCGTTTTAGGGTTTGGGGCAGTGCAGTGGTGTTCAGGCAGTGTAGGGGGTCATGCAGGGGGTGGTGTTTTAGGGTTTGGGGCAGTGCAGTGGTGTTCGGGAAGTGTAGCGTGTCGTGCAGGGGGTGGCGTTTTAGGGTTTGGGGTAGTGCAGTCATGTTCAGGCAGTGTAGGGTGTCATGCATGGGGTGGAGTATTAGGGTTTGGGGCAGTGCAGTGATGGTCGGGCAGTGTAGGGGGTCGTGCAGGGGGTGGCGTTTTAGGGTTTGGGGCAGTGCAGTGGTGTTTGGGCAGTGTAGGGGGTCATGCAGGGGGGTAGTGTTTTAGGGTTTAGGGTTTGAGGCAGTGCAGTCATGTTCGGGCAGTGTAGGGGGTGGCAATTTATGGTTTGGGGCAGTGCAGTGGAGTTTGGGCAGTGTAGGGGGTCGTGCAGGCGGTGGCTTTTTAGGGTTTGGGACAGTGCAGTAGCGTTCCGGCAGTGTAGGGGTTTGTGCAGGGGGTGGCGTTTTAGGGTTTGGGGCAGTGCAGTGGTGTTCAGGCAGTGTAGGGGGTCATGCAGCGGGTGGAGTTTTTCGGTTTGGGGCAGTGCAGTGGCGTTCGGGCAGTGTAGGGGTTGTGCAGGATCTGGTGTTTTAGGATTTGGGGCAGTGCAGTGGTGTTCGGGCAGGGTAGGGGGTCGTGCAGGGTTGGCGTTTTATGGTTTGGGGCAGTACAGTGGTATTCGGGCAGTGTATGGTGTCGTGAAGGGGGTGGCGTTTTAGGGTTTGGGGCAGTGCAGTGGTGTTCGGGCAGTGTAGAGTGTTGTGCAGGGGGTGGCGTTTTAGGGTTTGGTGCAGTGCAGTGGTGTTCGGGCAGTATAGGGGGTCGTGCAGGGGGTGGCGATTTAGGGTTTGGGGCAGTGCAGTGGTGTTCGGGCTGTGCAGGTGTTGTGCAGGGGGTTGCGTTTTAGGGTTTGGGCAGTGCAGTGCTGTTCGGTCAATGTAGGGGGTCGTGCAGGGGGTGGTGTTTTAGGGTTTGAGGCAGTGCAGTCGTGTTCGGGCAGTGTAGGGGGTGGCAATTTAGGGTTTGGGGCAGTGCAGTGGTGTTCAGGCAGTGTAGGGGGTCATGCAGCGGGTGGCCTTTTAGGGTTTGGGGCAGAGCAGTGGCGTTCGGGCAGTGTAGGGGTTGTGCAGGATCTGGCGTTTTAGGGTTTGGGGCAATGCAGTGGTGTTCGGGTAGTGTAGGGGGTCGTGCAGGGTTGGCGTTTTATGGTTTGGGGCAGTACAGTGGTATTCGGGCAGTGTAGGGTGTCGTGAAGGGGGTGGCGTTTTAGGGTTTGGGGCAGTGCAATGGTGTTCGGGCAGTGTAGGGTTGTGTGCAGGGGGTGGCGTTTTAGGGTTTGGGGCAGTGCAGTGGTGTTCGGGCAGTGTAGGGTGTCGTGCAGGGGGTGGCGTTTTAGGGTTTGGGACAGTGCAGTGGTGTTTGGGCAGTGTAGGGTGTCATGCAGGGGGTGGCGTTTTAGGGTATAGGGCAGTGCAGTGGTGTTTGGGCAGTGTAGGGTGTCATGCTGGGGGGTGTTTTAGTGTTTGGGGGCAGTGCAGTGGTGTTCAGGGAGTGTAGGGGGTCATGCAGGGGGTGGTGTTTTAGGGTTTGGGGCAGTGCAGTGGTGTTCAGGGAATGTAGGGGGTCGTGCAGGGGGTAGCGTTTTAGGGTTTGGGGAATTGCAGTGGTGTTTGGGCAGTGTAGGGGGTCATGCAGGGGTGGCGTTTTAGGGTTTGGGGCAGTGCAGTGGTGTACGGTCAGTGTAGGGGGTGGCAATTTAGGGTTTGGAGTAGTGCAGTGGTGTTCAGGCAGTGTAGGGGGTCATGCAGGGGTTAGTGTTTTAGGGTTTGGGGCAGTGCAGTGGTGTTCGGGAAGTGTGGCATGTCATGCAGAGGGGGACGTTTTAGGGTTTGGAGTAGTGCAGTCGTGTTTGGGCAGTGCAGGGTGTCATGCAGGGGGTGGCAATTTAGGGTTTGGTGCAGTGCAGTGGTGTTCGGGCAGTGTAGGTGGTCGTGCAGGGGGTGGTGTTTTAGGGTTTGGGGCAGTGCAGTGGTGTTCGGGAAGTATATCGTGTCATGCAGGGGGTGGCGTTTTAGGGTTTGGGGTAGTGCAGTCACGTTCAGGCAGTGTAGGGTGTCATGCACGGGGTGGCGTATTAGGGTTTGGGGCAGTGCAGTGGTGGTCGGGCAGTGTAGGGGTCATGCAGGGGGTGGCGTTTTAGGGTTTGGGGAATTGCAGTGGTGTTTGGGCAGTGTAGGGGGTCGTGCAGGGGTGGTGTTTTAGGGTTTAACGCAGTGCAGTGGTGTTCAGTCAGTGTAGGGGGTGGCAATTTAGGGTTTGGGGCAGTGCAGTGGTGTTCAGGCAGTGTAGGGGGTCATGCAGGGTGTTGTTTTTGAGGGTTTGGGGCAGTGCAGTGCTGTTCGAGAAGTGTAGCGTGTCGTGCAGGGGGTGGCGTTTTAGGGTTTGGGGTAGTGCAGTCATGTTCAGGCAGTGTAGGGTGTCATGCACGGGGTGGCGTATTAGGGTTTGGGGCAGTGCAGTGGTGGTCGGGCAGTGTAGGGGGTCGTGCAGGGGGTGGCGTTTTAGGGTTTGGGGCAGTACAGTGGTGTTTGGGCAGTGTAGGGGGTCATGCAGGGGGGTAGTGTTTTAGGGTTTAGGGCAATGCAGTGGTGTTCGGACAGTGTAGGGGGTCGTGCTGTGGGTTGTGTTTTAGGGTTTAGGGCAGTGCAGTGGTGTTTGGGCAGTGTAGGGGGTCATGCTGGGGGTGGTGGTTTAGGGTTTAGGGCAGTGCAGTGGTGTTTGGGCAGTGTAGGGGTCGTGCAAGGGTAATGTTTTAGGGTTTGGGGCAGTGCAGTGGTGTTCGGGCAGTATAGGGGTTCGTGCAGGGGGTGGTGTTTTAGGGTTTGAGGCAGTGCAGTCGTGTTCGGGCAGTGTAGGGGGTGGCAATTTATGGTTTGGGGCAGTGCAGTGGAGTTTGGGCAGTGTAGGGGGTCGTGCAGGCGGTGGCTTTTTAGGGTTTGGGACAGTGCAGTGGTGTTCGGGCAGTGTAGAGGTTTGTGCAGGGGGGGGCGTTTAAGGGTTTGGGGCAGTGCAGTGGTGTTCAGGCAGTATAGGGGGTCATGCAGCGGGTGGAGTTTTAGGGTTTGGGCAGTGCAGTGGCGTTCGGGCAGTGTAGGGGTTGTGCAGGATCTGGCGTTTTAGGGTTTGGGGCAGTGCGGTGGTGTTTGGGCAGGGTAGGGGGTCGTGCAGGGTTGGCGTTTTATGGTTTGGGGCAGTACAGTGGTATTCGGGCAGTGTATGGTGTCGTGAAGGGGGTGGTGTTTTAGGGTTTGGGGCAGTGCAGTGGTGTTCGGGCAGTGTAGGGTGTTGTGCAGGGGGTGGCGTTTTAGGGTTTGGGGCAGTGCAGTGGTGTTCGGGCAGTGTAGGGTGTTGTGCAGTGGATGGCGTTTTAGGGTTTGCGGCAGTGCAGTGGTGTTCGGGCAGTGCAGGTGTTGTGCAGGGGGTTGCGTTTTAGGGTTTGGGCAGTGCAGTGCTGTTCGGTCAATGTAGGGGGTCGTGCAGGGGGTGGTGTTTTAGGGTTTGAGGCAGTGCAGTCGTGTTCGGGCAGTGTAGGGGGTGGCAATTTAGGGTTTGGGGCAGTGCAGTAGAGTTCGGGCAGTGTAGGGGGTCGTGCAGGCGGTGGCGTTTTAGGGTTTGGGACAGTGCAGTGGTGTTCGGGCAGTGTAGAGGTTTGTGCAGGGGATGGCGTTTTAGGGTTTGGGGCAGTGCAGTGGTGTTCAGGCAGTGTAGGGGGTCATGCAGCGGGTGGCGTTTTAGGGTTTGGGGCAGTGCAGTGGCGTTCGGGCAGTGTAGGGGTTGTGCAGGATCTGGCATTTTAGGGTTTGGGGCAGTGCAGTGGTGTTCGGGTAGTGTAGGGGGTCGTGCAGGGTTGGCGTTTTATGGTTTGGGGCAGTACAGTGGTATTCGGGCAGTGTAGGGTGTCGTGAAGGGGGTGGCGTTTTACGGTTTGGGGCAGTGAAGTGGTGTTCGGGCAGTGTAGGGTGTTGTGCAGGGGGTGGCGTTTTAGGGTTTGGGGCAGTGGTGTTCGGGCAGTGTAGGGTGTTGCGCAGGGGGTGGCGTTTTATGGTTTGGGACAGTGCAGTGGTGTTTGGGCAGTGTAGGGTGTCATGCAGGGGGTGGCGTTTTAGGGTTTAGGGCAGTGCAGTTGTGTTCGGGCAGTGTAGAGGGTCATGCTGGGGGTGGTATTTTAGGGTTTAGCTCAGTGCAGTGTTGTTCTGGCAGTGTAGGGGGCGTGCTGGTGGTGGTGGTTTCGGGCAGAGCAGTGGTGTTTGGGCAGTGTAGGAGGTCATGCAGGGGGTGGTGTTTTAGGGTTTAGGGCAGTGTAGTGTTGTTCGGGCAGTGTAGGGGGTCATGCAGGGGGTGGTGTTTTAGGGTTTGGGGCAGTGCATTGGTGTTCGGTCAGTGTAGGGGTCATGCAGAGGGGGTGTTTTAGGGTTTGGGGGCAGTGCAGTGGTGTTCAGGGAGTGTAGGGGGTCGTGCAGGGGGTGGTGTTTTAAGGTTTGGGGCAGTGCAGTGGTGTTCAAGCAATGTAGGGGGTCGTGCAGGGGGTGGCGTTTTAGGGTTTGGGGAATTGCAGTGGTGTTTGGGCAGTGTAGGGGGTCATGCAGGGGTGGCATTTTAGGGTTTGGGGCAGTGCAGTGGTGTACGGTCAGTGTAGGGGGTGGCAATTTAGTGTTTGGGGTAGTGCAGTGGTGTTCAGGCAGTGTAGGGGGTCGTGCAGGGGTTAGTGTTTTAGGGTTTTGGGCAGTGCAGTGGTGTTCGGGAAGTGTGGCATGTCGTGCAGAGGGGGACATTTTAGGGTTTGGAGTAGTGCAGTCGTGTTTGGGCAGTGCAGGGTGTCATGCAGGGGGTGGCAATTTAGGGTTTGGTGCAGTGCAGTTGTGTTCGGGCAGTGTAGGTGGTCATGAGGGGGGTGGCGTTTTAGGGTTTAGGGCAGTGCAGTGGTGTTCGGGTAGTGTAGGGGGTCATGCAGGGGGTGGCGTTTTAGTGTTTGGGGAAGTGCAGTGGTGTTTGGGCAGTGTAGGGGGTCGTGCAGGGGTGGCATTTTAGGGTTTGGGGCAGTGCAGTGGTGTTCGGGCAGTGTAGGGGGTGGCAATTTAGGGTTTGGTGCAGTGCAGTGGTCTTCGGGCAGTGTAGGGGGTCGTGCAGGGGGTAGCATTTTAGGGTTTGGGGCAGTGCAGTGGTGTTCGGGCAGTTTAGGGGGTCGTGCAAGGGGATGCGTTTTAGGGTTTGGGGCAGTGTAGTGGTGTTCGGGCAGTGAAGGGGGTCATGCAGCAGGTGGCGTTTTAGGGTTTGTGGCAGTGCAGCGGGGTTCGGGCAGTGTAGGGGTTGTGCAGGGGGTGGCGTTTTAGGGTTTGGTGGCAGTGCAGTAGTGTTCGGGCACTGTGGGGTGTTGTGCAGGGGGTGTCGTTTTAGGGTTGGGGCAGTGCAGTGGTGTTCGGGCAGTGTAGGGTGTTGTGCAGGGAGTGGCGTTTTCGGGTTTGTGGCAGTGCAGTCGTGTTCGGGCAGTGTAGGGTGTCGTGCAGAGGGTAGCGTTTTAGGGTTTGGGGCAGTGCAGTGGTGTTCCGGCAGTGTAGGGGGTCGTGCAGGGGGTGGCGTTTTCGGGTTTGTGGCAGTGCAGTCGTGTTCGGGCAGTGTAGGGTGTCATGCAGAGGGTAGCGTTTTAGGGTTTGGGACAGTGCAGTGGTGTTCCGGCAGTGTAGGGGGTCGTGCAGGGGGTGGCGTTTCAGGGTTTGGGGCAGTGCAGTGGTGTTCGGGCAGTGTAGGGGGCTGTGCAGTTGGTTGCTTTTTAGGGTTTGGAGCAGTGCAGTCGTGTTCGGGCAGTGTAGGGTGTCGTGCAGGCGGTGGCGTTTTAGGGTGTAGGGCAGTGCAGTGGTGTTCGGGCAGTGTAGGGGGTCGTGCAGGGGGTGGCATTTTTTGGGTTTGGGGAATTGCAGTGGTGTTCGGTCAGTGTAGGGGGTGGCAATTTAGGGTTTGGGGCAGTGCAGTGGTGTTCGGGCAGTGTAGAGGGTCGTGTAGGGGTGGCATTTAAGGGTTTGGGGCAGTGCAGTGGTGTTCAGGAAGTGTAGAATGTCGTGCAGGGGGTGGTGTTTTAGCGTTTGGGGTAGTGCAGTCGTGTTTGGGCAGTGTAGGGTGTCATGCAGGGGGTGGCGTTTTAGGGTTTGGGGCGGTGCAGTGGTGTTTGGGCAGTGTAGGGGGTCATGCAGAGGGGTAGCGTTTTAGGGTTTAGGGCAGTGCAGTCTTGTTCGTGCAGTGTAGGGGGTCATGCTGGGGGTGGTGTTTTAGGGTTTAGGGCAGTGCAGTGGTGTTTGGGCAGTGTAGGGGGTCATGCTGGGGGTGGTGTTTTAGGGTTTAGGGCAGTGCAGTGGTGTTCGTGCACTGTAGGGTGTCGTGCAGGGGGTAGCGTTTTAGGGTTTGGGGTAGTGCAGCGGTGTTCGGGCAGTGTAGGGGGTCGTGCAGGGGTGGCGTTTTAGGGTTTGGGGTAGTGCAGTCATGTTCGGTCAGTGTAGGGTGTCATGCAGGGGGTGGCGTTTTAGGGTTTGGGGCAGTGCAGTGGTGTTTGGGCAGTGTAGGGTGTCATGCACGGGGTGGGGTATTAGGGTTTGGGGCAGTGCAGTGGTGGTCGGGCAGTGTAGGGTGTCATGCAGGGGGTGGCGTTTTAGGGTTTGGGGCGGTGCAGTGGTGTTTGGGCAGTGTAGGGGGTCATGCAGAGGGGTAGCGTTTTAGGGTTTAGGGCAGTGCAGTCTTGTTCGTGCAGTGTAGGGGGTCATGCTGGGGGTGGTGTTTTAGGGTTTAGGGCAGTGCAGTGGTGTTCGGGCAGTGTAGGGGGTCGTGCAGGGGGTAGCGTTTTAGGGTTTGGGACAGTGCAGTGGTGTTTGGGCAGTGTAGGGGTTGTGCAGGGGGTGGCGTTTTAGGGTTTGGGGTAGTGCAGCGGTGTTCGGGCAGTGTAGGGGGTCGTGCAGGGGTGGCGTTTTAGGGTTTGGGGTAGTGCAGTCATGTTCGGTCAGTGTAGGGTGTCATGCAGGGGGTGGCGTTTTAGGGTTTGGGGCAGTGCAGTGGTGTTCGGGCAGTGTAGGGGTCGTGCAGGGGGTGGCGTTTTGGGGTTTGGGGCAGTGCAGTGGTGTTTGGGCAGTGTAGGGGGTCGTGCTGGGGGTGGTGGTTTAGGGCAGAGCAGTAGTGTTCGGGCAGTGTAGGGGGTTGTGCAGGGGGTAGTGTTTTAGGGTTTGGGGCAGTGCAGTGGTGTTCGGGCAGTGTAGGGGGTCGTGCAGGGGGTGGCGTTTTAGGGTTTGGAGCAGTGCAGTAGTGTTCGGGCAGAGTAGGGGGTGGTGCAGCTGGTGGCGTTTTAGGGTTTGCGGCAGTGCAGTGTGTTTGGGCAGTGTAGGGGTTGTGCAGGGGGTGGTGTTTTAGGGTTTGGTGCAGTGCAGTGGTGTTCGGGCACTGTATGGGTCGTGCAGGGGTAGCATTTTAGGGTTTAGGGCAGTGCAGTGGTGTTCGGGATGTGTAGAGGGTTGTGCTGGGGATGGTGGTTTAGGGCAGAGCAGTGGTGTTCAGGCAGTGTAGGGGGTCGTGCAGGGGGTGGCGTTTTAGGGTTTGGGGAAGTGCAGTGGTGTTTTGGCAGTGTATGGGGTCATGCAGGGGTGGCGTTTTAGGGTTTAGGGCAGTGCAGTGGTGTTCGGGCAGTGTAGGGTGTCGTGCTGGGGGTGGCATTTTAGGGTTTAGGGCAGTACAGTTGTGTTCGGGCAGTGTAGAGGGTCATGCTGGGGGTGGCGTTATAGGGTTTAGGGCAGTGCAGTGTAGTTCGGGCATTGTAGAGGGTCGTGCAGGGGGTGGTGTTTTAGGGTTTGCGGCAGTGCAGTGGTGTTCGGGCAGTGTAGGTGGTCGTGCAGGGGGTAGCGTTTTAGGGTTTGGAGCAGTGCAGTGATGTTCGGGAAGTGTAGGGGGTCGTGCACCTGGTGGCGTTTTAGGGTTTGCGGCAGTGCAGTGTGTTCGGTCAATGTAGGGGGTCGTGCAGGGGGTGGTGTTTTAGGGTTTGAGGCAGTGCAGTCGTGTTCGGGCAGTGTAGGGGGTGGCAATTTAGGGTTTGGGGCAGTGCAGTGGAGTTCGGGCAGTGTAGGGGGTCGTGCAGGCGGTGGCTTTTTAGGGTTTGGGACAGTGCAGTGGTGTTCGGGCAGTGTAGAGGTTTGTGCAGGAGGTGGCGTTTTAGGGTTTGGGGCAGTGCAGTGGTGTTCAGGCAGTGTAGGGGGTCATGCAGTGGGTGGCGTTTTAGGGTTTGGTGCAGTGCAGTGGCGTTCGGGCAGTGTAGGGGTTGTGCAGGATCTGGCGTTTTAGGGTTTGGGGCAGTGCAGTGGTGTTCGGGCAGTGTAGGGGGTCGTGCAGGGTTGGCGTTTTAGGGTTTGGGGCAGTACAGTGGTATTCGGGCAGTGTAGGGTGTCATGAAGGGGGTGGCGTTTTAGGGTTTAGGGCAGTGCAGTGGTGTTCGGGCAGTGTAGGGTGTTGTGCAGGGGGTGGCGTTTTAGGGTTTGGGGCAGTGCAGTGGTGTTCAGGCAGTGTAGGGTGTCGTGCAGGGGGTGGCGTTTTAGGGTTTGGGACAGTGCAGTGGTGTTTGGGCAGTGTAGGGTGTCATGCAGGGGGTGGCGTTTTAGGGTATAGGGCAGTGCAGTGGTGTTCGGGCAGTGTAGGGTGTCATGCTGGGGATGGCATTTTAGGGTTTAGGGCGGTGCAGTTGTGTTCGGGCTGTGTAGAGAGTCATGCTGGGGGTGGTATTTTAGGGTTTAGGTCAGTGCAGTGTTGTTCTGGCAGTGTAGGGGGCGTGCTGGTGGTGGTGGTTTCGGGCAGAGCAATGGTGTTTGGGCAGTGTAGGAGGTCCTACAGGGGGTGGTGTTTTAGGGTTTAGGGCAGTGTAGTGGTGTTCGGGCTTTGTAGGGGGTCATGCAGGGGGTGGTGTTTTAGGGTTTGGGGCAGTGGTGTTTGGGCAGTGTAGGGGTCATGCAGGGGGGTGTTTTAGGGTTTGGGGGCAGTGCAGTGGTGTTCAGGGAGTGTAGGGGGTCGTGCAGGGGGTGGTGTTTTAAGGTTTGGGGCAGTGCAGTGGTATTCAAGCAATGTGGGGGTCGTGCAGGGGGTGGCGTTTTAGGGTTTGGGGTATTGCAGTGGTGTTTGGGCAGTGTAGGGGGTCGTGCAGGGGTGGCATTTTAGGGTTTGGGGCAGTGCAGTGGTGTACGGTTAGTGTAGGGGGTGGCAATTTAGGGTTTTGGGTAGTGCAGTGGTGTTCAGGCAGTGTAGGGGGTTGTGCAGGGGTTAGTGTTTTAGGGTTTGGGGCAGTGCAGTGGTGTTCGGGAAGTGTGGCATGTCGTGCAGAGGGGGACATTTTAGGGTTTGGAGTAGTGCAGTCGTGTTTGGGCAGTGCAGGGTGTCATGCAGGGGGTGGCAATTTAGGGTTTGGTGCAGTGCAGTGGTGTTCGGGCAGTGTAGGTGGTCATGAGGGGGGTGGTGTTTTAGGGTTTAGGGCAGTGCAGTGGTGTTCGGGTAGTGTAGGGGGTCATGCAGGGGGTGGCGTTTTAGGGTTTGGGGAAGTGCAGTGGTGTTTGGGCAGTGTAGAGGGTCGTGCAGGGGTGGCATTTTAGGGTTTGGGGCAGTGCAGTGGTGTTCGGGCAGTGTAGGGGGTGGCAATTTAGGGTTTGGTGCAGTGCAGTGGTCTTCGGGCAGTGTAGGGGGTCATGCAAGGGGATGCGTTTTAGGGTTTGGGGCAGTGCAGTGGTGTTCGGGCAGTAAAGGGGGTCATGCAGCAGGTGGCGTTTTAGGGTTTGTGGCAGTGCAGCGGGGTTCGGGCAGTGTAGGGGTTGTGCAGGGGGTGGCGTTTTAGGGTTTGGTGGCAGTGCAGTGGTGTTCGGGCAGTGTGGGGTGTTGTGCAGGGGGTGTCGTTTTAGGGTTGGGGCAGTGCAGTGGTGTTCGGACAGTGTAGGGTGTCGTGCAGGGAGTGGCGTTTTCGGGTTTGTGGCAGTGCAGTCGTGTTCGGGCAGTGTAGGGTGTCGTGCAGAGGGTAGCGTTTTAGGGTTTGGGGCAGTGCAGTGGTGTTCCGGCAGTGTAGGGGGTCGTGCAGGGGGTGGCGTTCAGGGTTTGGGACAGTGCAGTGGTGTTCAGGCAGTGTAGGGGGTCGTGCAGTTGGTGGCTTTTTAGGGTTTGGGGCAGTGCAGTCGTGTTCGGGCAGTGTAGGGGTCGTGCAGGGGGTAGCGTTTTGGGGTTTGGGGCAGTGCAGTGGTGTACGGGCAGTGTAGGGTGTCGTGCAGGGGGTGGCGTTTTAGGGTTGGGGGCAGTGCAGAGGTGTTCCGGCAGTGTAGGGTGTCGTGCAAGGGGTGGCGTTTTAGGGTTTGGGGTAGTGCAGTCGTGTTCGGTCAGTGTAGGGGGTCGTGCTGGGGGTGGTGTTTTAGGGTTTAGGGCAGTGCAGTGGTGTTCGGGCAGTGTAGGGGGTCGTGCTGGGGGTGGTGTTTTAGGGTTTAGGGCAGTGCAGTGGTGTTCGTGCACTGTAGGGTGTCATGCAGGGGGTAGCGTTTTAGGGTTTGGGGTAGTGCAGTCGTGTTCGGTCAGTGTAGGGTGTCATGCAGGGGGTGGCGTTTTAGGGTTTGCGGCAGTGCAGTGGTGTTCGAGCAGTGTAGGGGTCGTGCAGGGGGTGGTGTTTTGGGGTTTGGGGCAGTGCAGTGGTGTTTGGGCAGTGTAGGGGGTCGTGCTGGGGGTGGTGGTTTAGGACAGAGCAGTAGTGTTCGGGCAGTGTAGGGGGTTGTGCAGAGGGTAGTGTTTTAGGGTTTGGGGCAGTGCAGTGGTGTTTGGGCAGTGTAGGGGGTCATGCAGGGGGTGGCGTTTTAGGGTTTGGAGCAGTGCAGTGGTGTTCGGGCAGAGTAGGGGGTGGTGCAGCTGGTGGCGTTTTAGGGTTTGCGGCAGTGCATTGTGTTTGGGCAGTGTAGGGGTTGTGCAGGGGGTGGTGTTTTAGGGTTTGGGGCAGTGCAGTGGTGTTCGGGCAGTGTAGGGGTCGTGCAGGGGTAGCATTTTAGGGTTTAGGGCAGTGCAGTGGTGTTCGGGCTGTGTAGAGGGTCGTGCTGGGGATGGTGGTTTAGGGCAGAGCAGTGGTGTTCAGGCAGTGTAGGGGGTCATGCAGGGGGTGGCGCTTTAGGGTTTGGGGAAGTGCAGTGGTGTTTTGGCAGTGTATGGGGTCATGCAGGGGTGGCGTTTTAGGGTTTAGGGCAGTGCAGTGGTGTTCGGGCAGTGTAGGGTGCCGTGCTGGGGGTGGCATTTTAGGGTTTAGGGCAGTACAGTTGTGTTCGGGCAGTGTAGGGGGTCATGCTGGGGGTGGCGTTATAGGGTTTAGGGCAGTGCAGTGTAGTTCGGGCATTGTAGAGGGTCGTGCAGGGGGTGGTGTTTTATGGTTTGCGGCAGTGCAGTGGTGTTCAGGCAGTGTAGGGGGTCGTGCAGGGGGTGGCGTTTTAGGGTTTGGAGCAGTGCAGTGGTGTTCGGCCAGTGTAGGAGGTCGTGCAGCTGGTGGCGTTTTAGGGTTTGCGGCAGTGCAGTGTGGTTGGGCAGTGTAGGGGTTGTGCAGGGGGTGGTGTTTTAGGGTTTGGGGCAGTGCAGTGGTGTTCGGGCAGTGTAGGGGTCGTGCAGGGGTGGCATTTTAGGGTTTGGGGCAGTGCAGTGGTGTTCGGGCAGTGTAGAGAGTCATGCTGGGGGTGGTATTTTAGGGTTTAGGTCAGTGCAGTGTTGTTCTGGCAGTGTAGGGGGCGTGCTGGTGGTGGTGGTTTCGGGCAGAGCAATGGTGTTTGGGCAGTGTAGGAGGTCCTACAGGGGGTGGTGTTTTAGGGTTTAGGGCAGTGTAGTGGTGTTCGGGCTTTGTAGGGGGTCATGCAGGGAGTGGTGTTTTAGGGTTTGGGGCAGTGGTGTTTGGGCAGTGTAGGGGTCATGCAGGGGGGTGTTTTAGGGTTTGGGGGCAGTGCAGTGGTGTTCAGGGAGTGTAGGGGGTCGTGCAGGGGGTGGTGTTTTAAGGTTTGGGGCAGTGCAGTGGTATTCAAGCAATGTGGGGGGTCGTGCAGGGGGTGGCGTTTTAGGGTTTGGGGTATTGCAGTGGTGTTTGGGCAGTGTAGGGGGTCGTGCAGGGGTGGCATTTTAGGGTTTGGGGCAGTGCAGTGGTGTACGGTTAGTGTAGGGGGTGGCAATTTAGGGTTTTGGGTAGTGCAGTGGTGTTCAGGCAGTGTAGGGGGTCGTGCAGGGGTTAGTGTTTTAGGGTTTGGGGCAGTGCAGTGGTGTTCGGGAAGTGTGGCATGTCGTGCAGAGGGGGACATTTTAGGGTTTGGAGTAGTGCAGTCGTGTTTGGGCAGTGCAGGGTGTCATGCAGGGGGTGGCAATTTAGGGTTTGGTGCAGTGCAGTGGTGTTCGGGCAGTGTAGGTGGTCATGAGGGGGGTGGTGTTTTAGGGTTTGGGGCAGTGCAGTGGTGTTCGGGTAGTGTAGGGGGTCATGCAGGGGGTGGCGTTTTAGGGTTTGGGGAAGTGCAGTGGTGTTTGGGCAGTGTAGGGGGTCGTGCAGGGGTGGCATTTTAGGGTTTGTGGCAGTGCAGTGGTGTTCGGGCAGTGTAGGGGGTGGCAATTTAGGGTTTGGTGCAGTGCAGTGGTCTTCGGGCAGTGTAGGGGGTCATGCAAGGGGATGCGTTTTAGGGTTTGGGGCAGTGCAGTGGTGTTCGGGCAGTAAAGGGGGTCATGCAGCAGGTGGCGTTTTAGGGTTTGTGGCAGTGCAGCGGGGTTCGGGCAGTGTAGGGGTTGTGCAGGGGGTGGCGTTTTAGGGTTTGGTGGCAGTGCAGTGGTGTTCGGGCAGTGTGGGGTGTTGTGCAGGGGGTGTCGTTTTAGGGTTGGGGCAGTGCAGTGGTGTTCGGACAGTGTAGGGTGTCGTGCAGGGAGTGGCGTTTTCGGGTTTGTGGCAGTGCAGTCGTGTTCGGGCAGTGTAGGGTGTCGTGCAGAGGGTAGCGTTTTAGGGTTTGGGGCAGTGCAGTGGTGTTCCGGCAGTGTAGGGGGTCGTGCAGGGGGTGGCGTTCAGGGTTTGGGACAGTGCAATGGTGTTCAGGCAGTGTTGGGGGTCGTGCAGTTGGTGGCTTTTTAGGGTTTGGGGCAGTGCAGTCGTGTTCGGGCAGTGTAGGGGTCGTGCAGGGGGTAGCGTTTTGGGGTTTGGGGCAGTGCAGTGGTGTACGGGCAGTGTAGGGTGTCGTGCAGGGGGTGGCGTTTTAGGGTTGGGGGCAGTGCAGAGGTGTTCCGGCAGTGTAGGGTGTCGTGCAAGGGGTGGCGTTTTAGGGTTTGGGGTAGTGCAGTCGTGTTCGGTCAGTGTAGGGGGTCGTGCTGGGGGTGGTGTTTTAGGGTTTAGGGCAGTGCAGTGGTGTTCGGGCAGTGTAGGGGGTCGTGCTGGGGGTGGTGTTTTAGGGTTTAGGGCAGTGCAGTGGTGTTCGTGCACTGTAGGGTGTCATGCAGGGGGTAGCGTTTTAGGGTTTGGGGTAGTGCAGTCGTGTTCGGTCAGTGTAGGGTGTCATGCAGGGGGTGGCGTTTTAGGGTTTGGGGCAGTGCAGTGGTGTTCGAGCAGTGTAGGGGTCGTGCAGGGGTGGTGTTTTGGGGTTTGGGGCAGTGCAGTGGTGTTTGGGCAGTGTAGGGGGTCGTGCTGGGGGTGGTGGTTTAGGGCAGAGCAGTAGTGTTCGGGCAGTGTAGGGGGTTGTGCAGAGGGTAGTGTTTTAGGGTTTGGGGCAGTGCAGTGGTGTTTGGGCAGTGTAGGGGGTCATGCAGGGGGTGGCGTTTTAGGGTTTGGAGCAGTGCAGTGGTGTTCGGGCAGAGTAGGGGGTGGTGCAGCTGGTGGCGTTTTAGGGTTTGCGGCAGTGCATTGTGTTTGGGCAGTGTAGGGGTTGTGCAGGGGGTGGTGTTTTAGGGTTTGGGGCAGTGCAGTGGTGTTCGGGCAGTGTAGGGGTCGTGCAGGGGTAGCATTTTAGGGTTTAGGGCAGTGCAGTGGTGTTCGGGCTGTGTAGAGGGTCGTGCTGGGGATGGTGGTTTAGGGCAGAGCAGTGGTGTTCAGGCAGTGTAGGGGGTCATGCAGGGGGTGGCGCTTTAGGGTTTGGGGAAGTGCAGTGGTGTTTTGGCAGTGTATGGGGTCATGCAGGGGTGGCGTTTTAGGGTTTAGGGCAGTGCAGTGGTGTTCGGGCAGTGTAGGGTGCCGTGCTGGGGGTGGCATTTTAGGGTTTAGGGCAGTACAGTTGTGTTCGGGCAGTGTAGGGGGTCATGCTGGGGGTGGCGTTATAGGGTTTAGGGCAGTGCAGTGTAGTTCGGGCATTGTAGAGGGTCGTGCAGGGGGTGGTGTTTTATGGTTTGCGGCAGTGCAGTGGTGTTCGGGCAGTGTAGGGGGTCGTGCAGGGGGTGGCGTTTTAGGGTTTGGAGCAGTGCAGTGGTGTTCGGCCAGTGTAGGAGGTCATGCAGCTGGTGGCGTTTTAGGGTTTGCGGCAGTGCAGTGTGGTTGGGCAGTGTAGGGGTTGTGCAGGGGGTGGTGTTTTAGGGTTTGGGGCAGTGCAGTGGTGTTCGGGCAGTGTAGGGGTCGTGCAGGGGTGGCATTTTAGGGTTTGGGGCAGTGCAGTGGTGTTCGGGCAGTGTAGGGTGTCGTGCAGGGGGTGGCGTTTTAGGGTTTAGGGCAGTGCAGTGGTGTTCGGGCAGTGTAGGGTGTCGTGCTGGGGGTGGCATTTTAGGGTTTAGTACAGTACAGTTGTGTTCGGGCAGTGTAGGGGGTCATGCTGGGGGTGGCGTTTTAGGGTTTAGGGCAGTGCAGTGTAGTTCGGGCAGTGTAGAGGGTCGTGCTGGGGGTGGTGCTTTAGGGCAGAGCAGTGGTGTTCAGGCAGCGTAGGGGTTCATGCAGGGGGTGGCGTTTTAGGGTTTGGGGAAGTGCAGTGGTGTTTAGGCAGTGTAGAGGTCATGCAGGGGTGGCGTTCAAGGGTTTGGGGCAGTGCAGTGGTGTTCGGGCAGTGTATGGGGTCGTGCAGGGGGTGACTTTTTTGGGTTTGGGGAATTGCAGTGGTGTTTGGGCAGTGTAGGGGGTCGTGCAGGGGTGGCATTTTAGGGTTTGGGGCAGTGCAGTGTTGTTCGGTCAGTGTAGGGGGTGGCAATTTAGGGTTTGGGGAAGTGCAGTGGTGTTCAGGCAGTGTAGGGGGTCATGCAGGGGGTGGTGTTTTATGGTTTGGGGAAGTGCAGTGGTGTTAGGGAAGCGTAACGTGTCGTGCAGGGGGTGGCGTTTTAGGGTTTGGGTAGTACAGTCGTGTTCAGGCAGTGTAGGGTGTCGTGCAGGGGGTGGCGTTTTAGGGTTTGGGTCAGTGCAGTGGTGTTCGGGCAGTGTAGGGTGTTGTGCAGGGGGTGGCGTTTTAGGGTTTGGGGTAGTGCAGTCGTGTTCGGTCAGTGTTGGGTGTCATGCAGGGGGTGGCATTTTGGGGTTTGGGGCAGTGCAGTGGTGTTTGGGCAGTGTAGGGGGTCGTGCTAGGGGTGGTGGTTTAGGGCAGAGCAGTAGTGTTCGGGCAGTGTAGGGGGTTGTGCAGGGGTAGTGTTTTAGGGTTTGGGGCAGTGCAGTGGTGTTCGGGCAGTGTAGGGGGTCGTGCAGGGGTTGGCGTTTTAGGGTTTGGAGCAGTGCAGTGGTGTTCGGGCAGTGTAGGGTGTCGTGCTGGGGGTGGCATTTTAGAGTTTAGGGCAGTACAGTTGTGTTCGGGCAGTGTAGGGGGTCATGCTGGGGATGGCGTTATAGGGTTTAGGGCAGTGCAGTGTTGTTCGGGCTGTGTAGAGGGTCGTGCTGGGGTGGTGGTTTAGTGCAGAGCAGTGGTGTTCAGGCAGTGTAGGGGGTCGTGCAGGGGGTGGCGTTTTAGGGTTTGGGGAAGTGCAGTGGTGTTTTGGCAGTGTATGGGGTCATGCAGGGGTGGCGTTTTAGGGTTTAGGGCAGTGCAGTGGTGTTCGGGCAGTGTAGGGTGTCGTTCTGGGGGGTGGCATTTTAGGGTTTGCGGCAGTGCAGTGGTGTTTGTGCAGTGTAGGGGGTCGTGCAGGGGGTGGCGTTTTAGGGTTTGGAGCAGTGCAGTGGTGTTTGGGCAGTGTAGGGGGTCGTGCAGCTGGTGGCGTTTTAGGGTTTGCAGCAGTGCAGTGTGTTTGGGCAGTGTAGGGGTTGTGCAGGGGGTGGTGTTTTAGGGTTTGGGGCAGTGCAGTGGTGTTCGGGCAGTGTAGGGGTCGTGCAGGGGTGGCATTTTAGGGTTTGGGGCAGTGCATTGGTGTTCGGGCAATGTAGGGTGTCGTGCAGGGGGTGGCGTTTTAGGGTTTAGGGCTGTGCAGTGGTGTTCGGGCAGTGTAGAGTGTCGTGCTGGGGGTGGCATTTTAGGGTTTAGTACAGTACAGTTGTGTTCGGGCAGTGTAGGGGGTCATGCTGGGGGTGGCATTTTAGGGTTTAGGGCAGTGCAGTGTAGTTCGGGCAGTGTAGAGGGTCGTGCTGGGGGTGGTGGTTTAGGGCAGAGCAGTGGTGTTCTGGCAGCGTAGGGGTTCGTGCAGGGGGTGGCGTTTTAAGGTTTAGGGAAGTGCAGTGGTGTTCGGGCAGTGTACGGGTTTGTGCAGGGGGTGGTGTTTTAGGGTTTGGGGCAGTGCAGTGGTGTTCGGGCAGTGTAGGGGGTCGTGCAGGGGGTGGCATTTTTTGGGTTTGGGGAATTGCAGTGGTGTTTGGGCAGTGTAGGGGGTCGTGCAGGGGTGGCATTTTACGGTTTGGGGCAGTGCAGTGTTGTTCGGTCAGTGTAGGGGGTGGCAATTTAGGGTTTGGGGAAGTGCAGGGGTGTTCAGGCAGTGTAGGGGGTCGTGCAGGGGGTAGTGTTTTAGGGTTTGGGGCAGTGCAGTGGTGTTCGGGAAGCGTAACGTGTCGTGCAGGGGGTGGCGTTTTAGGGTTTGGGTAGTATAGTCGTGTTCAGGCAGTGTAGGGTGTCATGCAGGGGGTGGCGTTTTAGGGTTTGGGGCAGTGCAGTGGTGTTCAGACCGTGTAGGGTGTCGTGCAGGGGGTGGCGTTTTAGGGTTTGGGACAGTGCAGTGGTGTTCGGGCAGTGTAGGGTGTTGTGCAGGGGGTGGCGTTTTAGGGTTTGGGACATTGCAGTCGTGTTCGGGCAGTGTAGGGTGTCGTGCAGGGGGTGGCGTTTTAGAGTTTAGGGCAGTGCAGTTGTGTTCGGGCAGTGTAGGGTGTCGTGCTGGGGGTGGCATTTTAGAGTTTAGGGCAGTACAGTTGTGTTCGGGCAGTGTAGGGGGTCATGCTGGGGATGGCGTTATAGGGTTTAGGGCAGTGCAGTGTTGTTCGGGCTGTGTAGAGGGTCGTGCTGGGGTGGTGGTTTAGTGCAGAGCAGTGGTGTTCAGGCAGTGTAGGGGGTCGTGCAGGGGGTGGCGTTTTAGGGTTTGGGGAAGTGCAGTGGTGTTTTGGCAGTGTATGGGGTCATGCAGGGTTGGCGTTTTAGGGTTTAGGGCAGTACAGTTGTGTTCGGGCAGTGTAGGGGGTCATGCTGGGGGTGGCGTTATAGGGTTTAGGGTATTGCAGTGTTGTTCGGGCAGTGTAGAGGGTCGTTCTGGGGGTGGTGGTTTATGGCAGTGTAGTGGTGTTTAGGCAGTCCAGGGGTTTGTGCAGGGGGTGGTGTTTTAGGGTTTGGGGAATTGCAGTGGTGTTCGGGCAGTGTAGGGGGTCATGCAGGGGGTGGCATTTTAGGGTTTGGGGAATTGCAGTGGTGTTTGGGCAGTGTAGGGGGTCATGCAGGGGTGGCATTTTAGGGTTTGGGGCAGTGCAGTGGTGTTCGGTCAGTGTAGAGGGTGGCAATTTAGGGTTTGGGGCAGTGCAGTGGTGTTCGGGCAGTGTAGGGCGTCGTGCTGGGGGTGGTGTTTTAGGGCTTAGGTCAGTGCAGTGGTGTTTTGGCAGTGTAGGGGGCCGTGCTGGGAGTGGCATTTTAGGGTTTGCGGCAGTGCAGTGGTGTTTGGGCAGTGTAGGGGGTTGTGCAGCGGGTGGCGTTTTAGGGTTTGCAGCAGTGCAGTGGTGTTTGAGCAGTGTAGGGGTTGTGTAGGGGGTGGCGTTTTAGGGTTTGGGGCAGTGCAGTGGTGTTCGGGCATTGTAGGGGGTCATGCAGGGGTGGCATTTTAGGGTTTGGGGCAGTGCAGTGGTGTTCGGGCAGTGTAGGGTGTCGTGCAGGGGGTGGCGTTTTAGGGTTTGGGGAAGTGCAGTGCTGTTCGGGCAGTGTAGGGTGTCGTGCAGGGGGTGGCGTTTTAGGGTTTGGGGCAGTGCAGTGGTGTTTGTGCAGTGTAGGGTGTCGTGCAGGGGGTAGCGTTTTAGGGTTTGGGACAGTGCAGTGATGTTCGGGCAGTGTAGGGTGTCGTGCAGGGGTTGGCATTTTAGGGTTTGGGGCAGTGCAGTTGTGTTCGGGCAGTGTAGGGTGTCATGCAGGGGGTGGCGTTTTAGGGTTTAGGGCAGTGCAGTGGTGTTCGGGCAGTGTAGGGGGTTGTGCTGGGGGTGGCGTTTTAGGGTTTAGGGCAGTGCAGTTGTGTTCGGGCAGTGTAGGGGGTCATGCAGCGGGTGGCATTTTAGGGTTTGGGGCAGTGCAGTGGTGTTCGGGCAGTGTAGGGGTTGTGCAGGGGCTGGCGTTTTAGGGTTTGGGGCAGTGCAGTGGTGTTCAGGCAGTGTAGGGGTCGTGCAGGGGTTGCGTTTTATGGTTTGGGGTAGTGCAGTGGTTTTTGGGCAGTGTAGGGTCTCGTGCAGGGGGTGGCGTTTTAGGGTTTGGGGAATTGCAGTGGTGTTTGGGCAGTGTAGGGGGTTTTGCAAGGGTGGCATTTTAGGGTTTGGGGCAGTGCAGTGGTGTTCGGGCAGTGTAGGGGGCGTGCAGGGGGTGGTGTTTTAGGGTTTGGGGCAGTGCAGTGGTGTTCAGGCAGTGTAGGGGGTCGTGCAGGGGGTGGCGTTTTAGGGTTTGGGGAAGTGCAGTGGTGTTCAGGCAGTGTAGGGGGTCGTGCAGGGGGTGGCGTTTTAGGGTTTGGGGAAGTGCAGTGGTGTTTCGGCAGTGTAGGGGTCGTGCAGTGGTGGCGTTTAAGGGTTTGGTGCAGTGCAGTGGTGTTCGGGCAGTGTAGGGGGTCATGCAGGGCTGGCAATTAAGGGTTTGGGGCAGTGCAGTGGTGTTCGGGAAGTGTAGCATGTCATGCAGGGGGTGGCGTTTCAGGGTTTGGGGTAGTGCAGTCGTGTTCGGGCAGTGTAGGGTGTCATGCAGGGGGTGGCATTTTAGGGTTTGGGGCAGTGCAGTGGTGTTTTGTCAGTGTAGGGGGTTGTGCTGGGGGTGGTGTTTTAGGGTTTAGGGCAGTGCAGTGGTGTTTGGGCAGTGTAGGGGGCCGTGCTGGGGGTGGCGTTTTAGGGTTTGTGGCAGTGCAGTGTTGTTTGGGCAGTGTCGGGGGTCGTGCAGCGGGTGGCGTTTTAGGGTTTGCGGCAGTGCAGTGGTGTTTGGGCAGTGTAGGGGTTGTGCAGGGCGTGGCATTTTAGGGTTTGGGGCAGTGCAGTGGTGTTCCGGCAGTGTAGGGGGTCGTGCAGGGGTGGCATTTTATGGTTTGGGGCAGTGCAGTGGTGTTCGGGCAGTGTAGGGTGTTCTGCAGGGGGTGGCGTTTTAGGGTTTGGGGAACTGCAGTGGTGTTCGGGCAGTGTAGGTTGTCGTGCAGGGGGTGGCGTTTTAGGGTTTGGGGCAGTGCAGTGGTGTTTGTGCAGTATAGGGTGTCATGCAGGGGGTAGCGTTTTAGGGTTTGGGACAGTGCAGTGGTGTTCAGGCAGTGTAGGGGGTCGTGCAGGGGGTGGTGTTTTAGTATTTGGGGAAGTGCAGTGGTTTCAGGCAGTGTAGGGTGTCGTGCAGGGGGTGGCGTTTTAGGGTTTGGGGAAGTGCAGTGGTGTTTGGGCAGTGTAGGGGTCGTGCAGGGCTGGCGTTTAAGAGTTTGGGGCAGTGCAGTGGTGTTCGGGGAGTGTAGCATGTCGTGCAGGGGGTGGCGTTTTAGGGTTTGGGGTAGTGCAGTCGTGTTCGGGCAGTGTAGGGTGTCATGCAGGGGGGGGCATTTTAGGGATTGGGGCAGTGCAGTGGTGTTTGGGCAGTGTAGGGGGCCATGCAGTGGGGTAGCGTTTTAGGGTTTAGGGCAGTGCAGTCTTGTTCAGGCAGTGTAGGGGGTCGTGCTGGGGTGGTGTTTTAGGGTTTAGGGCAGTGCAGTGGTGTTCGGGCGGTGTAGGGGGTTGTACTGCGGGTGGTGTTTTAGGGTTTAGGGCAGTGCAGTGGTGTTTGGGCAGTGTAGGGGGCCATGCTGGGGGTGGCGTTTTAGGGTTTGGGGCAGTGCAGTGTTGTTTGGGCAGTGTAGGGGGTCGTGCAGGGGTGGAATGTTATGGTTTGGGGCAGTGCAGTGGTGTTCGGGCAGTGTAGGGTGTTCTGCAGGGGTGGCGTTTTAGGGTTTGGGGAAGTGCAGTGGTGTTCGGGCAGTGTAGGGTGTCGTGCAGGGGGTGGCGTTTTAGGGTTTGGGGCAGTGCAGTGGTGTTTGTGCAGTGTAGGGTGTCATGCAGGGGGTAGCGTTTTAGGGTTTGGGACAGTGCAGTGGTGTTCAGGCAGTGTAGGGGGTCATGCAGGGGGTGGTGTTTTAGGGTTTGGGGAAGTGCAGTGGTTTCAGGCAGTGTAGGGTGTCGTGCAGGGGGTGGCGTTTTAGGGTTTGGGGATGTGCAGTGGTGTTTGGGCAGTGTAGGGGTCGTGCAGGGCTGGCGTTTAAGAGTTTGGGGCAGTGCAGTGGTGTTCGGGAAGTGTAGCATGTCGTGCAGGGGGTGGCGTTTTAGGGTTTGGGGTAGTGCAGTCGTGTTCGGGCAGTGTAGGGTGTCATGCAGGGGGGGCATTTTAGGGATTGGGGCAGTGCAGTGGTGTTTGGGCAGTGTAGGGGGTCATGCAGTGGGGTAGCGTTTTAGGGTTTAGGGCAGTGCAGTCTTGTTCGGGCAGTGTAGGGGGTCGTGCTGGGGTGGTGTTTTAGGGTTTAGGGCAGTGCAGTGGTGTTCGGGCGGTGTAGGGGGTCGTACTGGGGGTGGTGTTTTAGGGTTTAGGGCAGTGCAGTGGTGTTTGGGCAGTGTAGGGGGACATGCTGGGGGTGGCGTTTTAGGGTTTGCGGCAGTGCAGTGTTGTTTGGGCAGTGTAGGGGGTCGTGCAGCGGGTGGCGTTTTAGGTTTTGCGGCAGTGCAGTGGTGTTTGGGCAGTGTAGGGGTTGTGCAGGGGGTGGCGTTTTAGGGTTTGGGGCTGTGCAGTGGTATTCGGGCAGTGTAGGGGGTCGTGCAGGGGTTGCCTTTTAGGGTTTGGGGCAGTGCAGTGGTGTTCGGGCACTGTAGGGTGTTGTGCAGGGAGTGGCGTTTTAGGGTTTGGGGAAGTGCAGTGGTGTTCGGGCAGTGTAGGGTGTCGTGCAGGGGGTGGCGTTTTAGGGTTTGGGGCAGAGCAGTGGTGTTCGTGCAGTGTAGGGTGTCATGCAGGGGTGTAGCGTTTTAGGGTTTGGGACAGTGCAGTGGTGTTCGGGCAGTGTAGGGTGTCATGCAGGGGGTGGCGTTTTAGGGTTTGGGGCAGTGCAGTTGTGTTCGGGCAGTGTAGGGTGTCATGCAGGGGGTGGCATTTTAGGGTTTAGGGCAGTGCAGTGGTGTTCGGGCAGTGTAGGTGGTTGTGCTGGGGGTGGCGTTTTAGGGTTTAGGGCAGTGCAATTGTGTTCGGGCAGTGTAGAGGGTCATGCAGCGGGTGGCATTTTAGGGTTTGGGGCAGTGCAGTGGTGTTTGGGCAGTGTAAGGGTTGTGCAGGGGCTGGCGTTTTAGGGTTTGGGACAGTGCAGTGGTGTTCAGGCAGTGTAGGGGGTCGTGCAGGGGTGGCGTTTTATGGTTTGGGGTAGTGCAGTGTTTTTCGGGCAGTGTAGGGTGTCGTGCAGGGGGTGGCGTTTTATGGTTTTGGGAATTGCAGTGGTGTTTCGGCAGTGTAGGGGGTTGTGCAGGGGTGGCGTTTTAGGGTTTGGGGCAGTGCAGTTGTGTTCGGGCAGTGTAGGGAGTCGTGCTGGGGGTGGTGTTTTAGGGCTTAGGGCAGTGCAGTGGTGTTTTGGCAGTGTAGGGGGCCGTGCTGGGAGTGGCATTTTAGGGTTTGCGGCAGTGCAGTGGTGTTTGGGCAGTGTAGGGGGTTGTGCAGCGGGTGGCGTTTTAGGGTTTGCAGCAGTGCAGTGGTGTTTGAGCAGTGTAGGGGTTGTGCAGGGGGTGGCGTTTTAGGGTTTGGGGCAGTGCAGTGGTGTTCGGGCAGTGTAGGGGGTCATGCAGGGGTGGCATTTTAGGGTTTGGGGCAGTGCAGTGGTGTTCGGGCAGTGTAGGGTGTCGTGCAGGGGGTGGCGTTTTAGGGTTTGGGGAAGTGCAGTGCTGTTCGGGCAGTGTAGGGTGTCGTGCAGGGGGTGGCGTTTTAGGGTTTGGGGCAGTGCAGTGGTGTTTGTGCAGTGTAGGGTGTCGTGCAGGGGGTAGCGTTTTAGGGTTTGGGACAGTGCAGTGGTGTTTGGGCAGTGTAGGGGGTCGTGCTAGGGGTGGTGGTTTAGGGCAGAGCAGTAGTGTTCGGGCAGTGTAGGGGGTTGTGCAGGGGTAGTGTTTTAGGGTTTGGGGCAGTGCAGTGGTGTTCGGGCAGTGTAGGGGGTCGTGCAGGGGTTGGCGTTTTAGAGTTTGGAGCAGTGCAGTGGTGTTCGGGCAGAGTAGGGGGTTGTGCTGCTGGTGGCGTTTTGAGGTTTGCGGCAGTGCAGTGTGTTTGGGCAGTGTAGGGGTTGTGCAGGGGGTGGTGTTTTAGTGTTTGGGGCAGTGCAGTGGTGTTCGGGCAGTGTAGGGGTCGTGCAGGGGTAGGATTTTAGGGTTTAGGGCAGTGCAGTGGTGTTCGGGCTGTGTAGAGGGTCGTGCTGGGGATGGTGGTTTAGGGCAGAGCAGTGGTGTTCAGGCAGTGTAGGGGGTCGTGCAGGGGGTGGCGTTTTAGGGTTTGGGGAAGTGCAGTGGTGTTTTGGCAGTGTATGGGGTCATGCAGGGGTGGCGTTTTAGGGTTTAGGGCAGTGCAGTGGTGTTCGGGCAGTGTAGGGTGTCGTTCTGGGGGGTGGCATTTTAGGGTTTGCGGCAGTGCAGTGGTGTTCGTGCAGTGTAGGGGGTCGTGCAGGGGGTGGCGTTTTAGGGTTTGCAGCAGTGCAGTGTGTTTGGGCAGTGTAGGGGTTGTGCAGGGGGTGGTGTTTTAGGGTTTGGGGCAGTGCAGTGGTGTTCGGGCAGTGTAGGGGTCGTGCAGGGGTGGCATTTTAGGGTTTGGGGCAGTGCATTGGTGTTCGGGCAATGTAGGGTGTCGTGCAGGGGGTGGCGTTTTAGGGTTTAGGGCTGTGCAGTGGTGTTCGGGCAGTGTAGAGTGTCGTGCTGGGGGTGGCATTTTAGGGTTTAGTACAGTACAGTTGTGTTCGGGCAGTGTAGGGGGTCATGCTGGGGGTGGCATTTTAGGGTTTAGGGCAGTGCAGTGTAGTTCGGGCAGTGTAGAGGGTCGTGCTGGGGGTGGTGGTTTAGGGCAGAGCAGTAGTGTTCAGGCAGCGTAGGGGTTCGTGCAGGGGGTGGCGTTTTAGGGTTTAGGGAAGTGCAGTGGTGTTTAGGCAGTGTAGAGGTCATGCAGGGGTGGCGTTTAAGGGTTTGGGGCAGTGCAGTGGTGTTCGGGCAGTGTACGGGTTTGTGCAGGGGGTGGGGTTTTAGGGTTTGGGGCAGTGCAGTGGTGTTCGGGCAGTGTAGGGGGTCGTGCAGGGGGTGGCATTTTTTGGGTTTGGGGAATTGCAGTGGTGTTTGGGCAGTGTAGGGGGTCGTGCAGGGGTGGCATTTTACGGTTTGGGGCAGTGCAGTGTTGTTCGGTCAGTGTAGGGGGTGGCAATTTAGGGTTTGGGGAAGTGCAGGGGTGTTCAGGCAGTGTAGGGGGTCGTGCAGGGGGTAGTGTTTTAGGGTTTGGGGCAGTGCAGTGGTGTTCGGGAAGCGTAACGTGTCGTGCAGGGGGTGGCATTTTAGGGTTTGGGTAGTATAGTCGTGTTCAGGCAGTGTAGGGTGTCATGCAGGGGGTGGCGTTTTAGGGTTTGGGGCAGTGCAGTGGTGTTCAGACCGTGTAGGGTGTCGTGCAGGGGGTGGCGTTTTAGGGTTTGGGACAGTGCAGTGGTGTTCGGGCAGTGTAGGGTGTTGTGCAGGGGGTGGCGTTTTAGGGTTTGGGACATTGCAGTCGTGTTCGGGCAGTGTAGGGTGTCGTGCAGGGGGTGGCGTTTTAGAGTTTAGGGCAGTGCAGTTGTGTTCGGGCAGTGTAGGGTGTCGTGCTGGGGGTGGCATTTTAGAGTTTAGGGCAGTACAGTTGTGTTCGGGCAGTGTAGGGGGTCATGCTGGGGATGGCGTTATAGGGTTTAGGGCAGTGCAGTGTTGTTCGGGCTGTGTAGAGGGTCGTGCTGGGGTGGTGGTTTAGTGCAGAGCAGTGGTGTTCAGGCAGTGTAGGGGGTCGTGCAGGGGGTGGCGTTTTAGGGTTTGGGGAAGTGCAGTGGTGTTTTGGCAGTGTATGGGGTCATGCAGGGTTGGCGTTTTAGGGTTTAGGGCAGTACAGTTGTGTTCGGGCAGTGTAGGGGGTCATGCTGGGGGTGGCGTTATAGGGTTTAGGGTATTGCAGTGTTGTTCGGGCAGTGTAGAGGGTCGTTCTGGGGGTGGTGGTTTATGGCAGTGTAGTGGTGTTTAGGCAGTCCAGGGGTTTGTGCAGGGGGTGGTGTTTTAGGGTTTGGGGAATTGCAGTGGTGTTCGGGCAGTGTAGGGGGTCATGCAGGGGGTGGCATTTTAGGGTTTGGGGAATTGCAGTGGTGTTTGGGCAGTGTAGGGGGTCATGCAGGGGTGGCATTTTAGGGTTTGGGGCAGTGCAGTGGTGTTCGGTCAGTGTAGAGGGTGGCAATTTAGGGTTTGGGGCAGTGCAGTGGTGTTCGGGCAGTGTAGGGCGTCGTGCTGGGGGTGGTGTTTTAGGGCTTAGGTCAGTGCAGTGGTGTTTTGGCAGTGTAGGGGGCCGTGCTGGGAGTGGCATTTTAGGGTTTGCGGCAGTGCAGTGGTGTTTGGGCAGTGTAGGGGGTTGTGCAGCGGGTGGCGTTTTAGGGTTTGCAGCAGTGCAGTGGTGTTTGAGCAGTGTAGGGGTTGTGCAGGGGGTGGCGTTTTAGGGTTTGGGGCAGTGCAGTGGTGTTCGGGCAGTGTAGGGGGTCATGCAGGGGTGGCATTTTAGGGTTTGGGGCAGTGCAGTGGTGTTCGGGCAGTGTAGGGTGTCGTGCAGGGGGTGGCGTTTTAGGGTTTGGGGAAGTGCAGTGCTGTTCGGGCAGTGTAGGGTGTCGTGCAGGGGGTGGCGTTTTAGGGTTTGGGGCAGTGCAGTGGTGTTTGTGCAGTGTAGGGTGTCGTGCAGGGGGTAGCGTTTTAGGGTTTGGGACAGTGCAGTGATGTTCGGGCAGTGTAGGGTGTCGTGCAGGGGTTGGCATTTTAGGGTTTGGGGCAGTGCAGTTGTGTTCGGGCAGTGTAGGGTGTCATGCAGGGGGTGGCGTTTTAGGGTTTAGGGCAGTGCAGTGGTGTTCGGGCAGTGTAGGGCGTTGTGCTGGGGGTGGCGTTTTAGGGTTTAGGGCAGTGCAGTTGTGTTCGGGCAGTGTAGGGGGTCATGCAGCGGGTGGCATTTTAGGGTTTGGGGCAGTGCAGTGGTGTTCGGGCAGTGTAGGGGTTGTGCAGGGGCTGGCGTTTTAGGGTTTGGGGCAGTGCAGTGGTGTTCAGGCAGTGTAGGGGTCGTGCAGGGGTTGCGTTTTATGGTTTGGGGTAGTGCAGTGGTTTTTGGGCAGTGTAGGGTCTCGTGCAGGGGGTGGCGTTTTAGGGTTTGGGGAATTGCAGTGGTGTTTGGGCAGTGTAGGGGGTTTTGCAAGGGTGGCATTTTAGGGTTTGGGGCAGTGCAGTGGTGTTCGGGCAGTGTAGGGGGCGTGCAGGGGGTGGTGTTTTAGGGTTTGGGGCAGTGCAGTGGTGTTCAGGCAGTGTAGGGGGTCGTGCAGGGGGTGGCGTTTTAGGGTTTGGGGAAGTGCAGTGGTGTTCAGGCAGTGTAGGGGGTCGTGCAGGGGGTGGCGTTTTAGGGTTTGGGGAAGTGCAGTGGTGTTTCGGCAGTGTAGGGGTCGTGCAGTGGTGGCGTTTAAGGGTTTGGTGCAGTGCAGTGGTGTTCGGGCAGTGTAGGGGGTCATGCAGGGCTGGCAATTAAGGGTTTGGGGCAGTGCAGTGGTGTTCGGGAAGTGTAGCATGTCATGCAGGGGGTGGCGTTTCAGGGTTTGGGGTAGTGCAGTCGTGTTCGGGCAGTGTAGGGTGTCATGCAGGGGGTGGCATTTTAGGGTTTGGGGCAGTGCAGTGGTGTTTTGGCAGTGTAGGGGGTTGTGCTGGGGGTGGTGTTTTAGGGTTTAGGGCAGTGCAGTGGTGTTTGGGCAGTGTAGGGGGCCGTGCTGGGGGTGGCGTTTTAGGGTTTGTGGCAGTGCAGTGTTGTTTGGGCAGTGTCGGGGGTCGTGCAGCGGGTGGCGTTTTAGGGTTTGCGGCAGTGCAGTGGTGTTTGGGCAGTGTAGGGGTTGTGCAGGGCGTGGCGTTTTAGGGTTTGGGGCAGTGCAGTGGTGTTCCGGCAGTGTAGGGGGTCGTGCAGGGGTGGCATTTTATGGTTTGGGGCAGTGCAGTGGTGTTCGGGCAGTGTAGGGTGTTCTGCAGGGGGTGGCGTTTTAGGGTTTGGGGAACTGCAGTGGTGTTCGGGCAGTGTAGGGTGTCGTGCAGGGGGTGGCGTTTTAGGGTTTGGGGCAGTGCAGTGGTGTTTGTGCAGTATAGGGTGTCATGCAGGGGGTAGCGTTTTAGGGTTTGGGACAGTGCAGTGGTGTTCAGGCAGTGTAGGGGGTCGTGCAGGGGGTGGTGTTTTAGTATTTGGGGAAGTGCAGTGGTTTCAGGCAGTGTAGGGTGTCGTGCAGGGGGTGGCGTTTTAGGGTTTGGGGAAGTGCAGTGGTGTTTGGGCAGTGTAGGGGTCGTGCAGGGCTGGCGTTTAAGAGTTTGGGGCAGTGCAGTGGTGTTCGGGGAGTGTAGCATGTCGTGCAGGGGGTGGCGTTTTAGGGTTTGGGGTAGTGCAGTCGTGTTCGGGCAGTGTAGGGTGTCATGCAGGGGGGGGCATTTTAGGGATTGGGGCAGTGCAGTGGTGTTTGGGCAGTGTAGGGGGCCATGCAGTGGGGTAGCGTTTTAGGGTTTAGGGCAGTGCAGTCTTGTTCGGGCAGTGTAGGGGGTCGTGCTGGGGTGGTGTTTTAGGGTTTAGGGCAGTGCAGTGGTGTTCGGGCGGTGTAGGGGGTTGTACTGCGGGTGGTGTTTTAGGGTTTAGGGCAGTGCAGTGGTGTTTGGGCAGTGTAGGGGGCCATGCTGGGGGTGGCGTTTTAGGGTTTGGGGCAGTGCAGTGTTGTTTGGGCAGTGTAGGGGGTCGTGCAGGGGTGGAATGTTATGGTTTGGGGCAGTGCAGTGGTGTTCGGGCAGTGTAGGGTGTTCTGCAGGGGTGGCGTTTTAGGGTTTGGGGAAGTGCAGTGGTGTTCGGGCAGTGTAGGGTGTCGTGCAGGGGGTGGCGTTTTAGGGTTTGGGGCAGTGCAGTGGTGTTTGTGCAGTGTAGGGTGTCATGCAGGGGGTAGCGTTTTAGGGTTTGGGACAGTGCAGTGGTGTTCAGGCAGTGTAGGGGGTCATGCAGGGGGTGGTGTTTTAGGGTTTGGGGAAGTGCAGTGGTTTCAGGCAGTGTAGGGTGTCGTGCAGGGGGTGGCGTTTTAGGGTTTGGGGATGTGCAGTGGTGTTTGGGCAGTGTAGGGGTCGTGCAGGGCTGGCGTTTAAGAGTTTGGGGCAGTGCAGTGGTGTTCGGGAAGTGTAGCATGTCGTGCAGGGGGTGGCGTTTTAGGGTTTGGGGTAGTGCAGTCGTGTTCGGGCAGTGTAGGGTGTCATGCAGGGGGGGCATTTTAGGGATTGGGGCAGTGCAGTGGTGTTTGGGCAGTGTAGGGGGTCATGCAGTGGGGTAGCGTTTTAGGGTTTAGGGCAGTGCAGTCTTGTTCGGGCAGTGTAGGGGGTCATGCTGGGGTGGTGTTTTAGGGTTTAGGGCAGTGCAGTGGTGTTCGGGCGGTGTAGGGGGTCGTACTGGGGGTGGTGTTGTAGGGTTTAGGGCAGTGCAGTGGTGTTTGGGCAGTGTAGGGGGACATGCTGGGGGTGGCGTTTTAGGGTTTGCGGCAGTGCAGTGTTGTTTGGGCAGTGTAGGGGGTCGTGCAGCGGGTGGCGTTTTAGGTTTTGCGGCAGTGCAGTGGTGTTTGGGCAGTGTAGGGGTTGTGCAGGGGGTGGCGTTTTAGGGTTTGGGGCTGTGCAGTGGTATTCGGGCAGTGTAGGGGGTCGTGCAGGGGTTGCCTTTTAGGGTTTGGGGCAGTGCAGTGGTGTTCGGGCACTGTAGGGTGTTGTGCAGGGAGTGGCGTTTTAGGGTTTGGGGAAGTGCAGTGGTGTTCGGGCAGTGTAGGGTGTCGTGCAGGGGGTGGCGTTTTAGGGTGTGGGGCAGAGCAGTGGTGTTCGTGCAGTGTAGGGTGTCATGCAGGGGTGTAGCGTTTTAGGGTTTGGGACAGTGCAGTGGTGTTCGGGCAGTGTAGGGTGTCATGCAGGGGGTGGCGTTTTAGGGTTTGGGGCAGTGCAGTTGTGTTCGGGCAGTGTAGGGTGTCATGCAGGGGGTGGCATTTTAGGGTTTAGGGCAGTGCAGTGGTGTTCGGGCAGTGTAGGTGGTTGTGCTGGGGGTGGCGTTTTAGGGTTTAGGGCAGTGCAATTGTGTTCGGGCAGTGTAGGGGGTCATGCAGCGGGTGGCATTTTAGGGTTTGGGGCAGTGCAGTGGTGTTCGGGCAGTGTAAGGGTTGTGCAGGGGCTGGCGTTTTAGGGTTTGGGACAGTGCAGTGGTGTTCAGGCAGTGTAGGGGGTCGTGCAGGGGTGGCGTTTTATGGTTTGGGGTAGTGCAGTGGTTTTCGGGCAGTGTAGGGTGTCGTGCAGGGGGTGGCGTTTTATGGTTTTGGGAATTGCAGTGGTGTTTCGGCAGTGTAGGGGGTTGTGCAGGGGTGGCGTTTTAGGGTTTGGGGCAGTGCAGTTGTGTTCGGGCAGTGTAGGGCGTCGTGCTGGGGGTGGTGTTTTAGGGCTTAGGGCAGTGCAGTGGTGTTTTGGCAGTGTAGGGGGCCGTGCTGGGAGTGGCATTTTAGGGTTTGCGGCAGTGCAGTGGTGTTTGGGCAGTGTAGGGGGTTGTGCAGCGGGTGGCGTTTTAGGGTTTGCAGCAGTGCAGTGGTGTTTGAGCAGTGTAGGGGTTGTGCAGGGGGTGGCGTTTTAGGGTTTGGGGCAGTGCAGTGGTGTTCGGGCAGTGTAGGGGGTCATGCAGGGGTGGCATTTTAGGGTTTGGGGCAGTGCAGTGGTGTTCGGGCAGTGTAGGGTGTCGTGCAGGGGGTGGCGTTTTAGGGTTTGGGGAAGTGCAGTGCTGTTCGGGCAGTGTAGGGTGTCGTGCAGGGGGTGGCGTTTTAGGGTTTGGGGCAGTGCAGTTGTGTTTGTGCAGTGTAGGGTGTCATGCAGGGGGTAGCGTTTTAGGGTTTGGGACAGTGCAGTGGTGTTCAGGCAGTGTAGGGGGTCGTGCAGGGGGTGGTGTTTTAGGGTTTGGGGAAGTGCAGTGGTTTCAGGCAGTGTAGGGTGTCGTGCAGGGGGTGGTGTTTTAGGGTTTGGGGAAGTGCAGTGGTGTTTGGGCAGTGTAGGGGTCATGCAGGGCTGGCGTTTAAGAGTTTGGGGCAGTGCAGTGGTGTTCGGGGAGTGTAGCATGTCGTGCAGGGGGTGGCGTTTTAGGGTTTGGGGTAGTGCAGTCGTGTTCGGGCAGTGTAGGGTGTCATGCAGGGGGGGGCATTTTAGGGATTGGGGCAGTGCAGTGGTGTTTGGGCAGTGTAGGGGGTCATGCAGTGGGGTAGCGTTTTAGGGTTTAGGGCAGTGCAGTCTTGTTCGGGCAGTGTAGGGGGTCGTGCTGGGGGTGGTGTTTTAGGGTTTAGGGCAGTGCAGTGGTGTTCGGGCGGTGTAGGGGTCGTACTGGGGGTGGTGTTTTAGGGTTTAGGGCAGTGCAGTGGTGTTTGGGCAGTGTAGGGGGCCATGCTGGGGGTGGCGTTTTAGGGTTTGCGGCAGTGCAGTGTTGTTTGGGCAGTGTAGGGGGTCGTGCAGCGGGTGGCGTTTTAGGTTTTGCGGCAGTGCAGTGGTGTTTGGGCAGTGTAGGGGTTGTGCAGGGGGTGGCGTTTAAGGGTTTGGGGCAGTGCAGTGGTATTCGGGCAGTGTAGGGGGTCGTGCAGGGGTGGCATTTTAGGGTTTGGGGCAGTGCAGTGGTGTTCGGGCACTGTAGGGTGTTGTGCAGGGAGTGGCATTTTAGGATTTGGGGCAGAGCAGTGGTGTTCGTGCAGTGTAGGGTGTGATGCAGGGGTGTAGCGTTTTAGGGTTTGGGACAGTGCAGTGGTGTTTGGGCAGTGTAGGGGGCCGTGCTGGGGGTGGCGTTTTAGGGTTTGCGGCAGTGCAGTGTTGTTTGGGCAGTGTCGGGGGTCGTGCAGCGGGTGGCGTTTTAGGGTTTGCGGCAGTGCAGTTGTGTTTGGGCAGTGTAGGGGTTGTGCAGGGCGTGGCGTTTTAGGGTTTGGGGCAGTGCAGTGGTGTTCCGGCAGTGTAGGGGGTCGTGCAGGGGTGGCATTTTATGGTTTGGGGCAGTGCAGTGGTGTTCGGGCAGTGTAGGGTGTTCTGCAGGGGGTGGCGTTTTAGGGTTTGGGGAACTGCAGTGGTGTTCGGGCAGTGTAGGGTGTCGTGCAGGGGGTGGCGTTTTAGGGTTTGGGGCAGTGCAGTGGTGTTTGTGCAGTGTAGGGTGTCATGCAGGGGGTAGCGTTTTAGGGTTTGGGACAGTGCAGTGGTGTTCAGGCAGTGTAGGGGGTCGTGCAGGGGGTGGTGTTTTAGTATTTGGGGAAGTGCAGTGGTTTCAGGCAGTGTAGGGTGTCGTGCAGGGGGTGGCGTTTTAGGGTTTGGGGAAGTGCAGTGGTGTTTGGGCAGTGTAGGGGTCATGCAGGGCTGGCGTTTAAGAGTTTGGGGCAGTGCAGTGGTGTTCGGGGAGTGTAGCATGTCGTGCAGGGGTGGCGTTTTAGGGTTTGGGGTAGTGCAGTCGTGTTCGGGCAGTGTAGGGTGTCATGCAGGGGGGGGCATTTAAGGGATTGGGGCAGTGCAGTGGTGTTTGGGCAGTGTAGGGGGCCATGCAGTGGGGTAGCGTTTTAGGGTTTAGGGCAGTGCAGTCTTGTTCGGGCAGTGTAGGGGGTCGTGCTGGGGTGGTGTTTTAGGGTTTAGGGCAGTGCAGTGGTGTTCGGGCGGTGTAGGGGGTTGTACTGGGGGTGGTGTTTTAGGGTTTAAGGCAGTGCAGTGGTGTTTGGGCAGTGTAGGGGGCCATGCTGGGGGTGGCGTTTTAGGGTTTGGGGCAGTGCAGTGTTGTTTGGGCAGTGTAGGGGGTCGTGCAGGGGTGGAATTTTATGGTTTGGGGCAGTGCAGTGGTGTTCGGGCAGTGTAGGGTGTTCTGCAGGGGGTGGCGTTTTAGGGTTTGGGGAAGTGCAGTGGTGTTCGGGCAGTGTAGGGTGTCGTGCAGGGGGTGGCGTTTTAGGGTTTGGGGCAGTGCAGTGGTGTTTGTGCAGTGTAGGGTGTCATGCAGGGGGTAGCGTTTTAGGGTTTGGGACAGTGCAGTGGTGTTCAGGCAGTGTAGGGGGTCGTGCAGGGGGTGGTGTTTTAGGGTTTGGGGAAGTGCAGTGGTTTCAGGCAGTGTAGGGTGTCGTGCAGGGGGTGGCGTTTTAGGGTTTGGGGATGTGCAGTGGTGTTTGGGTAGTGTAGGGGTCGTGCAGGGCTGGCGTTTAAGAGTTTGGGGCAGTGCAGTGGTGTTCGGGAAGTGTAGCATGTCGTGCAGGGGGTGGCGGTTTAGGGTTTGGGGTAGTGCAGTCGTGTTCGGGCAGTGTAGGGTGTCATGCATGGGGGGCATTTTAGGGATTGGGGCAGTGCAGTGATGTTTGGGCAGTGTAGGGGGTCATGCAGTGGGGTAGCGTTTTAGGGTTTAGGGCAGTGCAGTCTTGTTCGGGAAGTGTAGGGGGTCGTGCTGGGGTGGTGTTTTAGGGTTTAGGGCAGTGCAGTGGTGTTCGGGCGGTGTAGGGGGTCGTACTGGGGGTGGTGTTTTAGGGTTTAGGGCAGTGCAGTGGTGTTTGGGCAGTGTAGGGGGACATGCTGGGGGTGGCGTTTTAGGGTTTGCGGCAGTGCAGTGTTGTTTGGGCAGTGTAGGGGGTCGTGCAGCGGGTGGCGTTTTAGGTTTTGCGGCAGTGCAGTGGTGTTTGGGCAGTGTAGGGTGTCATGCAGGGGTGTAGCGTTTTAGGGTTTGGGACAGTGCAGTGGTGTTCGGGCAGTGTAGGGTGTCATGCAGGGGGTGGCGTTTTAGGGTTTGGGGCAGTGCAGTTGTGTTCGGGCAGTGTAGGGTGTCGTGCAGGGGGTGGCGTATTAGGGTTTGGGGCAGAGCAGTGGTGTTCTTGCAGTGTAGGGTGTCATGCAGGGGTGTAGCGTTTTAGGGTTTGGGACAGTGCAGTGGTGTTCGGGCAGTGTAGGGTGTCATGCAGGGGGTGGCGTTTTAGGGTTTGGGGCAGTGCAGTTGTGTTCGGGCAGTGTAGGGTGTCATGCAGGGGGTGGCATTTTAGGGTTTAGGGCAGTGCAGTGGTGTTCGGGCAGTGTAGGTGGTTGTGCTGGGGGTGGCGTTTTAGGGATTAGGGCAGTGCAATTGTGTTCGGGCAGTGTAGGGGGTCATGCAGCGGGTGGCATTTTAGGGTTTGGGGCAGTGCAGTGGTGTTCGGGCAGTGTAAGGGTTGTGCAGGGGCTGGCGTTTTAGGGTTTGGGACAGTGCAGTGGTGTTCAGGCAGTGTAGGGGGTCGTGCAGGGGTGGCGTTTTATGGTTTGGGGTAGTGCAGTGGTTTTCGGGCAGTGTAGGGTGTCGTGCAGGGGGTGGCGTTTTATGGTTTTGGGAATTGCAGTGGTGTTTCGGCAGTGTAGGGGGTTGTGCAGGGGTGGCGTTTTAGGGTTTGGGGCAGTGCAGTTGTGTTCGGGCAGTGTAGGGCGTCGTGCTGGGGGTGGTGTTTTAGGGCTTAGGGCAGTGCAGTGGTGTTTTGGCAGTGTAGGGGGCCGTGCTGGGAGTGGCATTTTAGGGTTTGCGGCAGTGCAATGGTGTTTGGGCAGTGTAGGGGGTTGTGTAGCGGGTGGCGTTTTAGGGTTTGCAGCAGTGCAGTGGTGTTTGAGCAGTGTAGGGGTTGTGCAGGGGGTGGCGTTTTAGGGTTTGGGGCAGTGCAGTGGTGTTCGGGCAGTGTAGGGGGTCATGCAGGGGTGGCATTTTAGGGTTTGGGGCAGTGCAGTGGTGTTCGGGCGGTGTAGGGTGTCGTGCAGGGGGTGGCGTTTTAGGGTTTGGGGAAGTGCAGTGCTGTTCGGGCAGTGTAGGGTGTCATGCAGGGGGTGGCGTTTTAGGGTTTGGGGCAGTGCAGTGGTGTTTGTGCAGTGTAGGGTGTCGTGCAGGGGGTAGCGTTTTAGGGTTTGGGACAGTGCAGTGATGTTCGGGCAGTGTAGGGTGTCGTGCAGGGGGTGGCGTTTTAGGGTTTGGGGCAGTGCAGTTGTGTTCGGGCAGTGTAGGGTGTCATGCAGGGGGTGGCGTTTTAGGGTTTAGGGCAGTGCAGTGGTGTTCGGGCAGTGTAGGGGGTTGTGTTGGGGGTGGCGTTTTAGGGTTTAGGGCAGTGCAGTTGTGTTCGGGCAGTGTAGGGGGTCATGCAGCGGGTGGCATTTTAGGGTTTGGGGCAGTGCAGTGGTGTTCGGGCAGTGTAGGGGTTGTGCAGGGGCTGGCGTTTTAGGGTTTTGGGCAGTGCAGTGGTGTTCAGGCAGTGTAGGGGTCATGCAGGGGTTGCGTTTTATGGTTTGGGGTAGTGCAGTGGTTTTCGGGCAGTGTAGGGTCTCGTGCAGGGGGTGGCGTTTTAGGGTTTGGGGAATTGCAGTGGTGTTTGGGCAGTGTAGGGGGTTTTGCAAGGGTGGCATTTTAGGGTTTGGGGCAGTGCAGTGGTGTTCGGGCAGTGTAGGGGGCGTGCAGGGGGTGGTGTTTTAGGGTTTGGGGCAGTGCAGTGGTGTTCAGGCAGTGTAGGGGGTCGTGCAGGGGGTGGCGTTTTAGGGTTTGGGGAAGTGCATTGCTGTTCAGGCAGTGTAGGGGTTCGTGCAGGGGGTGGCGTTTTAGGGTTTGGGGAAGTGCAGTGGTGTTTCGGCAGTGTAGGGGTCGTGCAGTGGTGGCGTTTAAGGGTTTGGTGCAGTGCAGTGGTGTTCGGGCAGTGTAGGGGGTCGTGCAGGGCTGGCGTTTAAGTGTTTGGGGCAGTGCAGTGGTGTTCGGGAAGTGTAGCATGTCGTGCAGGGGGTGGCGTTTCAGGGTTTGGGGTAGTGCAGTCGTGTTTGGGCAGTGTAGGGTGTCATGCAGGGGGTGGCGTTTTAGGGTTTGGGGCAGCGCAGTGATGTTTGGGCAGTGTAGGGGGTCATGCAGGGGGGTAGCGTTTTAGGGTTTAGGGCAGTGCAGTCTTGTTCGGTCAGTGTAGGGGGTCGTGCTGGGGTGGTGTTTTAGGGTTTAGGGCAGTGCAGTGGTGTTTGGGCAGTGTAGGGGGCCGTGCTGGGGGTGGCGTTTTAGGGTTTGCGGCAGTGCAGTGTTGTTTGGGCAGTGTCGGGGGTCGTGCAGCGGGTGGCGTTTTAGGGTTTGCGGCAGTGCAGTGGTGTTTGGGCAGTGTAGGGGTTGTGCAGGGGGTGGCGTTTTAGGGATTGGGGCAGTGCTGTGGTGTTCCGGCAGTGTAGGGGGTCGTGCAGGGGTGGCATTTTATGGTTTGGGGCAGTGCAGTGGTGTTCGGGCAGTGTAGGGTGTTCTGCAGGGGGTGGCGTTTTAGGGTTTGGGGAAGTGCAGTGGTGTTCGGGCAGTATAGGGTGTCGTGCAGGGGGTGGCGTTTTAGGGTTTGGGGCAGTGCAGTGGTGTTTGTGCAGTGTAGGGTGTCATGCAGGGGGTAGCGTTTTAGGGTTTGGGACAGTGCAGTGGTGTTCAGGCAGTGTAGGGGGTCGTGCAGGGGGTGGTGTTTTAGGGTTTGGGGAAGTGCAGTGGTTTCAGGCAGTGTAGGGTGTCGTGCAGGGGGTGGCGTTTTAGGGTTTGGGGAAGTGCAGTGGTGTTTGGGCAGTGTAGGGGTCATGCAGGGCTGGCGTTTAAGAGTTTGGGGCAGTGCAGTGGTGTTCGGGGAGTGTAGCATGTCGTGCAGGGGGTGGCGTTTTAGGGTTTGGGGTAGTGCAGTCGTGTTCGGGCAGTGTAGGGTGTCATGCAGGGGGGGGCATTTTAGGGATTGGGGCAGTGCAGTGGTGTTTGGGCAGTGTAGGGGGTCAGGCAGTGGGGTAGCGTTTTAGGGTTTAGGGCAGTGCAGTCTTGTTCGGGCAGTGTAGGGGGTCGTGCTGGGGGTGGTGTTTTAGGGTTTAGGGCAGTGCAGTGGTGTTCGGGCGGTGTAGGGGTCGTACTGGGGGTGGTGTTTTAGGGTTTAGGGCAGTGCAGTGGTGTTTGGGCAGTGTAGGGGGCCATGCTGGGGGTGGCGTTTTAGGGTTTGCGGCAGTGCAGTGTTGTTTGGGCAGTGTAGGGGGTCGTGCAGCGGGTGGCGTTTTAGGTTTTGCGGCAGTGCAGTGGTGTTTGGGCAGTGTAGGGGTTGTGCAGGGGGTGGCGTTTAAGGGTTTGGGGCAGTGCAGTGGTATTCGGGCAGTGTAGGGGGTCGTGCAGGGGTGGCATTTTAGGGTTTGGGGCAGTGCAGTGGTGTTCGGGCACTGTAGGGTGTTGTGCAGGGAGTGGCGTTTTAGGGTTTGGGGAAGTGCAGTGGTGTTCGGGCAGTGTAGGGTGTCGTGCAGGGGGTGGCGTTTTAGGGTTTGGGGCAGAGCAGTGGTGTTCGTGCAGTGTAGGGTGTGATGCAGGGGTGTAGCGTTTTAGGGTTTGGGACAGTGCAGTGGTGTTCGGGCAGTGTAGGGTGTCGTGCAGGGTGTGGCGTTTTAGGGTTTGGGGCAGTGCAGTTGTGTTCGGGCAGTGTAGGGTGTCATGCAGGGGGTGGCATTTTAGGGTTTAGGGCAGTGCAGTGGTGTTCGGGCAGTGTAGGTGGTTGTGCTGGGGGTGGTGTTTTAGGGTTTAGGGCAGTGCAATTGTGTTCGGGCAGTGTAGGGGGTCATGCAGCGGGTGGCATTTTAGGATTTGGGGCAGTGCAGTGGTGTTCGGGCAGTGTAAGGGTTGTGCAGGGGCTGGCGTTTTAGGGTTTGGGACAGTGCAGTGGTGTTCAGGCAGTGTAGGGGGTCGTGCAGGGGTGGCGTTTTATGGTTTGGGGTAGTGCAGTGGTTTTCAGGCAGTGTAGGGTGTCGTGCAGGGGGTAGCGTTTTATGGTTTTGGGAATTGCAGTGGTGTTTCGGCAGTGTAGGGGGTTGTGCAGGGGTGGCGTTTTAGGGTTTGGGGCAGTGCAGTTGTGTTCGGGCAGTGTAGGGTGTCATGCAGGGGGTGGCGTTTTAGGGTTTAGGGCAGTACAGTGGTGTTCGGGCAGTGTATGTGGTTGTGCTGGGGGTGGCGTTTTAGGGTTTAGGGCAGTGCAGTTGTGTTCGGGCAGTGGAGGGGGTCATGCAGCGGGAGGCATTTTAGGGTTTGGGGCAGTGCAGTGGTGTTCGGGCAGTGTAGGGGTTGTGCAGGGGCTGGCGTTTTAGGGTTTGGGGCAGTGCAGTGGTGATCAGGCAGTGTAGGGGGTCGTGCAGGGGTGGCGTTTTATGGTTTGGGGTAGTGCAGTGGTTTTCGGGCAGTGTAGGGTGTCGTGCAGGGGGTGGCGTTTTAGGGTTTTGGGAATTGCAGTGGTGTTTGGGCAGTGAAGGGTGTTGTGCAGGGGTGGCGTTTTAGGGTTTGGGGCAGTGCAGTGGTGTTCGTTCAGTGTAGGGGGTGGCAATTTAGGGTTTGGGGCAGTGCAGTCGTGTTAAGGCAGTATAGGGGGTCGTGCAGCGAGTGGTGTTTTAGGGTTTGGGGCAGTGCAGTGGTGTTCGGGAAGTGTAGCATGTCGTGCAGGGGGTGGCGTTTTAGGGTTTGGGGTAGTGTAGTGGTGTTCGGGCAGTGTAGGGGGTCGTGTAGGGGGAGGCGTTTTGGGTTTGGGGCAGTGCAGTGGTGTTGGGGCAGTGTAGGGGGTCGTGCTGGGGGTGGTGTTTTAGGGTTTATGGCAGTGCAGTGGTATTTGGGCAGTGTAGGGGGTCGTGCTGGGGGTGGTGGTTTAGGGCAGAGCAGTAGTGTTCGGGGAGTGTAGGGGGTTGTGCAGGGGGTACCTTTTTTGGGTTTGGGGCAGTGCAGTGGTATTCGGGCAGTGTAGGGGGTCGTGCTGGGGGTGGTGTTTTAGGGTTTCGGGCAGTGCAGTGGTGTTTGGGCAGTGTAATGGGTTGTGCTGGGGGTGGTGGTTTAGGGCAGAGCAGTAGTGTTCGGGCAGTGTAGGGGGTTGTGCAGGGGGTAGCGTTTTAGGATTTGGGGTAGTGCAGTGGTGGTCAGGCAGTGTAGGGGGTCGTGCAGGGGGTGGCATTTTAGGGTTTGGGTCAGTGCAGTTGTGTTCGGGCAGTGTAGGGTGTCATGCAGGGGGTGGCGTTTTAGGGTTTAGGGCAGTGCAGTGGGGTTCGGGCAGTGTAGGTGGTTGTGCTGGGGGTGGCGTTTTAGGGTTTAGGGCAGTGCAGTTGTGTTCGGGCAGTGTAGGGGGTCATACAGCGGGTAGCATTTTAGGGTTTGGGGCAGTGCAGTGGTGTTCGGGCAGTGTAGGGGTTGTGCAGGGGCTGGTGTTTTAGGGTTTGGGGCAGTGCAGTGGTGGTCAGGCAGTGTAGGGGGTCATGCAGGGGTGGCGTTTTATGGTTTGGGGTAGTGCAGTGGTTTTCGGGCAGTGTAGGGTGTCGTGCAGGGGGTGGCGTTTTATGGTTTTGGGAATTGCAGTGGTGTTTTGGCAGTGTAGGGGGTTGTGCAGGGGTGGCGTTTTAGGGTTTGGGGCAGTGCAGTTGTGTTCGGGCAGTGTAGGGTGTCATGCAGGGGGTGGCGATTTAGGGTTTAGGGCAGTACAGTGCTGTTCGGGCAGTGTATGTGGTTGTGCTGGGGGTGGCGTTTTAGGGTTTAGGGCAGTGCCGTTGTGTTCGGGCAGTGTAGGGGGTCATGCAGCGGGAGGCATTTTAGGGTTTGGGGCAGTGCAGTGGTGTTCGGGCAGTGTAGGGGTTGTGCAGGGGCTGGCGTTTTAGGGTTTGGGGCAGTGCAGTGGTGCTCAGGCAGTGTAGGGGGTCGTGCAGGGGTGGCGTTTTATGGTTTGGGGTATTGCACTGGTTTTCGGGCAGTGTAGGGTATCGTGCAGAGGGTGGCGTTTTAGGGTTTTGGGAATTGCAGTGGTGTTTGGGCAGTGTAGGGGGTTGTGCAGGGGTGGCGTTTTAGGGTTTGGGGCAGTGCAGTGGTGTTCGTTAAGTGTAGGGGGTGGCAATTTAGGGTTTGGGGCAGTGCAGTCGTGTTAAGGCAGTGTAGGGGGTCGTGCAGCGGGTGGTGTTTTAGGGTTTGGGGCTGTGCAGTGGTGTTCGGGAAGTGTAGCATGTCGTGCAGGGGGTGGCGTTTTAGGGTTTGGGGTAGTGCAGTGGTGTTCGGGCAGTGTAGGGGGTCGTGTAGGGGGAGGCGTTTTGGGGTTTGGGGCAGTGCAGTGGTGTTCGGGGCAGTGTAGGGGGTCGTGCTGGGGTGGTGTTTTAGGGTTTATGGCAGTGCAGTGGTGTTTGGGCAGTGTAGGGGGTCTTGCTGGGGGTGGTGGTTTAGGGCAGAGCAGTAGTTTTCGGGCAGCGTAGGGGGTTGTGCAGGGGGTACCTTTTTAGGGTTTGGGGCAGTGCAGTGGTGTTCGGGCAGTGTAGGGGGTCGTGCTGGGGGTGGTGTTTTAGGGTTTATGGCAGTGCAGTGGTGTTTGGGCAATGTAGGGGTCGTGCTGGGGGTGGTGGTTTAGGGCAGAGCAGTAGTGTTCGGGCAGCGTAGGGGGTTGTGCAGGGGGTACCTTTTTAGGGTTTGGGGCAGTGCAGTCGTGTTCGGGCAGTGTAGGGGGTCGTGCTGGGGGTGGTGTTTTAGGGTTTAGGGCACTGCAGTGGTGTTTGGGCAGTGTAGGGGGTCGTGCTGGGGGTGGTGGTTTAGGGCAGAGCAGTAGTGTTCGGGCAGTGTAGTGGGTTGTGCAGGGGGTAGTGTTTTAGGGTTTGGGGCAGTGCAGTGGTGTTCGGGCAGTGTAGGGGGTCGTGCAGGGGGTGGCGTTTTAGGGTTTGGATCAGTGTAGTGGTGTTTGGGCAGTGTAGGGGGTTGTGCAGCTGGTGGCGTTTTAGGGTTTGAGGCAGTGCAGTGGTGTTTGGGCAGTGTAGGGGTTGTGCAGGGGGTGTTGTTTTAGGGTTTGGGGCAGTGCAGTGGTGTTCGGGCAGTGTAGGGGGTCGTGCCAGGGTGGCATTTTTGGGTTTGGGGCAGTGCAGTGGTGTTCGGGCAGTGTAGGGTGTCATGCAGGGGGTGGCGTTTTAGGGTTTGGGGCAGTGCAGTGGTTTTCGGGCAGTGTAGGGTGTCGTGCAAGGGGTGGCATTTTAGGGATTGCGGCAGTGCAGTGGTGTTCGTGCAGTGTAGGGTGTCGTGCAGGGGGTGGCGTTTTAGGGTTTGGGACAGTGCAGTGGTGTTCAGGCAGTGTAGGGTGTCGTGCAGGGGGTGGCGTTTTAGGGTTTGGGGCAGTGCAGTCGTGTTCGGGCAGTGTAGGGTGTCGTGCAGGGGGTGGCGTTTTAGGGTTTAGGGAAGTGCAGTGGTGTAAGGGCAGTGTAGGAGGTTGTGCTAGGGGTGGTGTTTAAGGGTTTAGGGCAGTGCATTTGTGTTCGGGCAGTGTAGGGGTTCATGCAGCGGGTGGCGTTTTCGGGTTTGGGGCAGTGCAGTGGTGTTCGGGCAGTGTAGGGGTTGTGCGGGGGCTGGCGTTTTAGGCTTTGGGGCAGTGCAGTGGTGTTTGGGAAGTGTAGGGGGTCGTGCAGGGGTGGCGTTTTATGGTTTGCGGCAGTGCAGTGGTGTTCGGGCAGTGTACGGTGTCGTGCAGGGCGTGGCGTTTTAGGGTTTGGGCAGTGCAGTGGTGTTCGGGCAGTGTAGGGTGTCCTACAGGGGGTGGCGTTTTAGGGTTTGGGACAGTGCAGTGGTGTTCGGGCAGTGTAGGGTGTTGTGCAGGGGATGGCGTTTTAGGGTTTGGGGCAGTGCAGTCGTGTTCGGGAAGCGTAACGTGTCGTGCAGGGGAGGGCATTTTAGGGTTTGGGTTGTGCAGCCGTGTTCGGGCAGTGTAGGGTGTCATGCAGGGGTGGAGTTTTAGGGTTTGGGGCAGTGCAGTGGTGTTCAGGCCATGTAGGGTGTCGTGCAGGGGGTGGCGCTTTAGGGTTTGGGACATTGCAGTGGTGTTCGGGCAGTGTAGGGTGTTGTGCAGGGGGTGGCGTTTTAGGGTTTGGGGCAGTGCAGTCGTGTTCGGGCAGTGTAGGGTGTCATGCAGGGGGTGGCGTTATAGGGTTTAGGGGAGTGCAGTGCTGTTCGGGCAGTGTAGGGTGTCGTGCTGGGGGTGGCATTTTAGGGTTTAGGGCAGTACAGTTGTGTTCGGGCAGTGTAGGGGGTCATGCTGGGGGTGGCGTTTTAGGGTTTAGGGCAGTGCAGTGTTGTTCGGGCAGTGTAGAGGGTCGTGCTGGGGGTGGTGGTTTAGGGCAGAGCAGTGGTGTTCAGGCAGTGTAAGGGGTCATGCAGGGGGTGGCGTTTTAGGGTTTGGGGAAGTGCAATGGTGTTTGGGCAGTGTAGGGGTCATGCAGGGGTGGCGTTTAAGGGTTTAAGGCAGTGCAGTGGTGTTCGGGCAGCGCAGGGGTTTGTGCAGGGGGTGGTGTTTTAGGGTTTGGGGCAGTGCAGTGGTGTTCGGGCAGTGTAGGGGGTCGTGCAGGGGGTGGCATTTTAGGGTTTGGGGAATTGCAGTGGTATTTGGGCAGTGTACGGGGTCGTGCAGGGGTGGCATTTTAGGGTTTGGGGCAGTGCAGTGGTTTTCGGTCAGTGTAGGGGGTGGCAGTATAGGGTTTGGGGCAGTGCAGTGGTGTTCAGGCAGTGTAGGGGGTCGTGCAGGGGAGGTGTTTTAGGGTTTGGGGCAGTGCAGTGGTGTTCGGGAAGTGTAACGTGTCGTGCAGGGGGTGGCGTTTTAGGGTTTGGGGTAGTGCAGTCGTGTTCGGGCAGTGTAGGGTGTCATGCAGGGGGTGGCGTTTTAGGGTTTGGGGCAGTGCAGTGGTGTTCGGGCAGTATAGGGGGTCTTGCAGGGGGGTAGTGTTTTGCGGATTAGGGCAGTGCAGTGGTGTTTGGGCAGTGTAGGCAGTCGTGCTGGGGGTGGTGTTTTAGGGTTTAGGGCAGTGCAGTGGTGTTCGGGCAGTGTAGGTGGTCGTGCTGGGGGTGGTGGTTTAGGGCAGAGCAGTGGTGTTCGGGTAGTGTAGGGGGTCATGCAGGGGTGGTGTTTTAGGGTTTAGGGCAGTGCAGTGTTGTTCGGGCATTGTAGGGGGTCATGCAGGGGGTGGTGTTTTAGGGTTTGGGGCTGTGCTGTGGTGTTCGAACAGTGTAGGAGGTCATGCAGGGGGGGTGTTTTAGGGTTTGGGGCAGTGCAGTGGTGTTCGGGCAGTGTAGGGGGTCGTGCAGGGGGTGGTGTTTTAGGGTTTGGGGCAGTGCAGTGGTGTTCGGGCAGTGCAGGACGTCATGCAGGGGGTGGCGTTTTAGGGATTGGGGAAGTGCAGTGGTGTTTGGGCAGTGTAGGGGGTCATGCAGGGGTAGCGTTTTAGGGTTTGGGGCAGTGCAGTGCTTTTCGGGCAGTGTAGGAGGTGGCAACTTAGGGTTTGGTGCAGTGCAGTGGGGTTTTGGCAGTGGAGGGGATCGTGCAGGGGGTAGATTTTTAGGGTTTGGGCAGTGCGGTGGTGTTCGGGCAGTGTAGGGGGTCGTGCAGCGGGTGGCGTTTTAGGGTTTGCGGCAGTGCAGTGGTGTTCAGGCAATGTAGGGGTTGTGCAGGGGGTGACATTTTAGGGTTTGGGGCAGTGCAGTGGTGTTCGGGCAGTGTAGGGGGTCGTGCAGGGGTGGCATTTTAGGGTTTGGCGCAGTGCAGTGGTGTTCGGGCAATGTAGGGAGTCATGCAGGGGGTGGCATTTTAGGGTTTGGGGCAGTGCAGTGGTGTACGGGCAGTGTAGGGTGTAGTGCAGGGGGTGGCGTTTTTAGGGTTTGGGGCAGTGCAGTGGTGTTCGGGCAGTGTAGGGTGTCGTGCAGGGGGTGGCGTTTTAGGGTTTGGGACAGTGCAGTGGTGTTCGGGCAGTGTAGGGTGTCGTGCAGGGGGTGGCATTTTTGGGTTTGGGGCAGTGCAGTTGTGTTCGGGCAGTGTAGGGTGTCGTGAAGGGGGTGGCGTTTTAGGGATTGGGTCAGTGCAGTTGTGTTCGGGCAGTGTAGGGTGTCGTGCAGGGGGTGGCGTTTTAGGGTTTGGGGCCGTGCAGTTGTGTTCGGGCAGTGTAGGGGGTGGCAATTTAGGGTTTGGGGCAGTGCAGTGGTGTTCAGGCAGTGTAGGTGGTTGTGCAGGGGGTGGCTTTTTAGGTTTTGTGGCAGTGCAGTGGTGTTCGGGCAGTGTAGGGGGTTGTGCAGGGGGTGGCGTTTTGGGGTTTGGGGCAGTGCAGTGGTGTTCGGGCAGTGTAGGGGGTCGTGCTGGGGGTGGTGTTTTAGGGTTTAGGGCAGTGCAGTGGTGTTTGGGCAGTGTAGGGGGTCGTGCTGGGGGTGGTGGTTTAGGGCAGAGCAGTAGTGTTCGGGCAGTGTAGGGGGTTGTGCAGGGGGTAGCATTTTAGGGTTTGGGGCAGTGCAGTGGTGTTCGGGCAGTGTAGGGGGTCATGCAGGGGGTGGCGTTTTAGGGTTTGGAGCAGTGCAGTGGTGTTCGGGCAGTGTAGGGGGACGTGCAGCTGGTGGCGTTTTAGGGTTTGGGGCAGTGCAGTGGTGTTCGGGCAGTGTAGGGTGTCGTGAACGGGTGGCATTTTAGGGATTGCGGCAGTGCAGTGGTGGTCGAGCAGTGTAGGGTGTCGTGCAGGGGGTGTCGTTTTAGGGTTTGGGACAGTGCAGTGGTGTTCAGGCAGTGTAGGGTGTTGTGCAGGGGGTGGCGTTTTAGGGTTTGGGGCAGTGCAGTCGTGTTCGGGCAGTTGAGGGTGTCGTGCAGGAGGTGGCATTTTAGGGTTTAGGGAAGTGCAGTGTTGTTCGGGCAGTATAGGGGGTCGGGCTAGGGGTGGTGTTTTAGGGTTTAGGGCAGTGCAGTTGTGTTCGGGCAGTGTAGGGGGTCATGCAGCGGGTGGCGTTTTAGGGTTTGGGGCAGTGCATTGGTGTTCAGGCAGTGTAGGGGTTGTGCAGGGGCTGGCGTTTTATGGTTTGGAACAGTGCAGTGGTGTTCGGGCAGTGTAGGGGGTCGTGCAGGGGTGGCATTTTATGGTTTGCGGCAGTTCAGTGGTGTTCGAGCAGTGTAGGGTGTCGTGCAGGGCGTGACGTTTTAGGGTTTGGGGCAGTGCAGTGGTGTTCGGGCAGTGTAGGGTGTCATGCAGGGGGTGGCGTTTTAGGGTTTGGGACAGTGCAGTGGTGTTCGGGCAGTGTAGGATGTTGTGCAGGAGGTGGCGTTTTTGGGTTTGGGGCAGTGCAGTCATGTTCGGACAGTGTAGGGTATTGTGCAGGGGGTGGCGTTTTAGGGTTTTGGGCAGTGCAGTCGTGTTCGGGCAGTGTAGGGTGTCGTGCTGGGGGTGGCATTTTAGGGTTTAGGGCAGTACAGTTGTGTTCGGGCAGTGTAGGAGGTCATGCTGGGGTGGCATTTTAGGGTTTAGGGCAGTGCAGTGTTGTTCGGGCAGTGTAGAGGGTCGTGCTGGGGGTGGTGGTTTAGGCCAGAATCAGTGGTGTTCAGGCAGTGTAGAGGGTCGTGCAGGGGGTGGTGTTTTAAGGATTGGGGAAGTGCAGTGGTGTTTGGGCAGTGTAGAGGTCATGCAGGGGTGGCATTTAAGGGTTTGGGGCAGTGCAGTGGTGTTCGGGCAGTGTATTGGTTTGTGCAGGGGGTGGTGTTTTAGGGTTTTGGGCAGTGCAGTGGTGTTCGTGCAGTGTAGGGGTCGTGCAGGGGGAGGCAATTTTTGGGTTTGGGGAATTGCAGTGGTGCTTGGGCAGTGTAGGGGGTCGTGCAGGGGTGGCATTTTAGGGTTTGGGGCAGTGCAGTGGTGTTCGGTCAGTGTAGGGGGTGGCAATTTAGGGTTTGGGGCAGTGCAGTGGTGTTCAGGCAGTGTAGGGGGTCGTGCTGGGGGTGTTGTTTTAGGGTTTGGGGCAGTGCAGTGGTGTTTGGGAAGCGTAATGTGTCGTGCAGGGGGTGGCGTTTGAGGGTTTGGGGTAGTGCAGTCGTGTTCGGGCAGTGTAGGGTGTCATGCAGGGGCTGGCGTTTTAGGGTTTGCGGCAGTGTAGTGGTGTTCAGGCCGTGTAGGGTGTCGTGCAGGGGGTGCCGTTTTAGGGTTTGGGACAGTGCAGTGGTGTTCGGGCAGTGTAGGGTGTTGTGCAGGGGGTGGCGTTTTAGGGTTTGGGGCAGAGCAGTCGTGTTCGGGCAGTGTAGGGTGTCGTGCAGGGGGTGGCGTTTTAGGGTTTAGGGCAGTGCAGTGGTGTTCGGGCAGTGTAGGGTGTCGTGCTGCGTGTGGCATTTTAGGGTTTAGGGCAGTACAGTTGTGTTCGGGCAGTGTAGGGGGTCATGCTGGGGGTGTCGTTTTAGGGTTTAGGGCAGTGCAGTGTTGTTCGGGAAGTGTAGGGGGTCGTGCTGGGAGTGGTGGTTTAGGGCAGAGCAGTGGTGTTCAGGCAGTGTAGGGGATCGTGCAGGGGGTGGCGTTTTAGGGTTTGGGGAAGTGCAGTGGTGTTTGGGCAGTGTTAGAAATGGGATTTCTGGTTGGCTAGGGCTTTCGCCAAAGCCAGGCAGAAACCACCACTCTAGTCAGGGCTGGGGAGCTACACGCCAAAGATAACCCCTGCTCACCCCCTTGGTAGCTTGGCACGAGCAGTCAGGCTTATCCCGGAGGCAATGTGTAAAGCGTTTGCGCGCGCACAGAGCAACAACACCCTAGGCCCACCATAAAGGAAACTCCACACAAGGTTATATATAAAAATAGCCTTTGTATTATACCAAAACACATTAGATAAAAACACACACTTTACAATGTGCCAACAGGCACGGGCAGAATTTACAGGGGATATGTACAAGACAGGGCCACCTGGACCACTGTCAGGAATCAGCACTTTTCGAACTAGCACTTAGAATATCACTTAGAACATAGAATGTAAATCACTGTAGCACACAACCAGAAACTACTGGTAAATGTTAAGTACCAGCTACGCAACCCTAACCACCTTAGGAGAATATTGCGCAGGGAACCAGGACCTCACTAGCACCACCTATACTAGGAGAAAAACAACCACCTAAGTATCACAATACCTGTAGGGGTATAAGCACATTACACATGATGCATCACAACACATTCAGAGGTGTAGGGAAGGAAAACACATGATGCATAACATATATTCAGCGGTGTAAAAACAAGGCACATGACGCAAAAGTACACCGGTAAACATAACCATGTACCCTAGGTGAGGGCATAACACAAGAAACTGTCCCCAGGCCAACTTGGCCTCTCAGGGGCTCAAACGCCCTTTGTCCAGCAGAGTCAGGGCAAGGCTGCACAGGCTGCGCAAGCCAAAGCGTAAAGGCCACAACCTAAACGTTGCAGCTGCCCACTAAGTGCTGAGCAGCTGGGAAAATGCTGGGGCACCACTGTGCCTTCTCAAAACAATATCCAGCACTGGAGCCACCTAGGCTCTAAAAGGAGAATGCCCCCAAAACGGCGTGGGAGCCTTCTAGGCTCTTGAACACAAATATGTCCCAGTCACGTTGGTGCGCACTAGCGCTCTAAATCAAACAATGCGGGGGACATTGGAGCCCTCTAGGCTCTTAAAGCAATGTACCCTGTTGGAGCCTCTCTGGCTCTTTAACACTCTACCCCCGTCGTTGGAGCATTCTCGCACTCTTAACAAGCACTGCCCTTTCGTTGGAGCCTTCTAGGCTCTTAGGCAAATATGCCCTGGGATGACGTTGGAGCCTTTCTGGGCTCTAAAAGAATGCCCCCTCACGTTGGAGCCTCGCAGGCTCTAAACCATAATGCGCCCCGCGTTGGAGCCTCTACCGGCTCTAAAACACACAATGCTGGCCCGTTCGTTGGAGCGACCCCGCCTATCAGGAAGTAGCCCGGTCTGGGACCGGCACCCACAGCACACGCACGGAGTCCCCCAGCCCTTCCCTACTCACCGGGCTGTACTCTGGGGACTCCGCTCCTCTGCCGGCAGCACTTCTGGGTCGCTGGAGCATGGGGTGGGCTCCCTGCTTCCTTGGCCAGCGCGGCGTTCTCCTTCACCCGGGCCCCCTCCTGGGACCCGGGACTTGGATCGGAGCCGGCCGAGCTCCGGACTTCTTGCTTCCTCTTCCGGCTGCAGGAGCGCGGGGTAGGCTCCCGTCCGCTTCCTGCGTACGCCCCGCCCACGTCCTTTCCGAGGCTGCCTGACTTCCTGCTGAAGCCCGGCTGCGGCGGTGATTCTCCGGCAGTAAGAGGGGTGGGCTCCCTCGTAATAAAAAATATACAGCGGGGTGGGCACCCGCGGTGAAATGAAAACCAATAAGCGGGGTGGGCACCCGCCAACGAGCGCCACAATGCGGGGTGGGCACCTGCTGGTAACCACGGCAAAAGCGGGGGAACCCCTACGTCGGGGTTCCCTTGTGAATTATTGTAGCACAGCGCTGCGGCCACAATGAAGGCGCTTTTCAGCAAAAGCGCTTCTCCAAACCAGGCAAGGTTCCTGGAAATAAAGGTGGCAGGGGGGCTAGGGCTGGGCCCAGGGGCCAGCTCACAGGGCCCTCCAGGCAGGGAGGCAGTCCCCAGTGGCGGTCTCTCCTGGCACCCAGCAGCAGCGACAGGCCCCCCCAGTTAGGATCAGCAAGGAACAACTTGTAAGGGGACACAGCCCCTTCTTATACAGTGAAACCCTTTGTCTTTGCTCAGGGTGAGGGGAAAAACCAGTCACAGCTGGTTTGTGAGCACCCTTGATGTGCTCAGCCCCTCACTCCATTCACTGGCAGGGCTAGGGTCATCAGTCACACCACAGGGGTGGAGCCAGCATTGTGTGGGGAAATCCCAGCCCTATTCACAGGACCCAGGTGCACCACTCCCTCACATCACACATGCTGATCTCAACACTCACCACCGAGGCAGACCCATCCAGACTCCTGGAGCCAGGCTCAACAGCCAGTTCCAGCCAATCACGTGTCAGCACCTTTACAGCACACGCACAGCCATGTCTAGAAGTGGCACTTCCACACTAGGCACATACACGCTGCATACATCATTGCCCATCATTCAATCACACGAGTCCGCACATACCAGACTCGACCCTGCACACCCCACGCATCAGGAACTACCAGGGTGTGAGAAGTTGGCCTGGTATATGATGTTCACTAGTTAAAGTGACCACCTTGTACCATGCCAAGCAACCCTTATGGTGTGGTTGTAAGTCAACCTTTTCGGACTAGCTGCCCTAGTGGTAGCGTAGGCTAAGCAGTCTTTGAGGCTAAACTCGTTAAAGCGTGTTAAGCAGGCTGTTTTACCAAATGCAACCCCCCTTTATACCAATGAAAGGACACCACACAGATATATATTGAAAATATATATGTATTTATTTCTCAAAGTAACCCCTAAACTCTTTATGAGCACAGGAGCACAAATCGTTAAACAAGACAACGTTATAATATACAGAAGTTGCACTTTATATGGATGGGCCCCGGTGGCCACTCAAACCATATACTAAAATAGTGGTATAAGTACCACGAACAGGAAAGTGAAAAGGCCTAGGGCCTCTAGAATCGCTGGGCCTACAAGGAGCTAACTTCAGTTAGTGACCAGGAGGTCCACGGGTCGCGTGTGCAGTGAGGAAAGTTACACGCGGGCTCCCATAGGTTTTCAATGGGTGCGTAAAAGTTAGAAAGTTACTGCAGAAAGGGTCTTCTGGGTGGACTACGATCTTAAGATTTGAAACACAGACACTAGAGATGATTCTCTACACTTGGGCACCGGAGTGCCAGCTTTACCTCACCCACAGGAAGCGGGTGCATAGGTCTCGATGTGCGTCGGGTTTCTTCTATCGATTCAATGGAGCCTGATGACAAAGATGCTGCAGGCGGTCGGTCCAGAAGAGCTGCGTTGGATCCAAGGGTGGATCGGAGTTTTAGAAGACCTGAAAGCAGAGGGGACAGTGTTCACAGTCACTAGCCAGTGACCGGCGTGGCACCAGGTAGGTACCAGGCGATGTCGGGTGCAAACAGGTGGTTAGGTGTAGCTTGTCTCCGCAGCCACGTGGTCCCTGAAGGTCGACAATGTCCAGGAGTCGAGTCACGAGCTGTCCCTCGCAGGCTCTCGCTGTCAGCAGTGTCGGCGACTCAAAAGAAGCAAACAAGCCTTGGCAAAGGCAGGAGTCGTGGAAGTTCAAGAAAGCTGATTGTTCTGACCAGCAAGGTCAGAGGGGCTGCTCTTTTGGGGAGCAGCTAGGGCCAGTCTGGAGCAACCAGACTAGCATCGTTGATTTTCAAATAGGTCGCCAAATGGCCACTAGCCAACGGGCCAGGGACCAGGCAGGCGCGTCGAGATGCAAAGTGCAGAGGGGCCCCACGCAGATCGTGGAGATGCTGGAGGGCTCACCTTTGGTGCAGATGCTGCTCGATGGTTGGGCTTCTCAGGACCCAAAGCACAACTTGGAGGGAGCCTCTGTTGTTGCGCTTGCAGCTTGTCGTCGGTCTTCCAAGATGGCTGGCTCCATGTGTCTCGGTGCCTCCACGGGTTCCTTATTTGCAGGGACTGTGGATCGGGCTGTGAGAGGTCTGGAGGTCCAGGTCTTGTCGGGCTCTGGGCTCAGGCTCCAGCAGGAGGCGGCGGCAAAGCAGATGTTCAATAGCTGGTTGGTGCTTGCGTTAGCAAGATGGTCACTCCCTGACCATAGGGGACATTTCCTTCAGTCCTCTGTGCAGCAGAGCGTCGAAGTTCCCGTCTTCTTCTTGTTGTTAAGTTGATTCCAGGATGTCTGAAGTCTTAGGACACAGCTCCTACCTTTAAGCGGATTCTAGGGGCCGGACTACCTGCTAGGTCCCTCCCTAAGGGTGGGACCAGGAAGGGGGGTGGTTACACCCCCAATCCTTTGTCCAGCTCGCCCCAGGTCCGGGGCTGGTGTGCCCCAGGACCGGATTGAACTGGCATATGCACCGAGGGTCCTTGTGAGCCTCAGGCATGTCTGGTTTCTTTCAAGCCCTACCTGACCAATACACAAAATCCTGTCTGGGGTGGTGCTCGCACCTCCCCTGGCAGGAAACCCTTTGTCCACGTCTCCCCAGCTGGAAGAACTCCCAGCAGCAGGAGGGCAGACTTGTGTCTGTGGTGGCAGCATCCATTTTGTGGAGCTGAGGCTATGTCTGATTTTACCCGGGTTTCAGGTACTGTACATGTCGTGTCCGTCTAGAAGGGTGGAATGCTAACCCCGTCGCCAGAATTGGCGAGGGGTTAGTATTCCAATTTGTATGACACCTTACTCGACATGTTTTGATAAAGCCAAACCAAAGATAGCATTTAACCGCGAGGTTCATAATGCACTTAAGAGTATATGGTATGACGATATCTGGAAACGGTAGAAGGAAGTTGTTCCGACCACTGCAGACAGGCTCAGCTCATGCCAGAGCACCATCTCACATGGAACCAAGCACTCTGCCTCCAGGATTATTAAGGCCTGCCATAGGAGTGACTTATAGGTTAACATGTGTCCCATTTAAGGTTAGGTATAGGTATACTACACCTAAGTAAGAGGTGGTTACACCAACTTACCCCAGCTGAGTGATCAGCCAGTTGTGTCAAATTTGTTAGGCCAAGCCTGGGGTGGCATAATACATGCTTCAGCCCCTGGCAGGCCTTAGATACACCAATGCCCTGGGTACCTAGTGTACACTGGTACAGGGGCTCACAGGGTGATCCACTTCCGATTGGTTATGCACCTAGGGTGCATAGTGTCAATTTAGTTAGAGAGAACAGCAGGCTGGGGGTCTTATTAGCAGGCCCACAGCCTCAATATGTCAAAAACCAGTGAAGCAAAAAGCAAAAATTTGGGCTGACCATAGGATAGCAGACCCTACTCTCCTACACAACCCCCCCCCAAACGCAGGGACATTAAACTAGCCTTGACCAGTCTCGTCTTCATGTCCTAAGTGGAAGTACCTGGAGAGACCATCTGCATTCCCATGGTCTGTACCTGGCCGGTGCACCACTGTAAAGTCCATCCCCTGTAGGGAAATGGACCACCTAAGCAGTTTGGGGTTTTCACCCTTCATCTGATTTAGCCACAAGAGGGGCTTATGGTCGGTCTGAATCTTGAAGTGAGTGCCAAACAAGTATGGCCTCAGCTTCTTCAGGGCCCACACCACAGCAAAGGCCTCCCTCTCAATAGCTGACCAATTCTTCTCTCTGGGGGTCAACCTTCTGCTAATAAAAGCAATGGGTTGGTCTTGACCATCTACATTAAGTTGTGACAGCACAGCTCCCACACCCAACTCAGAAGCATCTGTTTGGACAATAAACTCTTTGGAGTAGTCAGGACTTTTCAGGATAGGTGCAGAGCACATGGCCTTCTTCAGGTCATCAAATGCCTTTTGACAGCTTACTGTCCACTGAACCTTTTTGGGCATCTTCTTGGATGTCAGATCATTAAGAGGAGTCACAATGGACCCATAGTTCTTAACAAACTTCCTGTAGTACCCAGTCAAGCCCAAGAAAGCTCGAACTTGAGTCTGGGTGGTTGGAGGGGACCAGTCCTTGATGGATTGTATCTTACTCTCCAGTGGTTGAACTTGGCCTCCACCTACAAGGTGGCCCAAATACACAACCTTACTCTGCCCTATCTGGCCCTTAGTAGCCTTGATAGTGAGGCCTGCCTTTTGCAGAGCCTCCAGTACCTTCTTCAGGTGGATCAGGTGATCCTCCCAGGTGGAGCTAAAGACAGCAATGTCATCAAGATATGCTGCACAAAAGTCATCCAACCCAGTAAGGACTTGATTCACCAACCTTTGGAAGGTGGCAGGTGCATTCTTCAGACCAAAGGGCATCACCAAAAATTGATAATGCCCACCTGGGGTTGAGAATGCTGTTTTGGCCTTTGACTCCTCAGCTAACCTGATTTGCCAATAGCCAGCTGTCAAGTCAAATGTGCTCAAGAACTTAGCAGAAGCTAGTTTGTCTATGAGCTCATCTGCCCTTGGAATAGGATGTGCATCTGTCCTAGTGACAGCATTGAGTCCTCTGTAATCCACACAGAACCTCATCTCTCTCTTGCCATCTTTGGTGTGAGGTTTGGGGACCAGAACCACTGGGCTAGCCCAGGGGCTCTCTGAGGGTTCAATGACACCCAATTCCAGCATTTTGTGTACCTCAGCCTTTATACAGTCCCTGACGTGGTCAGGTTGTCTGTAAAGTTTGTTCTTTACAGGCAGACTGTCACCAGTGTCCACCACATGGGTACACCAGTCAGTTTGGCTAGGTATCAAGAAAAACATGTGTTGACATGATTTTAGAACGTGTCTACATTCAATCTGCTGATGATCAGTGAGGTTGCCTCCAAGGGTCACTCCTTCAACTGAGCCATCTTCAGGGTTCTGAGACAACAGGTCTGGGAGAGGGTCACTCTCTTCCTTCTGTCCCTCATCTGTAGCCATGAGCAAGCCCATGTCTGCCCTGTCAACATATGCTTTTAACCTGTTAACATGGAGTACCCTGTGGGGACTCCTGGGAGTTCCTAGGTCCACCAAGTAGGTAACCTCTCCCTTCTTTTCCAGGATTGTATGGGGTCCAGACCACTTGTCTTGGAGTGCTGCCGGGGCCACTGGCTCCAACACCCATACCTTCTGTCCTGGCTGAAACTCAAAAAAGACAGCCTTTTGGTCATGCCAAGCTTTCTGTAAGGCCTGGCTTGCCTCAAGGTTGTTGGATGCCTTCTCCATATACACAGCCATCCTGGAGCGGAGACCAAGTACATAGTCCACTATGTCTTGTTTAGGCTTTTTGAGAGGTAACTCCCATCCTTCCTTCACTAAACACAGTGGACCTCTTACAGGGTGCCCAAACAACAATTCAAAGGGGCTGTAGCCAACTCCTTTTTGTGGGACCTCTCTGTAAGCAAACAGAAGGCAGGGTAGAAGGATGTCCCATCTTCGCCTGAGCTTTTCAGGTAATCCTTTGATCATACCCTTTAGGGTCTTGTTGAATCTCTCAACAAGCCCATTGCATTGTGGGTGATAAGGAGTGGTGAACTTGTAGTTGACACCACATTCCTTCCACATAGCTGTTAAGTATCCTGACATGAAGTTGGTACCTCTGTCAGAAACCACCTCCTTAGGAAACCCCACTCTGGAGAATACTCCTAGCAGGGCCCTGGCCACAACAGGAGCTGTAGTGGTCCTAAGGGGAATTGCCTCTGGATACCTGGTGGCATGATCCACTACCACCAGTATAAATCTGTGCCCAGATGCAGTGGGAGGATCCATGGGACCCACTATATCTATTCCCACTCTTTCAAAGGGGACCCCCACCACAGGTAGTGGTATTAGGGGGGCCTTTGTTGTGCCACCTGATTTGCCACTGGCTTGGCAGGTCACACAGGAGCGACAAAACTCCTTGGTATCTTCATTCATGTGAAGCCAGTGAAAGTGAGGGACAAGTCTGTCCCAGGTCTTGTTCTGGCCTAAGTGTCCTGCTAGAGGAATATCATTAGCGAAGGTAAGACGGAAGACCCTAAATTGCAGAGGTATAACCAACCTCCTGGTTGCACCAGGTTTTGGGTCTCTAGCCTCTGAATAAAGGAGCCCATCATCCCAATACACTTTATGGGTACCTTGAGCATTCCCAGCAGCCTCAGCAGCAGCCAGCTGTCTGAGGGGTTCAAGAGATGGACAGGATAACTGAGCCTGCCCCAAGTCAGCCCTGGAAGGTCCCCCTGTCCCCAGAAACTCAACCTGATCAGGTTCAAGCTCTTCAGGGACAGTTCCTTCAGGGTCCTCTAGATCATCTTCCTGGGAAGGCTGATCATCACTTGTAGGCAGGGGGGAAGGCACAGCCTTAACCCTCCTGTTCTTCCTCTTAGTAGGTGCTTGGTCCATTGTTCCAGGATCCAAGACCTGTGGTTCAGTAAGGCACTTTTTGGCCTGTGACCTGGTCACAGCAAGGACATGTGGTGATATACCTAACATCTCTGCATGTGTCCTGTACTCCACTTCTGACCATAGAGAACTCTCTAGGTCATTGCCAAACAAACATTCTACTGGGAGGTCTGCACTAACCACAACCCTTTTGAGGCCAGTTACCCCTCCCCATGAGAAGTTAACAACTGCCACACTATGTGAAGTAGTGGCATTGCTGGCATTGGTCACCAGGTAATTCTCACCTGGTATGTACTGTCCAGGATCCACAAAGCCTGGTGTCACCATAGTGACACTGGCACATGTGTCCCTGTAGGCTTGAGCCACTTTTTCATTAATTAAAGGAGTCTGTCTGTACTTGCCCAGGTTACTGGGGCTCACAGTCAGGGACAAATCCATGTCCCCATCATAGATCAAGACTGCCTATGTCAGGGTTCTGTCTAAGTCAGAATCTCCTTCAGTTCCCATAGTGATTCCCACTACACCCTTTGTCTGGGGACCAACACTGCTAACAGTAGTACTGGGAGCAGGTGCCTTAGGGGCAACAGTGTTGGGGGCTCCACCCTTCTTACAATCACTAGTCCAGTGAGTTGTATTCTTGCAAGATTTGCACCAGGGTTTCTTTGGACCTTCTTTCTTCTTCCCTTTAGGCTGGGACCCACCCTCGTTAGTACTAGTTTGGGGCCCTGTTGAAGACTTCTGGTCTTTGGATTTCTGATCTCCACCCTTTTGGTCTGTTTTCTTCTGATCACCCCCTTGGCCCTGGTTCTGGTACTTTTGCTTAACCCTGGTTCTGACCCATTTGTCTGCCTTCTTTCCCAATTCTTGGGGAGAGGTCAGATCTGAGTCAACCAAGTGTTGATGCAGTTGCTGGTTCTGACAGTTATTTAAAATCTGTTCTCTCATCATCAAATTGTACAATCCTGTATAATCAGATACCTTACTTCCCAGCAACCAACCCTCCAAAGCCTTAGTGGCACATTCAATGTATTCAGACCCGTCCTGAGTCTGTGTCTTCTGGGTGTCTCTGAACATTAAACTGTACTGTTCAGTGGTTAAGCCTAACCCATCAACTAGGACACTCTTCAGAGCTCTGTAGTTTCTGACATCCTCCTCCCTAACAGTGAGGAGTCTATCTCTGCCTCTTCCTTCAAAGGAGAGCCATAAGATTGCTGGCCACTGGTCTTCAGGAACCTGCTGCACTTTGCAGGCTCTCTCAAGAGCAGTCATCCATTTGTGGATGTCATCCCCACTTTTGTAGGGGGGCACAACCTTGGACAGGTTCCTATTGTCAAAGACCCTATCTTTGTCCTTAGGGACAATGCTGCCACCAGTGGGTATAGACCCACTCTCTTTAGGTTGCCTAGCCTTACTCAGTTTCTCTTCCATTAGAGCTACTTCTAGCTCCTGTCTCCTGATTCTCGGCTGAGCTTCCTGCATTCTGGCCTCATGCTCCCTCCTCTGAGGGGTGATCATCCTCCTTCTGGAGTGACCTTGAGAGCCACTAGAGGCATGAGAAGCATTAGATTCACCTGAGTGATTCCTTTGCCTCCCAAGCCCCTGGTTAAGTCCACTGGGGAGATCCAATGGGATGATCCCATTGTCAGTCCCCAATAGCCTTAGGTTAGCTGGGCCACGTATAACACTTGGCACTGGGCTAGTTCTCCCTTCATCCCCACTAACATCTGTATCCCTATCACTTTCATCCTCTGTAGTATGAATCTCATCTAAGGGGTGATTATTGGAAAGGGGTACCTCAGTTGCATCTTCAGAAGGGGGGCCTCCTGTGCCAGTCCCTAAGGGTCCTAACTGGGAGGCTTTCTTGAGAGCTTTCTGATCTTCATCAGCTTGTAAAAGCTCTCTGAGTTCAGCAGAGGTAGGGTTCTTGGGCTGTTTAAGGCCCCTGATATTTGCCAACTGCCTGAGCTCATTTTGATTTAGGGTAGCAAAGAGAGTTGGTGCCCTCTGGGGGTCACTCTCGACAGAGATAGATACCTTGGACCCCTCTGCCCCCTCCATTGCTCTTAAGTGTGGGTGGATGTGTTGCAATCTACCTACACTTGGGTTTACCTACTAAACCTATCTAGTAGTTGTAGTCAGGGTGTGCTACTCCCTTTGCTCTACAACAACTAAGTTCAGTAGAACTTAAGTATATCTATCTTGTTTTATATGTACCTACAGGTACCTATGTGATCTTTCAATTGGTACCCAAGAGATTACAATGGTTAAACACAGCAAGCTCAAATCCAACCGCTGCTCACCAATGTGAGAAGTTGGCCTGGTATATGATGTTCACTAGTTAAAGTGACCACCTTGTACCATGCCAAGCAACCCTTATGGTGTGGTTGTAAGTCAACCTTTTCGGACTAGCTGCCCTAGTGGTAGTGTGGAAATTTAGCGTGCAAACTGAACATCATCTGCGCCATCTTGCCTCTCCCCAGCGTCACGCACAGCGAATGCACGGCCGCCATTTTAGGCACCCCACTCTCTCCCCACTCATTGTCAATCGTCAGCGCGGTCCCCTTGGCGCTGCGAGCATCCCCCGCGCGCTGGCCACCCCCGCTCTCTCATACAGGCCATAAACCCTCTCCTTCTGCGCGACCCTGCTACGGAGCCGCTTCCGACCGACAAACCCATACATGGTCATGCCTCTCCTTTGATAACCCCCTTCCTCTGCGCCCCATTGACCGAACTGGTCCCAGGCCATCACCTAGCCCTGCGGATGCAGTTTATTGCCCCTACTGTAAGGGAAACACCCCACATCAAAGGGATTACAGTAGATCAAAGCCCCTACCCCCTGAGACCCGGCCAGTTGCACACACCCCGGGAATTAGCGGAATTCCCTGCTGCGCGATAGCCATCTCCCACTGCGGGTAGGGTGGGAACTTCTACTGTATCTATGTGTGGGATCGGATCTGAACCGGGGCTCCAGGGGATATTCCCCCGTACTTCAAAAGAATCTCAAGAATGTACTATGTGTAATAAAGCAATAAACCAGTGTATAAGAGACCAGGTCTCAGAGATGCAGTTAGAGCACCTCGTGACGATACCTTGCTGTCTGATCTGATGTGTTCTGCTCCGACGGAATAAAACCTTGTTTCCTGCCTTCCAGTCTCCGGCGCCTGCCTCTTTTATTGGTAAATTATCGAGTGGTATGAGAGGCGATTATCGCCGGGCAAATACTTGGAAGGTTATCGACTGAAACTGCCGCTACCATTTAACAATTGGCGTCCCAAACGTGGGGCCCATCAGCGACACGTGGATCCAGTGGGAGAGGTCCCGACGACAGAGTGAACGACTGCAACGATCGGGAGAGCTCCTGCCCAATAGACCCTCGTCTGGCAGCCGATCATCCGAACTTCACTGGTTCCGAGCAGACCTCTCTCGAGTGATCTACGGTCCTGACTGGGAACCATCAGGAGTGCCGCGGCAAATACGGAGAATAGAGGACGATCGGGCGCTGGAGGCGGAAGACGAGAAACTGTCCATGCGGTCCGGGTAAGGTCGTGAAACACGACAAAAGTGCGAAATAATTGATTGATTGTTTGAATACTAGTATTGCTCATTGATTGTTCTTTTTGAGATATTCGCTGTCTACAAACGGGGAGGAGTAGAAATACTCTCTCTCTCTCCCTTTGCAGATAGTGAAGGGTAGGTAACGCAGACTTTTGTCCCCGTTGAAACCCGTCGTGCCTATCTTTATCTCCCCATTGATTGATTGTCCGAACATTGATTGTTTTGAAGAATAGTGCTTTTTGAGATATTCTCTGTTTGCAAATAACGTAGAATAGGAATATTCTGTCTAGTCTTTGCAAATAGTGAAGGGTAGGTAACGCAGACTTTTGTCCCCATTGAAACCCGTCGTGCCTATCTTCATCTCCCCATTGATTGATTGATTGATTGTCCGAACACTAGTTGTTCGATATTGGTTCTTTGGAGGTATTCTCTGCTTACAAATAACGAGGAATAGAGATATTCTGTCTAGTCTTTGCAAGCAGTGAAAAGATAGGTAGTGCTGACTTTTGTCCCCGTTGAAACTCGTCATGCCTATCTTCTCCCCACTGATTGGTAGTTGGTTCTGCCCGGACCGCTTATTAGAGGTGAACCACCCGGCTCCACTGGAAGGCACCCCTAATAAGGACATGTTCACTAAATATGGACTAGTCGCCGTGGCTTATAGCAAGCTGTGGCATAAATATACCAAGAAGGAGCCCGAAAGTCAGTGGCCACTGATGGGATCCTTCGACGACCGCAAGATAGAAGCGCTAGAAGTAGCTCTGCGTAGCAATAAGACGACGCCTACTATGCTTGACAGTATTGGCATGTGGCGCAAAGAAGCGACGCAACGGAAAAAGAGGGAAGAAGTAAAAGCAGAAAAGGAATTACGAAAGGCAGCTCACCTTGCCGCTAAAAAGTTAGAAGAAGACATAAAGGAGAGAAGGGAAACTAAACTAAGACAGGAGCCCGAAACCTCAGACCAGTACGCTGTTAGGACCCCTTCTTTGCTCTACCCTGTGTTGTCCTCCAAGCAACAAACGAATGACGAATTACTGTTAGGTCCCCCGACCATTTACATGCCCCCTCCGTATGCACCCTCCCAATCAGTAGTGCAACACCCACAACCCCCGAACACGAACGAAAGCAGTACAGGGGCCTCGGCCCTCACGGCCTCCGCGCCGGCTGAGCCTCTTGTACTGAACCCAACGTCGGCTACAACGCTAGATGACCATGAGATGAGAAAGAACGATTCCACCAGAATGAATCGATTAACTAAAGATGAACGAGCAGGAATTGACAAGATAGTAGGGACGCTGGTGGAGCGAAAAGAAAGTGAGGAGTATATAACGGACGTGTATAAATCGTATGCCGACAACCGCAGACGACACTTTGTCGTACGGCTCTGTTATCACGCCCTGAATGCATATGAGGATAGGTACCACGATAAAGGTCCCGAAGGCTTAGCGGCCCTATATAGAAAGGTAGACATCGGAGAAGAAAGAGAGGGCGATGTGGCGAACCTCTTCACTCGTACACTCGAGGTCTACCGACACCTTAAAGAACATGGACAAACAACCAAAACAGAAACCCCCATAGCAACTAAACCCCAGGGAGGAAGGGCCGATGCCATGATGCCCATTAAAGAAGCTGCCCCCTACTGGGTCCCCCCACGGGGTCAGGGAACACACGACGACATCAACCACCAAGATGCGAAGGGAAGGGTTGTATATAACTGGGTCTACCAGCCGTGGGACCGGCAAGATATTTTGACCTTTAGAAAGACCCTACCCGACTTGAGAAAGAACCCGACTGCCTTCTACACTGAATTAGGTACAGCCTTAGGCTCAACGATAATGACGCTAGCAGATATCGACTTGTTCTTTGGGCTATGTCTGCCGGCTGATGTGTGGAAACAAATCCGGAAAGTTGACCACGCTGAGCCGTTCGGATATACCTGGGTACAACTCGATACCATAGATAAACAGCGAGAACCAGGACAGAAACCCCCGAAAGCCATCCTAGAGCTCCCAGATAAGATTGTACAAAAGCTGAAGACTCTAATCCCTGAAAGAAAGGTAGACTGGTCGATAGTGACGGCTTGCCGCCAGAAACCCCAGGAAGACGTGTCTGAATACTTCTCCCGATTCGAGACTGTGTTTTCCGACTACAGTGGCCAAGACATGACCACCGCAACCGGACACCACCTCTTTGTCCAGAATTATGTAAAGGGTCTGTCGCCAGAAGTTTCCCAGAAACTACAGACCAGCGAGAGTAGTTGGGCAGCCTCCAAACCCGCAGCAATTCTCCAGATGGCCCAATACTACGAAAACCAGAAAAACGAGAACGATAGGGCGTCAGAGAAGAAGAAAAAGGAATTAAAGGAGAGGGTGATGATAGCACAATTGCAAGGGGTGACAATAGGAAGGGAACCCCCGAAGGAGAACTACCAACCAACCGCCCCTAGAAAGCTACCCCCTAGAGACCATGCACCTACACCCTACAACGGACGGAGGGACTTAGATGGGAATCAATGTGCGTTCTGTAGAGGGTTCGGACACTGGAAATCCCAGTGCCCGGTCCTTCTGGAAATGAACAAGAATAGGGGCCCCAGAGACGCAGCGTATGACCCCAGAAATAGAGAACAGGGACGAGGGCACACGAACAACACCATCAACGACAGGCCAGGCAGACCAAACACCTTTGATCGCCCCCGACAAAACCAGTGTCAGCAGTCCGACTATGAAAGCACTCATGACTTCGCATAGGACCGCCAGGGGCAAGGGAGGGATCCAGTCGAACTCCGTGTTGACCAACAAGGTCCTTACGTCACCGCTAAGGTCTTGGGCACAAAATCTCCATTCCTGGTAGATACTGGGGCGACACGTAGTGCGTTATCTAAACGACTGATTCCTAGGGCACCCTTGTCTGGCTCACACGTAACCTCAATAGGCTTTGACGGAACGCCCTCCACTAACCCCTTATCAGCACCAATCCCCTTTGACTTGGAAGATAACACCACTGACACGACCTTTCTGCTCTCCTCCAACACCCCCGATGCTATTATGGGACTTGATTTGCTAAAACATTTTCGAGCCACTATCAGATGCTCCCCAGACGGAGTTCGAGTCATCCTACACGATAACCCAGATCTGTTCAGACCCTGTCACACTCGGCGTATGCTCTCTATAACCGATGCTGATATGTCCCTACTCGACACATTACCTTCACATCTATGGGCTAAAACCGACTCAGATGTAGGGCGCATGGTGATCGACCCGGTACACATAACCGTCCGACCGGACGCAGTGCTCCCAAAGCTTCCTCAGTATCGGATATCCCCCGAAGGCGAGAAGGCATTGGTGGAAATCATCGAGTCCCTGGTCGAGGCAGGAGTGGTAGAAGAAGTAGTGAGTAATGTTTGCAACAGCCCTATCCTACCCATTGTAAAGAAGCAAGGCGAGGGAGATGAGAAAGCCTACCGTTTCATTGTTGACTTGCGAGAGGTTAACAAAGTAGTCATACCCCAGTACCCCGTAGTCTCAGACATCACCACCATCCTCACCCTGATTCCATCCACCGCCACCATCTTTACTGTTATTGACCTCAAGAACGCATTCTTTTCCATCCCCATCCACCCAGACAGCCGCTACCTGTTCGGCTTCACCTTAAAAGCCCGCTCGTACAGATTCTGTAGGGCACCCCAAGGCTACACTGAGAGTCCCAGTATTTACAGCCAAGCCCTCAAGAGGCAACTAGATGCAGTCCAACTACCCGATGGAGTGGCATTGATACAGTACGTCGATGACATTCTTTTGGCGGCCGACACCACCCCTCTTGCCGTCACGGCCACCATTCACCTCCTTCGCTTCCTTGCGGAGAACGGTCACAAGGTCTCCAGAAAGAAATTGCAATTCTGCCAGCCCCAAGTAACGTATCTAGGCCACCTACTATCCAAAGATGGGAGGAAACTTACCCCTGACCGAATTCAAACCATCCTAGAAACCCCTGTTCCCAAAACTCAGAAGCAAGTGCGGTCCCTAGTGGGCCTCACCTCCTTTTGTCGTCAGTGGTTGCCAAATTTCAGTCTTATCGTAAAACCTCTGCTTTCCCTACTGGCTAAAGATACCCCCTTCCCCCTCCCCTGGACACCCGAATGCCAATCCTCCTTCAAGGAATTACGAGACGCCCTCTGCTCAGCCCCAGTCCTAGGAACCCCAGACTACACTAAACCTTTCTCCCTTTACACCCACGAAAGGGAGGGATGCGCATTGTCTGTCCTAACCCAGTCCATAGGCCCTAAACAACGCCCTTGTGCCTACTTCTCTGCCACTCTCGACCCCGTAGCCAGAGCCTTGCCCGCCTGCCTTCGAGCAGTAGCCGCCGCTGCTGTCTCTATCCGACAAAGTGAGGGGATCGTGCTCTCGAACCCCCTCACTGTATTGGTGCCCCATGCTGTTGATACCCTCCTGAACCAAACCAAAACTCAACACCTGACTAGCGCACGACTGACTGGGTACGAACTGACTCTGCTTGCACCCCACATCACATTGAAACGATGCACCACTCTGAATCCAGCCACTCTACTACCTCTCCCTGACACCGACCCCAATGCGTCCCCTATACATGACTGTGTGACCCTCACCGACGAACAGACCAAGAGTAGGGTTGACCTCCGGGATACTGCCTTCCCGAACCCTGACGGAGAACTGTGGGTGGATGGCTCATGTATCAAGCTCCCCGATGGCACCACCTCAGCTGCCTATGCAGTCACCACGGCCCGAACCGTTGTTGAGACAGCCCGCATCACCCAGCGATCCGCACAGGCGGCTGAACTAATTGCCCTCACACGAGCCTGCATCCTGGCAGCAGGGACAACCGCAAACATTTACACAGACAGTCAGTATGCCTTCGGGGTAGTTCACCACTTTGGGCTCTTATGGAAAGAGAGGGGATTCTTGACCTCGCATGGCACACCCATCCTGCATGGAGATCTAGTCTCTGCCCTGACCGAAGCAGTCCTCCTCCCCACACGGCTGGCTGTGATCAAATGCCAGGCACACAAGAAGGTGACAGACATTGTAGGACAGGGAAATGCACTAGCTGACATTACTGCCCGAACCACAGCCGAGAATAGGTCCACAACCCGCATGTACGTGACCAGGTCACAAACTGAGAATTGGAAGGATGCTAGGGAAACGATTAGGGATATCCAATTAGCCAGCACACCACACGAATTAACTGAATGGGCCCGGGTAGGATTGAAGGACGATGACGGTTGTTGGCGAACTAAAGACTCGAACAAATGGTTGCTACCCGACTCATACTTGATCCCCATGCTGACCATGGCACACTCCCCCGCACACATAGGGTCTGCCCCCATGATCGAACTCATCTCCAAAGTCTGGCACAACGACAGAATACCAGACTCAGCCAAACGACTGGTCCAGCAATGCCTAGTATGCCTCCAACACAACCCTGGGAAAGGAACTGCTGTACCCCGGGGAGGGTTTGGGGTCCCCAATCACCCCTTTGAAGTCCTACAAATGGACTACGTCCAGCTAGAAAGGTGCCGGGGTTTAAAGTATGTGCTTGTCGTTGTGTGTGCCTTCAGCAAGTGGGTGGAAGCCTACCCAACCCACGACAACACCGCTATGACTACTGCAAAAGTACTACTGAAGGAATTCTTCCCCCGATACGGCCTTTGTCGAATTTTGTGGAGCGACAATGGCCCCCACTTCGTAGCCGAAGTTATCCAACTCATCTTGAAAGGGTTGGGTGTAAAACAGAAGTTCCACGCGGTCTTCCATCCCCAATCTGCAGGCTTGGTTGAGCGACACAATGCCACATTGAAGCTTAAGATAGCAAAAATAGTCGCCACCACAGGGCTAAGATGGCCAGACGCTCTCCCGCTAGCATTGCTATCAATGCGTTCCACCCCCACCAAACACCACTTAACCCCCTACGAGGTCGTCTTCGGGCGGCCCATGAACCTTTGGACTGCACCAAAACCATCGTCCATCCACGACGTCCCGGACGTCCTCATGTCTGACTATTTGTATAACCTAACTAAGACATTGTCTGTTATCCATCAGCAGGTGCTGCACGCCATTCCCGATGTTTCCAGGGGCCCGGGACACGACATCCAACCCGGCGACTTCGTCTTAGTGCGTAACTTCCAACGCACCAAGAGTCTGGAGCCCCGGTGGACGGGTCCCCTGCAAGTCCTGATCACCACCCGAACAGCTCTTCGAGTGGAGGGGAAACGCAATTGGCTGCATGCACACCACTGCAAGAAGGTATCACCGACCCTGACAACCACGGACAGCATCACCGCCCAAGAAGAACTCCTGGACAAAGATCGACCATCCCTGAGCCGCTGCCCAGATACAGAGACACTCGAGTTAGTAAGATATCCTGATCCCACTGTGCCATCCAAAGAAGGGTATAACTTGCGACGAAAGGAGAGAACTTCGGCTAAGCAGACCACAAGCTAAGTGAAAATCTCAAAGCGGTAGCCTAGTCACCCCAAAGGCCACCAGGAGAGAAACCAAACAAAGTCTGTGGTTCTGCCCGCTACCGAGTCTCTTGAAGGTGATGGAAGCGCCCAACATGAAGATGATGGAAGCAACCGGACGTCCGAAGATCCACTACAGAAACCCAAAGACTGACCGAATGCACAGCTTAAAGACTATTGCACTTTTCATTACCCTTCTCTTTTGCCTTCTCCTCATGGTCGCCTTCTGGATCATGGAGGAGAGCACACCCGCTCATAAGACATTACTGGCCACCGTTCAACCTACCACCACGAAAGAACATCATCTGATCTCGCTTTCACCCCAACTCCGAGAAAGGCGTAAGGAGTTCTGGAATAACTCCTTTGTACAGTTGCTCCACCAACACAATCTTGCTACCAACGCCACTAATTGCTGGATCTGTGGACTGCTACCACATGCCACTGGACACTCTATCCCTTTCATCCCTTCACCTTTTTCTGTCCATGGTTCCTGCCTCGCCTGGCTAATCCTCCTGCAAGAAAGCTACAAGGACAATGCCACTTCCGGCAGAACCATGTCACACTTCTACCATGGGTTCTGGCTGAACAAAACTGGAAGAACTTCTGCCCCCTTCTGCCCTCTGAGATCGAACACTTCCTTTCACATGGACATCCCTGCCAAAGAACGAGTTGAAATGCAAGTGTTCAACAATCCAGCCAGACCCACCTTCTCTTACCTCCGGAAACGAACGGCCGCCACCCTAACAGTGGCCCTGTCCGTCATCAACATCACTGGGTCTGTATGCCTCGAAGGGCTGGGGGCACAGCTGGTGGGCCACAGCTCCTGCCTCATCACCCGAACATTGGACTCAGTTGACCCACCCTCCTTTGTTGCCTCCCCGAATATGTACTTCATCTGCGGTACTAAGGCCTACACCTGGCTTCCGAAAGGTTGGGGAGGCACCTGCTACATCGCCTTTGTCCTTCCTCCGACGTATGTGGCTCCAGCAAACCATCACCGACAGAAACGGGCCAAAGACATTGTTCAAGCCGACTCCACCGGAGCACAGTTCATGGACGCAGTCAAAGGCCTTGTTCCTCTCTGGGGTCCAATGGCAAACAGCCGTGCCATCCGCCACTTAACCCAGGCAGTCGAAACGGCAATGAACATTACAGCTGGCGCCCTCGCCAACAACACCGCTGAGCTTCAGGCCGTCCGCCTGGTGGCCCTCCAGAACCGCCTTGTTCTAGACGTGGTTCTAGCAGATCGTGGAGGAGCATGCCGCATCATTGGGTCCAGCTGTTGTACCTACGTACCGGATAACTCACCCTCAGTCTACAAAGCAATTGAACACCTCCACAGACTGTCCGCAGAGGTCCATCAAGAACAAGAAGAATGGTCGCTGGGGAGTTGGTTTTGGGACACTATTAAAGGTTGGGGATGGAGGCTGTTTTCATTTATCCTGATACCAATTGTGATACTATGTGGATGTTGCTTGGGGATTCAGTGTCTGCCACCTTTATGTTCGCTTTTTATGAACTGCATCTGCCCTAAGACTTTGGACTTTGAAACCGAGCGGATGAAAGCTCTGAACGAGGTGGAGGTACGGGGTATTATGGGGATAGATCCGAACTAGGCAAGCTGGCGAGATATGTTAAAAGGGAGGACTGTGGAAATTTAGCGTGCAAACTGAACATCATCTGCGCCATCTTGCCTCTCCCCAGCGTCACGCACAGCGAATGCACGGCCGCCATTTTAGGCACCCCACTCTCTCCCCACTCATTGTCAATCGTCAGCGCGGTCCCCTTGGCGCTGCGAGCATCCCCCGCGCGCTGGCCACCCCCGCTCTCTCATACAGGCCATAAACCCTCTCCTTCTGCGCGACCCTGCTACGGAGCCGCTTCCGACCGACAAACCCATACATGGTCATGCCTCTCCTTTGATAACCCCCTTCCTCTGCGCCCCATTGACCGAACTGGTCCCAGGCCATCACCTAGCCCTGCGGATGCAGTTTATTGCCCCTACTGTAAGGGAAACACCCCACATCAAAGGGATTACAGTAGATCAAAGCCCCTACCCCCTGAGACCCGGCCAGTTGCACACACCCCGGGAATTAGCGGAATTCCCTGCTGCGCGATAGCCATCTCCCACTGCGGGTAGGGTGGGAACTTCTACTGTATCTATGTGTGGGATCGGATCTGAACCGGGGCTCCAGGGGATATTCCCCCGTACTTCAAAAGAATCTCAAGAATGTACTATGTGTAATAAAGCAATAAACCAGTGTATAAGAGACCAGGTCTCAGAGATGCAGTTAGAGCACCTCGTGACGATACCTTGCTGTCTGATCTGATGTGTTCTGCTCCGACGGAATAAAACCTTGTTTCCTGCCTTCCAGTCTCCGGCGCCTGCCTCTTTTATTGGTAAATTATCGAGTGGTATGAGAGGCGATTATCGCCGGGCAAATACTTGGAAGGTTATCGACTGAAACTGCCGCTACCATTTAACAGTAGCGTAGGCTAAGCAGTCTTTGAGGCTAAACTCGTTAAAGCGTGTTAAGCAGGCTGTTTTACCAAATGCAACCCCCCTTTATACCAATGAAAGGACACCACACAGATATATATTGAAAATATATATGTATTTATTTCTCAAAGTAACCCCTAGACTCTTTATGAGCACAGGAGCACAAATCGTTAAACAAGACAACGTTATAATATACAGAAGTTGCACTTTATATGGATGGGCACTGGTGGCCACTCAAACCATATACTAAAATAGTGGTATAAGTACCACGAACAGGAAAGTGAAAAGGCCTAGGGCCTCTAGAATCGCTGGGCCTACAAGGAGCTAACTTCAGTTAGTGACCAGGAGGTCCACGGGTCGGGTGTGCAGTGAGGAAAGTTACACGCGGGCTCCCATAGGTTTTCAATGGGTGCGTAAAAGTTAGAAAGTTACTGCAGAAAGGGTCTTCTGGGTGGACTACAATCTTAAGATTTGAAACACAGACACTAGAGATGATTCTCTACACTTGGGCACCGGAGTGCCAGCTTTACCTCACCCACAGGAAGCGGGTGCATAGGTCTCGAAGTGCGTCGGGTTTCTTCTATCGATTCAATGGAGCCTGATGACAAAGATGCTGCAGGCGGTCGGTCCAGAAGAGCTGCGTTGGATCCAAGGGTGGATCGGAGTTGTAGAAGACCTGAAAGCAGAGGGGACAGTGTTCACAGTCACTAGCCAGTGACTGGCGTGGCACCAGGTAGGTACCAGGCGATGTCGGGAGCAAACAGGTGGTTAGGTGTAGCTTGTCTCCGCAGCCACGTGGTCCCTGAAGGTCGACGACATCCAAGATTCGAGTCACGGGCTGTCCCACGCAGGCTCTCGCTGTCGGCAGTGTCGGCGACTCGAAAGAAGCAAACAAGCCTTGGCAAAGGCAGGAGTCGTGGAAGTTCAAGAAAGCTGATTGTTCTGACCAGCAAGGTCAGAGGTGCTGCTCTTTTGGGGAGCAGCTAGGGCCAGTCTGAAGCAATCAGACCAGTGTTGTTGATTTTCAAATAGGTCGCCAAAATGGCCACTAGCCAACGGGCCAGGGACCGTGCAGGCGCGTCGAGATGCAAAGTGCAGAGGGGCCCCACGCAGATCGTGGAGATGCTGGAGGGCTCACCTGTGGTGCAGATGCTGCTCGATGGTTGAGCTTCTCAGGACCCAAAGCACAACTTGGAGGGAGCCTCTGTCGTTGCGCTTGCAGCTTGTCGTCGGTCTTCCAAGATGGCTGGCTCCACGTGTCTCGGTGCCTCCACGGGTTCCTGCTTTGCAGGGACTGTGGATCGTGCTGTGAGAGGTCTGGAGGTCTAGGTCTTGTCGGGCTCTGGGCTCGGGCTCCGGCAGGAGGCGGCGGCAAAGCAGACGTTCAATAGCTGGTTGTTGCTTGCGTTAGCAAGATGGTCACTCCCTGACCATAGGGGAGATTTCCTTCAGTCCTCTGTGCAGCAGAGCATCGAAGTTCCCGTCTTCTTCTTGTTGTTAAGTTGATTCCAGGATGTCTGAAGTCTTAGGACACAGCTCCTACCTTTAAGCGGATTCTAGGGGCCGGACTACCTGCTAGGTCCCTCCCTAAGGGTGGGACCAGGAAGGGGGGTGGTTACACCCCCAATCCTTTGTCCAGCTCGCCCCAGGTCGGGGCTGGTGTGCCCCAGGACCGGATTGAACTGGCATATGCACCGAGGCTCCTTGTGAGCCTCAGGCATGTCTGGTTTCTTTCAAGCCCTACCTGACCAATACACAAAATCCTGTCTGGGGTGGTGCTCGCACCTCCCCTGGCAGGAAACCCTTTGTCCACGTCTCCCAAGCTGGAAGGACTCCCAGTAGCAGGAGGGCAGACTTGTGTCTGTGGTGGCAGCATCCATTTTGTGGAGCTGAGGCTATGTCTGATTTTACCCGGGTTTCAGGTACTGTACATGTCGTGTCCCTCTAGAAGGGTGGAATGCTAACCCCGTCGCCAGAATTGGCGAGGGGTTAGTATTCCAATTCGTATGACACCTTACTCGACATGTTTTGATAAAGCCAAACCAAAGATAGCATTTAACCGCGAGGTCCATAATGCACTTAAGAGTATATGGTATGATGATATCTGGAAACGGTAGAAGGAAGTTGTTCTGACCACTGCAGACAGGCTCAGCTCATGCCAGAGCACCATCTCACATGGAGCCAAGCACTCTGCCTCCAGGATTATTAAGGCCTGCCATAGGAGTGACTTATAGGTTAACATGTGTCCCATTTAAGGTTAGGTATAGGTATACTACACCTAAGTAAGAGGTGGTTACACCAACTTACCCCAGCTGAGTGATCAGCCAGTTGTGTCAAATTTGTTAGGCCAAGCCTGGGGTGGCATAATACATGCTTCAGCCCCTGGCAGGCCTTAGATACACCAATGCCCTGGGTACCTAGTGTACACTGGTACAGGGGCTCACAGGGTGATCCACTTTCCGATTGGTTATGCACCTAGGGTGCATAGTGTCAATTTAGTTAGAGAGAACAGCAGGCTGGGGGTCTGATTAGCAGGCCCACAGCCTCAATATGTCAAAAACCAGTGAAGCAAAAAGTGAAGATAGCAGACCCTACTTTCCTACACAGGGACACATACATTCCCCATGTGTTCCTATGGGAGGGCAGGCCTATCTCACCACATGCACTCAGAGTGCGCACGCACTTTACTCTGGGACATAGGGGAAGTGCGCAGAAACCAAAAATCACTACCACCAGGTCACCAGTAAAAGCAAAAAGTTTAGGGGTGAACCTGCCAGAAGGGCCAAGTCCAACACAACCCCCTTCCAGCCAAAACGCAGGGCGGACCAATCACCACCGTGATGGACTTCCCTGCTTTGGGCGATAGAACACGGACACGGGCCCGCAACTGCAGGGACACCCTCCGGTTCTACGCCACGGTAAACCCATGGGATTCCTTCTAAAACCACTGTCCGGACCAACTGGGCTACCCCACTGGTACTCCCAAGCTGTCCGCGGCCAAGACCAGGCCCTAGGCCACCCAGGTGCCACCGGTCCTTGCCAATTGACAGAGCAGGGGGTAGTAACCCCTCGCACATAGCAACCATTCTCCACTCTACCCCTCATCAGGGCAGTTCTAAACTGCCACTGATCCTCCAGCCTAGGGTCTGTACCCTCAAGCTGACCAAAAGTCACGGGCGAGCCTCTCCTCCCCCTACCTCTTCTTCTAGGGTTCCGTCCTCTCTTCCTCTGAGAGGCACCCTCATAACTCAACTTTCCCACCAGCTCAGGACCTCTCCCTGAGAACTAGTCTCTCAACCTAGGGTTTAACCCCTCAGGTTGCACCGGGGTCAGAGGCGAGGACTCCCTCCCTCTGCACCCCCTTCCAGAGTCTGGCACCCTGCCAACTGGAGTGGTGCCCCTAACAGCTACATCGGTCAGGACACTGCTTACAGTCGACCTTCCCTCCAGGTCAGGCTGATCCTGAACCTGGCTTCCCAACCAGGGGTCTAAACCCTTTGGCTGAGTACTTGCCTGGCACTCCAGGACTTCTGGGGACTTACACACCATCCCCCGAGAGTAAGATATGCCTCATATGTTGCGTGACAGTCTGCCTGGCGCAGATCTCCCGTCCCCTGTCCACCTGACAGTGCGCGAAGATCCCCCAGGACAGACGTGTGGTGTAGGGTGTCGTGCAGGGGGTGGCGTTTTAGGGTTTGGGGCAGTGCCGTGGTGTTCGGGCAGTGTAGGGTGTCGTGCAGAGGGTGGCGTTTTAGGGTTTGGGGCAGTGCAGTGGTGTTCGGGCAGTGTAGGGGGTCATGCAGGGGGTGTTTTAGGGTTTGGGGGCAGTTCAGTGGTGTTCGGCCAGTGTAGGGGGTCGTGCAGGGGGTGGTGTCTGTCGCAAACCCTAAAAAACCACCCGCTGCACGACCCCTTACACTGCCCGAACACCACTGCACTGCACCAAACCCTAAGTTGCCACCCCCTACACTGCCCGAACACCACTGCACTGCCCCAAACCCTAAAACGCTACCCCTGCATGACCCCCTACACTGCCCAAACACCACTGCACTTCCCCAAACCCTAAAACACCAGCCCCTGCACGACCCTTTACACTGCCCGAACACCACTGCACTGCCCCAAACCCTAAAACACCCCCCCTGCATAACCCCCTACACTGCCCGAACACCACTGCACTGCCCTAAACCCTAAAATACCACCCCCTGCACAACCTCCTACACTGCCCGAACACCACTGCTCTGCCCTAAACCACCACCACCAGCATGACCCCCTACACTGCCCGAACAACACTGCACTGCCCTAAACCCTAAAACACCACCCCCAGCTTGACCCCCTACACTGCCCGAACACAACTGCACTGCCCTAAACCCTAAAACGCCACCCCCAGCATGACACCCTACACTGCCCGACCACGACTGCACTGCCCCAAACCCTAAAACGCCACCCCCTGCACGACACCATACACTGCCCGAATACCACTGCACTGTCCCAAACCCTAAAACGCCACCCCCTGCACGACACCCTACACTGCCCGAACACCACTGCAGTGCCCCAAACCCTAAAACGCCACCCCAGGTGTCGTGCAGGGGGTGGCATTTTAGGGTTGGGGCAGTGCAGTGGTGTTCGGGCAGTGTAGGGTGTCGTGCAGTGGGTGGCGTTTTAGGGTTTGGGGCAGTGCAGTGGTGTTCGGGCAGTGTAGGGGGTCATGCAGGGGGGTGTTTTAGGGTTTGGGGGCAGTTCAGTGGTGTTCGGCCAGTGTAGGGGGTCGTGCAGGGGGTGGTGTCTTAGGGTTTGGGGCAGTGCAGTGGTGTTCAGGCAGTGTAGGGGGTCGTGCAGGGGGTGGCGTTTTAGGGTTTGGGGAAGTGCAGTGGTGTTTGGGCAGTGTAGGGGTCGTGCAGGGGTGGCGTTTAAGGGTTTGGGGCAGTGCAGTGGTGCTCGGGCAGTGTAGGGGTTTGTGCAGGGGGTGGTGTTTTATGGTTTGGTGCAGTGCAGTGGTGTTTGGGCAGTGTAGGGGGTCGTGCAGGGGGTGGCATTTTAGGGTTTGGGGAATTGCAGTGGTGTTTGGGCAGTGTAGGGGGTCATGCAAGGGTGGCGTTTTAGGGTTTGGGGCAGTGCAGTGGTTTACGGTCAGTGTAGGGGGTGGCAATTTAGGGTTTGGGGCAGTGCAGTGGTATTCATGCAGTGTAGGGGGTCGTGCATGGGGTGGTGTTTTAGGGTTTGGGGCAGTGCAGTGGTGTTCGGCAAGTGTAGTGTGTCGTGCAGGGGGTGGCGTTTTAGGGTTTGGGGTAGTACGGTCATGTTCGGGCAGTGAGGGTGTCTTGCAGGGAGTGCCGTTTTAGGGTTTAAGGCAGTGCAGTGGTGTTCGGGCAGTGTAGGGGTCATGCAAGGAGTGGCGTTTTAGGGTTTGGGGCAGTGCAGTGGTGTTCAGACAGTGTAGGGGGTCATGCAGGGGGTAGTCTTTTAGGGTTTGGGGCAGTGCAGTGTTGTTCGGGCAGTGTAGGGGGTCATGCTGGGGGTGGCGTTTTATGGTTTGGGGCAGTGCAGTGGTGTTTGGGCAGTGTAGGGGGTCGTGCAGGGGGTGGCGTTTCAGGGTTTGGGGCAGTGCAGTGGTGTTCGAGCAGTGTAGGGGGTCGTGCAACGGGTGGCGTTTTAGGGTTTGTGGCAGTGCAGTGGTGTTCGGGTGGTGTAGGGGTTGGGCAGGGGGTGGCGTTTTAGGGTTTGGGGCAGGGCAGTGGTGTTCGGGCAGTGTAGGGGGTCGTGCAAGGGTGGCGTTTAAGGGTTTGGGGCAGTGCAGTGGTGTTCGGGCAGTGTAGGGTGTCGTGCAGGGGGTGGCGTTTTAGGGTTTAGGGCAGTGCAGTGGTGTTTGGGCAGTGTAGGGGGTCGTGCTGGGGGTGGCACTTTAGGGTTTAGGGCAGTGCAGTTGTGTTCGGGCAGTGTAGGGGGTCATGCAGCGGGTGGCGTTTTAGAGTTTGGGGCAGTGCAGTGGTGTTCGGGCAGTGTAGGTGAGGAACTTCGATTTCCGATCGTGATCGAATCGACCCGCCATTTTGTGCTCCGCCGCCATTTTATGTTGCCATCACTCAGGCAGCACGGTGAACAAAGTCTATTCTGCTTTTTCTGCAGCTTCGTGTCAGAACAACCCTTCTGCCTCTATTTGCAAAGCTGGTGTTAGGACTGGCCGAGTACACTAATCCCTGTCTGGTTTTTCTAATCCCCGTCTCAACTATCTGTTGGTTCACACTATTCTTTTCTGACTTTATCTTATCGTCTGACCTTCACTGTCCTCTGCTAGCATTCTCTCGTTTCACAACTGTCCTCCAACACACACAAACGTATCTCGCCACCTGCAAGTTAGTTACGAATCCGTTAATGAATTAGTTTGAGGAAGGGATGACAAACTTAGTTGGAGGAGAGGTTTCTTCGAGTCATCTGACACTTTGTTTTCAAATCTCTCCTATTGGTTCTGTCCTGTTTTTCAATGTTTCTTATTGGCTCTTTCTTGTATATTCTGGGTGTGTATTTGGTTAATGTATATGTTACCTATATGGTATAAAAGTTTGTGCGTCACGGAGTGAAGTGGCAGTCTCCTAAGAACCTACCTTGTGCACTTCTGGGATAACTGTACTAGCTGCAGCTAATAAATCTGATCTTCTAACGCCTAACAGAGTGTCCCGTGTCTCTGTGTAGCTGAGCAGGAGAAACCAGGAGATTAAGGCGTACCCTGCGCCGCCAGGCCATAAAAGTACTGGTTCTTCATAGGGTGTCGTGCAGGGGGTGGCATTTTAGGATTGGGGCAGTGCAGTGGTGTTCGGGCAGTGTAGGGTGTCGTGCAGTGGGTGGTGTTTTAGGGTTTGGGGCAGTGCAGTGGTGTTCGGGCAGTGTAGGGGGTCATGCAGGGGGGTGTTTTAGGGTTTGGGGGCAGTTCAGTGGTGTTCGGCCAGTGTAGGGGGTCGTGCAGGGGGTGGTGTCTTAGGGTTTGGGGCAGTGCAGTGGTGTTCAGGCAGTGTAGGGGGTCGTGCAGGGGGTGGCGTTTTAGGGTTTGGGGAAGGGAAGTGGTGTTTGGGCAGTGTAGGGGTCGTGCAGGGGTGGCGTTTAAGGGTTTGGGGCAGTGCAGTGGTGTTCGGGCAGTGTAGGGGTTTGTGCAGGGGTGGTGTTTTAGGGTTTGGTGCAGTGCAGTGGTGTTCGGGCAGTGTAGGGGGTCATGCATGGGGTGGCGTTTTAGGGTTTGGGGAATTGCAGTGATGTTTGGGCAGTGTAGGGGGTCGTGCAAGTGTGGCGTTTTAGGGTTTGGGGCAGTGCAGTGGTTTACGGTCAGTGTAGGGGGTGGCAATTTAGGGTTTGGGGCAGTGCAGTGGTGTTCATGCAGTGTAGGGGGTCGTGCAGGGGGTGGTGTTTTAGGTTTTGGGGCAGTGCAGTGGTGTTCGGGAAGTGTAGTGTGTCGTGCAGGTGGTGGCGTTTTAGGGTTTGGGGTAGTACGGTCATGTTCGGGCAGTGAGGGTGTCTTGCAGGGGGTGACGTTTTGGGGTTTGAGGCAGTGCAGTGGTTTTCGGGCAGTGTAGGGGTCATGCAAGGGGAGCGTTTTCGGGTTTGGGGCAGTGCAGTGGTGTTCGGGCAGTGTAGGGGGTCATGCAGGGGGTAGTCTTTTAGGGTTTGGGGCAGTGCAGTGTTGTTCGGTCAGTGTAGGGGGTCATGCTGGGGGTGCCGTTTTAGGGTTTGGGGCAGTGCAGTGGTGTTCGGGCAGTGTAGGGGGTCATGCAGGGGATGGCGTTTTAGGGTTTGGGGCAGTGCAGTGGTGTTCGGGCAGTGTAGGGGGTCGTGCAGAGGGTGGCGTTTTAGGGTTTGTGGCAGTGCAGTGGTGTTCTTGTAGTGTAGGGGTTGGGCAGGGGGTGGCGTTTTAGGGTTTGGGGCAGGGCAGTGGTGTTTGGGCAGTGTAGGGGGTCGTGCTGGGGGTGGCGCTTTAGGGTTTATGGCAGTGCAGTTGTGTTCGGGCAGTGTAGGGGGTCATGCAGCGGGTGGCGTTTTAGGGTTTGGGGCAGTGCAGTTGTGTTCGGGCAGTGTAGGTAAGGAACTTCGATTTCCGATCGTGATCGAATCGACCCGCCATTTGGTGCTCTGCTGCCATTTTATGTTGCCATCACTCAGGCAGCACGGTGAACAAAGTCTATTCTGCTTTTTCTGCAGCTTCGTGTCAGAACAACCCTTCTGCCTCTATTTGCAAAGCTGGTGTTAGGACTGGCCGAGTACACTAATCCCTGTCTGGTTTTTCTAATCCCCGTCTCAACTATCTGTTGGTTCACACTATTCTTTTCTGACTTTATCTTATCGTCTGACCTTCACTGCACTCTGCTAGCATTCTCTTGTTTCACAACTGTCCTCCAACACACACAAACGTATCTCGCCACCTGTAAGTTAGTTACGAATCCGTTAATGAATTAGTTTGAGGAAGGGATAACAAACTTAGTTGGAGGAGAGGTTTCTTCGAGTCATCTGACACTTTGTTTTCAAATCTCTCCTATTGGTTCTGTCCTGTTTTTCAATGTTTCTTATTGGCTCTTTCTTGTATATTCTGGGTGTGTATTTGGTTAATGTATATGTTACCTATATGGTATAAAAGTGTGTGCGTCACGGAGTGAAGTGGCAGTCTCCTAAGAACCTACCTTGTGTACTTCTGGGATAACTGTACTAGCTGCAGCTAATAAATCTGATCTTCTAACGCCTAACAGAGTGTCCCGTGTCTCTGTGTAGCTGAGCAGGAGAACCCAGGAGATTAAGGCGTACCCTGCGCCGCCAGGCCATAAAAGTACTGGTTCTTCATAGGGTGTCATGCAGGGGGTGGCATTTTAGGATTGGGGCAGTGCAGTGGTGTTCGGGCAGTGTAGGGTGTCGTGCAGTGGGTGGCGTTTTAGGGTTTGGGGCAGTGCAGTGGTGTTCAGGCAGTGTAGGGGGTCATGCAGGGGGGTGTTTTAGGGTTTGGGGGCAGTTCAGTGGTGTTCGGCCAGTGTAGGGGGTCGCGCAGGGGGTGGTGTCTTAGGGTTTGGGGCTGTGCAGTGATGTTCAGGCAGTGTAGGGGGTCATGCAGGGGGTGGCGTTTTAGGGTTTGGGGAAGTGCAGTGGTGTTTGGGCAGTGTAGGGGTCGTGCAGGGGTGGCGTTTAAGGGTTTGGGGCAGTGCAGTGGTGTTTTCGGGCAGTGTAGGGGTTTGTACAGGGGGTGGTGTTTTAGGGTTTGGTGCAGTGCAGTGGTGTTCGGGCAGTGTAGGGGGTCGTGCAGGGGGTGGCGTTTTAGGGTTTGGGGAATTGCAGTGATGTTTGGGCAGTGTAGGGGGTCATGCAAGGGTGGCGTTTTAGGGTTTGGGGCAGTGCATTGGTTTACGGTCAGTGTAGGGGGTGGCAATTTAGGGTTTGGGGCAGTGCAGTGGTGTTCATGCAGTGTAGGGGGTCGTGCAGGGGGTGGTGTTTTAGGTTTTGGGGCAGTGCAGTGGTGTTCGGGAAGTGTAGTGTGTCGTGCAGGGGGTGGCGTTTTAGGGTTTGGGGTAGTACGGTCATGTTCGGGCAGTGAGGTTGTCTTGCAGGGGGTGACGTTTTAGGGTTTGAGGCAGTGCAGTAGTGTTCGGGCAGTGTAGGGGTCATGCAAGGGGTGGCGTTTTCGGGTTTGGGGCAGTGCAGTGGTGTTCGGGCACTGTAGGGGGTCATGCAGGGGGTAGTCTTTTAGGGTTTGGGGCAGTGCAGTGTTGTTCGGTTAGTGTAGGGGGTCATGCTGGGGGTGCCGTTTTAGGGTTTGGGGCAGTGCAGTGGTGTTCGGGCAGTGTAGGGGGTCATGCAGGGGATGGCGTTTTAGGGTTTGGGGCAGTGCAATGGTGTTCGGGCAGTGTAGGGGGTCTTGCAGCGGGTGGCGTTTTAGGGTTTGTGGCAGTGCAGTGGTGTTCTTGTAGTGTAGGGGCTGGGCAGGGGGTGGCGTTTTAGGGTTTGGGGCAGGGCAGTGGTGTTCGGGCAGTATAGGGGGTCGTGCAGGGGTGGCGTCTTAGGGTTTGGGGCAGTGCAGTGGTGTTCGGGCAGTGTAGGGTGTCATGCAGGGGTAGAGTTTTAGGGTTTGTGGCAGTGCAGTGGTGTTCGGGCAGTGTAGGGTTTTGTGCAGGGGGTAGCTTTTTAGGGTTTGGGACAGTGCAATGGTGTTCGGGCAGTGTAGGGTGTCGTGCAGGGGGTGGCGTTTTACGGTTTAGGGCAGTGCAGTGGTGTTCGGGCAGTGTAGGGGGTCGTGCTGGCTCTTTAGGGTTTAGGGCAGTGCAGTTGTGTTCGGGCAGTGTAGGGGGTCATGCACGGGTGGCGTTTTAGGGTTTGGGGCAGTGCAGTGGTGTTCGGGCAGTGTGGGGTGTCGTGTATGGGGTGGCATTTTATGGTTGGGGCAGTGCAGTGGTGTACGGGCAGTGTAGGGTGTCGTGCGGTGGGTGGCGTTTTAGGGTTTGGGACAGTGCAGTGTTGTTCGGGCAGTGTAGGGTGTCATGCAGGGGGTGGCGTTTTAGGGTTTGGGGCAGTGCAGTGTTGTTCGGGCAGTGTAGGGTGTCGTGCTGGGGGTGGCATTTTAGGGTTTAGGGCAGTGCAGTTGTGTTCGGGCAGTGTAGGGGTCATGCTGGGGTGGCGTTTTAGGGTTTAGGGCAGTGCAGTGTTGTTCTGGCAGTGTAGGGGGTCATGCTGGGGGTGGTGGTTTAGGGCAGAGCAGTGGTGTTCGGGCAGTGTAGGAGGTTGTGCAGGGGGTGGTGTTTTAGGGTTTGGGGCAGTGCAGTGGTGTTCGGGCAGTGTAGGGGGTCATGCAGCGGGTGGTGTTTTAGGGTTTGGGGCAGTGCAGTGGGGTTCGGGCACTGTAGGGGTTGTGCAGGGGGTGGCATTTTAGGGTTTGGGGCAGTGCAGTGGTGTTCGGGCAGTGTAGGGGGTCGGGCAGGGGTGGCGTTTTATGGTTTGGGGCAGTGCAGTGGTGTTCTGGCAGTGTAGGGTGTCGTGCAGGGGGTGGCATTGTAGGGTTGTGGGCAGTGCAGTGGTGTTCGGGCAGTGTAGGGGGTAATGCAGGGGGGTAGTGTTTTAGGGTTTAGGGCAGTGCAGTGGTGTTCAGGCAGTGTAGGGGGTCGTGCTGGGGTGGTATTTTAGGGTTTGGGGTGGTGCAGTGGTGTTCGGGCAGTGTAGGGGGTGGCAATTTAGGGTTTGGGGCAGTGCAGTGGTGTTTGGGCAGTGTAGGGGGTCATGCAGCGGGAGGCGTTTTAAGGTTTGGGGCAGTGCAGTGGTGTTCGGCAGTGTAGGGGTTGTGCAGGGGGTGGCGTTTTAGGGTTTGGGGCAGTGCAGTGGTGTTTGGGCAGTGTAGGGGGTCGTTCAGGGGTGGCATTTTAGGGTTTGGGGCAGTGCAGTGGTGTTCCTGCAGTGTAGGGTGTCGTGCAGGGGGTGGTGTTTTAGGGTTTGGGGCAGTATAGTGGTTTTCGGGAGTGTAGCGTGTCATGCAGGGGGTGGCGTTTTAGGGTTTGAGGCAGTGCAGTGGTGTTCTGGAAGTGTAGCGTGGCATGCAGTGGGGGCGTTTTAGGGTTTGGGGCAGTGCAGTGGTGTTCGGGCAGTGTGAGGTGTCGTGCAGTGGGTGGCTTTATAGGGTTTGGGGCAGTGCAGTGGTGTTCGTGAAGTGTAGGATGTCGTGCAGGGGGTGCCGTTTTAGGGTTTGGGGCAGTGCAGTGGTGTTCGGGCAGTGTAGAGGGTCGTGCAGGGGGTGGCGTTTTAGGGTTTGGGGCAGTCTAGTGGTAATCGGGCTGTGTAGGGGGTCGTGCAGGGGGTAGTGTTTTAGGGTTTAGGATAGTGCAGTGGTGTTTGTGTAGTGAACAGCGCATGCACTGGTTGGCTAGGCGAGACCTAAAAAGCATTGCACCAAGATGGCTGCCAACACTTCCTGGATTGAAGTGTTGTCTGCCAATTAGAACCAAACTTGTACTTGTGTAGTTAGGTCCCGCCCAGATATATAAAGATTTTTTCCTTTACTATCTCAGAAACTACTGAACGGATTTCCACCATTTCATTCCATCAGTGATGTCATCAGTGATGTCACTGACCATGTCATGAGTGATGTAATATGTGACGTCGTCAGCAGTGCATTGCGGGGGCGCGAGTTATAGTTAGCTGAACTAACTATAACTGGGGAATTTCTAGGGTTTTGTATGAGGGAAATGTCCAGCTAACTATAACGCCCCTGAAACCTATGGTTTTTTAAGTGACTTTCTAAGGTTTTTTAAATGCCAATTCCTAACTATAACGCCCCTGAAATCTATGGTTTTTTCAGTGAATTTCAAAGGTTTTTTAAATGCTAATTCCTACCTATATCAGGCCTGAAACCTATGTTTTTTGCAGTGAATTTCAAAGGTTTTCTAAATGACAATTTTGAATGTATTAATTGTTATACTTATTTTTTTGATACTTATTTACTACATTTTTTAAAATATTTATTTTTAGATATATTTTTTTAATTACATTATAATTACATTATAAATTACAATACAAAATATACTTTCTCAGAATGAATTACTTTAGTTTAAATACTTGGCAAATAGGCAACAGACTTTTAAGTACAGTAGTTACAGTTGTTGCAATGGGCAACACAATTTCAAACACAAAGCAACATTGAGCTCAATGTGAATTTCTAGTTAAATGCAATTAGTTACTTTATGGATTACTTTTCTAACCACAAGACTGGATCCTAGATTCAGTCCTTGAACATCTCCTGTAAACAGTTGAGTAAAAGCGCTTTGGTTACAGTAGTGATTTTTAAGGAATATTATTGTATTTTAAAAGTTGACACTTAGAAACTTTTTCCCATAGAATCACCAATGTTATCCTATGGCAGAAAATCCACTTAGCAGGTAAGTAGTGTTATCGTTACTTTTTCTTACTCAGTGGTGGATCCTGGATCCAGCACTGGCCAACCTCCTGTAAACAGTTGAAAGAATGTGTCATACAGACGATTTTTTAGGAATATTTTTAGTTTGTGAAAATAGACAGAAACTTTTCTGGTGAAAACCACACAATGGATTCCTATGGAAGGAATTACAAGTTACTGGTAAGTACACTTAGAATTACTTTTCAGGGTCAGTGCTGAGCTAAATGATGCAGCCCTGGGTTCTCTCCTGATAACAGGTGAGTAAATCGGAATTCGTAGTTCGGCTGATTTTAGAGGAATATTTGTACGTTTCAAAAATGGACACTGAAAATTTTCTGGTGAAAACCACACAATGGATTCCTATGGAAGGAAATACAAGTTACTGATAAGTATGCTTAGAATTACTTTTCAGGGTCATTGCTGGGCTAAAAGATGCAGCCCTGAGTTCTCTCCTGATAACAGGTGAGTAAATCGGAATTTGTAGTTCGGCTGATTTTAGAGGAATATTTGTACGTTTCAAAATTAGACACTTAGAAAATGTCTGTGCTGGGCTAAAAGATGCAGCACTGGGTTCTCTCCTGATTACAGGTGAGTAAATTGGAATTCGTAGTTCGGCTGATTTTAGAGGAATATTTGTACAATGGTGAAGGAAGGGGGAGGGGCCTGAGGTGACGTGTGCAAACACGCCCTGTGGCGCGTTTTACGTTGGGTAATTAATTCCTCTTCAATCCTGAGGTCCCCTGGGGGCCAACTAGCCCACCAGGTACCTCCAGTATGCGCCAGGGAGCTGCATTGCAGAGAGGTATTCAGAGGCCACGCCCCTTTTTACAACACTCTGCAACACAGCTCCGTGGCGCTTACTGGAGGTACCTGGTGGGCTAGTTGGTCCCCAGGGACCCTCAGGATTGAAGAGGAATTAATTCCCCAACTTAAAAAGCGCCACAGTGCGTGTTTGCACAGATCTCACCTCAGGCCCCACCCCCTACCTTCACCACTGTGCAAGCGTGCCCTGTGGAGTGTTTTAAGTTGGGGGATTAAGTCCCCTTGAATCCTGAGGTCCCCTGGCGGCCAACTAGCCCACCAGGTACCTCCAGTATGCGCCAGGGAGCTGCGTTGTAGAGATGTGTAAAAAGGGGGTGGCCTCATTACACCTCTCTGCAACGCAGCCCCCTGGCGCACACTGGAGGTTCCTGGTGGGCTAGTTGGCCCCCAGGGACCCCCAGTATTGAAGGGGAATTTGTTCCCCCTCTGCAAACGCGCCAGGGGGCGCGTTTGCAGAGTGATGTAAGGAGGGGGCGTGGCCTCCGGCCCGATCCTTTTTTTTTTCCTCCTCTGTTTTTTTAGAAGGGGGGCTGTGTAGCCCCCCTTCTTTTTCTTTTTTTTTGGCCCTGGGGACCCCATCCAACAGGGCCTGTCCCCAATTTTGATTTTTTTTTTTTTTTAAACGGGAAGGGGGCCACGTGGCCCCCCTCCCTAGGCCATAATTGGCCCCGGGGACCCCATCCCCCGGGGCATGGCCCTTTTTGAATTTTTTTTTATGGAGGGGGGCTGCATAGCCCCCCTCCTGTGCCACCTATGGCCCCGGGGACCCCATCTCCCAGGGCCATTTAAAAAAAAAAAATTGGGGAGGGGGCCACGTGGCCCCCCTCCCGGGCCTCTTATGGCCCAGGGGACCCCATCCCCCGGGGCCTGACCTCCGTTGGGGGCCGTGGGGGGGTCCCCAATCCCCCCACGGCCTCGCCGGCTCCCCGCGTCCTGCGGGAGCCGGCATTGCTTTTGCACATGGGGAGCAGCTAATATGCTGATCCCCGTGTGGAAAAGCAAGCGTCTTTGGTATTTGGAAGAGAGAGCAGGTTTCCTGCTCTCTCTTCCAAATACCAAAGCAGTTTGCTATGGCAGGGCGGGAGCCGCGAGGCTCCCATCCTGCCATAGCAAACAGCAATGTCCCGGGGTGGGCACCCTGGGACACTGCAGGAGCCGGCCCTGGGGGGTGGCAGTCCCCAGGGCCATCATTGGTCTCAGGGAGGGGGCGCGCGACCCCCCCACTTAAGTTAAAGCCCCGGGGGGTGGTGGTCCCCGGGGCTTGGGGGTCCGTAATGGACTCCCTATTTTACATATTCAGTGCCCCGCGGAGGTGGCGGTCCTCGGGGTGTGTGGGGGGCTCGAGCCCCCCCACACATGGCTTAAAATTTTTTTTTTTAAAAAAGCCCCGGTGGTTGGCGGTCCCCGGGGCTGCGAGGGGGCCATGAGCCCCCCCGCATACATTAACATAAGCCCCGGGGGGAGGTGGTCCCTGGGGCTGGGGGGCCCCTCTGGGCCCCCCATTATAAAACCATATTGCCCCCGGGACTTGGCCCCCCCGGGGGCTAAATCTAAACGAAGCGCGGGAGGCCGCGCTTCATTTTTTTTTTCGTTAGCGGGATGCGCATCCCGTGATTTTTTTTTTTTTAATTAGTTTTTGGGCCCTTGGGGGTCCTTGTAAGACCCCCTGAGCAGGCCTAGGGGGTCAGGGTGTTTCTACCCTGCCCCCTTGTTGCGTTTTGCATCTTTGTTTTTGTGCTTTCTTGTGCCTCGGTTCTACCGAGGCACAAGATGGCTGCCAACACTTCCTGATTCAGAGTGTTGGCAGCCAATTAGCATTCAGCTCGTGCTCGGGATGGTGCGTGGAGGATCCGCGGATCCTCCGCGGCCATAGATATCACTAACATTTTTACCTTAATTTTCTCAGGAACTACTGAACAGATTCACACCATTTATGCAAAAGGCACAAGTCTGAACTGAGGACTACCACTTTGCCAAATTTGGTGTCATTCCGTTCAGCGGTTCGGGCTGTAGCTGCGACAACAGATCCTATGGGAAATTGCATGGGGAAAACGCGTTCTGGGACCCCCCTTTTTTCTCGGCCCCCGTTTGACGAATCAATGCGAAACTTTCAGGGTAGGAGCGGAGCGGAGCTGGCCAAAAGTTTGGAAAATTTTGCGAAGATTCATCAATCGGCGCCAAAGATATTCCCAATAGAATGTTGCGGATTTCCTATGGAAAATAGGTCCTAGTTATAACTATCTACTGGCGACCGCCAGTAGATAATAGATATATATACCTATATATGAGAAAAAGTCCAAACCACAAAAAAATGAAGCGGCACACCATCCAAGTGAACTTGACAAAGGCCTTTACAGCTGAAACGCGTCGTTTACAAGCAAATAAAGCTCTCACTTTACTTGGATGGTGTGCCGCTTCATTCCTTTGTGGTTTGGACTTTTTCTCATGGATTGTGGCTTTTCCCTACCACGGCAGGCACCGGCACGCATTGGCAGGCGTGCAGTTTTCAGCAAAACTTGACTTTGGAATATATATATTGAATAAGGCTGCTTTAAACGCTATTGCCGATCAGATTGAAATATATGAAATGAAAATGTATTCACGATTATCACGCGCAATATGAGAGAACTTTGTTGATTGTTCTTTTCCTATATCCATTCCGAATGACTGGAATCATAAATATTATGGTGCATTACCTTCAATAAGGCTGCTTTATGCGCTATTGCCGACCAGATTGGAATGTATAAAATGAATATGTATACATGATTGAATTGGTATGGTTCTAACGCGTAATATGGCAGAACTGTGTTGATTTGCCACTTTCTATATCTGTGGCTAAAGTACAACTACACGGGTATGATCATGAGTAGTGAAATCTGTTTTCTATGCCAATAGTCTTGGTATTGCAAATTCTCTCACGAATTTACCTAATTTATTTGTATCCTCTTACAGCGGCATCAATGTAATAATCAAAGGCATTATGAATTAATAATGTAAACTTGAAGTTGCACTCAAAATGATGAATTTCCAATGTGTCTTCTATGTCTATGCACCACGACCCGTATGTCCTCTTGGTGTGCCGCTTGATTTATTCTGGAGTTCCTGGATATTTCTAATTTTGGATACCACGAGCGGGTGTCATTACCGCTGCTGGCACCTACGTCGTAAGGAGGAGGAACGGCATCAGTGACAAGCTGTCGAACCAAATTTGGAAGCCGTTCCCGCCGCTCCCGCATTTTTGATCAATCCACTGTGGGTAAGCGAGCGACGTGAGGATTCATGAGAGTTGGACTAATCTTGTGCCGGAGGGCGGGGGGTCAGTATCAGCCTCATTTTACCTGTTCACGGATATCGCTTACGTTGCCCAATAATCAGCTGGGATTTCGGAGCAGACGTAACACCCGTGTTTGGATTACACAGGGCGACTGAGGACACGTTATCTGTACATTTTCTTTTAAAATATGAATGAATGGGAAACTGTCAGGAAGGCGGAAGCTCTCTCGCTATTTGATGAAGGATTATACTCTGGGAGTATTCCATCTGTGCCAGGAACAAGTGGTAATACGACAGAACTATCATTGAAACAAAAACTTATACTTCTTGAAAAACTGTCAAAGAGAGAACTCAACAAATGGTGGGAGGTGACTTCACTCACTAATTATACTGAAGTCAATAGAGTGCAGAGAGGACTCAGAATATCGATCATTCCTACTTATGAAAATCCCAATCCGAAGCTATTGAAAGAGTGGTCAACGTTTATGGCAAAGACATGTCAGGGCATGATAGAAATGCTGATAAAGTATGCGAAAATTTACCTGGAGACAGCCCGAAAGGAATTGGCTGAATTAAGGCAAGAACTAGAGAAATTCAAAAACGATAAGGCAGTAATCGATTTTGGGAAGCAACTTGAATTGAAACTGAAAAATTACGAAGACGCCATAAAACTAAAGAAACAGCGTAAATTCTTACGCGACAAAAAAGATTACGCCGAAGGTCGAATTCTTACGTATGCAAAGTGCTTTGATTGGACACAACAAAATTTTCATCTCATTCAAAGACAAAAACAACAAGAAATTGTGTCCACAGGCTCCAGTTGTGATCTCAGCTCGGACACAGAAGCAAGAAGTTTCCCTTTCCTCCACGAATTCCAGATTTTGAAACAGAAAAAGGACCAGGAGGAGAAGCCCCAAGTGAGAACAAGAGGAAGAGGAAGAGGTCCAAAAAAAGGAAGCGGCGCAGGAATAAGCAATGACTCAAAGTAAAAAAATGGCGAGGAGGGAGGACCTTTCCCATCGCCGGTTCTAGTGTGACTTCAAATATCCCTAACAAATCTGTGATAAATTTATCGTCCAGGTTGTTAACAAAAGAAGAAGAGTCTCTGCTACAATTAGGATTATCATTCTGCCCCACCTTTGTCACTACGCGTATTGACCTATTTTTGTATATCCGCAAGTTAAAATTGATGATGATTTTCAAAATGGCTATTGGATCAAAAACCACCAAATCAATGTATCCCATAGCTGAAGAGACATCTGATTTATGTATTGAAAATGCAGACTTAATTTTGGATCTAAATAAAATGGAAGAAAATGTGTCTGATCTAACTGTAAAAGAAAAAATGAAAATGCTAATTGAACTGTGATTCAGTCCCGATGCCTCCTGTCAGAGTGGACTTAGACCAAGATCCACTTTCAATTCAAATGTCCCACATGACAACATAGAAGCTTTCAATGCCATCATGATCCATGAAATAAATAAACTGAGAGATCAACCTCCCAAATCACGATGGGATAACCTAACTAAATCACAACGAGTAGCCTTGGATGCACTGTCTAAAGATCAAAGCGTAATTGTAAAACCATCGGACAAGGGTGGAAATGTGGTTGTTATGGATGTTAAACAATATGATCAGGAGGCCCTACAATAGCTACAAGATACACACTGTTATAAAGAGATTGGATGGGATGTGTATAGACTTTCTGTCACTAAATATCATGACTTATTGAAAGATTGGTGGGTGGAGGGCATGTTGGATAGAGATGAATACCAATTTTTGAAAACAGATAATCCACGAATACCTTGTTTTTATTTATTGTCCAAGGTTCATAAACACCCTACTAGACCACCAGAGAGGCCTTTAGTATCCTCCAACGGAGGCCTATTGGAGAATACATCGATTTTTCTTGATCTGTTCCTAGCACCCTTTGTTGTAAAAGTAAGATACTATTGTAGCGATAGTACGGATTTTTGGGAGGACACCTGCCACATGATAGCGTTGGATGTTTGTTCACTATACACATCTATGGATCAACAGTAAGGGGTCTATGCATGCATGTATTTATTCCGTGAGCGACACATCTCATTTTGGGAACATACACAGATGCTGAAAACTATGATGCTCCACTACCTGCGGGAGAATATTTTTCTCTACAAAAAAACATTATAAAGACAAAAATCGGGTATAGCGATGGGCACCTGTTTCGCCTCCAGCCTAGCTAATCTTTTTCTGGCCTGGTGGGAGGAACAGCTGGTTTGGACTGAGATCAATGAGAGATTCACTGAGCACATCCCTATCTGGATCAGGTACATAGATGACCTGTTCCTGATATGGGATGGGCCAGGGGACCAAGCACAGGAGTTCATTGCTGAGTTGGGGAGGAGTCTGTTGAGTTTACAATTCACTCACAAGATCAGTTCCATATATTGTGAATTCTTGGATGGAGCAGTCAAAATAGAGAATGGACAAATTGTGACCAGTCTCTTTAGAAAAGATACTGTGGGTAATACACTACTCCACGCTAACAGCAATCACCCTGTTCCTTTACGCAATAGCATCCCCTAAGGTGAGTTTTTCCGGGCCCGCAGAAACTACAACACGGAAGAGGGCTTTGCGAAAGAGCAACAGGTTATGACAGAGAGGTTTCATCAGCGTGGTTACAAGAATAAAGTCATTGAAGCAGTCACTGGTAAAGTTAGTAACATCTCACAGCATGAGGCCTTGTTCTCATTGAAAAAGAAGAAAAAATTGAACATAGAAGGAAACAAAACCAAGGCACCTAGACTTATTACCACTTACACTACCTAGTCGAATGTCCTGAAACAGTGTATGAAACAACATTGGGGTTTGTTAACGACTAATCCTGTAATAGGATCTTCTGTGGGGACAACACCTCTAGTGACCTACAGGAAATCCAAATCATTAAAAGATCATCTTGTCCACAGTTACCATGGAACATTCACTCCTACTACTTGGTTAGGAAGGTTGAAGGGATTCAGAAAATGCAATTCATGTAAGGCCTGCAAGTATAGCCATAATAAAGACAGCTATATGGTGAACAATGGTAGAATACAAAAAATCACAAGGCTTATAACGTATACCAGTGACTTTGTTGTCTATGTCCTGGAATGTCCGTGCGGCCTAAGGTACGTAGGCAGCACTAAGCTGCAATTAAAAACTCGTGTCTTGCAGCACATGAGTGCCGTCACAAATTTTGACCTAAGTTACCCAGTGGCCATGCATTATCAAGAGAAACACCAGAGTAACTGCAATCTCATTCAATGTTTTGGAATTGACAGAATTTTACCACACCCCAGGGGGAGCAATCGAGAAAAACTCTTAAGAGTCACAGAGTCCAAATACGGATTCCAAATATATTATTGAGCTCAATACGAAGTGGCCGAATGGGTTTAATTCAGGAGAAGAGCTAGCAACTCATATTGGATATAAATGAGAGGATAGATACATGGTCTACATGTTCTTAAAATTCCTTCCTACTCACATGACTGATTTTGTTCAGCTTGTGTCTGATTTAAATTTCACATTTTTTATTGGGTTGAAGGAAGTATGGAACGCACTTAGGGGGGATTAAGTTCCAGGAATTTTAGAGTAGTGTTATATTGGGTAACGACCCAGCACACTCACATGGAATATTTTGATTGCCAAAGCCAGTATAGCAAACATGATCCCTCATGCATTCAGTGTTCCCACGTCCTTCACCCGTGGAATTCCCGTTCCATGATTTAATTTTCTTTTCTTTTACTTTAGTGCACCACATGTATTTGGTACCTGCGCATTATTTGTATTGCATAGACTTAAACATTATTGATTAATGTTTTCTTTTTAATGATGCCACTGGAATAATGTATGAATTTCAATAATTCGACATGCCGCAGTTAATGGAACAATGAATTGGATATTTAACATTCATGATTTTGTATTGCACAGCATTTACAGTGGTAACCTTTTTTGTGAGATATGTACCCTTATATTATTAACTTGTGTTACATTTATGTTCATGCCACTAATTTTGCTGAATTCCAATGACTGGAATATAATCATAAACACTATGGTACAATACCTTGAATAAGGCTACTTTATGCGCTATTGCCGATCAGATTGAAATATATTAAATGAAAATGTATTTATGATTTTCACGCGCAATATGACAGAACTTTGTTGATTGTTCTTTTCCTATATCCATTCCGAATGACTGGAATCATAAATATTAAGGTACATTACCTTCAATAAGGCTGCTTTATGCGCTATTGCCGACCAGATTGGAATGTATAAAATGAATATGTATACATGATTGAATTGGTATGGTTCTAACGCGTAATATGGCAGAACTGTGTTGATTGTCCGCTTTCTATATCTGTGGCTAAAGTACAACTACACGGGTATGATCACAAGTTGTGAAATCTGTTTTCTATGCCGATAGTCTTGGTATTGCAAATTCTCTCACGAATTTTGCTAATTGATTTTTATCCTTTTACAGAGGCATCAATGTAATAATCAAAGGCATTATGAATTAAGAATGTAAACTTGAAGTTGCACTCAAAATGATGAATTTCCAATGTGTCTTCTATGTCTATGCACCACGACCCGTATGTCCTCTTGGTGTGCCGCTTGATTTATTCTGGAGTTCCTGGCAAGGTTGCCAGATTGGGCTATTTCCCGCACAATTGGGCTACTTTTTCCCCAGTTGTGCGGGAAAAACCCATGCCTGGCGGGGGGCTACTTTTTGGGCTGGATTTGCGACGTTGTGCGTGAAATACTGGCCTGGGGTGGGCGCCCAACGCTATGCAGCATGTGAGATGATCCGATCGCGCACAAGCACTGTAAGCAGTAACAGTAACACCACTATTAAGCAATAAGCAAGCACAATCATTCGCACCTGCGCGTTGCAGGCTTGCAGCATCATTCATTGCATGCCTCGGCCCTCCCCTCCCCTCTGCCGGCCCTTGCCTAAACTGCGCGCCGCGCCTCGAAGCGCAGTCAATCAAAGTTAGCCCCGCCCAGCGCCGCGGCCCAGCCTCAGCCAGGTCAGGCCAGCAGTCAGCATTAGCCAAGCCCAGTGAAACCGACGACCCTACCCCCCCCCTAGGCCGAGCCGAGGCAGACGTGAGCAGGTAGCATAGCAACTCAGAAGAACTTGACAACGAACCAAGCCAGGGCCCAGGCAACACAACAGCCATTGGTCAATGTTGCAGGTGCCATTGCCATTGGCTAAGTAGAAGTTGACTAATGACTACTATTGTTACATTGTTGCTGGTGCTGCCTGTTGCCGGGCCTGAGCCTGAGGCTGCGCCTGCGTCACGTGCCACACACCAATTTAAGTGTCTGAGTGTTGTGTTCTGCATAGCAGCACAGTTCACACACACTACGGACGTGACGTCACACATGGAGAAGAGCTCCCTCCCCTGCCACCACCTAACTTTTACCATACCCCTCGTGGTGTCTGTGGCAAATAATTAGCCAATGTGGGGGTCTCCAGGGCCGTCATGTTGTAGCGCGCGAAAACGCTACCAATGACGGCCCTGGGAATTAATTTTAGGTCAGCCCCCGCGGTTCCATATAATGCGGGGGCTGTGAGCAAAGTCTTTTCGGCGGCGGCGAATCCATTCCAGCGATTAATATACTTGAGTCGAGTCGACTTGAGTTTGAGCAGGAGGCAGAGCTTGAGTTACTTAATACCACCAACTTGACTGACTGAGCTGAACTCGCCTGCCTCGACGTGGAGAGTAGACTGCCTCAGACTCTCTGACCCAGACCCAGTCACCGTCACCGACACCGATCACTCACCGAACAGTACTGACTGTGCAGAGTGACTGTCAGACTTGCAGACAGTAGCGGGCGGCGTGCGCAGGGCCGCAGGCCAGGCCCAGGCAGTGTCAGAAGACGTGTGAGGATTCGGAGGACTGGAGAATCCAGACGAGTAAATAACGACGACGTCGACGAGTCCTGTCCGACACGAGTCCGACTCCGAGTCTGACCACTGCACTCGTCATCATCCTCATCAGCAGCAGGCCCAGGCCCAGCCGCCCGGGCCCAGGCCCACCTCGCTCCAGCTCAGCCTCCAGCCCAGTCCAGAGTCCAGCCCCAGCACCTGTCACTCCAGCGGCCCCCCGAGTCACTGAGTCCAGGCTGCCCCAGTAACTCAAGAGTCCAGCCCCCAGGCCCGCCAGCGGCCAGGCCCAGCCACTGCCACCGTGTCTGCCTTGCTGCACGCAGTGCCAGCCTGCCAGGCAGCGTTAGTGTCCAGTCTGCCAGCCACCCACCACCAGCGGTGACCGCGTGACTCACCAGTCACCAGCGACCAGGTAAGTGACAGTGAGACTGACATGATGTCAGTGACATCATGACAGTCGTGTTTTAGCGGCGCGCTAGTGCGAAAGTATTTTTTTGTGCCTCATCAATGACCCAGTGGTTGGGGGTTGGCTTTACTAATAAAAATGTATATCGGCCCAAACTCATTTGAGCAACATTAAAATAATGAAAGACTGGGTAATTTCTAACTATATAGTAACACAAAAAAAGGTCTAACTGTACCATCCATGTTTGTATGCAACTCTTTGATGACAGTTCATAGGTCACTGTCCTATGTTAGGATTGTAATTTCTGAACAGTCGTGTTTTAGCGGCGCGCTAGTGCGAAAGTATTTTTTTGCGCCTCATCAATGACCCAGTGGTTGGGGGTTGGCTTTACTAATAAAAATGTATATCGGCCCAAACTCATTTGAGCAACATTAAAATAATGAAAGACTGGGGAATTTCTAACTATATAGTAACACAAAAAAAGGTCTAACTGTACCATCCATGTTTGTATGCAGCTCTTTGATGACAGTTCATAGGTCACTGTCCTATGTTAGGATTGTAATTTCTGAACTGCCAGTAACACAAGAATCTCTGTGACAAAGGCAGTAACCCGCTGAGCTATCCAAATAAAATACAGCCTATCTGCATTTCAAAACTACAAACGGGCAAAGGGCTGCTCTCCAGCAGGATCATTACTCACCAGTTCGCTGGACATTTTTTATTGTTGCCTTGCATCCATGGCCATGTTAATGATAAAAACAATTTAAATGAAGCATATGCAAAGTTTGTGCCTTGCTGCTAACACCCTCCCACCATCTGTATATTGAATAGAATGTATATTTGTCATTAAAATTGGTTCTGATGTCGATTTGCGCTTAATTGGACACTTGCTAATTTGGGCTGGTTTTTGGGCTGGAACTGGTCTGATTGGTGCTTGTTTTGGGCTTGTATTTCAGCTGCATTGGGCTTGGGACGGGTCTAAAAATCTGGCAACACTGGTTCCTGGATATTTCTAATTTTGGATATATATATATCTTGAAGGAATGGGCTGAGAGCAATTTGGAGGCTTCCATGCCTCTCGTGTGTTTGCTCATAAAGTATGCTAAAATTGACCGGGATACAAACATCAAAGAAATTGCCCGCATCAACATTGAAATAAGCTAGAAAACCCAAGCAATAAAGATTACATTGAAAAAAGCATCCGAGAAATGAATGAGCGTCTAAAAAAGCAGGAAGAGGTTAATAAAAATAGGAAGGCGTACAAATTTGCACACGATAAGAACGATTACGAACTGGGGCAGTATTTATCTTCACGCGCAAATTTGATTCATTACGAAAGCAGAAAGTGGTTAGAGATGAACGGTCTCAGCACGGTCCCACAACATCGGCTCTTCAAGATACACGTCTCTCATTGTCAGAATGTAGCACTGTCCTAAGTGATTCGGAATCGGACTTGAGTAGAGACAATGCTGCATGCTCTCGAGCCGATCTAGGGGTATTAACATATGCTGAGGAGATGGATTTTGTACAGGAACAGAGAAAACAGTCCCTTTGATTGCGGAACAACAACAAAAAAACCTCAAACGCAAAAGGAATATCAGAAGGAGAGAGAGAGACATAAATGCTTCAAAAGCCAAAGGAAGAGGGCAACAGAACAAGAGATGGCAGAAGCGCCAACCGATGTAGACCAAACCATCGTCAATTTAGCAAATGTGCCGCTTAATCAGGCTGAGAAACAATTGTTTGTTTTGGGTTTAAGTTTCTGTCCCGAGAGCAGTTTTAACTATGGTGAAAACAGGATACACGTTTTCAAATGTATTAGGAACCTCAAACTCACGAAATATTACACCATCAAACGACAATCCCCTGTAGTGTCCTAGCATGGACACGTTCTAGTGTTCATAAGTGTATGCTCTACACTTTACACCCACCCACCACCTACGTCAGTGAGTCAGGTGACTAGGCTAATAAAAGGGCCGAGCGCACGTGCTCGTGGCCAGTTAACCCAGCATATAACCATGTGTCTGCGTCAGTGCTTCCTAGCATGAGGGCCTAGGGCCCCAAACACCACAATGGCGACGAGGGTGGGAGGAAGAGAAGTGCGAGCCGTGCGGAGCCCACCCGCATCGGCCGCGACGCCGCGGGAGGACGGGTGCCACCCCGACCCCGTCGAACCAGCCACGGTGCCTGGGTTGTGAGGAGCGAGTCCGTGGTGACCAGCGGTCCGAGCGGAGCCCACCCGCATCGGCCGCGACCCCGTGAGTGGCGTGTTCCACGCGGAGCCCACCCGCGTGGAAGAAAAGGCCCGCCGGCCAAAAGGTGAGGAGCCGCGCTGAGCAAAACCCAGCAGGGCGGAAGCGAGCCGAAACCCACCAGCTGGTGGCGAAGCCCTGCGGCCCGATGAGGCCTAAGCATCGGAGGCGGAGCCCACCCGCACGAGGAGGAACGGTCACGGTCCGCAGGAGTCCACCCGGCGGCCGAGTGGGAAGAGGCGGACCTTAAGTAATGGTAAAAGCGGAGCCCACCCGCGTGAGAAGAAGCCCGGTCGAAGTTGAATACATAAAGTGGACCACACCAGAGAGGAGCGCCGGTCTCACTGAACCCGCGGGTGCCTACCCCGCATAGGGACAGATATGCCGACACACTCCCCCCCCCGCAGCAGGAGAAGTCTGCGAGGCTGCCGCGGGAGGGAGGGAGATCTGCCCAAGAACTGCATGCGGCCAGAGCCGCTCGCGGTAAGAAATATATAATTGCCGCCGCAGTAAGGAGCTCAACGAGCGCACCCCATCCCCTCCATGCCGCGTGAACACTGCACGGAGCTGTGGCAGGGAGGGCGATCGTAATGTGTAGAATGGCCCCCGCCGGCCATAGAAGCATACCCCCACCTCGGAGGACCCCCAGCAGCGCCTACAAGGGAGACAAGCGGCCAGCGCCGCCAAACGTGAACTGCAACTGAGGGCACAATGGAACTGACTGTCACCATGCCCCAGAAGTCCCGAATGCGCTGGGACACACAGCGTGGCAAGTGAGTTTTGTATCCCCCCAACTCACACACACACACACGCACGGGATAATGCTTTGTATCTGCAGTGACTGAAATGCCTGTGGCCTCCTCACCTGCCTTAGAATAAAAGAAAAAAGACTCACCTGCTGCCATGTCCTGGACTCCACTGCTCCAGCCCCATCTGGACTCCACTGGTCTGCCTGGCTCCAGCTCCCCTCCAGCTCTCCTAAGCACGAGTGAAGCCTGGAGGAGTGGAAAGGAAAACAAGGCATAGAGTTCTGGCAGTACAGAGTGGTTGCTGCTGAAGCCAAAGAAAAGCAACACTGCCACCCAGTGGCCACCGGCAGTACTGCAGCAAGAGGAAATCAACAAGCATACAGCAAGCCAAGGAAGTCCAGCAGCCACAGGAGACCGACGGCTCGCAGCGCAAGGGAGAAGAGGCAGCAAGGCAAGTGCCGCAAGGTCTGACGGAGGCGCGATGGTGAGCGCACGGGAGTGCGATGGAGGCGCACAGGAATGTGCCAGAAACGCAGGCACGCGACGGAAGCATAGGAATGTGCCAGAGGCGCAGGAATGCGACAAAACTGCAGGAAGAAGAGACGGTGTGCCACAGGGATGCAGCGCAATCCCACAGCAATAAGGAAGAAAGAAGAAAAGGTGTCAAGCCACATCCACCCCAGCGAGGACTGCGCTGTCGCCGCATCAAGTGGAGCGAACTCTCGAGAGAACAAACGGACTCAGTGCAGATGTACGCCGGACGCGGAAGGTACACTGCAGCGCCTACAGGAGAGGAACCCACTGAAGAGGATGGGCGCAGCAAGTATCCGACACTGGCGGCCAAGGATGCAGAGCAACACCCAGTGGCGCCAAGAAGCCACCACATCAAGTAATCATGATATTAGGAGCAACGCTACACTGAAGATGTACCACGACGGTACGAAGAGTAGCACGCACCAGCGCCCGACAAGGCAGCGGACAAAGGTAGTCACACGACGTGATGCATCCTGTGAAGCCGACCAGCCAAATGGTCGCACCACGAAGGCCAAGCCGACCTGCCAAATGGTCGCACCACAAAGGCCAAGCCGACCAGCCAAATGGTCGCACCACAAAGGTCAAGCCGACCAGCCAAATGGTCGCACCACAAAGGCCAAGCCGTCCTGCCAAACGGTCGCCCCACAAAGGTCAAGCCGACCAGCCAAATGGTCGCACCACAAAGGCCCAGCCGACCTGCCACATGGTCGCACCAAAGAAGCCGACTCGCCAGGAGTCGCACAAAGAGGTCTGACGCAAGACCGAAGATATCCTGCCAGTGATCGGCAGCGCGGACCGTCAAGTGGTCCAAGAAGCTCAAGAAGAACCAAAGCAACTGGTGAAAGGGAGAAGACCGAAGCGGACCATGAGCATGGCCCCACGAACTTCAACCGAAGTAACTGGTGACAAGGTGAAGATGAAGAGAAGGTCACGACCCGAACTCGGAATGCTGAAGAAGATGAAGAGAGTGTTCTCGGACGAGGACAAGACCAGGGGGAACACGTGCAGAGTGCGCGCGCTGCATGGAGAAGCCTGGCCAGACAAGAGGAGAACAGAAACGGTCCAGAGTAGGTCGTGAAGCGAAGAGATGAAGAGACCAGAGTGGCACGTCCGCCACTAAGAAGAAAGAAGACATCGCAGTGGCACGTTTGCCACTACAAGAAAAGAAGATGTCTGAGTGGCACGTTTGCCACTACAAGAAAAGAAGATGTCTGAGTGGCACGTTTGCCACTACAAGAAGGAAGATGATATCAGAGTGGCACGTCTGCCACTTAAAGGAAAAAGGGGAAAGAAAGATCTGAGTGGCACGGTTGCCACTGTAAGAAGGAGAAGAAGTCAGAGTGACATGACAGCCTCACGGAGAAAGAAATAGAGGACAAGGAGAAGAGTGTGGCAAGACTACTCACACCTCAAAGACAAGGAAGGTGACAAGCGTCAGAACACAGTGCGCAAGTCCTAAAGAACACCCGTGGCACGGAGAAAAGACCATCTGTTTGATGATGCTTTCAGCACACCTGGGATCTGCAGAGGTGAGCAGGCCGGACCATTCGAAACACCCACCTTTGGGGTTACACGGACACTGGTCAATGCCAGCCGTGGTGACTCAGGGGCAAAGGCCTCAGGGATGCCGGTGAGAGAGAGTATCCCCGCGACGAGAGATGGTCATCAGCCGCCCTTCAGCAAAGGTCTCAGGAGGACGAAGACTTCGCGTGCTAAAGACAGGAGCCAACAGCCACCCTCCAGGTCTGACTGCGGCATCTGAGGTGAGACCTGCCGTCTCCTCCGCACCCGTACTTATCGGCATGGGAGTAACACGATACAGGACACTGAACCCAGGCCAGATCTGAGGAAGAGGGCCTCAAGGATATCCCGTGGCAGGGGAACACCTGTGAGAGGGGCATCCTGGTGAGAGGGGTGTCTTGCGAATAACCCGTCTTTCTGCAAAACAGAACACACGCCACAGATAAAGAAAAGGACTGGACTAAAAAGATAAATGGCAACATCTAGCGCTGAACCAAAAGAACTCAACAACTGCGTTTGTCGCCAAGAAAGTAAAGCGAAGAAAGACTGTGAGAGCAACTTCAAGGCAGAGCCGTCAAACAGACTAACTCCATCGAGCACCCATGACTGGTGCCACAGTGAACTGGTGATCGCCCGCGACAGGAAGAACATCGTCCGCGACAGGAAGAACATCGTCTGTGACTCCAGGCTGCTGAAGCGTGAGCGACTCTGCAGAAGTTTAGTCACTGTATTACATCTGTATATATATGTCTTTTTCTCCCCTAGGTTGGACATTTGACTCCGGGTTTTTGTTATTAAAGATTGGGAGGAATGTAGTGTCCTAGCATGGACACGTTCTAGTGTTCATAAGTGTATGCTCTACACTTTACACCCACCCACCACCTACGTCACTGGGTCAGGTGACTAGGCTAATAAAAGGGCCGAGCGCACGTGCTCGTGGCCAGTTAACCCAGCATATAACCATGTGTCTGCGTCAGTGCTTCCTAGCATGAGGGCCTAGGGCCCCAAACACCACAATCCCCCAGAGACTTAGATTCCCAACAGACAGTTTCTGGAACCAGCAGGGGATTAGTAGCAGGAGATGTGCCTCTACTGAAAACCTTAAACCTATTGGGGAATGAAAGCGACCTCAATGTACCTGCAGCAGTAAGCACTCAAAGTTTGGCTAGTATGGAAGATGTGAGCATGTCATCATCATGTCATAGTCCTTTTAAAGCCCCGTCAACTTTCATTCCAAACATGCCATGTGATGCAATCGACATCTTTCACGATAGAGTAATCGATGAACTTAAGAAACTGTACACCTTATCAAAAGAGTACAACAAGGTTTCCCCCAAGAAAAAAGCACCAAACTTCCAACTGATGAAAAAATAAAAAAATAACTCTTCAGTGATCACTAATAAAAGTGACAAAGGAGGTAGGATTGTGTTATGGGACAAAAAGGAGTACAAAACGGAGGCTTAGCGCCATTTAAACGATCTGGAATGTTATCGCAAAATCCATCAAGCTGAGGCCAAGAAAATCAGTAAAAATTATAAAGATGATCTCAATCAATGGAAAAATGAAGACCTAATCAGCAAGGACGAATTTGCATTCCTAAACAATGATTATCCATTAATTTTTTATTTAGAAATCTGTTTATTGAGGTTGCAACTGTAATCATACAATACATCTCATATTAGTAGAGTGCACAGTTACACTTAGAGCATGGGAAAGACTCGTGATAAGTTACAAACAATCATAACAATCTGCATCAATTAGGTGGCATGTAGCATTGCCTACCGCAATAAGCTTTGAGGCTGCAAGTGAAACTACCTCTGTGGTGCGCGTTTTGCGGTCTCATCCCAGGTAGCAATTATAATACAGCCATCTCGGTTGCTAACTGCTTACTCTCCAGTTGTGCCATCAAACAGATAACCAAACATTTCTAATAACCCCACTCTGCAACTGGGGAGCTGTCTCCTCCACAGCTCAGCAACCAAAATAACAACCAACAGCAGCTCTCAACACGTGTCTAGGCGCCCCTCCCCTCTCAACTCCTCTCCTAGCGGGTCCCTCCTCCCTGCCCCCGCCACCAACAGTGTCGTGTCTACTATAATCTTCGCGTTACCATGCTTCATCATCTATGTCAAAGCAGCAATACTCAGCATCGCGATACCCCACCAGGCAGGGCAGCCCCTTAGCTTCTAACGCAGCTCCCTCAGCTCGCCCCTATACAATGATTATCCATTAATGCCTACTATGTATTTTATACCTAAAGTGCATAAAGGGGTTAGTCCAGTACCAGGTAGGCCCATAATATCGGCCAGAAAAAGTATGTTTGAAAACACATCTAGATATGTCGATTATTATCTTCAAGAGTTTGTAGCTTCCCTACCCACATATATCAAATGTTCTAACGATTTCCTCCAAAAATTAAGCATGCAAACATGGTCGAATGAATTCCTGTTTTCAACATTAGACATCACATCCCTATAAACCAGTATAAGGCACCAAAATGGCATCAATGCAGTCGAGTTTTACCTCAAAAAAAGACCAATTGATTTATATTTTCAGAACAAAGTCCTGTTGAGCATGATTAAATGGTGCCTGTACAATAATATTTATACATTTGATGGGGCCATTTTTCAGCAGCTACAATGAGTAGCTATGGGGGCATGCTTCTCCCCCAGTTACACCTGCCTCCATGTGGGCTGGTGGGAGGAGCATGACCTGTGCAAAGAACATCGCAATACATGGGAGAAACATGTGGTGAAATGGTGGAGATATATTGATGACATTTTTGTCATCTGGCGGGGGTCATTCAGTGAAGCTGAAGAATTTGTAAATAAATTGAATGTGAATTAAATGAATTTACAGTTCACGGCACACATAGATCAAGTCAGCACTAACTTTTTAGACATCACAGTACAGGCCTCCGCTGACACAATAGAAACCAGTCTATTTCGCAAACCCACCGCAGGCAACACCTTACTGCATGCAAAGAGTTTTCAACCGGCACATACCATCACCAGCCTTCCATACGGTGAATTTCTCCGTATTCGTAGAGCGTGCAGTACGGAAGGGGATCTCATGTATCATCAGCAAGCAGCCAAACAGAGATTCTTAGAAAGAGGTTACAACTCGCTTAAACTAGATGCAGCCATGAAAAAAGCCAACAAAATGGATAGACTAGACTTACTAAAAGCTGCAAAACATCAAGTCAAAGCTAAGCATATGCCATCACAGGGCAGTGGTGCAGACATTAATACAGACACTACACAGTGTAGATTAATCACCACATTCAGTAAAAAAGCCCAAGAGATCAAAGCCATAATTATGAAACAATGGCCTATAGTATTAACTGACAGCACCTTGAAAACAGTGCTCCCAGATAAACCCACTTTTACTTTTAGAAAAGCATATTCTATGCATAACAATTTGGTTAAAGGCAGTCCAGAACTGGATTACAAAACCAGTTGGTTGGTTCCGAAAAACGGTTTTTACAAGTGTAGCACCTGTCGGGCTTGTAAATTCGGAATCAATACTTGTACATGCACTACGCCCTACTCTTCCACCACCATAGAATTAAAAGGCATTTTAAATCAGAACATGGAAATGATCTTAAATGTTTGAAATATTTTGTGATAGATACAGTACCACTAGATAAGAGAGGAGGAAATAGAGAGAAAAGGCTATGTCAACTAGAGTCAAAGTATATTATCGAGCTTGACACCAAGTATCCGCATGGCCTTAACACTGGGGAGGATATGCATAATTTTTTATAATAATTTTTTATAATAATTTTTTATAACACTTTTTATTACTCCTAAGCCTCCACCATAACTTATAACAACGTGGGTGCCGATTCCGATCCGTAAAAAAAATTTACCGTCCGACTCGTATCCGTATTTTTTTACGTACGAATCGCACAAGTACCGTACAAACTGGGAAGTACGATTCGTACGTGAAAAATACATACGAATTGCGTCGGGAAAATGGTCCGAGAGGGAGCCTGTAGGAGAGTAGGGTCTGCTATCCTATGGTCACCCCAAATTTTTGCTTTTTGCTTCACTGGTTTTTGACATATTGAGGCTGTGGGCCTGCCAATCAGACCCCCAGCCTGCTGTTCTCTCTACTAAATTAAAACTATGCACCCTAGGTGCATAACCAATTGGAAGTGGATCACCCTGTCAGCCCCTGTACCAGTGTACACTAGGTACCCAGGGCATTGGTGTACCCAAGGCCTGCCAAGGGCTGCAGCATGTATTATGCCACCCCAGGCTTGGCCTCACAATTTGACACAACTGGCTGATCACTCAGCTGGGGTAAGTTGGTGTAATCACCTCTTACTTAGGTGTAGTATACCTATACCTAACCTTAAATGGGACACCTGGTAACCTATAAGTCACTCCTATGGCAGGCCTTAACAATCCTGAAGGCAGAGTGCTTGGTTCCATGTGAGATGGTGCTCTGGCATGAGCTGAGCCTGTCTACAGTGGTCGGAACAACTTCCTTCTACTGTTTCCAGATATCGTCATACCATATACTCTTAAGTGCATTATGAACCTCGCGGTTAAATGCTATCTTTGGTTTGGCTTTATCAAAACATGTCGAGTAAGGTGTCATACGAATTGGAATACTAACCCCTCGCCAATTCTGGCGACGGGGTTAGCATTCCACCCTTCTAGAGGGACACGACATGTACAGTACCTGAAACCCGGGTAAAATCAGACATAGCCTCAGCTCCACAAAATGGATGCTGCCACCACAGACACAAGTCTGCCCTCCTGCTGCTGGGAGTCCTTCCAGCTTGGGAGGTGTGGACAAAGGGTTTCCTGCCAGGGGAGGTGCGTGCACCACCCCAGACAGGATTTTGTGTATTGGTCAGGTAGGGCTTGAAAGAAACCAGACATGCCTGTGGCTCACAAGGAGCCTCGGTGCATATGCCAGTTCAAACCGGTCCTGGGGCACACCAGTCCCGGGCCTGGGGCGAGCTGGACAAAGGATTGGGGGTGTAACCACCCCCCTTCCTGGTCCCACCCATAGGGAGGGACCTAGCAGGTAGTCCGGCCCCTAGAATCCGAATAAAGGTAGGAGCTGTGTCCTAAGACTTCAGACATCCTGGAATCAACTTAAAACTAAGAAGAAGACGGGAACTTCGACGCTCTGCTGCACAGAGGACTGAAGCCAATCTCCCCTGTGGTCAGGGAGTGACCACCTTGCTAACGCAAGCACCATCCAGCGAATCAACGTCTGCTTTGCCGCCGCCTCCCGCCGGAGCCCGAGCCCAGAGACTGACAAGACCTGGACCTCCAGACCTCTCACCGCCCGATCCACAGTCCCTGCAAAGAGGAGACCCGTGGAGGCACCGAGACACGTGGAGCCAGCCATCTTGAAACGACTACGACAAGCTGACCAGTGCAACAACCGAGGCTCCCTCCAAGTTGTGCTTTGGGTCCTGAGAAGCCCAACCCTCGAGCAGCATCTGCACCAAAGGTGAGCCCTCCAGCATCTCCACGATCTGCGTGGGGCCCTTCTGCATTTTGCCACTCGACGCGCCTAACCGGTTGCTGGCCCGCTGGCTAGTGGCCATCTTGGCGACGAAATCTACGACAAACACCACTGGTCTGGTTGCTCCAGACTGGCCCTTGCTCCCCTCCAAAGGAGCAGTTCCTCTGACCTTGCTGGTCAGAACCATCAGCTTAAACTCCTTGCCTACAACAATTGCTTTTGCCAAGGCTTGTTTGCTTCGATCAAGTCGCCGACACCGCCGACAGCGAGAGCCTGCGTGGCACAGCTCGTGACTCGACTCCTGGACGTCGTCGACCTTCAGGGACCACGTGGCTGCAGAGTCAAGCTACACCTTCCTTCCTGTTTGCACCCGACATCGCCTGGTACCCACCTGGTGCCACGCTGGTCACTGGCTAGTGACTGTGAACACTGTCCCCTCTGCTTTCAGGTCTTCAACATCTCCGATCCACTCTTGGATCCACTGCATCTCTTCCCGACCGACCGCCTGCAGCACGTTTGTCTACAGGCCCCACGGAACAGATAGAAGAAACCCGACGCACTTCGAGGCCTATGCACCCGCTTCCTGTGGGTGAGGTAAAGCTGGCACACCTGTGCCCAAGTGTAGTATTACATCTCTAGTGCCTGTGTTCCAAATCTTAAGTTCCTAGGTCATCCGGAAGATTCCTTTTGCAGTAACTTTGTACTTTTTACGCACCCATTGAAACCTATGGGAGCACGCGTGTGACTATTTGCTCTGCACACGCCACCCGTGGACCTCCTGGTCACTAACTGACGTTAGCTCCTTGTAGGCCCAGCGATTCTAGAGGCCCTAGGCCTTCTCCCTTTTCTGTTCGTGGTACTTATACCACTATTTTAGTATATGGTTCGAGTGGCCACCAGGGCCTATCCATATAAAGTGCAACTTCTGTGTATTCTGTGATAATCTTGTTTGACGATTTGTGCTCCTGTGCTCATAAAGAGACTAGGGGTTACTTTGAGAAATAAATACATATATATTTTGAATATATATCTGTGTGGTGTCCTTTCATTGGTATAAAAGGGGGTTACTATTGGTAAAACAGCTTGCTTAACACGCATCACGAGTTTAGCCTCAAAGACTGCTTAGCCTACGCTACCACTAGGGCAGCTAGTCCGAAAAGGTTGACTTACAACCACACCATAAGGGTTGCTTGGCATGGTACAAGGTGGTCACTAGAACTAGTGAACAGCATATACCAGGCCAACTTCTCACATTGGTGAGCAGCGGTTGGATTTGAGCTTGCTGTGTTTTACCATTGTAATCTCTTGGTTACCAATTGAAAGATCACATAGGTACCTGTAGGTACATATAAAACAAGATTAGATATACTTAAGTTCTACTGAACTTAGTTGTTGTAGAGCAAAGGGAGTAGCACACCCTGACTACAACTACTAGATAGGTTTAGTAGGTAAACCCAAGTGTAGGTAGATTGCAACACATCCACCCACACTTAAGAGCAATGGCTGGGGCAGAGGGGTCCACTGTACCCATCTCTGTTGAGAGTGACCCCCCGAGGGCACCATCCATCTATGCTACCCTTAATCAAAATGAGCTCAGGCAGCTGGCAACTCTTAGAGGCCTTAAACAGCCCAAGATCCCTACCTCTGCTTTGCTCAGAGAGCTCTTGCAAGAAGATGAAAATCAAAAAGAGCTCAGGAAAGCTTCCCAGTTAGCCCCCTTAGGGACAGGAACAGGAGGCCCCCCTTCTGAAGATGCCACTGAAGTACCCCTTCCCAATAGTCACCCCTTAGATGGGATGCCTACCACAGAGGATGAGAGTGAAAAGGATACTGACAGTAGTGAGGAGGAAGGGAGAACTAGCCCAGTGCCAAGTGTTATACTTGGCCCAGCTAAACTAAGGCTATTGGGGACTGACAGTGGGTTCACCCCACTGGATCTCCCCAGTGGACTTAACACAGGGCTTGGAAGGCAAAGGAATCGCTCAGGTGACTCCAATGCTTCCCATGGCTCTAGAGGCTCTCAAGGTCACTCCAGGAGAAGGATGACCACCCCTCAGAGGAGGGAACATGAGGCCAAGATGCAAGAAGCTCAGCTGAGGATCAGGAAGCAGGAGCTAGAAGTAGCCCTGATGGAAGAGAAACTTAGCAAGGCTAGACAGCATAAAGAGAGTGGGTCTATACCCACTGGTGGCAGCATTGTCCCTAAGGACAAAGATAGGGTTTTCGATAATAGAAACCTGTCTAAGGTTGTGCCCCCCTACAAAAGTGGGGATGACATCCACAAGTGGATAACTGCTCTTGAGAGAGCCTGCAAAGTACAGCAGGTTCCTGAAGACCAGTGGGCAGCAATCCTCTGGCTCTCCTTTGAGGGAAGAGGCAGAGACAGACTCCTCACTGTTAGAGAAGAGGATGTCAGAAACTACAGAGTCCTGAAGAGTGTTCTAGTTGATGGGTTAGGCTTAACCACTGAGCAGTACAGGTTAATGTTCAGAGACACCCAAAAGACACAGACTCAGGACTGGTCTGAATACATTGAATGTGCCACTAAGGCTTTGGAGGGTTGGTTGCTGGGAAGTAAGGTATCTGATTTTACAGGATTGTATAATTTGATGATGAGAGAACAGATTTTAAATAACTGTCAAAACCAGCAACTGCATCAACACTTGGTTGACTCTGATCTGACCTCTCCCCAAGAATTGGGAAAGAAGGCAGACAAATGGGTCAGAACCAGGGTTAAGCAAAAGAACCAGAACCAGGGCCAAGGGGGTGATCAGAAGAAAACAGACCAAAAGGGTGGAGATCAGAAACCTAAAGACCAGAAGTCTTCAACAGGGCCCCAAACTACTACTAAGGAGGGTGGGTCCCAACAGTCCAAAAAGAAGAAAGAAGGTCAAAAGAAACCCTGGTGCAATCATTGCAAGAATACAACTCACTGGACTAGTGATTGCAAAAAGGGTGGAGCCCCCAACACGGTTGCCCCTAAGGCACCTGCTCCCAGTACTACTGTTAGCAGTGTTGGTCCCCAGACAAAGGGTGTAGTGGGAATCACTATGGGAACTGAAGGAGATTCTGACTTAGACAGAACCCTGACACAGGCAGTCTTGATCTGTGATGGGGACATTGATTTGTCCCTGACTGTGAGCCCCAGTAACCTGGGCAAGTACAGACAGACTCCTTTAATTAATGACAAAGTGGCTCAAGCCTACAGGGACACATGTGCCAGTGTCACTATGGTGACACCAGGCTTTGTGGACCCTGGACAGTACATACCAGGTGAGAACTACCTGGTGACCAATGCCAGCAATGCCACTACTTCACATAGTGTGGCAGTTGTTAACTTCTCATGGGGAGGGGTAACTGGCCTCAAAAGGGTTGTGGTTAGTGCAGACCTCCCAGTAGAATGTTTGTTGGGCAATGACCTAGAGAGTTCTCTATGGTCAGAAGTGGAGTACAGGACTCATGCAGAGATGTTAGGTATATCATCACATGTCCTTGCTGTGACCAGGTCACAGGCCAAAAAGTGCCTCACTGAACCACAGGTCTTGGATCCTGGAACAATGGACCAAGCACCTACCAAGAAGAAGAACAGGAGGGTAAAGGCTGTGCCTTCCCCCCTGCCTCAGAGTGATGATCAGCCTTCCCAGGAAGCTGATCTAGAGGACCCTGAAGGAACTGTCCCTGAAGAGCTTGAACCTGACCAGGTTGAGTTTCTGGGGACAGGGGGACCTTCAAGGGCTGACTTGAGGCAGGCTCAGTTATCCTGTCCCTCTCTTGAACCCCTCAGACAGCTGGCTGCTGCTGAGGCTGCTGGGAATGCTCAAGGTACCCATAAAGTGTATTGGGATGAAGGGCTCCTTTATTCAGAGGCTAGAGACCCCAAGCCTGGTGCAACCAGGAGGTTGGTTATACCTCTGCAATTTAGGGGCTTCCTTCTTACCTTGGCCCATGATATTCCTTTAGCAGGACACCTAGGCCAGAACAAGACCTGGGACAGACTTGTCCCTCACTTTCACTGGCCTCATATGAATGAAGATACAAAGGAGTTGTGTCGCTCCTGTGTTACCTGCCAAGCCAGTGGCAAATCAGGTGGCACAACAAAGGCCCCCCTGATACCACTACCTGTGGTGGGGGTTCCCTTTGAAAGAGTGGGAATAGACATAGTGGGTCCCATGGATCCTCCCACTGCATCTGGGCACAGATTTATACTGGTGGTAGTGGATCATGCCACCAGGTATCCAGAGGCAATTCCCCTTAGGACCACTACAGCTCCTGTTGTGGCCAGGGCCCTGCTGGGAGTATTCTCCAGAGTGGGGTTTCCTAAGGAGGTAGTATCTGACAGAGGTACCAACTTTATGTCAGGATACTTAACAGCTATGTGGAAGGAATGTGGTGTCAACTACAAGTTCACCACCCCTTATCACCCACAATGCAATGGGCTTGTTGAGAGATTCAACAAGACCCTAAAGGGTATGATCAAAGGATTACCTGAAAAGCTCAGGCGAAGATGGGACATCCTTCTACCCTGCCTTCTGTTTGCTTACAGAGAGGTCCCACAAAAAGGAGTTGGCTACAGCCCCTTTGAATTGTTGTTTGGGCACCCTGTGAGAGGCCCACTGTGTTTGGTGAAGGAAGGCTGGGAGTTACCTCTCAAAAAGCCTAAGCTAGACATAGTGGACTATGTACTTGGTCTCCGCTCCAGGATGGCTGAGTATATGGAGAAGGCATCCAAAAACCTTGAGGCAAGCCAGGCCTTACAGAAAGCTTGGCATGACCAAAAGGCTGTCTTGGTTGAGTTTCAGCCAGGACAGAAGGTATGGGTGTTGGAGCCAGTGGCCCCAGCAGCACTCCAAGACAAATGGTCTGGACCCCATACAATCCTGGAAAAGAAGGGAGAGGTCACCTACTTGGTCGACCTAGGAACTCCCAGGAGTCCCCACAGGGTACTCCATGTTAACAGGCTTAAAGCATATGTTGACAGGGCAGACATGGGCTTGCTCATGGCTACAGATGAGGGACAGGAGGAAGAGAGTGACCCTCTCCCAGACCTGTTGTCTCAGAACCCTGAAGATGGCTCAGTTGAAGGAGTGACCCTTGGAGGCAACCTCACTGCCCATCAGCAGACTGAATGTAGACAGGTTCTACAATCATTTTCACATATGTTTTCCTTGATACCTAGTCAAACTGACTGGTGTACCCATGTGGTGGACACTGGTGACAGTCTGCCTGTAAAGAACAAACTTTACAGACAACCTGACCACGTCAGGGACTGTATAAAGGCTGAGGTACATAAAATGCTGGAATTAGGTGTCATTGAACCCTCAGAGAGCCCCTGGGCTAGCCCAGTGGTTCTGGTCCCCAAACCTCACACCAAAGATGGCAAGAGAGAGATGAGGTTCTGTGTGGATTACAGAGGACTCAATGCTGTCACCAGGACAGATGCACACCCTATTCCAAGGGCAGATGAGCTCATAGACAAACTAGCTTCTGCAAAGTTTTTGAGCACATTTGACTTAACAGCTGGCTATTGGCAAATCAGATTAGCTGAGGAGTCTAAGGCCAAAACAGCATTCTCAACCCCAGGTGGGCATTATCAGTTTGTGGTGATGCCCTTTGGTCTGAAGAATGCACCTGCCACCTTCCAAAGGCTGGTGAACCAAGTCCTTACTGGGTTGGATGACTTTTGTGCAGCATATCTTGATGACATTGCTGTCTTTAGCTCCACCTGGGAGGATCACCTGATCCACCTGAAGAAGGCTCTTGAGGCCCTGCAGAGGGCAGGCCTCACTATCAAGGCTACTAAGTGCCAGATAGGGCAGAGTAAGGTTGTATATTTGGGCCACCTTGTAGGTGGAGGCCAAGTTCAACCACTGGAGAGTAAGATACAATCCATCAAGGACTGGTCCCCTCCAACCACCCAGACTCAAGTTCGAGCTTTCTTGGGCTTGACTGGGTACTACAGGAAGTTTGTTAAGAACTATGGGTCCATTGTGACTCCTCTTAATGATCTGACATCCAAGAAGATGCCCAAAAAGGTTCAGTGGACAGTAAGCTGTCAAAAGGCATTTGATGACCTGAAGGAGGCCATGTGCTCTGCACCTATCCTGAAAAGTCCTGACTACTCCAAAGAGTTTATTGTCCAAACAGATGCTTCTGAGTTGGGTGTGGGAGCTGTGCTGTCACAACTTAATGTAGATGGTCAAGACCAACCCATTGCTTTTATTAGCAGAAGGTTGACCCCCAGAGAGAAGAATTGGTCAGCTATTGAGAGGGAGGCCTTTGCTGTGGTGTGGGCCCTGAAGAAGCTGAGGCCATACTTGTTTGGCACTCACTTCAAGATTCAGACCGACCATAAGCCCCTCTTGTGGCTAAATCAGATGAAGGGTGAAAACCCCAAACTGCTTAGGTGGTCCATTTCCCTACAGGGGATGGACTTTACAGTGGAGCACCGGCCAGGTACTGACCATGGGAATGCAGATGGTCTCTCCAGGTACTTCCACTTAGGACATGAAGACGAGACTGGTCAAGGCTAGTTTAATGTCCCAGCGTTTGGGGGGGGGTTGTGTAGGAGAGTAGGGTCTGCTATCCTATGGTCACCCCAAATTTTTGCTTTTTGCTTCACTGGTTTTTGACATATTGAGGCTGTGGGCCTGCCAATCAGACCCCCAGCCTGCTGTTCTCTCTACTAAATTAAAACTATGCACCCTAGGTGCATAACCAATTGGAAGTGGATCACCCTGTCAGCCCCTGTACCAGTGTACACTAGGTACCCAGGGCATTGGTGTACCCAAGGCCTGCCAAGGGCTGCAGCATGTATTATGCCACCCCAGGCTTGGCCTAACAATTTGACACAACTGGCTGATCACTCAGCTGGGGTAAGTTGGTGTAATCACCTCTTACTTAGGTGTAGTATACCTATACCTAACCTTAAATGGGACACCTGGTAACCTATAAGTCACTCCTATGGCAGGCCTTAACAATCCTGAAGGCAGAGTGCTTGGTTCCATGTGAGATGGTGCTCTGGCATGAGCTGAGCCTGTCTACAGTGGTCGGAACAACTTCCTTCTACTGTTTCCAGATATCGTCATACCATATACTCTTAAGTGCATTATGAACCTCGCGGTTAAATGCTATCTTTGGTTTGGCTTTATCAAAACATGTCGAGTAAGGTGTCATACGAATTGGAATACTAACCCCTCGCCAATTCTGGCGACGGGGTTAGCATTCCACCCTTCTAGAGGGACACGACATGTACAGTACCTGAAACCCGGGTAAAATCAGACATAGCCTCAGCTCCACAAAATGGATGCTGCCACCACAGACACAAGTCTGCCCTCCTGCTGCTGGGAGTCCTTCCAGCTTGGGAGGTGTGGACAAAGGGTTTCCTGCCAGGGGAGGTGCGTGCACCACCCCAGACAGGATTTTGTGTATTGGTCAGGTAGGGCTTGAAAGAAACCAGACATGCCTGTGGCTCACAAGGAGCCTCGGTGCATATGCCAGTTCAAACCGGTCCTGGGGCACACCAGTCCCGGGCCTGGGGCGAGCTGGACAAAGGATTGGGGGTGTAACCACCCCCCTTCCTGGTCCCACCCATAGGGAGGGACCTAGCAGGTAGTCCGGCCCCTAGAATCCGAATAAAGGTAGGAGCTGTGTCCTAAGACTTCAGACATCCTGGAATCAACTTAAAACTAAGAAGAAGACGGGAACTTCGACGCTCTGCTGCACAGAGGACTGAAGCCAATCTCCCCTGTGGTCAGGGAGTGACCACCTTGCTAACGCAAGCACCATCCAGCGAATCAACGTCTGCTTTGCCGCCGCCTCCCGCCGGAGCCCGAGCCCAGAGACTGACAAGACCTGGACCTCCAGACCTCTCACCGCCCGATCCACAGTCCCTGCAAAGAGGAGACCCGTGGAGGCACCGAGACACGTGGAGCCAGCCATCTTGAAACGACTACGACAAGCTGACCAGTGCAACAACCGAGGCTCCCTCCAAGTTGTGCTTTGGGTCCTGAGAAGCCCAACCCTCGAGCAGCATCTGCACCAAAGGTGAGCCCTCCAGCATCTCCACGATCTGCGTGGGGCCCTTCTGCATTTTGCCACTCGACGCGCCTAACCGGTTGCTGGCCCGCTGGCTAGTGGCCATCTTGGCGACGAAATCTACGACAAACACCGCTGGTCTGGTTGCTCCAGACTGGCCCTTGCTCCCCTCCAAAGGAGCAGTTCCTCTGACCTTGCTGGTCAGAACCATCAGCTTAAACTCCTTGCCTACAACAATTGCTTTTGCCAAGGCTTGTTTGCTTCGATCAAGTCGCCGACACCGCCGACAGCGAGAGCCTGCGTGGCACAGCTCGTGACTCGACTCCTGGACGTCGTCGACCTTCAGGGACCACGTGGCTGCAGAGTCAAGCTACACCTTCCTTCCTGTTTGCACCCGACATCGCCTGGTACCCACCTGGTGCCACGCTGGTCACTGGCTAGTGACTGTGAACACTGTCCCCTCTGCTTTCAGGTCTTCAACATCTCCGATCCACTCTTGGATCCACTGCATCTCTTCCCGACCGACCGCCTGCAGCACGTTTGTCTACAGGCCCCACGGAACAGATAGAAGAAACCCGACGCACTTCGAGGCCTATGCACCCGCTTCCTGTGGGTGAGGTAAAGCTGGCACACCTGTGCCCAAGTGTAGTATTACATCTCTAGTGCCTGTGTTCCAAATCTTAAGTTCCTAGGTCATCCGGAAGATTCCTTTTGCAGTAACTTTGTACTTTTTACGCACCCATTGAAACCTATGGGAGCACGCGTGTGACTATTTGCTCTGCACACGCCACCCGTGGACCTCCTGGTCACTAACTGACGTTAGCTCCTTGTAGGCCCAGCGATTCTAGAGGCCCTAGGCCTTCTCCCTTTTCTGTTCGTGGTACTTATACCACTATTTTAGTATATGGTTCGAGTGGCCACCAGGGCCTATCCATATAAAGTGCAACTTCTGTGTATTCTGTGATAATCTTGTTTGACGATTTGTGCTCCTGTGCTCATAAAGAGACTAGGGGTTACTTTGAGAAATAAATACATATATATTTTGAATATATATCTGTGTGGTGTCCTTTCATTGGTATAAAAGGGGGTTACTATTGGTAAAACAGCTTGCTTAACACGCATCACGAGTTTAGCCTCAAAGACTGCTTAGCCTACGCTACCACTAGGGCAGCTAGTCCGAAAAGGTTGACTTACAACCACACCATAAGGGTTGCTTGGCATGGTACAAGGTGGTCACTAGAACTAGTGAACAGCATATACCAGGCCAACTTCTCACAGAGCCGTAAAATTTTACGTCCGAATAGCATCGGGAAAAGTGTCCGATAGGGAGCCGGACATTTTTACGTGCAAATCGTAAAACAGAAGTCCGAGCGCGCTAGTACGATCCGTACCGCCCGTCTGAATACACAACCGCATGTAAAAGGCCCCGTACGGAGCGAACGCTGTAGCCTACATGTACACGGGTAAACTTGTGCCCGAGTACGAGTCGTACAGCCCCCCTCACCCCGCACATGTCAGCACCGTACCCCCGTACGTCAGCACCGTACCCCCCCTCCGCACCATACCCCAACAACGTAGCCCAGCCCACACCAGTACGCGCCGCACCCCAACACCGTAGCACAGCCCCGCACCTGTACGCGCCGCACCCCAACACCGTAGCACAGCCCGCACCTGTACGCGCCGCACCCCAACACCGTAGCACAGCCCGCACCTGTATGCGCCATACCACAACACCGTAGCACAGCCCCGCACCTGTACGCGCCGCACCCCAACACCGTAGCACTGCCCGCACCTGTACGCACCGTACCCCAACACCGTAGCACAGCCCGCACCTGTACGCACCATACCCCAACACCCTAGCACAGCCCGCACCTGTACGCACCGTACCCCAACACCCTAGCACAGCCCGCACCTGTACGCACCGTACCCCAACACCGTAGCACAGCCTGCACCTGTACACACCGTACCCCAACACCGTAGCACAGCCCGCACCTGTACTCATCGTACCCCAACACCGTAGCACAGCCCGCACCTGTACGCACCGTACCTCAACACCCTAGCACAGCCCACACCTGTACGCACCGTACCCCAACACCCTAGCACAGCCTGCACCTGTACGCACCGTACCCCAACACCGTAGCACAGCCTGCACCTGTACGCACCGTACCCCAACACGCTAGCACAGCCTGCACCTGTACGCACTGTACCCCAACACCGTAGCACAGCCCGCACCTGTACGCACCGTACCCCAACACCGCAGCAGAGCCCGCACCTGTACGCACCGTACCCCAACACCCTAGCACAGCCTGCACCTGTACGCACTGTACCCCAACAGCGTAGCACAGCCCGCACCTGTACGCGCCGCACCCCAACACCGTACCCCAGCATCCTCACCCAGCATCTCGTATGTACGGACCGTACCTACACGAAAAAGACTCGTACAGAACCAGGACACAGTAAAACAGCACAAGGAGGGTCAATTCAACTCGCACAACACCACAAAACACGTCAACATGACAAAATACATCTCTATGACTGACCTGCCACATCCAAACTGCCAAACAGAGGACCAAATCACAACCACCTCTTATAACACACCCACCACAAATTCAAACACAGCCACACCCAAAAATTGGACCAATAAAAAGGGCCCACACACACAACCCATGAGCCATTGCAACAGACCCACTGCTCACAGACACCACAGACAAACAACTGCACCTTACTCGCACCTTACTCACACCTAAACTACACCTTCAGTTACACACCTTCACACAACCTCCTTCACAAACACCCCCTGTTCACCTTCACACACACACCCTCACATTCACACCCACACACCCACAACCATCCACACCCCACACCATGCCCACTGACAAGAATCCAAAGTTCACTACAGCGGAGCTGGAGCTCCTTGTCAACAAAGTCATCAGAGTCGAGCCACAGCTGTTTGAAACATTGGTCAGACAGACCAGCATAGCCCAAAAAATCAGCCTGTGGCAGAGGATCGTCGATAAGGTGAATGCTGTTGCGCCCATCCGAAGGACCAGGCATGAATGCCAAGCCAGGTGGTACGATCTGCGCAGGGCAGTCAAGAGGAAGATGAATGAGGAATACGCCCAGAGTAACATCACTGGAGGCGGGCTACCCCGCAGACCCATACATTACCATCCCTGGGAGGAGAAGGTGATGGCCACGCTTCCGCCGGTGGGAGTACACGGAGTCAAAGGAGTCGCAGAGCCTGGTGAGTACACAAACAACTCACGTAACATGGGGGGAATGGCATCCACACCCCAACTACACCAAATGCACGCACCTACCCCCAAGCCCCCACGGCACACAACCACACCCTAAAAACCACGCTCATGCCACTAACGTCTCCATGCCCCATTCACAAATAAAGGCAATGCCACGTCCCAGGCCACACAAATCCAAGACTGGATGTCCGGGATGCTGGGAGGGTGGGGCTCACACAACACATTGTGCAACTCAGAACCAGACACCAATGCCCACAGCTCATAAGGTCTAGGTACATACCCATGCCCAATGCACAGGGACTGGCAAAGTAATGACAAGGTAGCTGACACTTGGCCCTGCTGTAGGCAGCACAAAGCCCTCCTGTGACCACTGTACACGCAAACAACTCCACTAGCTCACATACCCAGCACAGGAACTCACACACACTGTCATGCCAGCATGCACCATGAGGGGACAGACACATCACCTGGGAGACCCAATGACAAATCACACTACACACAACAACAGGCCTGGTCACACACCCCCCCTCACACAAGCACACACCCCCGGGGCAGGCAACGGATTTACCCACTCTCACAATTGACATGTGACACAACAATACCAATCCATAGCCAATAAGCATCCCAGCAAATAAACTACTGGCAAACACTCAGGAGCACATACCAATCTGTCCCCCGCAACATACCCATCCCCAAGTGGACATTGAGAGGAATGCTAGGCACATCCAACCACCTGGAGGAACTGTGACTACTTGATTATGTATGAAACATGGATGTGGCATGAAACAGCATTAACATTGTCTCTCTCTCACACACAGGGCAACATCATCGACCTCCCCCCAACAATGGGGGGGAACAATCACAGTCCCAGGCTCAGCGTGAAGATGACCCCACCGGCAGCGACGACTCTCACCACTCCATGGATGACCCCGACCAACCTGGCCCCTCTGGTGCCCAAGCCCCGGTAGCACCTGCGTCAGGTACATCTGTGCCAACCACCACCCCCATTCCTGCCACATCCCAGGAGACACCCAGGAGCCCTGCTTGCACCGAACACAGCCAGTCTGACCAGGAGGGACAAGGTTCTCCGGGCACCCAGGAGGAGGCAGACGACCACGCTAATGCCATCCCTCAGGGGTCCCGTTGACCCGATGTGCCAACAACGGCAGGCCCGGCTCGTGTGGGCAGGGGTGGTGGGAGAGGAGGCAGGCGGAGGCGAGAACCTGACCAGCCAGCTGAGGGAACCGGTATAGCACACATGCGACACATACCGGCGTGACAACAGGGACATCAGCCAGGTAGTGGCGACCCTCAACGAGATTAAGAACCTGCAGGCCGAGCAACATGCCAGTCAACAACAACACCAAGGACGGATGGAGGTAAGACTGGCTGAGCTCCTGGCGGTGCAAACGGACATGAGCCGTTCACTCCGTCGGATTGCCGACAACATGGGCAACCCTCCCTGTGACACCAGGTGAAGACCAGCACCAGCCACAGGGAGGGAGGAGGAGGAGGAGGATTCCTCCGACGGAGCATCACAGACATCGTCAAGGCCTGCATCTGAGGGTCCCCGGAGGAAGGTGGGTCGTCCAAGGAAAAGACCGTGAGAGTCAGCGGACCATCCACATCTCCCAGGTCACCTGGCCTGGCACCTGGCCCTCTGGCGCAACAGCACCACCTCACCCAATGACATTCTCTGCCACATGGACTTGCTGGTCACAGTCTGACCAATGATGACCAACACTGTGGTCTGGACTCTGATGACTCCAACTGACAAGGATGCCATCTCCCCCTGTGAACTTTGGATTCTATGCACCCGGTAGAGCACCTTACTTCATCCACCAAAAGACTTACCCCACCAAAAATAAATTCTTAAGTTTGTCATGAGATGTTGCTGTCATTTGGCATTATTCACCAACATATGTGTGTGTAAATGTCAAACTATGCCTGAGTGTTGAACTAACTCCACACATCCATACCCTGGGAACGGAGTCTGGTACAGGACACACATGGGTCACAATGTATCATTCAATGCAGACATGGAGCACAATACTCACCTGTGATGGCCTCAAGCTGCTGAGGGGGTGCTAGGGAAACTGTGAGGACACACCTATTTGGAAGAGTAACATTAAGGCGTAGAGGTCATGCCTCATTTGGAGGTTCCCGGGGAGGGAGTCCCAGGTATGTGCACCCAGGTGGGAGAACTATGTCCTGCATGCAGGAGTACGGTGGATCAGAAGAATGGTGGCCAGGTCAAGGTTGGATGCATGGAGAAGGCACTACGGGGTATCGGATGACAGTGGTACAAGGTTGGTTTTGGGTCCGGGTTATGGCCTGCCTCCTGAGTGTGGGTGAGGAGTCTGAAGGTCATCCTGTAGCACACAGTGATCCATTGCAGCTATCTCTGCTGGACGGTGATGTGGCTGGGGCGCGGGATGTTGACGCTGAGGTGTGCAGATGCAGCCTGGATGTGGACAAGTATCCCTGGATTTTGGATGTGGCTGCTCCGTAGAGGGCAGGGCAGTATTTGACACAGATGTTGTCGTGGACCTGGGGGATGGTCCGTCTTACCTTGGAGTGGATCTATCTGGGGATCATGTGCATAATGCTGAGGGTGTTGCAGTGTGAGGTACAGATGCTGGTGATTACCATGGCAAATTAGAGCAAGCAATCCATGATGCACAACATCTTGTGTGCGTGGACACTGGGTCCCTGTGCGGGGCCTCTGTGGGTGGGACACAAGCAGTTGAGCCAGCTGTAAGGGGACAATCCTCAGATGTTGACCTCAGTCCTGTACAAGTCCACCCTCAGGTGGCTGCTGTTCTGCCATTCATCTATGGATCCCATGCAATCTTGAATATTGGAACTGGCAATGTCTGCGTCCTTGGTGGGGGTGAGGAGCGCCTGGCTGTCAATGGCATACGAGTTGATGATGAGGGCGTGTGCACATGTGATGGTGGATAGGGGGGTCCTGGACACATTGTAGATTGACACGCTGAAAGATGATACCTGTGCCATGTGCCTCACGACGAAAGCATACTACATGCAGAAGCATTGAGTCCCACTCCCATGGGCTTGCAGGGGGATCTGGTGGGGAGTAGGAGGGACATGACCTGGTGGGTGTGACAGGTCCTGGAAGGCATGGCAGCGCTGTGTAGGCAGTCGGAGTTGCACACTCATCATGCAAAGGTGCTGTGTGTGCGCTTAGTGCATGCCTGAGAGCAGGCGGGAGATGTGTGGATGGACCCTGCTTGGAGGGTGGCTGCAACATCACACTGTAGTGTGATGTAGGTCATGCAAGGACATGAGGGTCATGCAATGTGCACGTTGCATGTGCAGACGGTCCAGCCTTTGGTACCGCGTGGCCGCAACTGTGGCACAGACAAGCCGAAGACAGCCAAATTAATGTGTTGAGGGAGGAAGGGAGGAGCACCTTTGATGTGTGTGTGTTGCCAAATCTGGAAACTACGTGTGCCCTTGCTGCAGTGGCTGCAACAGCAGGCGGCATGTCCTGGGAATTATGCCACAATATCCACACAAAGACTAGGATGTCAGAAAGGACTACTGCAACAGGTGCATGTCAATAAAGGAGTAACCGGTTTGCAATGGCACACCCAGAGACAAAGGATGCACAATCACCAAAGATGACTGACACCGGATCATGAAACTGAAGGCCGAGCTGCGCACAGGAAACACACCCCAGAAGGTGTTGAGGGCCCGTGGGGGGGACTAACATGCCAAAACACATACACAGCCATTGACATCATGCACAATAGAGAATCAAATACATGAAGAACAGCATGCAGGTTGCTAATCTACACATAGACTCATATGCACAATCCTTGACAACCATGCCTGAGATGCCGCATGCACAGTGCCAAGAGACCTGCATTGACAGAGATGAGGCACCTTGGAGGCTGAGGAACACCTTTATTACTCAGGCTCACACCTATGCAAAAGCATCAACATTAACAGACTCACAGGTCTATTGGATTCACATGTGGGACCTACACCGGACACCCCCTTTGCACCACAGATGCTGAAAATCCATTGTACTGGCACACAAGTGAAGGGGTTGAGCCAAACAGCCCCTGCTGCACACGGAGAGGCTGCAATTCCCCATTGAGCATCATATGGGGATGTCCCGCAATATGTCCACCCGTAGCCTCCCGTATGTTTCAGAGGGAAGTTGTACACACATTGATGCCTTCATCACACACCACAATCCCATAACAGATGACTGTCACAAAGTGTGACTATCAATTCATGTGAGTCATGCCACATATCATGTGCCCCATGGTGAGTCGACATGTATGCATAGTAACATAACCTGCACAGGAGCAGTGCCCACACATTACAAACAACTACCACACCCAAAAAGCCTTCCTGCAATCCTTACCCAAAGGAGAATTTTCACCATGTCGTGCATGTAACGCTGATTCAGCACACGTTGCATTACTCATGAGGAATAGCAGGAGCACGACGATGCCACGAGCAGACAGCATGCGCAAATACCTGGGGATGAGAGACACACAAGAAGTCAGGAAAAATATAGTCATCCGCATGCATGGTCATGTACTCTATATGAATAAGGTTGACACCATGCCAGTTGTCAATTGAGTGTGTCAGCTAAAATATGTGGAATGACATCAGCACTCGAGTGACACATCAGCACACACCTCAAAGTCACTTAGCATACAGTCAGCTGGACAAACACATTGCAACACATGCCACACAAGGCTCAAAGCATGCACACTCAGACCCAGGGACTCACCATTATGAGAAGAAGTTGCGTATGAGCTGACTCCGGATGTCCTCCTCCTCCTCCTCCTCCTCCTCCTCACTTGCCTCGTGACCAAGGCCGTCATCCACCACGGGTGGATGTTCCTGCTCATCGGGATCCAGGATGAGTGGCACAGCTTTCTCCACTGCCATGTTGTGCAGCATACAGCACACGAGGAAGATTTTGCAGACCTTCACCGGTGCATATGGGAGAGACCTGCCGGTCTTGTGGAGGCACCGGAATCGGCTCTTCAGGAGGCCAAACGTCCTCTCAATCACTCGCCTGGTCTGCCCATGGGCGTTGTTGAAACGGTGATCTGCAGCTGTTCTCGGGTTGCGGAGAGGCGTCACCGGCCATGGTATGTTGGGATAGCCAGAGTCCCCTACATGGAAACATCATGTAAAGAAGTGGATCAGGAGATGCCGTCACATACTAAGATAATGCTGAATACTGGACAAACAGAGTCTACTCACCAACAAGACATGCTTGTTCGTTGTGCAGCTGCAGCATCATTTCTGGCACCCTGCTACGCCTCATGATGTAGGCATTGTGTGCTGACCCTGGAAAACGTGCACAGACATGGAAAATCACCATGTTAGCAAGACACACCACAAGGGCATTAATGGAGTGGTAATGTTTACGGTTACGGAAGGCTACCTCCTGTGCCTGTGGTGGTACCAAAAGCCACATGTGTCCCATCAATGGACCCAATTACATGGGGCATCCCTCCCAGGGCATAGAACTCACCCTTGATACCTGTGAACTGCTCACGAGTTGGAAAATGGATGAATTCATCCACGTGCTCCAACATGGCTTCCAAAACATCATGCAGGACAAGGCTGAACATGGTCTGAGACATGCCACCCACATCAGCAATGGTCAATTGAAACGTACCGGTGGCAAAGAAATGTAGGGCTGCCATCACCTTCATCTTGGGGGTCAGCGCAGTCGGATAACTGTGTCGCGGTTGGAGGTGTGGTGCCAGCCTGTTTGTCAGGTCCACAATGAACCGCTGGGGGAATCGATAGCGGCGTATGCAGTCACGTTCCCTCATGGCAGCCAAGTTTGGCATTGGTCGGGGGAGAGGCGGTGCCCTGCAGAAAATAGGAGGGAATAACGAAGATTGAGTACATTACTACACCAATGTCAATGAACTGAGCACATGTTCAACAGCTAATACACATATGCCGCATACAGAGTCTGGTCTGTGCAATACATCCTGCACACATATACCAGCCAGGTGCTACTCCTACCAAGAGCCAGCTACAAACATGGATTGTCAAGGTCTACATGACATGCCATGAAAGTAGCTGTGGGCCAGTGTGAGTGAACAGCAAGACACATTACAGGAGTGACATACATCCACATATGTGCATTTGAAGGATGTCATCTCATACAGACAGCTGCCGGCAAGCTAGACGCACAGGTCACATGTAATGGAAAAAGGACAGACCACACACCTTGCCATGAAGGGGTACATGTCAAATATGATCACACAGACATTGAGACTACGTAGATATGTCCTAAGCTCGCAAGTCCGTGTTAGATGCATACAGACACACGTCACGTGTTATTCCACATGTGTCCTGGTGTGCGTAATAGTGTGACATGGGCATCTACACACAGACACATGTTGGATGCAGCTACAGCAGATGCCGTTGATGGAACACCAACAGCAAGATCATGGGAACACATGACACACACATGACACATCGTGGAACGCTGGTAGTGAGATGTCAGGTGTCATCATCCATGTACCTGGCATCAGGGGACATTTGCGGGTGTTGGGGACTGTGCCATCCAAGTGATGCAGTGCTTGACAAGTTTGAAATACATGCACACATGTAAAAGGTGTGAAGGGGAAGTGCGCCACATGGTGCCCCATCATACATGACATGTGTACACAGGTCATCACACAACTATTGGGTTAAAACATGAGGAGACATGTGCCAGCTCACTGCCTGACACACCTAGGCTCCACACATGATGCACTGCACTGACAATGACTTGATGTCCATCCTTGTGCGAGTCATACACCTCCATTCCTTTCCTGTGCGCCTCCTATCACCAGTTTAAGCTGTGAAACGCACCGTACACACACTCTGAGGGCGTGTGTACGGTCGTATCACAATATGGGGTTTGGGTAGGAGTACGCGTGTATGCAAGGACCGTACACATGTACGTGTACACACTGGTCCTATCCCCATGGTAGTGTTGGCGTAGGCGTACGCCATAGAGATACGGCTCATACCCACGTATGTACGGCCCGTAGCACTATGGCGTACGCCTATAGCAACACTACCCTAGTGCTACGGGCCCTACACACGCGGGTACGGCCCGTAGCACTAGGGTAGTGTTGCCGTAGGCGTACGCCATAGTGCTACGGGACGTACATACGCGGGTACGAGCCGTATCTCTATGGCGTACGCCTACGGCAACACTACCATAGTGCTACAGGCCCTACACACGTGGGTACGGCCCGTAGCACTAGGGTAGTGTTGCCGTAGGCGTACGCCATAGAGATACGGCTCGTACCCGCGTATGTACGGCCCGTAGCACAATGGCGTACGCCTATGGCAACACTACCCTAGTGCTACGGGCCCTACTCACGCGGGTACGGCCCGTAGCACTAGGGTAGTGTTGCTGTAGGCGTACGCCATAGAGATACGGCTCATACCCGCGTATGTACGGCCCGTAGCACTATGGCGTATGCCTATGGCAACACTACCCTAGTGCTACGGGCCCTACACACGTGGGTTCGGCCTGTAGCACTAGGGTTGTGTTGCTGTAGGCGTACGCCATAGAGATACGGCTCGTACCCGTGTATGTACGGCCCGTAGCACTATGGCGTACGCCTACGGCAACACTACCCTAGTGCTACGGGCCGTACCCGTATGTGTAGGGCCCGTAGCACTAGGGTAGTGTTGCCGTAGGCATACGCCATAGAGATACGGCCCGTACCCGCATATGTACGGCCCATAGCACTATGGCGTACACCTACAGCAACACTACCATAGTGCTACGGGCCGTACCCGCGTGTGTAGGGCCTGTAGCACTAGGGTAGTGTTGCCGTAGGTGTACGCCATAGAGATACGGGCCGTACATAGGCGGGTACGAGCCCTATCTCTATGGCGTACACCTACGGCAACACTACCGAAGTGATATGGGCCCTACACACGAGGGTACGGACCGTATCTAGGGGTGGGCGGAATTTGCGAAAGCGACTTTCGCAAATTATCGTGAAAATGTTACAAATCTCCGCAAACACGCGGAAATATCTCGAAGATGCGGAAGTTTGTTTCCCGCCCGTTCGTAGTATTTTCTGCATGGTCGCGGTTCGCCAACTTACCCATGCGGTTGCTCGCGGGCGCGGCCATCTTGTTTTCACTTTTCTCGCAGTGCATGATCGCGAGAAGAAAGACGTGATCGCGCGACGCATGACGTTACTGCGGGCGCGAACTGTCGCGAGACAGCACAAATGGCTACCAACAATCCAACATCTCGTGGAGAATGCGACCGGATCGGGAAAACTTGTCGGCGAACGCGGGGATTCAGGTAAGGCGATCGCGCGCGCGCGAGAATGTATCATTTTACAGCGCAAGCAAGAAACAAATTATCGCTAAGCTGCGGAATGCGGAAATTTCGACATTTTCGCGCTCTCCGCGGAACGCGAAAATGTCAAATTATCGCAATTTCCGCGAGCGGAACGGAAATTTAGCCCAGGCCTAACCGTATCACTGGAGCAGTGGTGCCCTAGGGGTACATGTGGAACGCACCATACCTGTGTGTGGATAGTGAAATTACATAGGGGACACATGAGGGACAAGTATAAGGGCCTAAATGCATGCTGGTTGTCATGGAGACCGAGTTTCCAGTTCAAATTTTTGCATCAGGTGGCCAGCAAAAGTCGGTTGGAGACAATATACTATGTTGCAAAGTGGTTGTTGACTTGACATCATGCTCAAATTTTGAACCATGCAAAGGCCCTCACTGGGGTAGGTTTAAAGGGATTGGAGGAAAAGTAGGATGCAAATGAGATTGACCAATCACTCTGTACTCCAGTAAATGAAACAGCCCAGCAAGGGAGATATAAGGCAGCCAGGACCCATGAGAGAGCACTTGCCTGCACAACCTTTCATTCCACACCACTGCTGCTGCTCGTGATTCCTCTGGCACCATGTCCAGGTCTGTGGAGAGGGCCCAGCCAATCACCCAAGAGGAGAATGAGGCGTTGCTGGACGTCATCCTCCCACAGTACCCCTGCCTATATGGGAGACCAGGGGAGCAGGGGAGTGCTGACTCCACTAGCTGTGACTGTGCCCCTTTTTTGTGTCTGTCACTTCTGGCATTGTGTCCAGGTGTGACAGACATGTAATGTTGTTCATGGTGGGTCCCAGGGGGCGAATGCCTCATGTCTCCCATGCAGAGCCTGATGTGGTTCATATCTGCACTCCTCACTTGCATTGTGCTTACTGTGACAATCACTGCATGGTGCATGCCACATTCAGCCTAATCCCCTTGGGAATGTTGTTTCCATAGTCCTGATGTGATTCTGTGGTCCCCCCAGTGTGACAGGTGACTGTACCCACAGATGTGTGTGAGTTGAGTGTACCTGTGGTGATAGTGTCCAAATGATGTGTACGGCCCCTGGACATTGGTGTGTGTGTAAGTCCCCTGTCATGTGGGTGAGTGTCTATGTGGAGTGTTGCACCCCAGCTGCATGGAGGATGCATATGCCCTACCCATCTGATGTGAGCAGGGAGCCGTGCTGTGTGTCTGACGTGCTGAGCTAGCCCCACACCTGTGACTCCCCCCAGTCAAGTGGCACATGTGCAGAGTGATGTTTGTACCCGCAGTTGCCAATGGCAGGTGATTGTACTGTGCCTGTGTGTGTCTGTGTACTCCGCTGAGGTTGTGTCAGTGGCCTGGGGCATGTGACTGCTTTGAAGTGCTGTCCATGATCCTGGTGTTGCTTGTGATGCACAGTGTGAGCCATGATCATTGATTCTGTCGCACCCCTCATGCCACCTGTGTACTTTAAATGCCACGTAGTGCATTTGGCCTTCCCCAGAGGATAATGTCCCTATGACAAAGGTGCAATGAGTTTGCTGCATAGTATGCCCTGTTCAAATAAGCCCAATTGTTCTAATGTGTGTCTCTGTGACATGGAGCAGGTGTATTGATGTTGTCTCACTTTGTCATCCTCATAGGTAGCCACCTACGCCAAGGGGGATATTTGGAAGCGGGCCGTCAGGGCCGTGAGGTCGGTGGAGGGTCGCAGTCGGCGCCTGGCCCAGGGGAGGAAACGCTGGCAGGATATCCGGTGCTGGACCAGGAGGATCGCCCGGGTCCTGCTGGAGGACTGACCTCCACGCCCCCACGGCGGGCGTCGACGACTGACCCACCAGATGAAGCGTGTCCTGGCGGTGGTCTTCCCTGACATGGATAGGCGGCTACAGGAGAAGCAGCAGCAGGAAGGGGGTAGGTACATGTGTGTTTGTTTTGTGTCACCAGCTTTTGGAAGTGCTCAGTCGCCTCGATACACTGCCAGGGTTAATATGTGCAGTGCATATCCTGTTCCCCAAAGTCAACCGGTCCTGTTCTTCCTCCCTTCCCCTCCTTGACATGTGTTCCCTGGTCTGTGTGTAGTCACTCTTGCACAAGGTAATCTAGGCTGGCAGTTAATCCAAGTGCCCAATGCTTGCAGCATCATGTGTGGGGGTGGTCTGTGACATGTGTTGGGACCTTGCCTGTGCCCTGTCCAGTTCAGTCATTTGGGGGTCCATGATTGTTGGCACTGATGCAGAGTCTCAACATAGGAGTGTAAGGCTTAAAATGAACTGCCGTGCAGCATGCATGACCGATGTTGTGGCCTCAGACAATATGTGCATGAGGGGGAGATATGCATAGTGCGGGGACGGTTGCTCCTGTTGCAGTCAGATCTATCCAGGACCATGGAGCAGTGTGGCCACTACAGTCCCCTGAGAAACCTTTTCCTAGGAATCATGTGTGTCATCCAACACTGTGGACATTCTCTGTGTCTTCAGCATAGGTTGGCCTCTGTGGCATTGTACCCTGGCCTCATTTGTATTTATGTAAAGTGTGCTACATGTGTACACTGTACAGGGTGACCCAATGTGGCTTGTGCATCCTCACACTGGCCAGTGCCTGTGTGTCTGTGTACAACTATCTGATGATGGTTGTTTGTCAATAATATGTGTGGTCAGCCCCACGAGGGGTAGTTAGAGTGCAATTAGGCTTTAATGGAGCCCATTAATGTGATCCCAGATTAAGAGGTGTATGTCCTTCCTCTGTCTCAATCACATTATCTCAGGTAGGGGGGGGTTTGTGAGGGCAAGGTCTACATGTCCAAAGCATATGTCTCCTTGCCAGGTCTGGTCTGTGTGTGATGATAGTCGGAACAGACACTCAACAAGTATTGACCCAGTCATGTTGTGCAGGGTTTAATGTTTGTGCTTTGCAGCATGTGTCAAAAGTTAAAAGACATGGTTCCTGCTCATCCATTTTTGGCAACGGTGTGTGGTCCAGATGCTGTGCTCGACTGTCCCCAGACACTAGCTTCTCTGTATAATTCGATATCAAGTTCTTTGCTGTTGTGTCATGCTCTCCATTGTTTCAAAGTGGCATGGTGGCTCAACCAACTGTGTAGTGCATGGCCTACATATGTGCGTAGTATTGTAGATGTTACTCATGATGCTTTTCATGCTATGCACTGTGACCTATGTAGTATGGACTCATGTGTCATATGTATACAGGTGTATGATTATTTCCTGTCTCTTCACCTTGCCCACAGCATCGTCGGGGGACACCGAGGGAGACACCGGCACGGACGTGGAGGAGGGATCCAGCACCGGTGCCACCTGTGCTGGGGAGTCTGGCGCAGCAAGTGGCACGGAGGGCGAGGTGAGTCAGGCGGAGGACCTGTCAAGTCCCAACACCGACTATGACGCTGATGGGTCCGAGGCTGAGCTGCCAGAGGGGGCGGAGGCTGCTCCCACAGCTGAAAGCAGCAGTACATCTCTCGCCGTCCCCTCCATTCCCATCACCGCCCTCCCACTTGCTCGGGTCCCTTCTGTCCGTGCTAGGTGACCACATGTCTCCTTCGTTCCAGGCACCGCACCCCCTGCCCCTGTCTCGCCTGCTGCCATCAATGCTGAGTCTGTGGACTTCCTGCGGCAGTTGCAGGTTGGTCAGACATCGCTGCTTAATGTCCTCCATGGCCACACCAGACTGCTGACACAGATGGTGTCATACATGGAGGGCATGTCTTCAGCGATGTCTGACCAACAGATGTTGCTGAGGTCCATGGACTCGTCACTGACGGCAGCAGTGTGTCTCCTGCAGCGCTCCGTCCCCCCTACCCCTACCCCATCCACACTTCCCACTCTCATGCCTGTCCCAAGCACACCCAGACATCCCCATGCACGCACCCCACCAGACACAGGCAGTACACCAACAGGGAAGGCCAAGCGCACTCCTCCAGTCACGCACACACAGGGGGAAGTAGGCACACCCACTGGGTCGGGGGGCAAACGGCAGCCACGCAGCCACAGTGGGAGTCCGCAGTCCTCACGACCCACTTCCTCCAAAACCACTCCCCTTGGCTGACTCCCCTGCCCAACAGTCGGACAAAGAATCCTTCATGGCCAGTCTGTCCCTCAGCCCCAGTGTGACACCACCCCGCAAGCGGTTGAGGAAGTCCCCAGGCAGGGGAGTTGAGCCCCCCCCTGTCCACACCCTCCCCCAGTAGCGCTGCAACCCATCCCTCTGACCCCCCCCCCTCCTTGGGGCCTGTGGTTCCTTCGGGTGCAGAGGAGACGCTGGCAGACCTTGCGACCGTGTGCAGCGCCATCCTAACCACCACCTTTGGCGCTGCCCCACCCCCTGTGGTGGAGTCGTCCTTCCCTGCACCCACAACACCTACCCTTGCCCCTCCTGTCCCTGCGGTGCCTGGTCCTTCCCCCCCACATGATGCCCCCCCTGTGGATGGAAAGGAACTGTGAACTGTGCAGGCAAGCTAGGGGAGACGTGTCCCAATGTGTCCCCCGCCCCGGAATTCACATATGGACTGGCCTATGGTCCTTGTATATAGTGTACATTTCAAATCCTATTTTTTTTATGCTGAATAAAGCATTTTGTTTTTCATTTGCACACAAATGCTTTTCTGGTATTGCTGTTGGTGCTGCTGCTCCCTGAGTTGGGGTGGTGATAATCTGTTAGGTGTCTGGGAAATGTTGCAGTGTGCTGCTCATGGGGAGGACCCTGGCATCTGCGTGCCATCACAAGGTCTCTGCAAATAATCTTTGGTCATGTAAGCTCTTACTGTATGGTGACATTGTCCCAAGGAGTGTTCCTTCCACTGTGGCACCTGACTTCTTCCCTGCAGGGTGTTTCCAAATTGTTGTGCTGACCTGTGTCTACAGTTCCTTGCTGTGTGAGGGATCCCTTCAACTTTGCCCATGCCTGCTCAGCAATGTCTCCGCCTGCATCGTCTGTGCTATCCTTGGTAGTCACTGTACTTGTATATGGAGTATGTTGCCATGGCTTAATGTGGACATGGTCCCTTTTCCGCACTATGCATGTGTTTACTCCCAGCCTAGCACACATGTGTTGCTTGTTCTGCAGGGTATTTGGGCACCTGACTGACAATTGTGGGCATTGTATCTGTGGGTACTCCACCCTTTTCCTTCCATGGGAGGCAACAACTTGTTGGCTGCCCTAGCACCTGTACATTCCTATCAGTCCTGGAATGTGGGTGACAGTGTGTGTTCCCTTAGGCTCTCTTAGTTTAGTGGGGTTTCACATGAGGATACAGTCTTGTTGCATGATCTCAGTGTGTGTATTGTGCTGCCACCGCCAGGGGTGGGTATGCATGTGTAATTTGTCATCACACCCCTGGCGGTGTGTCATGCAGTGGGGGAAGGACATCCATCCTCATGGGAGTGGGACACTGCTGTCAGTGATGTGTTGTCATGGCACTATCAACATAGTCGCACATTGTGGATGCCTTCATGCACCCATGGAGTTTTGCTAATGGGAGGATGATGTACACACCCCCATGTCTCTGTCCACTGCTGGGAGGCCTCTGCACCCACCCCTCATATATCTGGGCACTGCTGGGGTTCCTCTGCACCCACCCCTCATATGTCTGGGCACTGCTGGGAGTGATAGGCACCCACCCCTCATATGTCTGGGCACTGCTGGGGGTCCTCTGCACCCACCCCTCATATGTCTGGGCACTGCTGGGAGTCCTCTGCAACCACCCCTCATATGTCTGGGCACTGCTGGGAGTGATAGGCACCCACCCCTCATATGTCTGGGCATTGCTGGGAGTGATGGGCACCCACCCCTCATATGTCTGGGCACTGCTGGGAGTGATAGGCACCCACCCCTCATATGTATGGGCACTGCTGGGGGTCCTCTGCACCCACCCCTCATATGTCTGGGCACTGCTGGGAGTGATAGGCACCCACCACTCATATGTCTGGGCACTGCTGGGAGTGATAGGCACCCACCCCTCATATGTCTGGGCACTGCTGGGAGCGATAGGCACCCACCCCTCATATGTCTGGGCACTGCTGGGGTTCCTCTGCACCCACCCCTCATATGTCTGGGCACTGCTGGGAGTGATAGGCCCCCACCCCTCATATGTCTGGGCACTGCTGGGGGTCCTCTGCACCCACCCCTCATATGTCTGGGCACTGCTGGGTGTCCTCTGCACCCACCCCTCATATGTCTGGGCACTGCTGGGAGTGATAGGCACCCACCCCTCATATGTCTGGGCTCTGCTGGGGTTCCTCTGCACCCACCCCTCATATGACTGGGCACTGCTGGGAGTGATGGGCACCCACCCCTCATATGTCTGGGCACTGCTGGGGCTCCTCTACACCCACCCCTCATATGTCTGGGCACTGCTGGGGTTCCTCTGCACCCACCCCTCATATGTCTGGGCACTGCTGGGAGTGATAGGCACCCACCCCTCATATGTCTGGGCACAGCTGGGGGTCCTCTGCACCCACCCCTAATATGTCTGGGCACTGCTGGGAGGCCTCTGCACCCACCCCTCATATGTCTGGGCACTGCTGGGAGTGATAGGCACCCACCCCTCATATGTCTGGGCACTGCTGGGAGTGATAGGCACCCACCCCTCATATGTCTGGGCACTGCTAGGGTTCCTCTGCACCCACTCCTCATATGTCTGGGCACTGCTGGGAGTGATAGGCACCCACCCCTCATATGTCTGGGCACTGCTGGGAGTGATAGGCACCCACTCCTCATATGTCTGGGCACTGCTGGGGTTCCTCTGCACCCACCCCTCATATGTCTGGGCACTGCTGGGGTTCCTCTGCACCCACCCCTCATATGTCTGGGCACTGTTGGGGGTCCTCTGCACCCACCCCTCATATGTCTGGGCACTGCTGGGAGTCCTCTGCACCCACCCCTCATATGTCTGGGCACTGCTGGGAGTGATAGGCACACACCCGTATGTCTCTGTCCACTGATGTGGATCGTAGCATGACACCCACCCACCTGCCCACACGCTCTGAAGCCCTGGGTACGGGCCGTACCACCATTGTTGGGGTGCCGTAGGGATACGGCCCGTATCCAGGCCTACAGAGCGTGGGTACGGGTCGTACCACACCTACCCCTACGTCACCCCAACAATGGTGGTACGGCCCGTACCTAGGCCTGAAGAGCGTGGGTACGGGTCGCACCACGCATACCCCTACGTCACCCCAAAAATGGTGGTATGGCCCGTACCCAGGCCTGAAGAGCGTGGGTACGGGTCGCACCACGCATACCCCTACGTCACCCCAACAATGGTGGTACAGCCCGTACCCAAGCCTGAAGAGCGTGGGTACGGGTCGCACCACGCATACCCCTACGTCACCCCAACAATGGTGGTACGGCCCTACCCCTACGTCACCCCAACAATGATGGTACGGCCCGTACCCAGGCCTGAAGAGCGTGGGTACGGGTCGCACCACGCATACCCCTACGTCACCCCAACAATGGTGGTACGGCCCGTACCCAGGCCTGAAGAGCGTGGGTACGGGTCGCACCACGCGTACCCCTATGTCACCCCAACAATGGGGGTATGACCCGTACCCAGGCCTGAAGAGCGTGGGTACGGTTTGCACCACGCATACCCCTACGTCACCCCAACAATGGTGGTACTACTCACGCTCTTCAGGCCTGGGTACGGGCCGTACCACCATTGTTGGGGTGACATAGGGGTACGCGTGGTGCGACCCGTACCCACGCTCTTCAGGCCTGGGTACGGGCCGTACCACCATTGTTGGGGTGACGTAGGGGTACGCGTGGTGCGACCCGTACCCACGCTCTTAAGGCGTGGTGTAGGAGAGTAGGGTCTGCTATCCTATGGTCACCCCAAATTTTTGCTTTTTGCTTCACTGGTTTTTGACATATTGAGGCTGTGGGCCTGCCAATCAGACCCCCAGCCTGCTGTTCTCTCTACTAAATTAAAACTATGCCCCCTAGGTGCATAACCAATTGGAAGTGGATCACCCTGTCAGCCCCTGTACCAGTGTACACTAGGTACCCAGGGCATTGGTGTACCCAAGGCCTGCCAGGGGCTGAAGCATGTATTATGCCACCCCAGGCTTGGCCTAACAATTTGACACAACTGGCTGATCACTCAGCTGGGGTAAGTTGGTGTAACCACCTCTTACTTAAGTGTAGTATACCTATACCTAACCTTAAATGGGACACATGGTAACCTATAAGTCACTCCTATGGCAGGCCTTAACAATCCTGAAGGCAGAGTGCTTGGTTCCATGTGAGATGGTGCTCTGGCATGAGCTGAGCCTGTCTGCAATGGTCGGAACAACTTCCTTCTACTGTTTCCAGATATCGTCATACCATATACTCTTAAGTGCATTATGAACCTCGCGGTTAAATGCTATCTTTGGTTTGGCTTTATCAAAACATGTCGAGTAAGGTGTCATACGAATTGGAATACTAACCCCTCGCCAATTCTGGCGACGGGGTTAGCATTCCACCCTTCTAGAGGGACACGACATGTACAGTACCTGAAACCCGGGTAAAATCAGACATAGCCTCAGCTCCACAAAATGGATGCTGCCACCACAGACACAAGTCTGCCCTCCTGCTGCTGGGAGTCCTTCCAGCTTGGGAGGTGTGGACAAAGGGTTTCCTGCCAGGGGAGGTGCGTGCACCACCCCAGACAGGATTTTGTGTATTGGTCAGGTAGGGCTTGAAAGAAACCAGACATGCCTGTGGCTCACAAGGAGCCTCGGTGCATATGCCAGTTCAAACCGGTCCTGGGGCACACCAGTCCCGGGCCTGGGGCGAGCTGGACAAAGGATTGGGGGTGTAACCACCCCCCTTCCTGGTCCCACCCATAGGGAGGGACCTAGCAGGTAGTCCGGCCCCTAGAATCCACTTAAAGGTAGGAGCTGTGTCCTAAGACTTCAGACATCCTGGAATCAACTTAACACTAAGAAGAAGACGGGAACTTCGACGCTCTGCTGCACAGAGGACTGAAGCCAATCTCCCCTGTGGTCAGGGAGTGACCACCTTGCTAACGCAAGCACCACCCAGCGAATCAACGTCTGCTTTGCTGCCGCCTCCCGCCGGAGCCCGAGCCCAGAGACTGACAAGACCTGGACCTCCAGACCTCTCACCGCCCGATCCACAGTCCCTGCAAAGAGGAGACCCGTGGAGGCACCGAGACACGTGGAGCCAGCCATCTTGAAACGACCACGACAAGCTGACAAGTGCAACAACCAAGGCTCCCTCCAAGTTGTGCTTTGGGATCTGAGAAGCCCAACCCTCGAGCAGCATCTGCTCCAAAGGTGAGCCCTCCAGCATCTCCACAATCTGCGTGGGGCCCTTCTGCATTTTGCCACTCGACGCGCCTAACCGGTTGCTGGCCCGCTGGCTAGTAGCCATCTTGGCGACGAACTTTATGAAATACACCACTGGTCTGGTTGCTCCAGACTGGCCCTTGCTCCCCTCCAAAGGAGCAGTCCTTCTGACCTTGCTGGTCAGAACCACCAGCTTATTTCATCTCCTACAACAATTGCGTTTGCCAAGGCTTGTTTGCTTCGATCAAGTTGCCGACACCGCCGACAGCGAGAGCCTGCGTGGGACAGCTCGTGAACCGACTCCTGGACGTCGTCGACCTCCAGGGACCACGTGGCTGCAGAGACAAGCTACACCTTTCTTCCTGTTTGCACCCGACATCGCCTGGTACCCACCTGGTGCCACGCCGGTCACTGGCTAGTGACTGTGAACACTGTCCCCTCTGCTCACAGGTCTTCAACATCCCCGATCCACTCTTGGATCCACTGCATCTCTCCCGGACCGACCGCCTGCAGCATCTTTGTCTTCAGGCTCCACGGAACAGATAGAAGAAACCCGACGCACTTCGAGGCCTAGGCACCCGCTTCCTGTGGGTGAGGTAAAGCTGGCACACCTGTGCCCAAGTGTAGTATTACATCTCTAGTGCCTGTGTTCCAAATCTTGAGTTCCTAGTCCATCCGGAAGATCCTCTTTGCAGTAACTTTGTACTTTTTACGCACCCATTGAAACCTATGGGAGCACGCGTGTGACTATTTGCTCTGCACACGCCACCCGTGGACCTCCTGGTCACTAACTGAAGTTAGCTCCTTGTAGGCCCAGCGATTCTAGAGGCCCTAGGCCTTTTCCCTTTTCTGTTCGTGGTACTTATACCACTATTTTAGTACATGGTTTGAGCGGCCACCAGGGCCTATCCATATAAAGTGCAACTTCTGTGTATTCTACTGTAATCTTGTTTGACGATTTGTGCTCCTGTGCTCATAAAGAGACTAGGGGTTACTTTGAGAAATAAATACATATATATTTTGAATATATATCTGTGTGGTGTCCTTTCATTGGTATAAAAGGGGGTTACATTTGGTAAAACAGCTGGCTTAACACGCTTCACGAGTTTAGCCTCAAAGACTGCTTAGCCTACGCTACCACTAGGGCAGCTAGTCCGAAAAGGTTGACTTACAACCACACCATAAGGGTTGCTTGGCATGGTACAAGGTGATCACTTTAACTAGTGAGCATCATATACCAGGCCAACTTCTCACATTGGTGAGCAGCGGTTGGATTTGAGCTTGCTGTGTTTTACCATTGTAATCTCTTGGTTACCAATTGAAAGATCACATAGGTACCTGTAGGTACATATAAAACAAGATTAGATATACATAAGTTCTACTGAACTTAGTTGTTGTAGAGCAAAGGGAGTAGCACACCCTGACTACAACTACTAGATAGGTTTAGTAGGTAAACCCAAGTGTAGGTAGATTGCAACACATCCACCCACACTTAAGAGCAATGGCCGGGGCAGAGGGGTCCACTGTACCCATCTCTGTTGAGAGTGACCCCCAGAGGGCACCATCCAGCTTTGCTACCCTTAACCAGAATGAGCTCAGGCATTTGGCAACTCTTAGAGGCCTTAAACAGCCCAAGAACCCTACCTCTGCTGAGCTCAGAGAACTCTTACAAAATGATGAGAATCAGAGAGAACTCAGGAAAGCTTCCCAGTTAGCCCCCTTAGGGTCAGGAACAGGAGGCCCCCCTTCTGAAGATGCTACAGAGGTACCCAGTTCCAATAGCCATCCCTTAGATGAGAATCATACTACAGGGGAGGAAAGTGGTGAGGATACAGAAAGTAGTGAGGATGAAGGGAGAACTAGCCCAGTGCCAAGTGTTATACTTGGCCCAGCTAAACTAAGGCTATTGGGGATTGACAGTGGGTTTACCCCATTGGATCTCCCCAGTGGACTTAACACAGGGCTTGGGAGGCAAAGGAATCGCTCAGGTGACTCCAATGCTTCCCATGGCTCTAGAGGCTCTCAAGGTCACTCCAGGAAAAGGATGACCACCCCTCAGAGGAGGGAACATGAGGCCAGGATGCAGGAAGCCCAGCTGAGGATCAGGAAGCAGGAGCTAGAGGTAGCCCTGATGGAAGAAAAACTGAACAAGGCTAGGCAACCTAGAGAGAGTGGGTCTATACCCACTGGTGGCAGCATTGTCCCTAAGGACAAAGATAGGGTCTTTGATAATAGGAACCTGTCTAAGGTTGTGCCCCCCTACAAAAGTGGGGATGACATCCACAAATGGATAACTGCTCTTGAGAGAGCCTGCAAAGTACAGCAGGTTCCTGAAGACCAGTGGGCAGCAATCCTCTGGCTCTCCTTTGAAGGAAGAGGCAGAGACAGACTCCTCACTGTTAGAGAAGAGGATGTCAGAAATTACAGAGTCCTGAAGAGTGTTCTGGTAGATGGGTTAGGCTTAACCACTGAACAGTACAGGTTACTGTTCAGAGACACCCAAAAGACACAGACTCAGGACTGGTCTGAATATGTTGAATGTGCCACTAAGGCTTTGGAGGGTTGGTTGCTGGGAAGTAAGGTATCTGATTTTACAGGATTGTATAATTTGATGATGAGAGAACAGATTTTAAATAACTGTCAAAACCAGCCACTGCATCAACACTTGGTTGACTCTGATCTGACCTCTCCCCAAGAATTGGGAAAGAAGGCAGACAAATGGGTAAGAACCAGGGTTAAGCAAAAGAACCAGAACCAGGGCCAAGGGGGTGATCAGAAGAAAACAGACCAAAAGGGTAGAGATCAGAAATCTAAAGACCAGAAGTCTTCAACAGGGCCCCAAACTACTGCTAAGGAGGGTGGGTCCCAACAACAGTCCAAAAAGAAGAAAGAAGGTCAAAAGAAACCCTGGTGCAATCATTGCAAAAATACAACTCACTGGACTAGTGATTGCAAAAAGGGTGGAGCCCCCAACACTGTTGCCCCTAAGGCACCTGCTCCCAGTACTACTGTTAGCAGTGTTGGTCCCCAGACAAAGGGTGTAGTGGGAATCACTATGGGAACTGAAGGAGATTCTGACTTAGACAGAACCCTGACACAGGCAGTCTTGATCTGTGATGGGGACATTGATTTGTCCCTGACTGTGAGCCCCAGTAACCTGGGCAAGTACAGACAAACTCCTTTAATTAATGAAAAAGTGGCTCAAGCCTACAGGGACACATGTGCCAGTGTCACTATGGTGACACCAGGCTTTGTGGACCCGGGACAGTACATACCAGGTGAGAATTACCTGGTGACCAATGCCAGCAATGCCACTACTTCACATAGTGTGGCAGTTGTTAACTTCTCATGGGGAGGGGTAACTGGCCTCAAAAGGGTTGTGGTTAGTGCAGACCTCCCAGTAGAATGTTTGTTGGGCAATAACCTAGAGAGTTCTCTATGGTCAGAAGTGGAGTACAGGACTCATGCAGAGATGTTAGGTATATCATCACATGTCCTTGCTGTGACCAGGTCACAGGCCAAAAAGTGCCTCACTGAACCTCAGGTCTTGGATCCTGGAACAATGGAACACGCACCTACCAAGAAGAAGAACAGGAGGGTCAAGGCTGTGCCTTCCCCCCTGCCTCAGAGTGATGATCAGCCTTCCCAGGAAGCTGATCTAGAGGACCCTGAAGGAACTGTCCCTGAAGAGCTTGAACCTGATCAGGTTGAGTTTCTGGGGACAGGGGGACCTTCAAGGGCTGACTTGAGGCAGGCTCAGATATCCTGTCCCTCTCTTGAACCCCTCAGACAGCTGGCTGCTGCTGAGGCTGCTGGGAATGCTCAAGGTACCCATAAAGTGTATTGGGATGAAGGGCTCCTTTATTCAGAGGCTAGAGACCCCAAGCCTGGTGCTACCAGGAGGTTGGTTATACCTCTGCAATTTAGGGGCTTCCTTCTTACCTTGGCCCATGATATTCCTTTAGCAGGACACTTAGGCCAGAATAAGACTTGGGACAGGCTTGTCCCTCACTTTCACTGGCCTCATATGAATGAAGATACAAAGGAGTTTTGTCGCTCCTGTGTGACCTGCCAAGCCAGTGGCAAATCAGGTGGCACAACAAAGGCCCCCCTAATACCACTACCTGTGGTGGGGGTCCCCTTTGAAAGAGTGGGAATAGACATAGTGGGTCCCATGGATCCTCCCACTGCATCTGGGCACAGTTTTTTTACTGGTGGTAGTGGATCATGCCACCAGGTATCCAGAGGCAATTCCCCTTAGGACCACTACAGCTCCTGTTGTGGCCAGGGCCCTGCTGGGAGTATTCTCCAGAGTGGGGTTTCCTAAGGAGGTAGTATCTGACAGAGGTACCAACTTTATGTCAGGATACTTGACAGCTATGTGGAAGGAATGTGGTGTCAACTACAAGTTCACCACCCCTTATCACCCACAATGCAATGGGCTTGTTGAGAGATTCAACAAGACCCTAAAGGGTATGATCAAAGGATTACCTGAAAAGCTCAGGCGAAGATGGGACATCCTTCTACCCTGCCTTCTGTTTGCTTACAGAGAGGTCCCACAAAAAGGAGTTGGCTACAGCCCCTTTGAATTGTTGTTTGGGCACCCTGTAAGAGGCCCACTGTGTTTGGTGAAGGAAGGATGGGAGTTACATCTCAAAAAGCCTAAGCTAGACATAGTGGACTATGTACTTGGTCTCCGCTCCAGGATGGCTGAGTATATGGAGAAGGCATCCAAAAACCTTGAGGCAAGCCAGGCCTTACAGAAAGCTTGGCATGACCAAAAGGCTGTCTTGGTTGAGTTTCAGCCAGGACAGAATGTATGGGTGTTGGAGCCAGTGGCCCCAGCAGCACTCCATGACAAATGGTCTGGACCCCATACAATCCTGGAAAAGAAGGGAGAGGTCACCTACTTGGTCGACCTAGGAACTCCCAGGAGTCCCCACAGGGTACTCCATGTTAACAGGCTTAAAGCATATGTTGACAGGGCAGACATGGGCTTGCTCATGGCTACAGATGAGGGACAGGAGGAAGAGAGTGACCCTCTCCCAGACCTGTTGTCTCAGAACCCTGAAGATGGCTCAGTTGAAGGAGTGACCCTTGGAGGCAACCTCACTGCCCATCAGCAGACTGAATGTAGACAGGTTCTACAATCATTTTCACATATGTTTTCCTTGATACCTAGTCAAACTGACTGGTGTACCCATGTGGTGGACACTGGTGACAGTCTGCCTGTAAAGAACAAGCTTTACAGACAACCTGACCACGTCAGGGACTGTATAAAGGCTGAGGTACATAAAATGCTGGAATTAGGTGTCATTGAACCCTCAGAGAGCCCCTGGGCTAGCCCAGTGGTTCTGGTCCCCAAACCTCACACCAAAGATGGCAAGAGAGAGATGAGGTTCTGTGTGGACTACAGGGGTCTCAATGCTGTCACCAGGACAGATGCACACCCTATTCCAAGGGCAGATGAGCTCATAGACAAACTAGCTTCTGCAAAGTTTTTGAGCACATTTGACTTAACAGCTGGCTATTGGCAAATCAGATTAGCTGAGGAGTCTAAGGCCAAAACAGCATTCTCAACCCCAGGTGGGCACTACCAGTTTGTGGTGATGCCCTTTGGTCTGAAGAATGCACCTGCCACCTTCCAAAGGCTGGTGAACCAAGTCCTTACTGGGTTGGATGACTTTTGCGCAGCATATCTTGATGACATTGCTGTCTTTAGCTCCACCTGGGAGGATCACCTGATCCACCTGAAGAAGGCTCTTGAGGCTCTGCAAAGGGCAGGCCTCACTATCAAGGCTACTAAGTGCCAGATAGGGCAGAGTAAGGTTGTATATTTGGGCCACCTTGTAGGTGGAGGCCAAGTTCAACCACTGGAGAGTAAGATACAATCCATCAAGGACTGGTCCCCTCCAACCACCCAGACTCAAGTTCAAGGTTTCTTGGGCTTGACTGGGTACTACAGGAAGTTTGTTAAGAACTATGGGTCCATTGTGGCTCCTCTTAATGATCTGACATCCAAGAAGATGCCCAAAAAGGTTCAGTGGACAGTAAGCTGTCAAAAGGCATTTGATGACCTGAAGGAGGCCATGTGCTCTGCACCTATCCTGAAAAGACCTGACTACTCCAAAGAGTTTATTGTCCAAACAGATGCTTCTGAGTTGGGTGTGGGAGCTGTGCTGTCACAACTTAATGTAGATGGTCAAGACCAACCCATTGCTTTTATTAGCAGAAGGTTGACCCCCAGAGAGAAGAATTGGTCAGCTATTGAGAGGGAGGCCTTTGCTGTGGTGTGGGCCCTGAAGAAGCTGAGGCCATACTTGTTTGGCACTCACTTCAAGATTCAGACCGACCATAAGCCCCTCTTGTGGCTAAATCAGATGAAGGGTGAAAACCCCAAACTGCTTAGGTGGTCCATTTCCCTACAGGGGATGGACTTTACAGTGGAGCACCGGCCAGGTACTGACCATGGGAATGCAGATGGTCTCTCCAGGTACTTCCACTTAGGACATGAAGACGAGACTGGTCAAGGCTAGTTTAATGTCCCAGCGTTTGGGGGGGGTTGTGTAGGAGAGTAGGGTCTGCTATCCTATGGTCACCCCAAATTTTTGCTTTTTGCTTCACTGGTTTTTGACATATTGAGGCTGTGGGCCTGCCAATCAGACCCCCAGCCTGCTGTTCTCTCTACTAAATTAAAACTATGCCCCCTAGGTGCATAACCAATTGGAAGTGGATCACCCTGTCAGCCCCTGTACCAGTGTACACTAGGTACCCAGGGCATTGGTGTACCCAAGGACTGCCAGGGGCTGAAGCATGTATTATGCCACCCCAGGCTTGGCCTAACAATTTGACACAACTGGCTGATCACTCAGCTGGGGTAAGTTGGTGTAACCACCTCTTACTTAAGTGTAGTATACCTATACCTAACCTTAAATGGGACACATGGTAACCTATAAGTCACTCCTATGGCAGGCCTTAACAATCCTGAAGGCAGAGTGCTTGGTTCCATGTGAGATGGTGCTCTGGCATGAGCTGAGCCTGTCTGCAATGGTCGGAACAACTTCCTTCTACTGTTTCCAGATATCGTCATACCATATACTCTTAAGTGCATTATGAACCTCGCGGTTAAATGCTATCTTTGGTTTGGCTTTATCAAAACATGTCGAGTAAGGTGTCATACGAATTGGAATACTAACCCCTCGCCAATTCTGGCGACGGGGTTAGCATTCCACCCTTCTAGAGGGACACGACATGTACAGTACCTGAAACCCGGGTAAAATCAGACATAGCCTCAGCTCCACAAAATGGATGCTGCCACCACAGACACAAGTCTGCCCTCCTGCTGCTGGGAGTCCTTCCAGCTTGGGAGGTGTGGACAAAGGGTTTCCTGCCAGGGGAGGTGCGTGCACCACCCCAGACAGGATTTTGTGTATTGGTCAGGTAGGGCTTGAAAGAAACCAGACATGCCTGTGGCTCACAAGGAGCCTCGGTGCATATGCCAGTTCAAACCGGTCCTGGGGCACACCAGTCCCGGGCCTGGGGCAAGCTGGACAAAGGATTGGGGGTGTAACCACCCCCCTTCCTGGTCCCACCCATAGGGAGGGACCTAGCAGGTAGTCCAGCCCCTAGAATCCGCTTAAAGGTAGGAGCTGTGTCCTAAGACTTCAGACATCCTGGAATCAACTTAACACTAAGAAGAAGACGGGAACTTCGACGCTCTGCTGCACAGAGGACTGAAGCCAATCTCCCCTGTGGTCAGGGAGTGACCACCTTGCTAACGCAAGCACCACCCAGCGAATCAACGTCTGCTTTGCCGCCGCCTCCCGCCGGAGCCCGAGCCCAGAGACTGACAAGACCTGGACCTCCAGACCTCTCACCGCCCGATCCACAGTCCCTGCAAAGAAGAGACCCGTGGAGGCACCGAGACACGTGGAGCCAGCCATCTTGAAACGACCACGACAAGCTGACAAGTGCAACAACCGAGGATACCTCCAAGTTGTGCTTTAGGATCTGAGAAGCCCAACCCTCGAGCAGCATCTGCACCAAAGGTGAGCCCTCCAGCATCTCCACGATCTGCGTGGGGCCCTTCTGCATTTTGCCACTCGACGCGCCTAACCGGTTGCTGGCCCGCTGGCTAGTAGCCATCTTGGCGACGAACTTTACAAAATACACCACTGGTCTGGTTGCTCCAGACTGGCCCTTGCTCCCCTCCAAAGGAGCAGTCCTTCTGACCTTGCTGGTCAGAACCACCAGCTTATTTCATCTCCTACAACAATTACGTTTGCCAAGGCTTGTTTGCTTCGATCAAGTCGCCGACACTGCCGACAGCGAGAGCCTGCGTGGGACAGCTCGTGAACCGACTCCTGGACGTCGTCGACCTCCAGGGACCACGTGGCTGAAGAGACAAGCTACACCTTTCTTCCTGTTTGCACCCGACATCGCCTGGTACCCACCTGGTGCCACGCCGGTCACTGGCTAGTGACTGTGAACACTGTCCCCTCTGCTTACAGGTCTTCAACATCCCCGATCCACTCTTGGATCCACTGCATCTCTCCCGGACCGACCGCCTGCAGCATCTTTGTCTTCAGGCTCCACGGAACAGATAGAAGAAACCCGACGCACTTCGAGGCCTAGGCACCCGCTTCCTGTGGGTGAGGTAAAGCTGGCACACCTGTGCCCAAGTGTAGTATTACATCTCTAGTGCCTGTGTTCCAAATCTTGAGTTCCTAGTCCATCCGGAAGATCCTCTTTGCAGTAACTTTGTACTTTTTACGCACCCATTGAAACCTATGGGAGCACGCGTGTGACTATTTGCTCTGCACACGCCACCCGTGGACCTCCTGGTCACTAACTGAAGTTAGCTCCTTGTAGGCCCAGCGATTCTAGAGGCCCTAGGCCTTTTCCCTTTTCTGTTCGTGGTACTTATACCACTATTTTAGTATATGGTTTGAGCGGCCACCAGGGCCTATCCATATAAAGTGCAACTTCTGTGTATTCTACTGTAATCTTGTTTGACGATTTGTGCTCCTGTGCTCATAAAGAGACTAGGGGTTACTTTGAGAAATAAATACATATATATTTTGAATATATATCTGTGTGGTGTCCTTTCATTGGTATAAAAGGGGGTTACATTTGGTAAAACAGCTGGCTTAACACGCTTCACGAGTTTAGCCTCAAAGACTGCTTAGCCTACGCTACCACTAGGGCAGCTAGTCCGAAAAGGTTGACTTACAACCACACCATAAGGGTTGCTTGGCATGGTACAAGGTGATCACTTTAACTAGTGAGCATCATATACCAGGCCAACTTCTCACACGTGGGTACAGTGCGTACCACAATTGTTGGGGTGACGTAGGGGTAGGCGTGGTACGACCCGTACCCACGCTCTTAAGGTGTGGGTACGGTGCGTACCACAATTGTTGTGGTGACGGGACGCGTCCACGTCCACTTCCGTTGTGGCGGGACGCAGGCCTTGGTGGACACGCCCCCCCGAGTGACCAGTCCCTGGAGGTACGGTATGTACAGGGCATGTATACATTTTGCCTTGGGTGGGGGTTATGTTTCCTGCCTCTGCCCCCCACCTTTGCCCCTGGGTGTTGTTCTGACCTTCTGCAGCGTCAGCATCGGTTCCTGTGCACCAGGTCATAGGCTATGAGGGCCAGGATGACACGTAGGATGGGGTCCATGGCTCTCCGTCGCGTACAGGTGCTCCTTCCTCGTGTCGTCCTCAATTTCCCGGCAGTTTTTGGCTCCCGTAAAAAATGCTACGTGCGGAGTGACGTAGGCACGAATCGTACTTGCTGGTTCGTAAAACGCTGCCTGACTCCGTCCGGATGTCACGTACGCGGTGTCCCGGATCGGAATTGTGGGTATATTTTAGCCGGTCGGTGTTTTGTACGAATCGTACGGAAATGGTATTTCTGTACGAATCATACTTGCGGGTTTGTAAGGTGGTTTTCCCGGGTACGAGTCGGACGGGGAAATGCTCCGTACGACGGTTCGTACCCGGGTTTTACAGGATCGGAATCGGCACCATAATGTTATGCCTACTTTGGGGTACTATTCTTTGCCTGCTATCTTCACGTATACATTTTTTATCCAATTTGTTTCAAATTTAAAATTGATCATTAATAAGTTTTACATTGGTTGCATGATATGAGAAATGGTTGTCAGTTTCATTAGTTATTATGACTGAGCAATGCTTGGATTCCCGTTACGACATGTCAGATGATATTTCACTCTATCACAGAATGTTTTTAAGATCGTTGCAATGAGACATAAACAGCACCGAACCAGACCATTAATGTTGGTTTTGAATTAGTGGCCCAAGTAGTCTATATGTTTGGTACTTTGTCTTTAAATTTCTATTCTCAGTGTATATGCCTTTTTAAGGGGGCTCCCTAAGTTAGGTAAAATGTGGCATTTACAGACAACATCTATGTAAATATGAAAAAATATTTTCTCGTCTCTCCTCCTAAAAGACTACCCACAGCACGACCCTCTTCACTACCCAAACACAACTGCACTACCCTAACCCCAAAAACACTACCCTCAGCAGGACCCTCTACACTACCCAAACGCCACTGCACTACTCTAAACTAAAAAACACGACCCCCTACACTACTCAAACACCACTGCACTACCCTAAACCCTAAAACACTACCCCCAGCACTACCCACTACACTGCACAAACACCACTGCACTACCCTAAACCCTAAAACACTATCCCCTACACTACACAAACACCACTGTACTACCCTAAACCTTTAAAAAAAATGTATTATCCAGTACTTGACATTGTTATTTATTATCAACTATTTATATATAATATGCATCAATATTTATATTTATGTGACTTTTAAATGTACAAAATATGACTATTTTTAATGAGTTTCTGCAGCATGGTGATTTAAGCATTTGTAGAAAACACATCAATGGGGGAGGGTCCAATGGAGAAAAGTTTATAGACCTGCAAGATAGTAATACCCCAATCAAGTTTACTACAAAACACAAAGAACTATCTTGGGTCTAAGAGTGAACAATGATCACTCTTAGACCCAAGATAGTTCTTTGTGTTTTGATTTAAGCATTTGTGCCATGATATTCACGACAAGGAGTATATGCTGTCAACTCAGGTACACCATCAAATTGAAATGATTTTACTAATAGAGGTTTTTATACATGACAGTAATGTATTAATTACCCAAATGTGTTTCATTGAGTTTGTACAGTATCATTATGCCGCAGGAGAGAATTTTTTTGTAGCTCTACTATTATTGTCACATGCACAGTCAGGTGGTGGTAGTATCACCAATAAAAACTCTAAATGTACGTAATGCGGTTATGTGACCAAGGGCTAAGTGGCCCGAAACGGGTCATGAAGGAGCTTTGCACATAACTTGAATAAATAAAAGAAAATCTGGCACCAGCTCAAGAAGTTGTCCGTACCTGTTTTTGTGCGTCCAGTGCACAAGGGAGTGTAATTCGAGATATATATATATATTTATATATATATATTCACTGAAAAAACCATAGGTTTCAGGGGCGTTATAGTTAGCTGGACATTTCCCTCGTACAAAACCCTAGAAATTCCCCCGTTATAGTTAGTTCAGCTAACTATAACTCGCGCCCCCGCAATGCACTGCTGATGACGTCACAGATTACATCACTCATGACATGGTCAGTGACATCACTGATGACATCACTGATGACATCTCAAATGACATCACTCATGACATCACTGATGACGTCATCCATGTGATAAATTAGTGCATCTTCTCACACCCTAATATAACCTTTGATACACCGACTCAAAATTTCAGACCCCCATTCTCAAAACCATAGATACTCCAATACCAATAACTACATACTCACTCATTGACTCTTAGGTCTACACACACCTCCACTCACTCACCTGTACAGTCACACATAATTACAGTCACTCAGTACAGGACTATCATATGCAATTATACACCTATATAGACACTCAGACACCGCCAATCATCCATAGACATACTCACACACCTAGTCAGTCATGCAAATAATTAATCACACTCCAATTTACTCACCTATACAGTTATACACACACAAGTCCACTTACGCATAAAAATACTACCACATTCTGACGCTCTTATACAATTACTGATACAAGCACACACTCATCCATACAGCCACTCTCACAATCACACACTTTCACATATAGCCAGTTATATACTCTTACACACATATACACTGCCTTTCACATATGTAGTTACTGACACATGTACAACTGAGATATACATTCAATCACTAACACACCCATACATACACTCACCCGACCATACAGTCTATCACAGTTGTACTCTTAAAACCATGCACCCATAGAATCACCCACTCAGACATCTATGCACAGAGTCACACACACCCTACCCACACAAACAGTCAGGCACCCATACAGATACTCAGACAAACAATCAATAACCCATATAGACACTCATATAGCTATTCACAAAACCATGCAGCCACTTATACACCAACAGACTGACAAATACAGACATTCACACAGTTTAGTCACTAGTCTGCAGTAAGATACATTTAATGACTCACTTATAGAGTCAGTCACGCACCTAGAAATCATCCATTCACACACTTGTACACCCACTCATTCTTCAACAGGCCTTTCCCTGTATATATTAAACATATTAAAACTTTACAGAAACACAGACTCACTGGATGACGTCATCAGTGATATCATCCATGATGTCATTTGAGATGTCATCAGTGATGTCATTAGTGATGTCACTGAGCATGTCATGAGTGATGTAATATGTGACGTCATCAGCAGTGCATTGCGGGGGCGTGAGTTATAGTTAGCTGAACTAACTATAACGGGGGAATTTCTAGGGTTTTGTAAGAGCGAAATGTCCAGCTAACTATAACGCCCCTGAAACCTATGGTTTTTTCAGTGAATTTCTAAGATTTTTTAAATGCCAATTCCTAACTATAACATGCATGAAACGTATGTTTTTTTCAGTGAATATATATATATATGTATATATATATGTGAAGAAAAGGTTACCCAACGCTCGAGAGGCACTCGCAGGAGGTCCGTTTCCAACCGGTGAAGAGCTCAAGGTTGCCGCGTCACCTGACGCGTTTCGGGCTACGCTCTTTCTCAAAGGTATGCTGCACATCAAACACCACCAAGTGGAGCCCAGTATATTCCCTCGTTTTTATTCGTTTTCAGCATGATTACACTCAGGTGAGTAAAATCCGCAGGCATTCTGGGACTGGAAGTCCATCATAGAACCCATGTGGGCTGGTGGTGTCTCACAAGTACAGTTCTTAACAACACGGCTTCCACACAAGCATCTTTACCGCTCCTCCTGCTCCGCTGCCCGCTATTGGCTTCAACAGCGGCGGATCCGCATCACGCAGTGGTGCCTCTCCCGACCTGGGTCAGGCCATATTAATGTGAAGAAAAGGTTACCCAACGCTCGAGAGGCACTCGCAGGAGGTCCGTTTCCAACCGGTGAAGAGCTCAAGGTTGCCGCGTCACCTGACGCGTTTCGGGCTACGCCCTTTCTCAAAGGTATGCTGCACATCAAACACCACCAAGTGGAGCCCAGTATATTCCCTCGTTTTTATTCGTTTTCAGCATGATTACACTCAGGTGAGTAAAATCCACAGGCATTCTGGGACTGGAAGTCCATCATAGAACCCATGCGGGCTGGTGGTGTCTCACAAGTACAGTTCTTAACAACACGGCTTCCACACAAGCATCTTTACCGCTCCTCCTGCTCCGCTGCCCGCTATTGGCTTCAACAGCGGCGGATCCGCATCACGCAGTGGTGCCTCTCCCGACCTGGGTCAGGCCGTATTAATGTGAAGAAAAGGTTACCCAACGCTTGAGAGGCACTCGCAGGAGGTCCGTTTCCAACCGATGAAGAGCTCAAGGTTGCCGCGTCACCTGACGCATTTCGGGCTACGCCCTTTCTCAAAGGTATGCTGCACATCAAACACCACCAAGTGGAGCCCAGTATATTCCCTCGTTTTTATTCGTTTTCAGCATGATTACACTCAGGTGAGTAAAATCCGCAGGCATTCTGGGACTGGAAGTCCATCATAGAACCCATGTGGGCTGGTGGTGTCTCACAAGTACAGTTCTTAACAACACGGCTTCCACACAAGCATCTTTACCGCTCCTCCTGCTCCGCTGCCCGCTATTGGCTTCAACAGCGGCGAACCCGCATCACGCAGTGGTGCCTCTCCAGACCTGGGTCAGGCCGTATTAATGTGAAGAAAAGGTTACCCAACGCTCGAGAGGCACTCGCAGGAGGTCGGTTTCCAACCGGTGAAGAGCTCAAGGTTGCCGCGTCACCTGACGCGTTTCGGGCTACGCCCTTTCTCAAAGGTATGCTGCACATCAAACACCACCAAGTGGAGCCCAGTATATTCCCTCGTTTTTATTCGTTTTCAGCATGATTACACTCAGGTGAGTAAAATCCGCACTCATTCTGGGACTGGAAGTCCATCATAGAACCCATGTGGGCTGGTGGTGTCTCACAAGTACAGTTCTTAACAACACGGCTTCCACACAAGCATCTTTACCGCTCCTCCTGCTCCGCTGCCCACTATTGGCTTCAACAGCGGCGGATCCGCATCACGTAGTGGTGCCTCTCCCGACATGGGTCAGGCCGTATTAATGTGAAGCAAAGGTTACCCAGTGCTCGAGAGGCACTCGCAGGAGGTCCGTTTCCAACCGGTGAAGAGCTCAAGGTTGCCGCGTCACCTGACGCGTTTCGGGCTACGCCCTTTCTCAAAGGTATGCTGCACATCAAACACCACCAAGTGGAGCCCAGTATATTCCCTCGTTTTTATTCGTTTTCAGCATGATTACACTCAGGTGAGTAAAATCCGCAGGCATTCTGGGACTGGAAGTCCATCATAGAACCCATGTGGGCTGGTGGTGTCTCACAAGTACAGTTCTTAACAACACGGCTTCCACACAAGCATCTTTACCGCTCCTCCTGCTCCGCTGCCCGCTATTGGCTTCAACAGCGGCGGATCCGCATCACGCAGTGGTGCCTCTCCCGACCTGGGTCAGGCCGTATTAATGTGAAGAAAAGGTTACCCAACGCTCGAGAGGCACTCGCAGGAGGTCCGTTTCCAACCGGTGAAGAGCTCAAGGTTGCCGCGTCACCTGACGCGTTTCGGGCTACGCCCTTTCTCAAAGGTATGCTGCACATCAAACACCACCAAGTGGAGCCCAGTATATTCCCTCGTTTTTATTCGTTTTCAGCATGATTACACTCAGGTGAGTAAAATCCACAGGCATTCTGGGACTGGAAGTCCATCATAGAACCCATGTGGGCTGGTGGTGTCTCACAAGTACAGTTCTTAACAACACGGCTTCCACACAAGCATCTTTACCGCTCCTCCTGCTCCGCTGCCCGCTATTGGCTTCAACAGCGGCGGATCCACATCACGCAGTGGTGCCTCTCCCGACCTGGGTCAGGCCGTATTAATGTGAAGAAAAGGTTACCCAACGCTTGAGAGGCACTCGCAGGAGGTCCGTTTCCAACCGATGAAGAGCTCAAGGTTGCCGCGTCACCTGACGCATTTCGGGCTACGCCCTTTCTCAAAGGTATGCTGCACATCAAACACCACCAAGTGGAGCCCAGTATATTCCCTCGTTTTTATTCGTTTTCAGCATGATTACACTCAGGTGAGTAAAATCCGCAGGCATTCTGGGACTGGAAGTCCATCATAGAACCCATGTGGGCTGGTGGTGTCTCACAAGTACAGTTCTAAACAACACGGCTTCCACACAAGCATCTTTACCGCTCCTCCTGCTCCGCTGCCCGCTATTGGCTTCAACAGCGGCGAACCCGCATCACGCAGTGGTGCCTCTCCAGACCTGGGTCAGGCCGTATTAATGTGAAGAAAAGGTTACCCAACGCTCGAGAGGCACTCGCAGGAGGTCGGTTTCCAACCGGTGAAGAGCTCAAGGTTGCCGCGTCACCTGACGCGATTCGGGCTACGCCCTTTCTCAAAGGTATGCTGCACATCAAACACCACCAAGTGGAGCCCAGTATATTCCCTCGTTTTTATTCGTTTTCAGCATGATTACACTCAGGTGAGTAAAATCCGCACTCATTCTGGGACTGGAAGTCCATCATAGAACCCATGTGGGCTGGTGGTGTCTCACAAGTACAGTTCTTAACAACACGGCTTCCACACAAGCATCTTTACCGCTCCTCCTGCTCCGCTGCCCACTATTGGCTTCAACAGCGGCGGATCCGCATCACGTAGTGGTGCCTCTCCCGACATGGGTCAGGCCGTATTAATGTGAAGCAAAGGTTACCCAGTGCTCGAGAGACACTCGCAGGAGGTCCGTTTCCAACCGGTGAAGAGCTCAAGGTTGCCGCGTCACCTGACGCGTTTCGGGATACGCCCTTTCTCAAAGGTATGCTGCACATCAAACACCACCAAGTGGAGCCCAGTATATTCCCTCGTTTTTATTCGTTTTCAGCATGATTACACTCAGGTGAGTAAAATCCGCAGGCATTCTGGGACTGGAAGTGTCTCACAAGTACAGTTCTTAACAACACGGCTTCCACACAAGCTTCTTTACCGCTCCTCCTGCTCCGCTGCCCGCTATTGGCTTCAACAGCGGCGGATCCGCATCACGCAGTGGTGCCTCTCCCGACCTGGGTCGGGCCATATTAATGTGAAAAAAAGGTTACCCAACGCTCGTTTCCAACCGGTGAAGAGCTCAAGGTTGCCGCGTCACCTGACGCGTTTCGGGCTACGCCCTTTCTCAAAGGTATGCTGCACATCAAACACCACCAAGTGGAGCCCAGTATATTATTATGTGACACATGTGCAACTGAGATATACATTCAATCACTAACACACCCATACATACACTCACCCAACCATACAGTCCATCACAGTTGCACTCTTAAAACCATGCACCCATAGAATCACCCACTCAGACATCTATGCACAGAGTCACACACACCCTACCCACACAAACAGCCAGGCACCCATACAGATACTCAGGCAAACAATCAATAACCCATATAGACACTCATATAGCTATTCACAAAACCATGCAGCCACTTATACACCAACAGACTGACAAATACAGACATTCACACAGTTTAGTCACTAGTCTGCAGTAAGATACATTTAATGACTCACTTACAGAGTCAGTCACGCACCTAGAAATCATCCATTCACACACTTGTACACCCACTCATTCTTCAACAGGCCTTTCCCTGTATATATTAAACATATTAAAACTTTACAGAAACACAGACTCACTGGATGACGTCATCAGTGATATCATCCATGATGTCATTTGAGATGTCATCAGTGATGTCATCAGTGACTTAAACAACTACGGGAATGTCTTCACTCTCTATGGTTGTAGTTTGCACGTGACACAGAAACATGCACAGTTAAAATGGCGAAAAAACTTTATTGAAGATGTTAGTGAGCAAGCCTGCTGGGCATGCGAATTGCGCCTGACTCTTTTCAGCTGACAATAAAGAATTTTACCTAACGACACGGCGTAGACATTCCGTTTTTTGGAAAAGTGAGCATTTATATATATATATATATATATATATATATATAAATCCAATATTCCAAAGTAAAGCGCGCTCTCAGTTTAGGGTATAATAGCGATCTTTTATTCAAACGTTACGCGTTTCGAGAGTAAGAGAGTTTACTCTCGAAACGCGTAACGTTTGAATAAAAGATCGCTATTATACCCTAAACTGAGAGCGCGCTTTACTTTGGAATATTGGATTTACACTTGTGCCGGCTGTGGCTCTACCGGCCCCGTGCGCCACCAGACTATGGGCGGATTTCCCAGGAGGAGCTGAATGAAGTTTGAAAATATATATATATATATATATATATATATATATATATATTCACTTAAAAAACCATAGGTTTCACACATGTTATAGTTAGCTGGACATTTCACTCGTGAAAAACCATTGAAATTCCCCCGTTATAGTTAGTGCAGGCAACTATAACTCACGCGACCGCAATCCTCTGCTGATGACGTCAGATATTACATCACTGTAATTAGACACTTATTTACCCATGTCTTCTTCCATTAATCTTTAGCTATACATATATTACAAATATTTTTTTTTCAGAAAGACACATATGTCATCAGTGATGTAATATCTGACGTCATCAGCAGAGGATTGCGGTCGCGTGAGTTATAGTTGCCTGCACTAACTATAACGGGGGAATTTCAATGGTTTTTCACGAGGGAAATGTCCAGCTAACTATAACATGTGTGAAACCTATGGTTTTTTAAGTGAATTTGCAAGGTTTTTTAAATGCTAATTCCTAGCTATAGCGTGTGTGAAACCTATGGTTTTTTCAGTGAATTTGTACGGTTTTTTAAATGCTAAGTTATGTATTTTTTAAAAGTTTTTTCACCGTGCGCGTACCGTACGCGCACGGTCCGTTCCGCGCACCATGCGCGCGCTGTGGGCGCTTGGTGCGCTTCGCGCACCAAGCTCCCACGATGCGTTGTTCGTGCCGTGCGCGTATGGTGCGCGCACACCCGCGATTTTTCGCAAAAAAATATAATTTTTTTTTTACCCTTGGGGGTCCTTCAGTGACCCCCTGACAAAGGCTAGGGGGTCAGGACCTGTCCATCCTGCCCCCTTCTCACGTTTTCCCCCTTTTTTTTCATTGCCTCAGACTGCGAGAGACAAAATGGCGGCCGACACTTCCTGATTTCGACCGATTCGAATGTTTACTGACCTCTAACAACCAATCAGAATTGCGCTTGCGCACGTCACCGTGCGCGTACGGTATGCTTACCGTACGCGCACGGTGCGCGCTTATAGATATATATATGCTTTTAACTGCAATTTTCTCAGGAACTAATGAACAGATTTACACCAGACCTGCAAAAGGCACATCCCTGAACTGAGGACTACCTCTCTGCCAAATTTCAAGTAATTCTGTTCAGCCGTTCGGGCTGTAGCTTGGACTAAAGGTCCTATGGAAAAATGCATGGGGAAAACGTGTTTTGAGACCCCCCTTTTTCTCAGCCCCCGCTTGACGAATCCCCCCGAGACTTTCAGGGAAGGAGCGGAGCGGAGCGCCCCACCTATTTTGAAAATTGCGCGAGGATTCGTCAATCGGCGCCAAAGTTATTCCAAATAGAATGTTGCGGATTTCCTATGGAAACACGGTCCTAACTATAACTATCTACTGGCGACCGCCAGTAGATAATATATATATATATATATATATATATATATATATATATATATATATATATATATTCACTGAAAAAAACATAGGTTTCAGGCATGTTATAGTTAGGAATTAGCATTTAAAAAACCTTAGAAATTCAGTGACAGTGATGTCATGAGTGATGTCTCTGACCATGTCATGAGTGATGTAATATGTGACGTCATCAGCAGTGCATTGCGGGCGCGCGAGTTATAGTTAGCTGAACTAACTATAATGGGGGAATTTCAATGGTTTTGTACGAGTGAAAAGTCCAGCTAACTATAACGCCCCTGAAACCTATGGTTTCTTCAGTGAATTTCTAAGGTTTTTTAAATGCTAATTCCTAACTATAACATGCCTGACACCTATGGTTTTTTCAGTGAATTTCAAAGGTTTTTTAACTGCTAATTTCTAACTATGCCTACAGAGATAGGACATGTGAAGAAAGAAGAAAAAAACAGGGGTGGGTGGAATTTGCAAAATTCGCTTTCGCAAACTATCGCGAAAATGTTGAAAATCTCCGCAAACACGCCGGAAATATCGCGAAGACGCGGACGTTTTTGTCCCGCCTGTTCGCGGTATTTTTTGCGTGATCGCGGCTCGCCAGCTTACCCATGCGGTTGCTCCCAGGCGCGGCCATCTTGTTTTCACTTGTCCCGCCCTCCCGCGATGCATACTTCCTGTTCCGGGTCGCGCAATGAATGCTCGTGCCCGTTCGTGGTAGATATTTCCTGTTCGCAAATGCATTTACTTGTTCGCTCTGCTTTTTGCTTGCTCGGAGAGAAAATATCACGCGAACTTGCGCACGTGGTCGCAATGGGTGCGGCCATCTTGTTTTTCACTCTATTGCATGGTTCTGGGGCCTGATTTTGAATCCTCCCTGAATCTTTTCAATCCTTTGTTTGAAGCCACTTTTTTTGATCTTTTTTATTTATTATTTCTCTAACTATTTTCCTGCTTCTATATTTTTGTTTTTTGTCTACTTTTTTGTTTGTTTTTTTGCTACTTTTTCACTCTTCCTATTGCCTGCTATTTATTTCCTTTACTTACTTTTTTAATTTTATTACCTTTTCTTTCCCGCCCCGTCCCAGAACCATGTCAAAGGGTAGGGCTCGTCGCAGCCAGAGCCACGACCGCCTTCCTTGCGAAAGGCAGCACCCACAAGGGGTGCAGGCACGGGCCTTATTTGGGGAGGTGGAGTTGGCTGCACTCATTTTCTTTGTGCAGCGCCACCTCCCCTCAACCCTGGCAGCAGGTGGCAGGCCTGGTCCGGGAACGGCCTCCGGGAGCGTCGACAGGGGTGGGGGAAGGTGCGCCGGGCAGTGTTGCGCTGCTCTGGGGTCCGGTGCACCCAGGCGCAGTTGACGCACCGGTGGTCTGACATCCTGGACCATGAGCAGGACCTGCTGGACCTGCTAGGAGTGGAGGTCCCGGGTCTTGGTGAGTAACTATTTAATTATTACTACTTTGTGTCTGTTCTTCTGCTCTGTGTTATAGTGCGAATATCTTTTTTTTCTTCCAACCAGCTAGAATGTTGCTGCTTACATTCCAGGTTAATTACATTTAAAAGTCTTCTGTGATTGTTATGACACAGGTGCTCCTCTGCGCTACTACTAATCTTACTTGTTTGTAACTTTGCATTTGCGCTCGCTTAGCGTGATTCTGTAAGAGTTTATTTTAGAGAAATTAAGTTACGTAATGCTACAGTGACTCTAGTCCTTACTTTGTCCTGTCACTAAGAGATAGGGGCGGATTGATATTTAGGTTTAGGTACTTTGTATGAGTTTGTAATTTTTTTGTGGTATGCATGATGCCCCCTAAGTTATGTCACGTGCTGCTTGTACGCCAGTCTTTATTAGAACCTTTTCTAGTTTGTTCAATGAGAGGTGGAATTGGCATAGCACTAGCAGAACATCAGCATCAATCAATCAACCCAAAATTTGATGTATACAAAAAATGTAGTCATGTGTCCTCCATTTGACCATATGCATTGTTGAGGACTAAAAGAAGTGGAAATGCATACTTAATGTACAATTGGCACGCCTGGAATAGGTGGGCTAGGTCGGGTGGTACGTCGTACTTAGGCTTAGTTGTAACTTAGTATTCTGGAATCAGAATGGAAGACTGGATTACTGTTGATAAATAGTAACTTAAGTAGTCGATCCGCGAATCCCCCAATACTACTTGTTGACCAGATGAGATCGGTCAATTTAGTTATTGCAATTGTTGTTTACATAAGTGTTTTTTGACCGTTCTTTAAAAATATTGTATTTGTTTGACACCATCCATCAATGTTTGTCTCTTTCTTATATCTTTCCTGTTCATCAGCACCCAGGGGCAGGCAGACAGGGAGTGGGCAGTCGGCGGGAGAACACCACCACCAGGAGGACACCAACGAGGGCTCCTCTGCTGGCCCCAGTAAGTCGTCTTGTTTTTAATAATATTTCTTATTCCATAACTTTTACTGCACCATATTTTTCACGAACTATTGTTTCAGTTTCCCAATGCTAATTTTTACCAACAATTATCCTTCGATCTGTACGGTTTCAAAAATCTTGTTATCCCTGCCTCTGCGATGATGACTCTCTGTACTACTACTACTATCAGTCTGTCTGTACTGTAGTAGCTAAGCTTGCCCAGTTGGCCAGTGCCACTATTTATTTGAAAGGTTGTAAATAAAACTCAGATTCACCAGTTGCTCTAGCCATTGAGTCCAGTCCTTTGGGTCGTCGTCTTGTACTACTTATAGTCTTATTGATCTTGAGGCTTTGACAATTCACAGCAACAAATGCCCAACCAGATTTATTACTATTTTGATATGATAGCCTATAGGACATACTACTACTGTTGTAGGGATCTTGCACATACAGACCTTTACACAAGAAAATAGGATGTTGGTGATGGTAGGTTGGACCTTCCTCACACACCTCAATCAGAAATTCAGAACCCACCACAATCCCCTGCCTGACTATAGTACTGTCTTGTCATAACTATTAGTTCTCCGACCCCTCCCCCCCAAGATGCCCAACAAGTAGACAACCCAGAACATAACACACCCAACCTCTCAGTCGTGGAAGCAATGCACATGCACACCCTTCCTTCAATTTGCTCACTCGTGTAAGTTAGTCCACACCAAATACCACCAAGTCTATGTAAGTTCAAAATGTTTATTTTGAATTGAGAAGCTCTGTACATTGTTCTATTATATAATGCAGCACCAACCGGAAAATCAATAACATTAAAAGAATAAACATTGTTACACTTACTTGCAGTTGGGAATTAAATCATGAGAACTGAACAGTGGTGGAAGGCAGCACCACCATCCCCTAGGAATTTAGTTTGTATAAATTTATATATGAAGATCTCTGAGTGAAGGAACCCCTCACCTTAGAAGAACCTAGTACTGGTAGCTGTTGCATCATTCATAAGCTCTGCAAAGCTCTGGTTCGTAGAAGGGAATCTTCCGTCTGTAATGCGAAAAATGAAATGGTGCGCGTTAGTATATTGTAACTTGCACGCATTTCTCAGCCGTGCCAAAAAGTGTAGCATTTATGGATAAGCAATATGGACTAACAGTATACCAGTACTTCATAAAAAAGTGGCTTGTTAATGTTTTTGTTGACCGCTTGTACGCAGCGCGTAGACAGTAGCAGTGTGAGGCAGGTCATGTGGGCTCAAAGGTGTCGTATACAAAATGCTGCAAGGTAACGTCACATGTGCAAAAATGAAAGACACAAAGGTAAAATGGTTGTATGGCTCGGGCTAACTAAGCAAAGGCTAGAATGACCCTAGGGGGGACCATATATAACTATTAGTGTCTACTCTACTACTACCTGATTTGTACTATTGATGTATGTTATATACTACTAACTCATTTTTCAATCTTGCTACTGACCAATAGGGGGAGGAATATATGACGCCTAATAAATGTGTAATGTTTTCTAGGCGAACTACCGACCACCATTGCCGGGGCCAGCGAAGGCGGCGCGGAGGGAGAGGATGCGGCAGTTGCTGCCGATACCGACGATGGAGCGGTAGGGGGAGTGCCAGCACCAGTGGCGGGCGGTGGTAAGTTAGATTCATAATCCTTAACTATTGTTGACAGTACACTCACTGCAAGGGTGTACTGTATGTATACTGTACTGTTGAGACTTAGGGCCCCATTAGGATGGCGGGCGGATTGCCCCCTGGGCCGGCGGTAGTCACCACCGACCCCACAGGGGCTAACCTCCCGCCATCCCTGTAGAAAAGAGTCAGACTCCCCACATGTCGACCAGGAGGAAAAGTGTTCAATATGGTGGTGGTGTCTCTCTGAAAACAACGCCAGCCATATAATCTGCATTTTGGAATGCTTTTGCGTGGCGGCATTGCTGGCCGCCATGGAAAGGCATACAGAGTATGCTTGGGGGCCCCCATGGAGGGTACCTATGCTATAGTACCACCCTGCCTTTCAAAGCAAAATGTGACAGGCTCCGCGCGGGGCCTGTCAGGTTGTGCTTGGAAAAGCACAAAATGTATTTTTAGCATTGCTTTCGGCACCGCCCACCAGAATGTAAAAAAACAAGGATGCGCCCGCCACTGTGCCGGACGCATCCTCCTAATTGTTAGGCCTGGGCGAAAATTTCGTTCCGTTCGCGGAAATTGCGATAATTTGACATTTTCGCGTTCCGCGGAGAGCGCGAAAATGTCAAAATTTCCGCATTCCGCAGCTTGGCGATAATTTGTTTCTTGCTCGCGCTGTAAAATAATACATTCTCGCGCACGCGCGATCGCCTTACCTGAATCCCTGCGTTCGCCGACAAGTTTTCTTGATCCGGTCGCGTTCTCCATGAGATGTTGTATTGTTTTTAGCCATTTGCGCTGTCTCGCGACAGTTCGCGCCCGCAGTGACGTCAAGCGTCGCGAGATCACGTCTTTCTTCTCGCGATCATGCACCGCGAGACAACTGAAAACAAGATGGCCGCGCCCGCGAGCAACCACATGGGTAAGTTGGCGAGCCGCAACGATGCAGAAAATGTCGCGAACATGCGGGAAAAAAACTTCTGCATCTTCGCGATATTTCCACGTGTTTGCGATAATTTTTAACATTTTTGTGATAATTTGCGAAAGTGGATTTCACAAATTCCGCCCACCCCTACTAATTGTCCCCACGGGACCCCCACCCTTTTTAGCGTGAGGATGGCGGGCGGACAAAGTCCCCCCACCATCCGATGTCCTAAGTAAGTATGAGTTGTTGTGAACGTTTGAAGAGTGAACTAGACTAGACACCCTTTAATTGGCATAGGGGCTGGAGTATTGAGTAACCAATGGCCTCATCTATCTGATTTCAACTCCGCATTGAAAGTTTTATGGAGAAGAGCACCTGGTGCACTGTTCAACTACAAAGTGGGTGGAAGGAAGAAGGACGGGCGAGATTTAAAATGTTATGTACTGTGCTTTATAGTGCTACTCTACCATGCCACTATGTGTATAATTAACTTGTCTTACTGTTTTTCTAAGAGTATATTTTACAATCGTCTTGTTTTTTTCTTTTTGATACACAGATACTCCTTCCAAAGTCAATCGGAAGGAGTTGGCCGCCAAGGCACGGCGCCGGAAGCTGGGGGCAATCCAGCAGGAATATCGGCGGCTGGTGGTCTTGACAGAGGAGGTAGAGGAGACTGCAGCAGCACTTGAAGCCTCCTCCAATGCCCCGGGCCCCAGCCACCGCCCTCCAGTGGTACGGCACCACCGTCTGGCGGCTGCCCACCGCCACCGCAATGCCATCTCTGGTGCCCCCCCCCCACTGTGGCTGCAACTGCCGCGCCCTCAGACGCCGTGTCGCCCGTCTAAAGGAGCAGATGCGTGTCCTCCTGCAATCCCGCCCCACACCTTAGTCCCTGTCTTCTGCCCCTTTTTTAATTCTTGTTTGGGTGGGTGGGAACTGGTTTGGGCGTTGGGTTTTTGCTTTTTGGACTAGTATTTTCTGGACTTTCTTACGGACATTGGTTGGGGTTAGGGAGGGGGGTGGGTCAGCTTTTGTGGGTTTTTAGTTTATTTTTGTTCGGGTCAATTAAATATATTTTTCTACGTTACATGCAATGTTGTTAATGTTTTGTAGGTGGGGTTACTGTTTTACATCACACTGTTTCCTTGCTGGGGCAGGCCCGCCCATAGCCAGTGTTTGATTTAAATAATTGGCTGACTGTGTAAGACACAAACAGATAGATGTGACACCCCTCACTGATTGAGTTGTCCTACTAGTACTTTCAGTCTCTCTTCTAGTCTATGCATTCTTTATCTGGACTCAAAGGGGTGTGTGAAATTGAATTCATTGAAAACATGTCCATTATTAATTCTGCCTCCCCAAACTTCTCTTACCTTTGCTTGATGTTTAACTTAGGCATAGCAATGGCTGCATGGTGAGGATGGTTTCCTTTTTCTAATATGCCATGATTGGGGTGGTGGTGGTAGTATAGTAGTAGTAGTAGACACTGGCAGGGCAGCAGCATTTGCAAAAAAAGAAAATGAGACAGTCAATCGCCTTTGAGAGACTGTTCGAGGAGTAGTAGAATGAAGTACAGTACAGAACTTACAGAGCAACAATAATATGCTAAAATATTTTACAACAAAACATAATGGTGGTTGGGATAACCTACTAGACAGAGTTACAAACTATAGTTGTGTCGAGTCACTTGACTAGGCCTACAGCGTAACAGTTAGTGCTGTGTATGAGGAATGACAACAAATCCAATCAATGCCGGAAATTAATGCTGAGGTATATGTTCCTTTGTTAAATAAAATCACCTCTAAAATATACTGCTCATGGGTGGGCAAGCAGAAGAAGATCATCGCTCTGCCTTGAAATTGAAGTACTGTTGCTTTCGCCACATCCGCCCCAGCAAGCGTGTGATTAAGTATTGGTGTACATTTAATTTAGTCACACCTCGACAATAAGTCACACAGCCCGGGGGAAGAGGGTTAGTGTTTGTTGAATGGATGGGAAGGAAGTTTGGGGAAAGGTTTGAGAGTGAAAAACAGTATGCATGGACAAATAAACGACAATCTTTGAAGACTACCATATCCATATGTTAAGGGAGAAAAAGGAAATGCATGCATAATGATGAGAGACCCGGATTACATACACTTCTTGTTCTGTTGTTCCGGCCTTAATACTTTTACAGTTAGCAAATAGAAATTTTAAATATTGGTCGGGAAGAATCGTAAACAGAGAGCAAACCTAATGATGATAATAACAACAACAAGAACACACTGTTGTAAAGATTGTAGACAAAAAAATGAATCAAATTATTTAAAAGAAGATGAAAGTTGATACTGTTACTGTGTTATCCTGGTCAAAAATGTGGACTGGATTTGCATCTCGGCATTCCTCTTGGTCCTCTCGTCCATCAATCTTGGGTGTCGCCACTCGCCACTGCCCGGCTGGAAAAAAATGTTGATTTATTGGTAAGGTAAGTGTGCATTGTAATGTTTTCCCAAGTTTTTTTAAAGAGTTGGACAAAGGCAAAGCACATTATCCATGATTCCATTCCAAACATAGCATTTTACAGTTTAAGTTACTAAATCAATGCACCACAGTCATCCCACCGCTACACTCGACTCCACTTCTACACAGACATTTGGGTCTGCTGTGGTTGTTGTTGATATGTTTACCTTTAGGCTTTTATGCCACTCATGAAACGTCCTCCTGACTTGTTATTATTCCATCAATCATCTCCGATACTTGTACTGACTAACTGTGAAGATCGGCCTGCAGTAGAAGTAAAATTTTGTTATTACACAACAAGAGTAGAAATATTATTGACTTGAGTCACTCTTTAGTGTGTACCGTAAGACAACTAGTACACTTTGACTTCATTTCGTGCACAACAAACAAACAACGAAAACATAAACACCAATCGCTCATAGTCAGTTGTCCAATGCATGCCATTAATTGTCATTACCTGTTCCTTCTCATCTTAAGTTAACAGGCCGTCTTTTTCGCCATCATCATCATGGACGGTGCTGTTGTCAATCATAATCAGTGCGCAGATTGAGTCCCCTTCCTGTATTGAATTAAAAGCAATGTATCAAGCTGCAGGAGAAGTACAAATTTCGTATTTGCAAGAAGGGGAAAATTCACCTGGAGTTAATTTTAGTGTGTACTGTAGAAAGATGATTAGTGCACAATAGGGGTGGGCGGAATTTGCGTAATCGCGTTACACAAATCTCCACGAAACGGCAATAAATCTCTGCGAACACGCAGAAATTCCGTGAACACGCGGAATTGCTTGTTTGCGGTGCTTTTTTCCTGTTCACAATCACTGTTTGCGTGATCGGGGAGAAATATCTCGCGAACACGCATTTTGAGAACGCGAACAAGCAAATAATTTCGCGAAGTCGCGTAAAGCAGAATTTTGGGCATTTTCGCATTCTCCGCGGAACGCGAAATTACCCAAATTCCGCAAATTCCGCGAGCGGAACGGAATTTACCGCCCAGGCCTACTTTTACACCAAATCGTACCCTCGCGGATGCCTTGGAATATAGCTCCCTCAAAAAATCTACGAGGGGGGCGTCAACTCCTAATTGTGACAAAAAACTGACCAGAGCTTAACATGGGAAGCGCAATCAAAGGCAGCGGACAGGTCTACATAGACCATGTATAGCTTGCCCCGTTTTGCGTATACGTATTTGCTCACCATCATTGATAGATTCAGGGCCTGTTCTATTGTGCCAAAGCCCTCCCGGAATCCGAATTGGAGATCGGAGAGGACCCCACCATCCTCCGCCCACCGCTGGAGACGCTCGAGCACCACTCTACCCACAACCTTGCCCAGCGAATCCAGCAGTGAGATTGGGCGATAGCAGGATACCTCTTGCCGATCTCCTTTTTTAAATATAGGCACCATGATGGATCTAGTCCAGGATTCCAGCAGGCCCTTCTCTGTTACAGCCATGAACACCCTGGTCAATATTGGAGCCCAGAGATCTGTATTATACTTAAATAGGTCCGTAGGCACCCCATCAGGTCCCGGAGCCTTCCCTTCTTACTCGCTTTTAATGCACGAAGCACTTCCGGAATGTTGAATTCTAACGGGATAGGATATGAGACCGAAGGGGGGCTGCTAGTGTGAGATACCTCAGTCCCCATTTGTGCTGGGCCTTTCTGAAATATTTTCGAGAAGTGGGCCACCCAAGCTGATTCCTCAATTGCTACTTCTATTTTTGGGAGGTTTGTATCATCGACCAGGAATGGAGATTTTACCACTCTCCAGAAGGCCTCGCTGTTTTTCTCTAGGGAGCTTTTATAGAGTTGGTCCCAGAGTGCTTGTTTTAGTTCGCCCTTTCTCTTCTTCCATGCAATGTTATACTCCTTTCTGAGCATGCTAATTTCCTGTCAGTCTCTGTTGGATTTATTTAGTGCTGCTCTTAATTTGTTATTTGCTGCCGTGCAGCTATGATTAAACCATCCTACCTTCCGAGGTTGATCTCTTTTAGACTTTGCTGTCAGTGTTTCACTTATTTTTTCAAGAATTACCGCAAAGTTACTTAGAACTTCCTCCTCTGTAGCTTCTAAGTCTAGGTAACTAATAATGTATGGATAGGCTGCTCTAATTACCTTTTCGGTGATTTGTCCGGGGTCTAGCTTCTCCCATCTTATAGAGTAACCATTTATTCTGTCTAGATGTAGGGTGTTCTGGCTTAGAGCGCTAGCTATAGTCTGTGGAGAAGAGTGTGTAAGGTTTAAATGGAGTTCTAAGCGGAGGGCCGAGTGGTCACTTAGTGCATTGACTAGTACATCAAAATGTCTGACTCTGCTTGCCAGGATGTTTGATATTAAAACATAGTCAACTGTTGTTTCGTACCCCCTCCCCAGGTATGTTGGTTGGAACCGGTCTAAAGTTGGTTCCAGTTTATTTACTATCATAAGATCCAATGCTGACAGGACTTCGTTCATGTACGAACCTAGCCTGGAGTGATTGAAACGGACGATAGGACCCTCATGTTCATCCACCAGCCCACAGATGTTATAACAACTCTGTGGGCAAGGATGCAGGTTGAAGTGCTGGTGGTAGGGTTTTAGGTTTTAGTGTTGTGCAGTGGTGTTTGGGTAGTGTAGGGGGTCATGCTGGGGGTAGATTTAGGGTTTAGGGTAGTGCAGTGGTGTTTGTGTTGTGAGGGGGTCATGATGGGGGTAGTGTTTTAGTGTTTAGGGTATTGCTGTGATGTTTGTATAGTGTAGGGGTTCATGCTGGGCGTAGTGTTTTAGGGTTTAGGGTAGTGCTGTAGTGTTTGGGCAGTGTACAGGGTCATCTTGCGGGTAGTGTTTTAGGGTTTAGAGTAGTGCAGTGGTGTTTGTGTAGTGTAGGGGTCATGCTGGGGGTAGTGTTTTAGAATTTAGGGTAGTGCAGTGGTGTTTGTGTAGTGTAGGGGGTAGTGTTTTAGGGTTTAGGGTAGTGCAGTGGTGTCTGTGTAGTGTAGGGGTCGTGCTTGGGGTAGTGTTTTAGTGTTTAGAGTAGAGCAGTGGTGTTTGTGTAATGTAAGGGGTCATGCTGGGGGTAAATTTAGGGTTTAGGGTAGTGCAGTGGTGTATTTCTGTAGTGTATGGGGTCATGCTGGGGGTAGTGTGTTAGGGCTTAAGGCAGTGCAGTGGTGTTTGTGTAGTGAAGGGGGTCATGCTGGGGGTTGTGTTTTAGAGTTTAGGGTAGTGCAGTTATGTTTGGGTAGTGTAGAGTGTCATGCTTGGGGTAGTGGTTTTGGGTGTAGGTTAGTGCAGTGGTGCTTGTGTAGTGTAGGGGGTCTTGCTGGGGGTGGTGTTTTAGGGTTTAGCATAGTTTATTGGTGTTTGTGTAGTGTAGGGGTTTATGCTGGGGGTAGTGTTTTAGGGTTTAGGGTCGTGCAGTGATGTTTGCGTAGTGTAGGGGGTAGTGCTTGGGGTAGATTTAGGGTTTAGGGTAGTGCAGTGGTGTTTGTGTAGTGTAGGGGGTCGTGCTGGGGGTAGTGTTTGAGGGTTTAGGATAGTGCAGTGGTGTTTGTGTAGTGTAGGGGGTCATACTGGGGGTAGATTTAAGGTTTATGGTAGTGCAGTGTTGTTTTTGTTGTGAGGGGGTCATGCTAGTGGTAGTGTTTTAGGGTTTAGGGTAGTATAGTGGTGCTTGTGTAGTGTAGGGGGTCATGCTGCGTGTAGTGTTTTAGGGTTTAGGGTAGAACAGTGGTGTATGTGTAGTGTAGGGGGTCATGCTGGGGGTACTGTTTTAGGGTTTAGGGTAGTGCAGTGGTGTTTGTGTAGTGTAGGGGGTAGTGTTTTAGGTTTTAGGGTTGTTCAGAGGTGTTTGTGTAGCATAGGGGGTCATGTTTTAGGGTATAGGGTACTGCAGTGGTGTTTGGGTAGTGTAGGGGGTCATGCTAGGGTTAGTGTTTTAGGGTTTAGGGTAATGCAGTGGTGTTTGGGTAGTGTAGGGGGTCATGCTGGTGGTAGTGTTTTAGGGTTTAGGGTAGTGCAGTGGTGTTTGGGTAGTGTAGGTAGTTGTACTGGGTTAGTGTTTTAGGGTTTTAAGGTATCGCAGTAGTGTAGGGGGTAGTGCTGGGGTTGGTGTTTTAGGGTTTAGGGTAGTGCAGTTGTGTGTGGGTTGTGTAGGGGGTCGTGCTGGCGTAGTGTTTTAGGGTTTAGGGTAGTGCAGTGGTGTTTGGTTAGTGTAGGGGGTCATTCTGGGGGTAGTGTTTTAGGGTTTAGGGTAGTGCAGTGGTGTTTGTGTAGTGTAGGGGGTCATGCTAAGGGTAGGTCTTTAGAGATTAGGGTAGTGCAGTGGTGTTTGGGTAGTGTATTGAGTCGTGCTGGGGGTAGTGTTTTAGGGTTTAGGGTAGTGCAGTGGTGTTTGCGTGGTGTAGGGTTTTTTGCTGGGGGTAGTGTTTTAGGGATTATGGTAGTGCAGTGGTGTTTGGGTAGTGTAGGGGGTAGTGCTGGGGTAGTGTTTTAGGGTTTAGGGTAGTGCAGTGGTGTTTGTGTAGTGTAGGGGGTAGTACTGGTGGTAGGGTTTTAGGGTTTAGTGTTGTGCAGTGGTGTTTGGGTAGTGTAGGGGGTCATGTTGGGGGTAGATTTAGTGTTTAGGGTATTGCTGTGATGTTTGTACAGTGTATGGGGTCATGCTGGGCGTATTGTTTTAGGGTTTAGGGTAGTGCTGTAGTGTGTGGGCAGTGTACAGGGTCATCTTGCGGATAGTGTTTTAGGGTTTAGAGTAGTGCAGTGGTGGTTGTGTAGTGTAGGGGTCATGCTGGGGGTAGTGTTTTAGCATTTAGGGTAGTGCAGTGGTGTTTGTGTAGTGTAGGGGGTAGTGTTTTAGGGTTTAGGGTAGTGCAGTGGTGTTTGGGTAGTGTAGGTGGTCGTGCTGGGGTAGTGTTTTAGGGTTTTAAGGTATTGCAGTAGTGTAGGGGGTAGTGCTGGAGGTAGTGTTTTAGGGTTTATGGTAGTGCAGGTGTGTGTGGGTTGTGTAGGGGGTCGTGCTGGCGTAGTGTTTTAGGGTTTAGGGTAGTGCAGTGGTGTTTGTGTAGTGTAGGGGGTAGTGTTTTAGGGTTTAGGGTAGTGCAGTGGTGTTTGGGTAGTGTAGGTGGTCGTGCTGGGGTAGTGTTTTGGGGTATTAAGGTATTGCAGTAGTGTAGGGGGTCATTCTGGGGGTAGTGTTTAAGGGTTTAGGGTAGTGCAGTGGTGTTTGTGTAATGTAGGGGGTCATGCTAAGGGTAGGTCTTTAGAGATTAGGGTAGTGCAGTGGTGTTTGGGTAGTGTATTGAGTCGTGCTGTGGGTAGTGTTTTAGGGTTTAGGGTTGTGCAGTGGTGTTTGTGTGGTGTAGGGTTTTTTGCTGGGGGTAGTGTTTTAGGGATTATGGTAGTGCAGTGGTGTTTGGGTAGTGTAGGGGGTAGTGCTGGGGTAGTGTTTTAGGTTTTAGGGTAGTGCAGTGGTGTTTGTATAGTGTAGGGGATAGTGCTGGTGGTAGGGTTTTAGGGTTTAGTGTTGTGCAATGGTGTTTGGGTAGTGTAGGGGGTCATGTTGGGGGTATATTTAGTGTTTAGGGTATTGCTGTGATGTTTGTACAGTGTAGGGGGTCATGCTGGGCGTATTGTTTTAGGGTTTAGGATAGTGCTGTATTGTTTTGGCAGTGTACGGGGTCATCTTGCGGATAGTGTTTTAGGATTTAGAGTAGTGCAGTGGTGGTTGTGTAGTGTAGGGGTCATGCTGGGGGTAGTGTTTTAGCATTTAGGGTAGTGCAGTGGTGTTTGTGTAGTGTAGGGGGTAGTGTTTTAGGGTTTAGCGTAGTGCAGTGGTGTTTATGTAGTGTAGGGGGTCATGTTTTAGGGTATATGGTAGTTCAGTGGTGTTTGGGTAGTGTAGGGGTTCGTGCTGGGGGTAGTGTTTTAGGGTTTAGGGTGGTGCAGTGGTGTTTGTGTAGTGTATAGGGTAGTGCTGGGGGCATTGTTTTAGGGTTTAGGGTGGTGCAGTGGTGTTTGTGTAGTGTATAGGGTAGTGCTGGGGGCATTGTTTTAGGGTTTAGGGTAGAGCAGTGGTGTTTGGGTAGTGTAGGGGTAGTGTTTTAGGGTTTAGGACAGTGCAGTGGTGTTTGTGTAGTGTAGGGATCATGCTGGGGTAGTGTTTTAGGGGTTAGGGTAGTGCAGTGGTGTCTGTGTAGTGTAGGGGGTAGTGTCATAGGGTTTAGGGTAGTGCAGTGGTGTTTGTGTAGTGTAGGGGGTCGTGCTGGGGGTAGTGTTTTAGGGTTTAGGGTAGAGCAGTGGTGTTTGGGTAGTGTAGGGGGTCGTGCTTGGGGTAGTGTTTTAGGGTGCAGGGCAGTGCAGTGGTGTTTGTGTATTGTAGGGATCATGCTGGGAGTAGTGTTTTAGGGTTTAGGGTAGTGCAGTGGTGTCTGTGTAGTGCAGGGGGTAGTGTTAGTGTTTAGGGTAGCACAGTGGGGTTTGTGTAGTGTAGGGGGTCGTGCTTGGGGTAGTGTTTTAGTGTTTATAGTAGAGCAGTGGTGTTTGTGTAGTGTAGGGGGTCATGCTGGGGTAAATTTAGGGTTTAGCGTAGTGCAGTGGTGTTTCTGTATTGTAGGGGGTCATGCTGGGGGTAGTGTGTTAGGGCTTAAGGCAGTGCAGTGGTGTTTGTGTAGTGAAGGGGGTCGTGCTGGGGGTTATGTTTTAGAGTTTAGGGTAGTGCAGTTATGTTTGGATAGTGTAGAGTGTCATCCTGGTGGTAGTGGTTTTGGGTTTAGGGTAGTGCAGTGGTGTTTGTGTAGTGTAGGGGGTCTTGCTGGGGGTGGTGTTTTAGGGTTTAGCGTAGTTTATTGGTGTTTGGGTAGTGTAGGGGTTTATGCTGGGGTAGTGTTTTAGGGTTTAGTGTCGTGCAGTGGTGTTTATTTAGAGTAGGGGTAGTGTTTTCGTGTTTAGCGTAGTGCAGTGATGTTTGTTTAGGGTAGGGGTAGTGTTTTAGGGTTTAGGGTAGTGCAGTGGTGTTTGCGTAGTGTAGGGGGTCATAATGGGGGTAGATTTATGCTTTAGTGTAGTGCAGTGGTTTTTGTGTGGTATAGGAAGTCCTGCTGGGGGTAGTGTTTTAGGGTTTAGGGTCGTGCAGTGCAGTTTGGGTAGTGTAGGGGGTCGTGCTGGGGGTAATGTTTTAGGTTTTAGGGTAGTGCAGTGGTGTTAGTGTAGTGTAGGGGGTCATGCTGGTGGTAGTGTTTTAGGGTTTAGGGAAGTGCAGTGGTGTTTGGGTAGAGTTGGGGGTAGTGCTGGGGTAGTATTGTAGGGTTTAGAGTAGTGCAGTAGTGTTTGTGTAGTGTAGGGGGTCGTGCTGGGGGTAGTTTTTGAGGGTTTAGGATAGTGCAGTGGTGTTTGTGTAGTGTAGGGGGTTATACTGGGGGTAGATTTAAGGTTTATGGTAGTGCAGTGTTGTTTTTGTTGTGAGGGGGTCATGCTAGTGGTAGTGTTTTAGGGTTTAGGGTAGTATAGTGGTGTTTGTGTAGTGTAGGGGGTCATGATGCGTGTAGTGTTTTAGGGTTTAGGGTAGTACAGTGGTGGATGTGTAGTGTAGGGGGTCATGCTGGGGGTACTGTTTTAGGGTTTAGGGTAGTGCAGTGGTGTTTGTGTAGTGTAGGGGGTAGTGTTTTAGGTTTTAGGGTTGTTCAGAGGTGTTTGTGTAGCATAGGGGGTCATGTTTTAGGGTATAGGGTACTGCAGTGGTGTTTGGGTAGTGTAGGGGGTCATGCTAGGGTTAGTGTTTTAGGGTTTAGGGTAATGCAGTGGTGTTTTGTTAGTGTAGGGGGTCATGCTGGTGGTAGTGTTTTAGGGTTTAGGGTAGTGCAGTGGTGTTTGGGTAGTGTAGGTGGTTGTGCTGGGGTAGTGTTTTAGGGTTTTAAGGTATCGCAGTAGTGTAGGGGTAGTGCTGGGGGTAGTCTTTTAGGGTTTAGGGTAGTGCAGTGGTGTTTGTGTAATGTAGGGGGTAGTGCTGGTGGTAGGGTTTTAGGGTTTAGTGTTGTGCAGTGGTGTTTGGGTAGTGTAGGGGGTCATGTTGGGGGTAGATTTAGTGTTTCGGGTATTGCTGTGATGTTTGTACAGTGTAGGGGGTCATGCTGGGCGTATTGTTTTAGGGTTTAGGGTAGTGCTGTAGTGTGTGGGCAGTGTACGGGGTCATCTTGCAGATAGTGTTTTAGGGTTTAGAGTAGTGCTGTGGTGGTTGTGTAGTGTAGGGGTCATGCTGGGGGTAGTGTTTTAGCATTTAGGGTAGTGCAGTGGTGTTTGTGTAGTGTAGGGGGTAGTGTTTTAGGGTTTAGGGTAGTGCAGTGGTGTTTGGGTAGTGTAGGTGGTCGTGCTGGGGTAGTGTTTTAGGGTTTTAAGGTATTGCAGTAGTGTAGGGGGTAGTGCTGGCGATAGTGTTTTAGGGTTTATGGTAGTGCAGGTGTGTGTGGGTTGTGTAGGGGGTCGTGCTGGCGTAGTGTTTTAGGGTTTAGGGTAGTGCAGTGGTGTTTGTGTAGTGTAGGGGGTCGTGCTAAGGGTAGGTCTTTAGAGATTAGGGTAGTGCAGTGGTGTTTGGGTAGTGTATTGAGTCGTGCTGGGGGTAGTGTTTTAGGGTTTAGGGTAGTGCAGTGGTGTTTGTGTGGTGTAGGGTTTTTTGCTGGGGGTAGTGTTTTAGGGATTATGGTAGTGCAGTGGTGTTTGGGTAGTGTAGGGGGTAGTGCTGGGGTAGTGTTTTAGGTTTTAGGGTAGTGCAGTGGTGTTTGTGTAGTGTAGGGGATAGTGCTGGTGGTAGGGTTTTAGGGTTTAGTGTTGTGCAGTGGTGTTTGGGTAGTGTAGGGGGTCATGTTGGGGGGTAGATTTAGTGTTTAGGGTATTGCTGTGATGTTTGTACAGTGTAGGGGGTCATGCTGGGTGTATTGTTTTAGGGTTTAGGGTAGTGCTGTATTGTTTGGGCAGTGTACGGGGTCATCTTGCGGATAGTGTTTTAGGGTTTAGAGTAGTGCAGTGGTGGTTGTGTAGTGTAGGGGTCATGCTGGGGGTAGTGTTTTAGCATTTAGGGTAGTGCAGTGGTGTTTGTGTAGTGTAGGGGGTAGTGTTTTAGGGTGTAGGGTAGTGCAGTGGTGTTTGTGTAGTGTAGGGGGTCATGCTGTGGGTAGTGTTTTAGGGTTTAGCGTAGTGCAGTGGTGTTTATGTAGTGTAGGGGGTCATGTTTTAGGGTATAGGGTAGTTCAGTGGTGTTTGGGTAGTGTAGGGGGTCATGCCGGGGTTAGTGTTTTAGGGTTTAGGCTAGTGCAGTGGTGTTTGGGTAGTTTAGGGGTTCGTGCTGGGGGTAGTGTTTTAGGGTTTAGGGTAGAGCAGTGGTGTTTGGGTAGTGTAGGGGGTCGTGCTTGGGGTAGTGTTTTAGGGTGCAGGGCAGTGCAGTGGTGTTTGTGAATTGTAGGGATCATGCTGGGAGTAGTGTTTTAGGGTTTAGGGTAGTGCAGTGGTGTCTGTGTAGTGCAGGGGGTAGTGTTAGTGTTTAGGGTAGCACAGTGGTGTTTGTGTAGTGTAGGGGGTCGTGCTTGGGGTAGTGTTTTAGTGTTTATAGTAGAGCAGTGGTGTTTGTGTAGTGTAGGGGGTCATGCCGGGGAAAATTTAGGGTTAAGCGTAGTGCAGTGGTGTTTCTGTATTGTAGGGGGTCATGCTGGGGGTAGTGTGTTAGGGCTTAAGGCAGTGCAGGGGTGTTTGTGTAGTGAAGGGGGTCGTGCTGGGGGTTATGTTTTAGAGTTTAGGGTAGTGCAGATATGTTTGAGTAGTGTAGAGTGTCATCCTGGTGGTAGTGGTTTTGGGTTTAGGGTAGTGCAGTGGTGTTTGTGTAGTGTAGGGGGTCTTGCTGGGGGTGGTGTTTTAGGGTTTAGCGTAGTTTATTGGTGTTTGGGTAGTGTAGGGGTATATGCTGGGGGAGTGTTTTAGGGTTTAGTGTCGTGCAGTGGTGTTTATTTAGAGTAGGGGTAGTGTTTTCGTGTTTAGCGTAGTGCAGTGGTGTTTGTTTAGGGTAGGGGTAGTGTTTTAAGGTTTAGGGTAGTGCAGTGGTGTTTGCGTAGTGTAGGGGGTCATAATGGGGGTAGATTTATGCTTTAGTGTAGTGCAGTGGTGTTTGTTTAGTATAGGAAGTCCTGCTAGGGGTAGCGTTTTAGGGTTTAGGGTCGTGCAGTGCTGTTTGGGTAGTGTAGGGGGTCGTGCTGGGGGTAATGTTTTAGGGTTTAGGGTAGTGCAGTGGTGTTAGTGTAGTGTATGGGGTCATGCTGGTGGTAGTGTTTTAGGGTTTAGGGAAGTGCAGTGGTGTTTGGGTAGAGTTGGGGGTAGTGCTGGGGTAGTATTGTAGGGTTTAGAGTAGTGCAGTAGTGTTTGTGTAGTGTAGGGGGTCGTGTTTTAGGGATTAGGGTAGTGTAGTGGTGTTTGCATAGTGTAGGGGTAGTGTTTTAGGATTTAGGGTAGTGCAGTGGTGTTTGTGTAGTGTAGAGGATCGTGCTGGGGGCAGTGGTTTAGGATTTAGGGTCATGCAGTTTAGTTTGTGCAGTGTAGGGGGTCGTGTTTTATGGTTTAGGGTAGCGCAGTGGTGTTTGGGTAGTGTATGGGGTCGTGCTGGGGTAGTATTTTGGGGTTTAGGGTAGTGCAGTTATGTTTGGGTAGTGAAGGGGTCGTTCTGGAGGTACTGTTTAAGGGTTTAGTGTAGTAAATTAGTATTTCTGTAGTGTAGTGGGTCGGGCTGGGAGTAGTGTTTTAGGTTTTAAGGTAGTGCAGTGGTGTTTGAGTAGTGTAGGGGTCATGCTGGGGGTAGTGTTTTAGGGGTTAGGGTAGTGCAGTGGTGTTTGTGTAGTGTAGGGGGTCTTGCTGGGGGTAGTGTTTTAGGGTTTAAGGCAGTGCAGTGGTGTTTGTGTAGTAAAGGGGTCGTGTTGGGGTAGTGTTTTAGGGTTTAGGGTAGTGCAGTGGGATTTGGTTAGTGTATGGAGTCATGCTGGTGTTAGTGTTTTAGTGTTTAGGGTAATGCAGTGATGTTTGGGTAGTGTAGGGGTTCTTGCTGGGGTGGTGTTTAAGGGTTTAAAGTAGTGCAGTGGTGATTGTGTAGTATAGGGGGTCATGCTGGGGGTAGTGTTTTAGGGTAGTGAAGTGGTGTTTGTCTAGTGTAGGGTGTAGTGTTTTCTGGTTTAGGGTGGTGCAGTGGTGTTTTTGTAGTGTAGCGTGTTCTGCTGGGTGTAGTGTTTTAGGGTTTAGGGTAGGGCAGTGGTGTTTGTGTAGTGTAGGGGGTCGTGTTGTAGGGTGTAGGGTAGTGCAGTGGTGTTTGGGTAGTGTAGGGGGTCATGCTGGGGTTAGTGTTTTAGGGATTAGGGTAGTGCAGTGGTGTTTGGGTAGTGTAGGGGGTCATGCTGGGGGTAGTGTTTTAGGATTTAGGGTAGTGCAGTGGTGTTTGGGTAGTGTAGGTGGTCGGGCTGGGGTAGTGTTTTAGGGTTTTAGGGTATTGCATTAGTGTAAGGGGTAGTGCTGGGGGTAGTGTTTTAGGGTTTAGGGTAGTGCAGTTGTGTGTGGGTTGTGTAGGGGGTCATGCTGGCGTAGTGTTTTAGGGTTTAGGGTAGTGCAGTGGTGTTTGATGAGAGTTGGTGGTCATGCTGGGGGTAGTGATTTATGGTTTAGGGTAGTGCAGTGGTGTTTGTGTAGTGTAGGGGGTCGTGCTAAGGATAGGTCTTTAGAGTTTAGGGTAATGCAGTGGTGTTTGGGTAGTGTAGGGGGTCGTGCTGGGGGTAGATTTAGAGTTTAGGGTAGTGCAGTGGTGTTTGTTTAGTGTAGGGAGTCGTGCTGGCAGTAGCGTTTTAGGGTTTAGGGTAGTGCAGTGGTGTTTGTGTGGTGTAGGGGGTTTTGCTGGGGGTAGTGTTTTAGGGATTTTGGTAGTGCAGTGGTGTTTGGGTAGTGTAGGGGGTTGTGCTGGGGTAGTGTTTTAGGGTTTAGGGTAGTGCAGTGGTGTTTGTGTAATGTAGGCGTAGTGCTGGGGTAGGGTTTTAGGGTTTAGGGTAGTGCAGTGGTGTTTGGGTAGTGTAGGGGGTCATGCTGGGGGTAGATTTAGGGTTTAGGGTAGTGCAGTGGTGTTTGTGTAATGTAGGTGTAGTGCTGGGGTAGGGTTTTAGGGTTTAGGGTAGTGCAGTGGTGTTTGGGTAGTGTAGGGGGTCATGCTGGGGGTAGTGTTTTAGGATATAGGGTAGTGCAGTGGTGTTTGGGTAGTGTAGGTGGTCGGGCTGGGGTAGTGTTTTAGGGTTTTAGGGTATTGCATTAGTGTAGGGGGTAGTGCTGGGGGTATTGTTTTAGGGTTTAGGGTAGTGCAGTTGTGTGTGGGTTGTGTAGGGGGTCGTGCTGGCGTAGTGTTTTAGGGTTTAGGGTAGTGCAGTGGGGTTTGATGAGAGTTGGGGGTCATGCTGGGGGTAGTGATTTAGGGTTTAGGGTAGTGCAGTGGTGTTTGTGTAGTGTAGGGGGTCGTGCTAAGGATAGGTCTTTAGAGTTTAGGGTAATGCAGTGGTGTTTGGGTAGTGTAGGGGGTCGTGCTGGGGGTAGATTTAGAGTTTAGGGAAGTGCAGTGGTGTTTGTTTAGTGTAGGGAGTCGTGCTGGCAGTAGTGTTTTAGGGTTTAGGGTAGTGCAGTGGTGTTTGTGTGGTGTAGGGGGTTTTGCTGGTGGTAGTGGTTTTGGGTTTAGGGTAGTGCAGTGGTGTTTGTGTAGTGTAGGGGGTCTTGCTGGGGGTGGTGTTTTAGGGTTTAGCGTAGTTTATTGGTGTTTGGGTAGTGTAGGGGTTTATGCTGGGGTAGTGTTTTAGGGTTTAGTGTCGTGCAGTGGTGTTTATTTAGAGTAGGGGTAGTGTTTTCGTGTTTAGCGTAGTGCAGTGATGTTTGTTTAGGGTAGGGGTAGTGTTTTAGAGTTTAGGGTAGTGCAGTGGTGTTTGCGTAGTGTAGGGGGTCATAATGGGGGTAGATTTATGCTTTAGTGTAGTGCAGTGGTGTTTCTGTAGTATAGGAAGTCCTGCTGGGGGTAGTGTTTTAGGGTCGTGCAGTGCTGTTTGGGTAGTGTAGGGGGTCGTGCTGGGGGTAATGTTTTAGGGTAGTGCAGTGGTGTTAGTGTAGTGTAGGGGGTCATGCTGGTGGTAGTGTTTTAGGGTTTAGGGAAGTGCAGTGGTGTTTGGGTAGAGTTGGGGGTAGTGCTGGGGTAGTATTGTAGGGTTTAGAGTAGTGCAGTAGTGTTTGTGTAGTGTAGGGGGTCGTGCTGGGGGTAGTGTTTGAGGGTTTAGGATAGTGCAGTGGTGTTTGTGTAGTGTAGGGGGTCATACTGGGGGTAGATTTAAGGTTTATAGTAGTGCAGTGTTATTTTTGTTGTGAGGGGGTCATGCTAGTGGTAGTGTTTTAGGGTTTAGGGTAGTATAGTGGTGTTTGTGTAGTGTAGGGGGTCATGATGCGTGTAGCGTTTTAGGGTTTAGGGTAGTACAGTGGTGTATGTGTAGTGTAGGGGGTCATGCTGGGGGTACTGTTTTAGGGTTTAGGGTAGTGCAGTGGTGTTTGTGTAGTGTAGGGGGTAGTGTTTTAGGTTTTAGGGTTGTTCAGAGGTGTTTGTGTAGCATAGGGGGTCATGTTTTAGGGTATAGGGTACTGCAGTGGTGTTTGGGTAGTGTAGGGGGTCATGCTAGGGTTAGTGTTTTAGGGTTTAGGGTAATGCAGTGGTGTTTGGGTAGTGTAGGGGTCATGCTGGTGGTAGTGTTTTAGGGTTTAGGGTAGTGCAGTGGTGTTTGGGTAGTGTAGGTGGTTGTGCTGGGGTAGTGTTTTAGGGTTTTAAGGTATCGCAGTAGTGTAGGGGTAGTGCTGGGGGTAGTGTTTTAGGGTTTAGGGTAGTGCAGTGGTGTTTGTGTAGTGTAGGGGGTAGTGCTGGTGGTAGGGTTTTAGGGTTTAGTGTTGTGCAGTGGTGTTTGGGTAGTGTAGGGGGTCATGTTGGGGGTAGATTTAGTGTTTCGGGTATTGCTGTGATGTTTGTACAGTGTAGGGGTCATGCTGGGCGTATTGTTTTAGGGTTTCGGGTAGTGCTGTAGTGTGTGGGCAGTGTACGGGGTCATCTTGCGGATAGTGTTTTAGGGTTCAGAGTAGTGCTGTGGTGGTTGTGTAGTGTAGGGGTCATGCTGGGGGTAGTGTTTTAGCATTTAGGGTAGTGCAGTGGTGTTTGTGTAGTGTAGGGGGTAGTGTTTTAGGGTTTAGGGTAGTGCAGTGGTGTTTGGGTAGTGTAGGTGGTCGTGCTGGGGTAGTGTTTTAGGGTTTTAAGGTATTGCAGTAGTGTAGGGGGTAGTGCTGGGGGTAGTGTTTTAGGGTTTATGGTAGTGCAGGTGTGTGTGGGTTGTGTAGGGGGTCGTGCTGGCGTAGTGTTTTAGGGTTTAGGGTAGTGCAGTGGTGTTTGTGTAGTGTAGGGGGTAGTGTTTTAGGGTTTAGGGTAGTGCAGTGGTGTTTGGGTAGTGTAGGTGGTCGTGCTGGGGTAGTGTTTTAGGGTTTTAAGGTATTGCAGTAGTGTAGGGGGTCATTCTGGGGGTAGTGTTTTTAGGGTTTAGGGTAGTGCAGTGGTGTTTGTGTAGTGTAGGGGTCGTGCTAAGGGTAGGTCTTTAGAGATTAGGGTAGTGTAGTGGTGTTTGGGTAGTGTATTGAGTCGTGCTGGGGGTAGTGTTTTAGGGTTTAGGGTAGTGCAGTGGTGTTTGTGTGGTGTAGGGTTTTTTGCTGGGGGTAGTGTTTTAGGGATTATGGTAGTGCAGTGGTGTTTGGGTAGTGTAGGGGGTAGTGCTGGGGTAGTGTTTTAGGTTTTAGGGTATTGCAGTGGTGTTTGTGTAATGTAGGGGATAGTGCTGGTGGTAGGGTTTTAGGGTTTAGTGTTGTGCAGTGGTGTTTGGGTAGTGTAGGGGGTCATGTTGGGGGTAGATTTAGTGTTTAGGGTATTGCTGTGATGTTTGTACAGTGTAGGGGGTCATGCTGGGTGTATTGTTTTAGGGTTTAGGGTAACTGCTGTATTGTTTGGGCAGTGTACGGGGTCATCTTGCGGATAGTGTTTTAGGGTTTAGAGTAGTGCAGTGGTGGTTGTGTAGTGTAGGAGTCATGCTGGGGGTAGTGTTTTAGCATTTAGGGTAGTGCAGTGGTGTTTGTGTAGTGTAGGTGGTAGTGTTTTAGGGTGTAGGGTAGTGCAGTGGTGTTTGTGTAGTGTAGGGGGTCATGCTGTGGGTAGTGTTTTAGGGTTTAGCGTAGTGCAGTGGTGTTTATGTAGTGTAGGGGGTCATGTTTTAGGGTATAGGGTAGTTCAGTGGTGTTTGGGTAGTGTAGGGGGTCATGCCGGGGTTAGTGTTTTAGGGTTTAGGCTAGTGCAGTGGTGTTTGGGTAGTGTAGGGGTTCGTGCTGGGGGTAGTGTTTTAGGGTTTAGGGTAGAGCAGTGGTGTTTGGGTAGTGTAGGGGGTCGTGCTTGGGGTAGTGTTTTAGGGTGCAGGGCAGTGCAGTGGTGTTTGTGTATTGTAGGGATCATGCTGGGAGAAGTGTTTTAGGGTTTAGGGTAGTGCAGTGGTGTCTGTGTAGTGCAGGGGGTAGTGTTAGTGTTTAGGGTAGCACAGTGGTGTTTGTGTAGTGTAGGGGGTCGTGCTTGGGGTAGTGTTTTAGTGTTTATAGTAGAGCAGTGGTGTTTGTGTAGTGTAGGGGGTCATGCCGGGGAAAATTTAGGGTTTAGCGTAGTGCAGTGGTGTTTCTGTATTGTAGGGGGTCATGCTGGGGGTAGTGTGTGAGGGCTTAAGGCAGTGCAGGGGTGTTTGTGTAGTGAAGGGGGTCGTGCTGGGGGTTATGTTTTAGAGTTTAGGGTAGTGCAGATATGTTTGAGTAGTGTAGAGTGTCATCCTGGTGGTAGTGGTTTTGGGTTTAGGGTAGTGCAGTGGTGTTTGTGTAGTGTAGGGGGTCTTGCTGGGGGTGGTGTTTTAGGGTTTAGCGTAGTTTATTGGTGTTTGGGTAGTGTAGGGGTTTATGCTGGGGTAGTGTTTTAGGGTTTAGTGTCGTGCAGTGGTGTTTATTTAGAGTAGGGGTAGTGTTTTCGTGTTTAGCGTAGTGCAGTGGTGTTTGTTTAGGGTAGGGGTAGTGTTTTAGGGTTTAGGGTAGTGCAGTGGTGTTTGCGTAGTGTAGGGGGTCATAATGGGGGTAGATTTATGCTTTAGTGTAGTGCAGTGGTGTTTGTGTAGTATAGGAAGTCCTGCTGGGGGTAGTGTTTTAGGGTTTAGGGTCGTGCAGTGCTGTTTGGTTAGTGTAGGGGTCGTGCTGGGGGTAATGTTTTATGGTTTAGGGTAGTGCAGTGGTGTTAGTGTAGTGTAGGGGGTCATGCTGGTGGTAGTGTTTTAGGGTTTAGGGAAGTGCAGTGGTGTTTGGGTAGAGTTGGGGGTAGTGCTGGGGTAGTATTGTAGGGTTTAGAGTAGTGCAGTAGTGTTTGTGTAGTGTAGGGGGTCGTGTTTTAGGGATTAGGGTAGTGTAGTGGTGTTTGTATAGTATAGGGGTAGTGTTTTATGATTTAGGGTAGTGCAGTGGTGTTTGTGTAGTGTAGAGGATCGTGCTGGGGGCAGTGTTTTAGGGTTTAGGGTCATGCAGTTTAGTTTGTGCAGTGTAGGGGGTCGTGTTTTATGGTTTAGGGTAGCGCAGTGGTGTTTGGGTAGTGTAGGGGGTCGTGCTGGGGTAGTATTTTTGGGTTTAGGGTAGTGCAGTTATGTCTGGGTAGTGAAGGGGTCGTTCTGGAGGTACTGTTTAAGGGTTTAGTGTAGTAAATTAGTATTTCTGTAGTGTAGTTGGTCGGGCTGGGAGTAGTGTTTTAGGATTTAGGGTAGTGCAGTGGTGTTTGAGTAGTGTAGGGGTCATGCTGGGGGTAGTGTTTTAGGAGTTAGGGTAGTGCAGTGGTGTTTGTGTAGGGTGTCTTGCTGGAGGTAGTGTTTTAGGGTTTAAGGCAGTGTAGTGGTGTTTGTGTAGTAAAGGGGTCGTGTTGGGGTAGTGTTTTAGGGTTTAGGGTAGTGCAGTGGGATTTGGTTAGTGTATGGAGTCGTGCTGGTGTTAGTGTTTTAGTGTTTAGGGTAATGCAGTGATGTTTGGGTAGTGTAGGGGTTCTTGCTGGGGTGGTGTTTAAGGGTTTAAAGTAGTGCAGTGGTGATTGTGTAGTATAGGGGGTCATGCTGGGGGTAGTGTTTTAGGGTAGTGAAGTGGTGTTTGTCTAGTGTAGGGTGTAGTGTTTTCTGGTTTAGGGTGGTGCAGTGGTGTTTTTGTAGTGTAGCGTGTTCTGCTGGGTGTAGTGTTTTAGGGTTTAGGGTAGTGCAGTGGTGTTTGGGTAGTGTAGGGGGTCATGCTGGGGTTAGTGTTTTAGGGATTAGGGTAGTGCAGTGGTGTTTGGGTAGTGTAGGGGGTCATGCTGGGGGTAGTGTTTTAGGATTTAGGGTAGTGCAGTGGTGTTTGGGTAGTGTAGGTGGTCGGGCTGGGGTAGTGTTTTAGGGTTTTAGGGTATTGCATTAGTGTAGGGGGTAGTGCTGGGGGTAGTGTTTTAGGGTTTAGGGTAGTGCAGTTGTGTGTGGGTTGTGTAGGGGGTCATGCTGGCGTAGTGTTTTAGGGTTTAGGGTAGTGCAGTGGTGTTTGATGAGAGTTGGGGGTCATGCTGGGGGTAGTGATTTATGGTTTAGGGTAGTGCAGTGGTGTTTGTGTAGTGTAGGGGGTCGTGCTAAGGATAGGTCTTTAGAGTTTAGGGTAATGCAGTGTTGTTTTTTTGTAGTGTAGGGGGTCGTGCTGGGGGTAGATTTAGAGTTTAGGGTAGTGCAGTGGTGTTTGTTTAGTGTAGGGAGTCGTGCTGGCAGTAGTGTTTTAGGGTTTAGGGTAGTGCAGTAGTGTTTGTGTGGTGTAGGGGGTTTTGCTGGGGGTAGTGTTTTAGGGATTTTGGTAGTGCAGTGGTGTTTGGGTAGTGTAGGGTGTTGACCTGGGGTAGTGTTTTAGGGTTTAGGGTAGTGCAGTGGTGTTTGTGTAATGTAGGCGTAGTGCTGGGGTAGGGTGTTAGGGTTTAGGGTAGTGCAGTGGTGTTTGGGTAGTGTAGGGGGTCCTGCTGGGGGTAGATTTAGGGTTTAGGGTAGTGCAGTGGTGTTTGTGTAATGTAGGTGTAGTGCTGGGGTAGGGTTTTAGGGTTTAGGGTAGTGCAGTGGTGTTTGGGTAGTGTAGGGGGTCATGCTGGGGGTAGTGTTTTAGGATATAGGGAAGTGCAGTGGTGTTTGGGTAGTGTAGGTGGTCGGGCTGGGGTAGTGTTTTAGGGTTTTAGGGTATTGCATTAGTGTAGGGGGTAGTGCTGGGGGTAGTGTTTTAGGGTTTAGGGTAGTGCAGTTGTGTGTGGGTTGTGTAGGGGGTCGTGCTGGCGTAGTGTTTTAGGGTTTAGGGTAGTGCAGTGGGGTTTGATGAGAGTTGGGGGTCATGCTGGGGGTAGTGATTTAGGGTTTAGGGTAGTGCAGTGGTGTTTGTGTAGTGTAGGGGGTCATGCTAAGGATAGGTCTTTAGAGTTTAGGGTAATGCAGTGGTGTTTGGGTAGTGTAGGGGGTCGTGCTGGGGGTAGATTTAGAGTTTAGGGTAGTGCAGTGGTGTTTGTTTAGTGTAGGGAGTCGTGCTGGCAGTAGTGTTTTAGGGTTTAGGGTAGTGCAGTGGTGTTTGTGTGGTGTAGGGTGTTTTGCTGGGGGTAGTGTTTTAGGGATTTTGGTAGTGCAGTGGTGTTTGGGTAGTGTAGGTGGTTGTGCTGGGGTAGTGTTTTAGGGTTTAGGGTAGTGAAGTGGTGTTTGTGTAATGTAGGCGTAGTGCTAGGGTAGGGTTTTAGGGTTTAGGGTAGTGCAGTGGTGTTTGGGTAGTGTAGGGGGTCATGCTGGGGGTATATTTAGGGTTTAGGGTAGTGTAGTGGTGTTTGTGTTGTGAGGGGGTCATGCTGGGGGTAGATTTAGGGTTTAGGGTAGTGCAGTGTTGTTTGTGTTGTGAGGGGGGTAATGCTGGGGGTGTTGTTTTAGGGTTTAGGACAGTGCAGTGGTGTTCGGTCAGTGTAGGGGGTCATGCTGGGGGTCGTGGTTTAGGGTTTAGGGCAGTGCAGTGGTGTTCGGGCAGTATAGGGGATGTGCTAGGGGTGGTGCTTCAGGGTTTAGGGTATTGCAGTGGTGTTTGTGTAGTGTATGGGGTCGTGTTTTAGGGTTTAGGGTAGTGCAGTGGTGTTTGGGTAGTGTAGGGGGTCGTGCTGGGGGTAGTGTTTTTGGGTTTAGCGTAGTGCAGTTATGTTTGGGTAGTGAAGGGGGTCGTGCTGGGGGTAGTGTTAGGGTTTAGGGTAGCACAGTGGTGCTTGTGTAGTGTAGGGGGTCATGCTTGTGGTAGTGTTTTAGTGTTTAGGGTAGAGCAGTGGTGTTTGTGTAGTGTAGGGGTCATTCTGGGGATAAATTTAGGGTTACGGATAGTGCAGTGGTGTTTCTGTAGTGTATGGGGTCGTGCTGGGGGTAGTGTGTGAGGGCTTAAGGCAGTGCAGTGGTGTTTGTGTAGTGAAGGGGGTCGTGCTGGGGGTTGTGTTTTAGGGTTTAGGGAAGTGCAGTGGGGTTTGTTTTGTCTAGGGGGTTGTGCTGGTGGTAGATTTAGGGTTTAGGGTAGTGCAGTGGTGCTTGTGTAGTGTAGGGGGTCTTGCTGGGGGTGGTGTTTTAGAGTTTAGCATAGTTTATTGGTGTTTGGGTAGTGTAGGGGTTTATGCTGGGGGTAGTGTTTTAGGGTTTAGGGTAGTGCAGTGGTGTTTGGGTAGTGTAGGGGGTCATGCTGAGGATAGATTTAGTGTTTAGGGTAGTGCAGTGGTGTTTGTTTAGGGTAGGGGTAGTATTTTAGGGTGTAGGGTAGTGCAGTGGTGTTTTTCGTAGTGTAGGGGTAATAATGGGGGTAAATTTATGCTTTAATGTAGTGCAGTGGTGTTTTGGTAGTGCAGGGAGTCGTGCTGGGGATAGTGTTTTAGGGTTTAGGGTAGTGCAGTGCTGTTTGGGTAGTGTAGGGGGTCGTGCTGGGGGTAATGTTTTAGGGTTTAGGGTAGTGCAGTGGTGTTTGTGTAGTGTAGGGGGTTATGCTGGGGGTAGTGTTTTAAGGAAGTGCAGTGGTGTTTGCATAGAGTTGGGGGTAGTGCTGGGGTAGTATTTTAGGGTTTAGAGTAGTGCAGTGGTGTTTGTGTAGTGTTGGGGGTCGTGTTTTAGGGTTTAGGGTAGTGCCGTGGTGTTTGTGTAGTGTAGGGGTAGTGTTTTAGGATTTAGGGTAGTGCAGTGGTGTTTGTGTGGTGTAGGGGATCATGCTGGGGGCAGTGTTTTAGGGTTTATGGTAATGCAGTGTTGTTTGTGTAGTGTAGGGGGTCATGTTCTATGGTTTAGGGTAGTGCAGTGGTGTTTGGGTAGTGTAGGTGGTCGTGCTGGGGTAGTGGTTTTGGGTTTAGGGTTGTGCAGTTATGTTTGGGTAGTGAAGGGGTCTTTCTGGGGGTACTGTTTAAGGGTTTAGAGTAGTAAATTAGTATTTCTGTAGTGTAGGGGGTCGTGCTGGGAGTAGTGTTTTAGGTTTTAGGGTAGTGCAGTGGTGTTTGAGTAGTGTAGGGGTCATGCTGGGGGTAGTGTTTTGGGGTTTAGGGTAGTGCTGTGATGTTTGTATAGTGTAAGGGGTTGTACTGTGGTAGATTTAGGGTTTAGGGTAGTGCAGTGGTGTTTGGGTAGTGTAGGGAGTTGTGCTGGTGGTAGTGTTTTAGAGTTTAGGGTAGTGCAGTTATGTTTGGGTAGAGTAGAGTGTCATGCTGGTGGTAGTGGTTTAGGGTTTAGGGTAGTGCAGTGGTGCTTGTGTGGTGTAGGGGGTTTTGCTGGGGGTGGTGTTTTAGGGTTTAGCGTAGTTTATTGGTGTTTGGGTAGTGTAGGGGTTTATGCTTGGAGAGTGTTTTAGAGTTTAGGGTAGTGCAGTGGTGTTTGGGTAGTGTAGGGGGTCGTGCTGGGGGTAGATTTAGAGTTTAGGGTAGGGTAGTGGGGTTTGTGTAGTGTAGGGAGTCGTGCTGGCAGTAGTGTTTTATGGTTTAGGGTAGTGCAGTGGTGTTTGTGTGGTGTAGGGGGTTTTGCTGGGGGTAGTGTTTTAGGGATTATGGTAGTGCAGTGGTGTTTGGGTAGTGTAGGGGTAGTGCTGGGGTAGTGTTTTAGGGTTTAGGGTAGTGCAGTGGTGTTTGTGTAGTGTAGGGGGTAGTGCTGGGGGTAGGGTTTAAGGGTTTAGGGTAGTGCAGTGGTGTTTGTGTAGTGTTGGGGGTCATTATGGAGATAGATTTAGGGTTAAGGATAGTGCAGTGGTGTTTCTGTAGTGTATGGGGTCGTGCTGGGGGTAGTGTGTGAGGGCTTAAGGCAGTGCAGTGGTGTTTGTGTAGTGAAGGGGTTCGTGCTGGGGGTTGTGTTTTAGGGTTTAGGGAAGTGCAGTGGGGTTTGTGTAGTCTAGGGGGTTGTGCTGGTGGTAGATTTAGGGTTTAGGGTAGTGCAGTGGTGTTCGTGTAGTGAAGGGGGTCTTGCTGGGGGTGGTGTTTTAGAGTTTAGCATAGTTTATTGCTGTTTAAGTAGTGTAGGGGTTTATGCTGGGGGTAGTGTTTTAGGGTTTAGGGTAGTGCAGTGGTGTTTGGGTAGTGTAGGGGGTCATGCTGAGGATAGATTTAGTGTTTAGGGTAGTGCAGTGGTGTTTGTTTAGGGTAGGGGTAGTGTTTTAGGGTGTAGGGTAGTGCAGTGGTGTTTTTCGTAGTGTAGGGGGTCATAATGGGGGTAGATTTATGCTTTAATGTAGTGCAGTGGTGTTTTAGTAGTGTAAGGAGTCGTGCTGGGGATATGGTTTTAGGGTTTAGGGTAGTGCAGTGCTGTTTGGGTAGTGTAGGGGGTCGTGCTGGGGGTAATGTTTTAGGGTTTAGGGTAGTGCAGTGGTGTTTGTGTAGTGTAGGGGGTCATGCTGGGGGTAGTGTTTTAGGGAAGTGCAGTGGTGTTTGGGTAGAGTTGGGGGAAGTGCTGGGGTAGTATTTTAGGGTTTAGAGTAGTGCAGTGGTGTTTGTGTAGTGTAGGGGGTCGTGTTTTAGGGTTTAGGGTAGTGCAGTGGTGTTTGTGTAGTGTAGGTGTAGTGTTTTAGGATTTAGGGTAGTGCAGTGGTGTTTGTGTAGTGTAGGGGATCATGCTGGGGGCAGTGTTTTAGGGTTTATGGTAATGCAGTGTTGCTTGTGTAGTGTGGGGGGTCGTGTTCTATGGTTTAGGGTAGTGCAGTGGTGTTTGGGTAGTGTAGGGGGTCGTGCTGGGGTAGTGTTTTTGGGTTTAGGGTTGTGCAGTTATGTTTGGGTAGTGAAGGGGCCATTCTGGGGGTACTGTTTAAGGGTTTAGAGTAGTAAATTAGTATTTCTGTAGTGTAGGAGGTCGTGCTGGGAGTAGTGTTTTAGGTTTTAGGGTAGTGCAGTGGTGTTTGAGTAGTGTAGGGGTCAGGTTGGGGGTAGTGTTTTAGGGGTTAGGGTAGTGCAGTGGCGTTTGTATAGTTTAGGGTCGTGCTGGGGGTAGTGTTTTAGGGTTTAAGGCAGTGCAGTGTTGTTTGTGTAGTAAAGGGGTCGTGTTGGGGTAGTGTTTTAGGGTTTATGGCAGTGCAGTGGTGTTTGTGTAGTGTAGGGGGTTGGGCTGGGGTAGATTTAGGGTTTAGAGTAGTGCAGTGGGATTTGGTTAGTGTAGGGAGTCGTGCTGGTGGTAGTGTTTTAGTGTTTAGGGTAACGCAGTGATGTTTGGGTAGTGTAGGGAGTCTTGCTGGGATGGTGTTTCAGTCTTTAAAGTAGTGCAGTGGTGATTGTGTAATATAGGGGGTCATGCTGGGGGTAGAGTTTTAGGGTTTAGGGTAGTGCAGTTGTGTTTGTGTAGTGTAGGGTGTAGTGTTTTATGGTTTAGGGTGGTGCAGTGGTGTTTTTGTAGTGTAGCATGTTCTGCTGGGTTTATTGTTTTAGGGTTTAGGGTAGTGCACTGGTGTTTGTGTAGTGTAGGGGGTCGTGTTGTAGGGTTTAGGGTAGTGTAGTGGTTTTTGTGTAGTGTACGGGGTCGTGCTGGGGGAAGTGATTTTGCGTTTAGGGTAGTGCAGTTATGTTTGGGTTGTAAAGGAAGCCATGCTGGGGGTAGCAGTTTAAGGTAGTGCAGTGGTGTTTGTGTGGTGTAGGGGGTAGTGTTTTAGGGTTTAGGGTTGTTCAGTAGTGTTTGTGTACCATAGGGGGTCACGTTTTAGGGTATAGGGTAGTGCAGTGGTGTTTGGGTAGTGTAGGGGGTCATGCTGGGGTTAGTGTTTTAGGGTTTATGGTAGTGCAGTGGTGTTTGGGTAGTGTAGGGGGTCATGCTGGGGGTAGTGTTTTAGGGTTTAGTGTAGTGAAGTGGTGTTTGGGTAGTGTAGGTGGTCATGCTGGGGTAGTGTTTTAGGGTTTTAGGGTATTGCAGTAGTGTATGGGGTAGTGCTGGGGGTAGTGTTTTAGGGTTTAGGGTAGTGCAGTTGTGTGTGGGTTGTGTAGGGGGTTGTGCTGGTGTAGTTGTTTAGGGATTAGGATAGTGCAGTGGTGTTTGGTTAGTATAGGGGATCATGCTGGGGGTAGTGTTTTAGGGTTTAGGGTAGTGCAGTGGTGTTTGTGTAGTGTAGGGGGTCGTGCTAAGGGTAAGTCTTTAGTGTTTAGGGTAGTGCAGTGGTGTTTGGGTAGTGTAGGGGGTCGTGCTGGGGGTCGATTTAGAGTTTAGGGTAGTGCAGTGGTGTTTGGGTAGTGTAGGGAGTCGTGCTGGGGGTAGTGTTTTAGGGTTTAGGGTAGTGCAGTGGTGTTTGTGTGGTGTAGGGGTTTTTGCTGGGGGTAGTGTTTTAGGTATCATGGTAGTGCAGTGGTGTTTGGGTAGTGTAAGGGGTAGTGATGGGGTAGTGTTTTAGGGTTTAGGGTAGTGCAGTGGTGTTTGTGTATTATAGGGGGTAGTGCTGGGGGTAGAGTTTTAGGGTATAGGGTAGTGCAGTGGTGTTTGGGTAGTGTAGGGGGTCATGCTGGGGGTAGATTTAGGGTAGTGCAGTGGTCTTTGTGTTCTGAGGGGGTTATGCTTGGGGTAGTGTTTTAGGGTTTAGGGTAGTGCTGTGATGTTTGTATAGTGTAGGGGGTCATGCTGGGGGTTGTGTTTTTGGGTTTAGGGTAGTGCAGTGGTGTTTGGGTAGTGTATGGGGTCATCTTGCGGGTAGTGTTTTAGGGTTTAGAGTAGTGCAGTGGTGTTTTTGTAGTGTAGGGGGTCATGCTGGGGGTAGTGTTTTTGGATTTAGGGTAGTGCAGTGGTGTTTGTGTAGTGTAGGGGGTAGTGTTTTAGGGTTTAGGGTAGTGCAGTGGTGTTTGGGTAGTGTAGGTGGTCTTGCTGGGGTAGTGTTTTAGGGTTTTAGGGTATTGCAGTAGTGTAGGTGGTAGTGCTGGGGGTAGTGTTTTAGGGTTTAGGGTAGTTCAGTGGTCTTTGAGTTGTCAGGGGGTCATGCTGGGGGTAGTGTTTTAGGGTTTAGGGTGGTGCTGTGATGTTTGTATAGTGTAGGGGGTCATGTTGGGGGTAGTGTTTTAGGGTTTAGGGTAGTGCAGTGGTGTTTGGGTAGTGTACGGGGTCATCTTGTGAGTAGTGTTTTAGGGTTTAGAGTAGTGCAGTTGTGTTTGTGTAGTGTAGGGGGTCATGCTGGGGGTAGTGTTTTAGGATTTAGGGTAGTGCAGTGGTGTTTGTGTAGTGTAGGGGGTCATGCTGTGCGTACTGTTTTAGGGTTTAGGGTAGTGCAGTGGTGTTTGTGTAGTGTAGGGGGTCATGTTTTAGGGTATAGGTTAGTTCAGTGGTGTTTGGGTAGTGTAGGGGATTATGCCGGGGTTAGTGTTTTAGGGATTAGTGTAGTGCAGTGGTGTTTGGGTAGTGTAGGGGTTCGTGCTGGGGTAGTGTTTTATGGTAGTGCAGTGTTGTTTGTGTAGTGTAGGGAGTCTTGCTGGGGGTAGTGTTTTAGGGTTTAGGGTAGTGCAGTGGTGTTTGGGTAGTGTAGGGGGTCATGCTGGGGGTAGTGTTTTAGGGTTTAGGGTAGTGCAGTGGTTTTTGTGTAGTGTAGGGGGCCATGTTTTAGGGTTTAGGGTAGTGCAGTAGTGTTTGTGTAGTGTAGGGGTTCATGCTGGGGTTGGTGTTTTAGGGTTTAGGGCAGTGCAGTGGTGTTCAGGCAGTACAGGGGATGTACTGGGTGGTGTTTCAGGGATTTGGGTAGTGCAGTGGTGTTTGTGTAGTGTAGGGGGTCGTGTTTTAGGGTTTAGGGTAGTGCAGTGGTGTTTAGGTAGTGTAGGGGATCGTGCTGGGGGTTGTGTTTTTGGGTTTAGCGTAGTGCAGTTGTGTTTGGGTAGTGAAGGGGGTCATGCTGGGGGTAAATTTAGGGTTTAGGGTAGTGCAGTAGTGTTTCTGTAGTGTATGGGGTAGTGCTGGGGTTTATGTTAGGGCTTAAGGCAGTGCAGTGGTGTCTGTGTAGTGAAGGGAGTCATGCTGGGGGTTGTGGTTTAGGGAAGTGCAATGGGGTTTGTGTAGTCTAGGGGGTTGTGCTGGTGGTAGATTTAGGGTTTAGGGTAGTGCAGTGGTGTTTGGGTAGTGTAGAGAGTTGTGCTGGTGGTAGTGTTTTAGAGTTTAGGGTAGTGCAGTTATGTTTGGATAGTGTAGAGTGTCATGCTGGTGGTAGTGGTTTAGGGTTTACGGTAGTGCAGTGGTGCTTGTGTAGTGTAAGGGGTCTTGCTGGGGGTGGTGTTTTAGGGTTTAGCGTAGTGCATTGGTGTTTGGGTAGTATAGGGGTTTATGCTAGGGGTAGTGTTTTAGGGTTTATGGTAGTGCAGTGGTGTTTGGATAGTGTAGGGGGTCATGCTGGGGATAGATTTAGGGTTTAGGGTGGTGCAGTGGTGTTTGTTTAGGGTTGGGGTAGTGTTTTAGGGTTTAGGGTAGTGCAATGGTGTTTGCGTAGTGTAGGAGGTCATCATGGGGGTAGTGTTTTAGGGTTTATGGTAATGCAGTGTTGTTTGTATAGTATAGGGAGTCCTGCTGGTGGTAGTGTTTTAGGGTTTAGGGTAGTGCAGTGCTGTTTGGGTAGTGTAGGGGGTCGTGCTGGGGTAATGTTTTAGGGTTTAGGGTAATACAGTGGTGTTTGTGTAGTGTAGGGGGTCATGCTGGGTGTAGTGTTTTAGGTAAGTGAAGTGGTGTTTGGGTAGAGTTGGGGTAGTGCTGTGGTAGTATTTTAGGGTTTAGAGTAGTGCAGTGGTTTTTGTGTAGTGTAGGGGGTTGTGTTTTAGGGTTTAGTGTAGCACAGTGGTGTTTGTGTAGTGTAGGGGTAGTGTTTTAGGATTTAGGGTAGTGCAGTGGTGTTTGTGTAGTGTAGGGGATCATGCTGGGGGCAGTGTTTTAGGGGTTATGGTCATGCAGCGTTGTTTGTTTAGTGTAGGGGGTCGTGTTCTATGGTTTTGGGTAGTGCAGTGGTGTTTGGGTAGTGTAGGGGGTCGTGCTGGTGTAGTGTTTTGGGGTTTAGGGTTGTGCAGTTGTGCAGTTATGTTCGGGTACTGAAGGGGTCGTCTGGGGGTACTGTTTAAGGGTTTAGGGTAGTAAATTAGTATTTCTGTGTTTGGGTAGGGAAGGGGGTCATGCTGGGGGTAAATTTAGGGTTTAGGGTAGTGCAGCAGTGTTTTTGTCGTGTATGGGGTAGTGCTGGGGGTAGTGTGTTAGGGCTTAAGGCAGTGCAGTGGTGTCTGTGTAGTGAAGGGGGTCATGCTGGGGGTTGTGTTTTAGGGTTTAGGGAAGTGCAATGGGGTTTGTGTAGTCTAGGGGGTTGTGCTGGTGGTAGATTTATGGTTTAGGGCAGTGCAGTGGTGTTTGGGTAGTGTAGAGAGTCATGCTGGTGGTAGTGGTTTAGGGTTTACGGTAGTGCAGTGGTGCTTGTGTAGTGTAAGGGGTCTTGCTGGGGGTGGTGTTTTAGGGTTTAGCGTAGTGCATTGGTGTTTGGGTAGTGTAGGGGTTTATGCTAGGGGTAGTGTTTTAGGGTTTATGGTAGTGCAGTGGTGTTTGGATAGTGTAGGGGGTCATGCTGGGGATAGATTTAGGGTTTAGGGTGGTGCAGTGGTGTTTGTTTAGGTTAGGGGTAGTGTTTTAGTGTTTAGGGTAGTGCAGTGGTGTTTGTTTAGGGTTGGGGTAGTGTTTTAGGGTTTAGGGTAGTGCAATGGTGTTTGCGTAGTGTAGGGGGTCATCATGGGGGTAGTGTTTTAGGGTTTATGGTAATGCAGTGTTGTTTGTATAGTATAGGGAGTCCTGCTGGTGGTAGTGTTTTAGGGTTTAGGGTAATACAGTGGTGTTTGTGTAGTGTAGGGGGTCATGCTGGGGGTAGTGTTTTAGGGAAGTGCAGTGGTGTTTGGGTAGAGTTGGGGTAGTGCTGTGGTAGTATTTTAGGGTTTAGAGTAGTGCAGTGGTTTTTGTGTAGTGTAGGGGGTTGTGTTTTAGGGTTTAGTGTAGCACAGTGGTGTTTGTGTAGTGTAGGGGTAGTGTTTTAGGATTTAGGGTAGTGCAGCGGTGTTTGTGTAGTATAGGGGATCATGCTGGTGGCAGTGTTTTAGGGGTTATGGTCATGCAGCGTTGTTTGTGTAGTGTAGGGGGTCGTGTTCTATGGTTTTGGGTAGTGCAGTGGTGTTTGGGTAGTGTAGGGGGTTTTGCTGGTGTAGTGTTTTTGGGTTTAGGGTTGTGCAGTTATGTTCGGGTAGTGAAGGGGTCGTCTGGGGGTACTGTTTAAGGGTTTAGGGTAGTAAATTAGTATTTCTGTAGTGTAGAGGGTAGTGCTGGGAGTAGTGTTTTAGGTTTTAGGGTAGTGCAGTGGTGTTTGAGTAGTGTAGGGGTCATGTTATGTTATGTTATGTTACAAAGTTTATAAAGCGCATCTGTTACCCATAGGTGTCCTGGCGCTATAGTAACGTCCTCCTTCAGCTGAGTGGGTTGTAGTTGATACCTTTTAATACGCAAATAACCAGGTTTTTAATGCCCTCCTGAAGTTGAAATGGTTGGAGATGCATCTAAGATGACGTGGTAGCGCATTCCAAATCTTAGTAGCTCCAACCAGAAAGCTCCGGCCACCCCAATTAGTTTTTTTTGCTAAAGTGGTTTTGGCCAGCTTGGCTTCAGCAGAATGTAATGCTCTTCTGGGTGTGTACCAGCGAATGTGCATGGTCAGGTATAAAGGTCCCTTCCCATGGAGTGACCTGTGCACTATGCACATGGCTTTAAACAAAATGCGTTTTTTTACTGAAAGCCAGTGGAGTTTTTTAATTTCGGGTGAGATGGGAGCATACTTTAGAATTCCTGAGATAAGTCGAGCAGCTGCATTTTGAAGCAACTGAAGTTTATTCAGTAGTCCTTCTAGAATATTTAGGTAGAGGCTATTACAATAGTCCAGCTTTGAGAGGGCAAGAGCTGATACCACTGTTCGTAAACTCACTTTGGGAAGTAGTGGCCGAATTTTTTTACAGGACTTTAAAGTAAATGACGTGGCCGATACCACCGCATTGACTTGATCTTTATAGAATAGCTGGCTATCAAGCACTATCCCTAGATTTTTGACTTTCCTGCTAGGTGGCAGAAGTGGTCCCAATGAATCTGGCCACCATTCTGGAGTCCAGAAATTAAGGTCATTCCCAAAGAGAACCACCTCTGTTTTGCTGGAGTTCAGCTTGAGGCAGTTTTGAGCCATCCATTTGCCAACCTCTGTCATACAGTCATTAAACCCAGAGGTGATGTTCTGCTGTCCTCCCGGAAGCAGAGACACCACAATCTGGGTGTCATCGGCATAGGAGGTGAGATGGAACCCAAAGGATTCTACCAGGGGGGCTAACTGTTTTACGTAAACGTTAAAGAGTGTTGGACTGATGGAGGAGCCCTGCGGGACCCCACAGGGGAAGGAGAATGATTTGGCAGAAAAATCTCCTAAGGTGACCGTTTGTACTCTATCCTTCAGGAAGGATTTGATCAAGTTCCAGGCCCTGCCGCTAACTCCAATTTCCTCTAATCGGTCCATCAGCAACCCATGATGGACCGTATCAAAGGCCGCTGATAGATCCAACATGATCAGTGCCGCTTTTCATCCTTGATCAAGAGTAGCTCTGATCTCTTTCGTCGATTTGAGGAGTGCCGTTTTTCGTACTGTGTCCTGCTCGAAAGCCGTATTGAGTAGGATCCAATACCTGCCCTGCTTCCAGAAAGTTGCTAAGTTGCGTATTCATAATTTTTTCCGCAATTTTGGCAGGCAACGGAAGCCTGGAAATAGGCCTAAAAATGTTAGGATCATTATTATCCGGTTGGGGTTTTTTTAGAAGTGGGAGTATGGATGCTATTTTCCAGTCTAAAGGAAAGTGTCCTTTTATAAACATAGCATTGATTACTGATGCTAGAAATTTTGTGACTGGTTCAGGTGCGAGTTTCAACACTGATGCAGGGCATGGATCCAGAGGAGATCCTGATCTGATTTTAGTCAGCACATTCACTATTTCTGGAGCTGTAATTGGGGCGAACTGGAGAAACTGACTCGATGGAGGATTCCGATTATTCAAATCTGTGGTGCTCAGTTGAGAGCTTTTAGATAGTTGTGAGAAAGTAGAAAATATCACATTAACCTTGTCAAAAAGGTGATTAGCTATCCTGTCACAAAGCTCTTGAGAAAGTTTTAAGGGGGGAGGGACAGGATGAGCCAGCATCATAACTGTTTTGAATAGTTCTTTAGACAAATTTTTTGCCTCATTGATTTTGAGGGCAAAAAATTCTTGTTTAGTTTTGAACACCAGATTTTTATATTCCTTGAGAGTCTCTTTATATAATGATTTCTCTATTTCATCGTAATTCCTTCTCCAGTTTCTTTCAAGCGTTTTACAATGAAGTTTTTTTTCTCTAAGTTCCTGCGAATACCATGGGGACGTAGGTCGTTTCCTAGAGTTCCTGCATTTTTTTAGGGGGGCCAGTTTATTGCTGGCTGCTTCCACCCAATTAAAATAGCATCTGGCGGCTTCGTCTAGATTAGTAGGAAGGGTTGGGAGGGTATCACGTAACAAATTATTTAAGTCCGGTTCCCTTATCTTACTCCAGGGTCGGTATTGCCTATATGTCGTCTTGCCCTGTATTGGGTCAGGAAAAGGATAGGTGACAGAGAATATCACTGCGTAATGGTCTGACCAGATAACAGGGTAGGTGTCAATGAAATTAAGCTGTTCATTATTAGAGAAAATTCCATCTAGGGTATGCCCTGCTTTGTGTGTGGGCCCCGATACCAGCTGTTTCAGATCAATTGAACTCATTAGATCGATAAGTGTATTAGTGTCTGGGTCTCCTTCTTTTTCTAAATGAAAGTTAAAATCCCCTAAGATCGTGTAGGAGCTTGATCCAAATTCATTTTCAACCCAACTACTGGCTTGAGTGAAGAACTGAGATTTAGGGCCAGGAGGTCAATCGACTAAGGTCCCTTTAAATGTGTACCTATGGGAAAGATAAAAACAGAAAACCAGTGTTTCACATTCTGGCGTTATTGACCCCTGAAACACAGCGTTCAGAGATTCATGAAAAATTACTGTGAGCCCCCCTCCTTTCTTGTTTGCCCTATTAAGAGAGTGGCAACTATACCCAGGTGGTGTAGCATTAACCAAGTCTGGGCCTGAAGCCTCGTTCATCCAGGTCTCAGTTATAAATGCTATCATCATTTCTTCATTTTCCAAGAGCTGAGCACATTCCAGGCTGTCCTTAACCAGTGACCTGGTGTTTAGCAGGAGGCATCTAAACGTATTCTTTTCAAGCTCTCCCTTAATTGTTTTGTGCCGGAGCTGTGTATTCACTGACACGTGGTAGTGATATAATAATATTCTAGCACTACAGTTAGGGCAGGTTAATATGGTCCACTCCATAAGTGTATTCGGGAATAGACCAATACAGCCTGTGTTATGTGGCTTACTGTTTAGTTCATGCAATTGAGAGCTTGTATACGACCGTTGTGTCTCCGCCTTGTCAGTGGGCCGACATTCTGGCTGGTGCTGGCTGCGGATCGGGCGCGGACGGGTGCAGACGGGCTTGCCTTTGGCGCGCCGGCGGCGCGCCCACTGCGCGCGTCCGATGCGCGTTCGCTCTAGCTTCCGGATAAAGTAGCCTGAAGGAGCGAACCACTAGACCGCTAACCCGCCTCCCTTCCGGTAATGGTGGTCAACAGCCCGGGGCATAGACCACCGAGGAGCAAGGTCAGTAGGCACAGCAAAATTACACACAAAATGCAAAGGTAAGAATGGTTTTAAAAGGAAAAAATAATTTAAAAGATTAAAATGAGGGTTTACAGTTGCCTGATATCGCGTCTGTATATGTCAGCCCGGCTCAAGCCTCAGGTGACGTTTGGGCGCGTTCACTCCAGCTTCCGGCTAAAGTAGCCTGAAGGAGCGAACCACTAGACCGGTAACTCCCTTCCGGTAATGGCGGTCAACAGCCCGGTGCATAGACCACCGAGGAGCAAGGTCAGTAGGCACAGCAAAATTACACACAAAATGCAAAGGTAAGAATGGTTTTAATGTTGGGGGTAGTGTTTTAGGGGTTAGGGTAGTGCAGTGGTGTTTGTAGGGGGTCGTGCTGGGGGTAGTGTTTGGGGGTTTAAGGCAGTGCAGTGTTGTTTGTGTAGTAAAGGGGTCGTGTTGAGGTAGTGTTTTAGGGTTTAGGGCAGTGCAGTGGTGTTTGTGTAGTGTAGGGGGTCGTGCTGGGGGTAGATTTCGAGTTTAGGGTAGAGCAGTGGTGTTTGGGTAGTGTAGGGAGTCGTGCTGGGGGTAGTGTTTTAGGGTTTAGGGTAGTGCAGTGGTGTTTGTGTGGTGTAGGGGGTTTTGCTGGGGGTAGTGTTTTAGGGATTATGGTAGTGCAGTGGTGTTTGGGTAGTGTAGGGGGTATTGTTGGGGTAGTGTTGTAGGGTTTAGGGTAGTGCAGTGGTGTTTGTGTAGTGTAGGGGGTAGTGCTGGGGGTAGAGTTGTAGGGTTTAGGGTAGTGCAGTGGTGTTTGGGTAGTGTAGTGATTCATGCTGGGGGTAGATTTAGGGTTTAGGGTAGTGCAGTGGTCTTTGTGTTGTGAGGGGGTCATGCTTGGGGTAGTGTTTTAGGGTTTAGGGTAGTGCTGTGATGTTTGTATAGTGTAGGGGGTCCTCCTGGGGGTAGTGTTTTCGGGTTTAGGGTAGTGCAGTGGTGTTTGGGTAGTGTACGGGGTCATCTTGCGGGTAGTTTTTTAGGGTTTAGAGTAGTGCAGTGGTGTTTGTGTAGTGTAGGGGGTCATGCTGGGGGTAGTGTTTTAGGATTTAGGGTAGTGCAGTGGTGTTTGTGTAGTGTAGGGGGTAGTGTTTTAGGGTTTAGGGTAGTGCAGTGGTGTTTGGGTAGTGTAGGTGGTCATGCTGGGGTAGTGTTTTAGGGTTTTAGGGTATTGCAGTAGTGTATTGGGTAGTGCGGGGTAGTGTTTTAGGGTTTAGGGTTTAGGGTCGTGCAATTGTGCAGTTGTGTGTGGGTTGTGTAGGGGGTCGTGCTGGGGTAGTGTATTAGGGTTTAGGGTAGCGCAGTGATGTTTGGGTAGTGTAGGGGGTCATGCTGGGGGTAGTGTTTAAGGGTTTAGGGTAGTGCAGTGGTGTTTGTGTAGTGTAGGGGGTAGTGTTTTAGGGTTTAGAGTAGTGCAGTGGTGTTTGTGTAGTATAGGGGTAGTGTTTTAGGGTTTAGGATAGTGCAGTGGTGTTTGTTTAGTGTAGGGGGTCGTGCTGGGGGTAGTGTTATAGGGTTTAGGGTAGTGCAGTGATGTTTGGGTAGTGTAGGGGGTCATGCTGGGGGTAGTGTTTAAGGGTTTAGGGTAGTGCAGTGGTGTTTGTATAGTGTAGGGAGTAGTGTTTTAGGGTTTAGTGTAGTGCAGTGGTGTTTGTGCAGTGTAGAGGGTCGTGCTGGAGGTAGTGTGTTAGGGTTTAGGGTAGTGCAGTGATATGTGGGTAGTGTAGGGGTTCATGCTGGGGGTAGTGATTAAGGGTTTAGGGTAGTGCAGTGGTGTTTGTGTAGTGTAGGGGATCATGCTGGGGTTGTCTTTTAGGGTTTAGAGTAGTGCAGTGGTGTTTGTGTAGTATAAGGAGTAGTGTTTTAGGGTTTAGTGTAGTGCCGTGGTGTTTGTGTAGTGTAGGGGGTGTGCTGGGGGTAGTGTGTTAGGGTTTAGGGTAGTGCAGTGGTGTTTGTGTAGTGTAGGGGGTAGTGTTTTAGGGTTTAGGGTAGCACAGTGTTGTTTGTGTAGTGTAGGGGGTCATGCTGGGGGTAGATTTAGGGTTTAGGGTAGTGCAGTGGTGTTTGGGTAGTGTAGGGGGTGTGCTGGGGGTAGTGCGTTAGGGTTTAGGGTAGTGCAGTGGTGTTTGTGTAGTGTAGGGGTAGTGTTTTAGGGTTTAGGGTAGTGTAGTGGTGTTTGTGTAGTGTAGGGTGTCGTACTGGGGGGAGTGTTTTAGGGTTTAGGATAGTGCAGTGGTGTTTGTGTTGTGTAGTGGGTCATGTTTTAGGGTTTAGGGTAGTGCAGTGGTGTTTGGGTAGTGTAGGGGTTGTGCTGGGGTATTATTTTAGGGTTTAGGGAAGTGCAGTGGTGTTTGCGTAGTGTAGGGCTTCGTGCTGGGGTAGTGTTTTTCGATGTAGGGTAGTGCAGTGGTGTTTGGGTAGTGTAGGGAGTTGTGCTGGGGGTAGTGTTTTAGCGTTTAGGGTAGTGCATTGGTGTTTGGGTATTGTAGGGGGTCGTGCTGGGGGTAGTGTTATCGGGTTTTGGGCAGTGCAGTGCAGTGGTGTTTGGGTAGTATAGGGGGTCGTGCTGAGGGTAGTGTTTTAGGGTTTAGGGCAGTGCAGTGGTGTTTGTGTAGTGTAGGGGTCATGCTGCGGTTAGTGTTTCCGGGTTAAGGGTAGTGCAGTGGTGTTTGTGTAGTGTAGGGGTCATGCTGCGGTTAGTGTTTCCGGGTTAAGGGTAGTGCAGTGGTGTTTGGGTAGTGTAGGGGATCGTGCTAGGGGTAGTGTTTTAGCATTTAGGGTAGTGCAGTAGTGTTTGTGTAGTGTAGGGGGTAGTGTTTTAGGGTTTAGGGTAGTGCAGTGGTGTTTGTGTAGTGTAGGGTGTCATACTTGGGGTAGTGTTTTAGGGTTTAGGGTAGTGTAGTGGTGTTCGGGTAGTGTAAGGTGTCGTGCTGGGGGTAGTGTTTTAGGGTTTTGGGTAGTACAGTGGTATTTGTGTAGTGTAGGGGGTCATGGTGGGGGTAGTGTTTTAGGGTTTGGAGAATTGCAGTAGGGTAGTGCAGTGGTGTTTGTGTAGTGTAGGGGGTCATGCTGGGGGTAGTGTTTTAGGGTTTAGGGTAGTGCAGTTGTGTTTGGGTAGTGTGGGGGGTACTGCTGGGGGTAGTGTTTTGGGGTTTAGGGTAGTGTCGTGGTGTTTGTGTAGTGTAGGGGGTCATGCTGGGGGTAGTGTTTTAGAGTTAAGGGTAGTGCAGTGGTGTTTGGGTAGTATAGGGGGTACTACTGAGGGTAGTGTTTTAGGGTTTAGGGTAGTGCAGTGGTGTTTGTGTAGTGTAGGGGGTCGTGCTGGGGTAGTGTATTAGGGTTTAGGGTAGTGCAGTGGTGTTTGTGTAGTATAGGGGGTAGTGTTTTAGGGTTTAGGGTAGTACAGTGGTGTTTGTGTAGTGTAGAGGGTCATGCTGGGGATTGTGTTTTAGGTTTTAGGGTAGTGCAGTGGTGTTTGTGTAGGCTAGGGGGTGGTGTTTTAGGGTTTGGATAGTGCAGTGGTGTTTGGGTAGTGTAGGGGGTCATTCTGGGGGTAGTGTTTTGGGTTTAGGGTAGTACAGTTGTGTTTGGGTAGTGAAGGGGGTCGTGCTGGGAGTAGTGTTTTAGGGTTTAGGGTAGTGCAGTGGTGTTTGTGTACAGTAGGGGGTCTTGCTTGGGGTAGTGTTTAGGGTAGTGCAGTTGTTTTTATGTAGCACAGGGGTCATGCTGGGGGTAGTGTTTTAGGTTTTAGGGTAGTGCAGTGGTGTTTGTGTAGTGTAGGGGGTAGTGTTTTAGGGTTTAGGGTAGTGTAGTGGTGTTTGTGTAGTGTAGAGTATCGTACTGGGGGGAGTGTTTTAGGGTTGAGGATTATGCAGTGGTGTTTGTGTAGTGTAGTGGGTCGTGTTTTAGGGTTTATGGTAGTGCACTGGTGTTTGGGTAGTGCAGGGGTCGTGCTGGGGTAGTGTTTTAGGGTTTAGGGAAGTGCAGTGGTGTTTGTGTAGTGTAGGAGTTCGTGCTGGGGTGGTGTTTTAGGGTGTAGGGTAGTGCAGTGGTTTTTGGGGAAGTGTAGGGCATTGTGCTGGGGGTAGTGTTTTAGGGTTTAGGGTAGTGCAGTGGTGTTTGGGTAGTGTAGGGGGTCGTGCTGGGGTAGTGTTTTCGGGTTTAGGGCAGTGCAGTGCAGTGGTGTTTCGTTAGTATAGGGGGTTGTGCTGAGGGTAGTGTTTTAGGGTTTAGGGCAGTGCAGTGGTGTTTGTGTAGTGTAGGGGTCCTGCTGCAGTTAGTGTTTCCGGGTTTAGGGTAGTGCAGTGGTGTTTGTGTAGTGTAGGGGGTCGTGCTAGGGGTAGTGTTTTAGTGTTTAGAGTAGTGCAGTAGTGTTTGTGTAGTGTAGGGGATAGTGTTTTAGGGTTTAGGCTAGTGCAGTGGTGTTTGTGTAGTGTAGGGTGTTGTACTGGGGGTAGTGTTTTAGAGCTTAGGGTAGTACAGTGGTCTTTGTGTATTGTAGGGGTTAGTGCTGGGCTATTGTTTTAGGGTGTAGGGTAGTGCAGTGGTGTTTGGGTAGTGTAGGGAGTCGTGCTAGGGGTAGTGTTTTAGGGTTTAGGGAAGTGCAGTGGTGTTTGGGTAGTGTAGGGGGTCGTGCTGGGGTAGTGTTTTAGGGTTTAGGACAGTGCAGTGGTGTTTGTGTAGTGTAGGGGTCATGCTGCGGTTAGTGTTTTAGGGTTTATGGTAGTGCAGTGGTATTTGTGTACTTTAGGGGGTCTTGCTTGGGGAAGTGTTTTAGGGTTTAGGGTAGTGCAGTGGTGTTTCAGTAGTATTGTTGCAGGTATTCTGCTTATGCACAGAACTATGCACAGGAAACCAGGACCTCAGTGAATTGTGGTGAACCAAAATCTCACCTCAGAACCCAGAACCCCTTATCCGACCAGCATCAGTGTCCCATTCGTTATCCGAGTTTTATCTCGGTGGTCCCAATGTATAAACAACCCAGAACAAGCGACTTAGGGTATTCTCAGGAATGGTGGGAATCAGAAATACCTGTTCGTAATTATTCTCATATCAGTCCGCAACAGAGTAAACAGAGACACAGTAAAGTTTAAAGAGTTTATTTTACAAACCTCGTGTCCTAAGATGCAGTACTTTGGCTAACATAAGCAGACAAATTATTAAGATCAAAACCATCAGCATAGTTACAATACCATAGAAAATGAAAGGAGTAATCATACTAAAATGACAGTGGATATCAGCCACCTTCCTTTCGCTAATAAACTAATATTATTATTATTAGACGAATAAAAGGTCTCTAGGCTTGAATGGGGAACCCCATACCGTAAAGATCAGCTCAGTGAGATCACATCACAGGATCAGCTAGACTCTGTTCCTGGGAAAGCTCTTCCTCCGAATGTGATGTAAAACATGCAACACTGCAATATTAAAAGCACCCGACTTTCAGGTATTTGCATCTGCGTGTGTGTTATGGCTAAATAGTGGGCCGATCAACCTGAACCCAACAACATGCACCGTCTAGCGACCCAGACTGTTTCTTTACACGATGTTCAGACCAAGGTCGCTACTCACTGTTTGGGATGTGAACAACAGACAGTTCTCATGTGAAGCAAAGTCGAGCAAGCATTTCTCAATTAATAACGTGACTACAGTGTCGCGTGCAAAAGCAGCAAAAGTGGCAAGATGGCTTTCTAACATCTAACGCGGTTGTGCTAACTTAGCATTGTACATATATAGATAGCAATCTTCACTACACCCCCCCTTGATCGGACCACTAACCAGTAGGGGCGCACTTGCAAGAACGCAGAGTTCAAGTTTGATAGAACGGAACCAAGGGCATGAACTGTAAGTCCATATAAGGTAAATGACAAAGTTTGAAGAGAAAAAACAAAGAAAAACATAAAAAGGATTGAAAAAACCCATTTAAAGGATAAAAAAAAACATCATTGAAGGACGTATGACGAAATGAAGGAGCAAAAAGTCAATCCATCAATGTATAAGCAAAATAAGTTGCAACAGCTTCCAAGAGGAAATCATTGGAACGTTCTGCAAAATTATCTGCCATCCAGTTCAGTAAGGGGAAGGAACACACATGTTCCTCGACAACCGGAGCCTCCAGCACCATTCGAGGACAACTGGTGTGTTCTTCAAGATAACTTCTCGCTAAGAATTCAGCTGCAGCCGTTCCAATGTCTCAATTCCCAAGGACTTCATGTGCTGCTCCACAGGCCATAATCCTGACGCCAGAACAGTCCAACTCATAAGTCACTAAGGGGCTCATCAGACGATCCTAATCCGGGGCAGGAGACACCGAGTTCGACAGGCACAAATCCAGAGCCCATTGGAATGGACAATCTAGGCAATGAAAGACCGGCTGCACACAAGTAAAGTAGAGAAACCGGAAAGACAATCCATAGGCTATGCTTAATGTCGCCAGTGGTAAAGTGCCATAGTATTCAAGCATCCGGTTACGAAGATGGAGCAGCCGGGACGTGCTGTTGTGTGACGCAAGTTGTGCATCCATAGCGTAGTACGCAGATCAACAAAAGCACCCCAGCTACGAGGGCGAGAAGCAAAGGGAGACCTCCGAAGACACTGGAAAAAATAGAATGAAAAAATTCCGGGATCACACCAAAAATAGTTTGAAAGGAGGTCACGAGGCCGGAGCCCACAATTTAAAAAAAATGAGCCAGGCCACTTGTTGACGAGGCATTAAAGATAGTCTGAATCAGGGCCCCAAAATGAAGTGGGAGATCAGTATTCAAGAGCGCTTGCACCTCTGTGCGCGTATTTGCCACGTGAAGGACAAATGTTTCCATGGACAAAGTCAACGCGACTTCTTTTTGAGACAATAGAGCCCTTATTCTGCTCATCTTATTGAACTCTGCTTTCAAGGTTGGAATGGAAGGCCAGATGGATACATCGTGCCGTCCATGCGGGGGTGGGAAAAGGACATTATTACAGCAAACTACCCTCTATGATACAGTCACTATGAAGGAAATTCCCACTAACATCCCACAGCAAGCTTCATTATTCAACAGCAAATAATTACCGTTAGCAAGCAGCATAAAAGACGGTGTTATAACTGGCACCGGGATTCCTTTCAGGACGCAAACTAAATTAGGAGCGTGCACATTACATGCACCATGAAATTGAATGTGCCTACACACTACAGAGTGATCCGGAGTGGAAGTGCACTCTTCACCTTTTCAGTATACCTCTTTTCCGTCCCTCACACATCTATACGTGAATGGGAGAAACCAAACTTCGTGCAGGAAGGCAGTACCAAGTTGTTCATATCTGCCAAGGGCATAATGTTTCATGCACAAACTGAACTTAAACAGGGGGAATGGTAATGTGATCAACCCGTGGATAAGCCACACAGCGGAGTTTAATTCGGCAACAGAAAAAGGTAAAGGTTCTAACTTTTCAATGTGCAGCAATGAATATGTTGCATCTTTCATGGACATGAACTGTTGTTTCGCAGTCAAATTAAAAGGAAGGAACAAAGATGAAGTATTCATGTAATCCCAAGGGACTTTCCCAGCCTTTAACGTTTGCGATGTCCATGCAAACTGCATAATAGAACGCAATTGATTCTGACCATGATATAAAACAGACAAATCATCCTGAACAATGTCTACCACAGATGAAACAATATTATCTAAGGTATACATTCTGGAAGACAGGGTGTTAATGCTATTATCTATTACAGTCAATACATTTTCCATATTGGCTTGATCAATAGCTCGTAATCTGGATGCAGCCTCAATCTGTGATAGCTTCCAAACTTCGTTGTAAATAGCACATACCCATCTTTTGGACCTGCCAACTGCAGGGCCCTTAACAAAATCATTCAAATCTATTTTGATGTTTAATTGTGATAAATGAAGTTTAACAGATGCTAAGGTTGAATGTTGCAGCCAAGATTGGCATAACTTCCCTAATTAGTAGGTAGTTACAGTATGAGAAGATTCAAAACGGGGGTCTACACGAACTTGTGTATACCCCGGTGCTAAATCCAGAAACCGATGTTGACAGGAATCTGAGCTCGTTTGCCACACCAACCACCCTTCCGGATTTAATTCAGAAATATTGAAGGATGTGTTGGAAATGTATGACTGCAACGTAGCAAGGGACACATCCGTATGATTAACCCAATTAGGATAAGCACCCAGACACGGAATTTTTTAGAAGTAGCCAATCCAAAACAGGTGGTCTGAAAAATTGACGAATTTAAAAATAACATGTGGTTCGGGATGAGGCAGGCACGATGCAAAGCTTCTCTGCCCTGTACCTGCCATGGTTTAGAACCCCAAACCGACTTAAGATCGATAGTAGCTTTCCAAAGATCATATCCTCCAATTGCCAACTTGTCCATAAAGGACTTGAAATACAACAATTTGGTGTGTGTCAGTCTAACCTTAGATGCAGACTCAGCCGCAACCTTAAAATCAATGGAGGCCGGGTTCGACACACTGATATCAGAAAAATATGTGAATTTGTCCACTAACATGGTGGAGCTGCCCAGCCTAGGGGCGGGACAGTGTTCCTATTGTGTATAATTTACAACATTTCTAAACGTATTTGCTTTGTGTAGGAAATGCGTGCCATAATGTTGATAGCAGAATTGCTCATCATAATTAGCAGTATCTAAATACAAATCTTCAGCATCAAATGCAGCATAATATTTCAAATCAGAAAACAGTGCTTCTATTGCTTGTACATCCCAATCATCTGAGTGGATGTTCTGCTTGACTACATCACCCATAGAAACACGAAATACATTTGGCACATTAATTACTTCAGTGGGGCCATGAATTTGAAATTTTATAGCATCCCAAGCGATCCCATCACGTACAGGCCAGGCAGTAATGTTCACAAAAGTCTGGTCCCTTTTCATGATATGTGATGAGGAGTGGGGGGCCAAAGTTCCATCAATTAGTCGAATTGTAGATCTTTCTTTCAGGTAGTGTCCATTGATAAGTCTAAAAAACACTACCACAAAGCCAATGGACATAAACAAAAAAATACATATGAGCACCAGCCAAATGTAAGTCCATGGGGGAATTAAAAAATGTCTTTTGAACCAGGCCACAAAAATTGAAACTTTGGACGGGGCAATGGAAGTCATTGAATTAGTGTCAAAAGAGTATCGTGACTGGGTAACTGTGGTGGATTGTAAAACAGGCAACGGAACATCCGCAGGATAAGCATACTCAATATCTTCAGGTAGACCACCAGGTGTCGGTGGCAATAAAGGACCAGTAACTGTATGCATCTCAACGGCAACATCAGGCAAGGTGTTAGAAGCTGGGGCCACAACAGAATTTCTCAGCATCGAAGGGCAAGAAACTGCCGGTGTCATACTAAGAAGAATTGGCCACTCGCTGTAGCTTGACATTGTCAATAGAGATGTTCCTGTTATCCTTTCGACCAGGAAGTGGAGGTAAAATGACTGTACGTGTACCCTGTACTCCAAGCACCGGAACTGGTGCACGATAAGAGAGGCCAAACTCCTTCTTGTTCTCCACCTTCTCACGGACCAGATCACCAACTCGAGGTAGCCAGCCGACTACCGGAATCTGAAGCGCAGCATCAGATGTAGAGGGTACGTGTTCCTTCTCTAGACTGTCTCTGGCTTCTTGAAGATTCTGCAATACAGCACAGTGATCATCTACGTCAAAGGGTGCGGCCGATGCCGCCATGTCTAGACCATCAAGGTCCGGGACAAACAATCGTATGCCAAAGAGCATCATGTATGGGGTCCGCCCACCCAGAGACCTTCTAGGGAGATTATTAAGTGCACGTTGCACGTCATACAAGTGGGCTAGCCAGTTCCGGCCAGTACCTAAAACCCTGGCTGTCAAAGATTGCTTTAAGTCATGGTTCATTCGCTCCACTACACTATTACCCTCAGGTCGGTATGGAGACGAAAATTTGACTTGGACACCCAAATTTCTCATGGCTTCTTTGTACGCCTTAGAGGCGAACGCAGGGCCCTGATCAGAATGAAAGGTACCACATGCAAAACTTCCAACAAAGACACACAAATCCTTGATGACAGTATGGGCATCAGCACTCCTTTGTGGCCACACCCACAGAAAACATGTGCACGAATCCACTGCAACCAAGATGTATTTGTACGCAGTGTCAGAGGTAAATGGACCGCAATGATCTAAATAAACACAACCCAGTGGTTTATTAGATATGTACAACTGAGTTTGTGGTGGGCGCGCCGCAGTTGAAGGTTTTATCTTCTGGCAAATGTCACAATTAAGAACATAAGCACGGGCTTGTTTATATAAACCGCACCACCAGTAACGTTGTTGTAACAGAGATTCAGTAGCTGCAACGCCGGCATGCGCGGACGCCATGCCCTCGTGAGCTGCTAATATCAAAGATGGTCTGCAGTCCGCGTTGGGAATCAATATGTCACCAACGTCATTAATCCTCACTAATGGGACGTTATCAGGACTTAAGCGATAATGGAATTGAGAAGGGAAACCTCTTGGATATTTTGTTCCCTTCTCTGTAGCAGCAATAGCTGCCAAGATGTCATCATCGATCTTACTTTGTGATCTTGTAACTGCTGCTACTAAGTATGTCGCCACTGCTGTTTTTGCTGCCTCATCAGCTAGGCTGTTTCCGACAGCATGGACACCAACCCGTTGGTGACCAAGAGTGTGAATAACATTCACGAGAGGCAGATGTTCTTTAAGTTCTGCCACTCGAACCCAAAGCGTTTTATGCTTCATCGTGCTACCTTTGGAATCATGGTAGTCATTCTGAGACCAAAAATGTAGATTGTCGTTGTAAGATTGGACACAATAAAATGAGTCACTCACTATAAGAGTAGTGACTCGGGGATCAGTAAACTCTAGTGCAAGCACCAGAGCACGAAGCTCCGCAAACTGTGCGGTACAATCACCCAATGACTGCATATGCTCGACATCGGATTGGAATTCACCATTCACGAAAGTACTGACCACAATTGTGCAGGCCGCTGAATAGGCATGCTTCGATCCAGTAGCCGGTTGCGCAGAACCATCAGTGTAAATTACACAATGGGAATCCTCAAGCGGGCGCAAAGACAGAGGAGCTGGATGAACGAGTTCATACTGCAAAAAGTCCTGAGTCTGAAGTGCCGCGTCAAAGATATATGTGACGTCAGGCGATGTCAAGGAAGTGGCCCATTGTATCCACCTTGGATGCAAAGCCTTAGAATTAGGTACACTTGCTTTCGTCACCGCCTCAAGGGCAGGATATGGTGTTACCACCAACATGCGTTTGCCTTGCGATAGCGCTCGCTCTTTCAGAATCGCCATCTGTACTGCCGTCAGAACTTTCTCGACAGCGGAAAATCGCAGTTCAGCCGAAGTGTACAAGTGTGATTTGTAGGCAATGGGGACGGTGTCGCCCTCATTGAACGTTAAGTATGTGAAACCCACTGCGCCTGGCACAATTCTTATCACCAGGTTAGTGTGGTTATCACGCGTCAGTAAGTATTTTGAAGCAAGAAGGTCAGCTTGCAATAATTGCAATATAGCTGAATGCTCCGGCAGCCAACATGATTTGGAAAAAGTAGGTTGTACCAAGGCATAAAGCGGCTTGATACGCTGGGCATAATCAGGAATGTACGTTCGACCGAAATTCAGAAAGCCCAGCATAGATTGTAATTTCTTCAGTGTCGTAGGAGCACGTAGGCATGCAAATTTCTCTAGGAAGTGCGGAGACAATCCTCCACCTTCATTGTTGAATTCGTATACCAAGAACAACACTGTATATTCCGCAATGTGAGACTTCGCAAAGTTGAATTTGTACCCGAAGTCTGCAAACAAAACAATGATGTGATCAACGCGACGCAGATGCGGTCCCAACTCGTCATCCGTGAGATAAATATCATCCACATACGAGTACGCATCAGGGTCTATGCTCTCTAGCAGAGAGACAACGCGAGCGGCAAAGACACCAGGGCTGTTTTTATAGCCCATCGGTAATCTTTTGAAATGTTTTTGTTTGCCACCCGAGGTAAATGCCGTCCACTCACTACTAAGAGAGGACAGGTTATGGCTGTAAAAGCCATTGGAAATGTCAAGTGTGGTTTTAAACCGTTTTCTCACGAGACTATCGACGAGAGCCGAACTGTGGGTATTCTGTACTGCGCATGTCCGGCAATGTGAGTTTAAATGCCGGTAATCCAAAACTAGGCGGTACGACCCGTCAGGCTTCGTCACAGTGAATAAGGGATTATTCATTGGTGACACACAAGTTTCAATAACACCTTGATATTCCAATTGTTCAAGGATAGCCGCGACGTAAGGTCTTGCTTCGCGACGCATGGGATATTGGGGTTGTGGCTGGGGCGTGGACCGCAACAGAATTTAATGGCTGGGAGACAATTTATCCCAGCCTACCTTATTACGATACAACGCAGGTGCAAGCACCAGAGCCCACTCCTCTGAGAACTTTTTAGCTTGGTTCTTTGGCACTGTGTGCGCAAAGGACGGGAAGATTACCTCCTCCCCTCTAGGAGCATCTAAAACGAAAGCCGCGGGCCAATCAGCCTCTGCTAATAGAATTTCATATAAAGTGGTCAGATTATCCCAAAAAATCCCTTTTATCGTACATTGTATGTCACCTTCAAACAAAAGGACTATATTATATAGTCTATCAGGGGGAGCCACTCTAGTGTCAGCAGTTTCTACTGTTATGAACGTATCAGTTGCTGTCGCCACCAGATATGGACGCAGTGCTTGTCGCACTACTGTAACTTCCGCCGCGCTGTCGAGCAGCGTTAGTGCCCATGTCAGGTTCTGAAGCTGCGTCCGCACCATCTGTGGCATACCTCGCTGTTAGCGCAGCAACTTTCTTCTTCTGAAACGGGGGTCGTTGACGTGCAGACTCTTCCTGCTTGCCTTTGCCGTCAGTCTGGCGGGGTTGCTCACAACTTTGGGCACCCCTTCCTTTCCCACGGTCTCCGCCACCGGATTGTGAAGTCGATGTTTCCTGTGAAGAACGAGGAGACCGTTGTTCAGAAACCTGAAATCTATCAGGTGACTTAATACGAGATCAATCACGCAGATCATATGTGCGTTCGCTGGACGACTGCACGGGCGAGGCAGGACGAGACCCCTGTTTCTGTTGCTGATTCCCCTGTTTCTTCGCTCGCCAACTTTGTTTAGGAAAATTTGGGCGTTCGTCTTTAGTTGACGAGCTCACCTTAGTTTGCTATACAATATCAGGAATTATTACGGCTGGTTTAACACCCAATGCACTACGGCCCACTTGCCTGTAGGCTTGCGCAATTATTTTTACGAACTCCTTGGGCTTGTCGAGTTCATCCACGCTGTCCAGCTTATTTAGTACTTGGAACTGCATGGCATCGCCTTTGAGGTTGGCCATTACCATGGAAGCCACCACATCGAACACTCCGACAAGCCTCATTCCTAATTCAACAGCAGCCTCCGCACCGTGATTCTCATGAACATGTTTGATGACGGAGGGTAGTACAGACATAGACGGAGTGCCGAAGCACTTCGAGTAGGTCGCGGCAAAGACCTTGCCCCAGTTTGTGCAATCAGCCATATCTGGGACTAAGTCTTTCGGCAAACTAATGGTGAGTATCCTGTGTTTCTCCACAGGAGTGGTATGTGGAAAAACCGCCTCCAGTTGGTCAAATTTCTCGGCAAGCCAATAAGGAAAATCATCCTTACTCTGTGGGCGCTTGCCCATTACCGAATTAACCATAACAGGACTAATAACCACCGCGTGGTGGCCCATTGGTTGTCCCGCAACAGCAGGTGTCCCCACCTGCACATTGCGCGACACGTACTGCACGAAAGCCCTATGAATTGTAATCAGGGCTGTGTGTAGTACCCGCAACTCAGCCACCGCCACCGTGAGATAGCGGGGATGAGGCGTATAGCCGGCCAGCACCGGCCATGTGGCCCCTGCAATAGACAACGGGCCCATTCTTGCCGGTGCAACCGCATGGGGAAGGGCGCCATTAAACCAAATGGTATGCTGTCAGGCAGAGATTGGAATTTCTTGTGTCCTATACGGGGTATAGACCACAGGTAGCTGTGTGGCAGTAAAGGAATGAAACGTATCATCGTCATCCACCACCGGAAAAGTCACCCAAGAGTAAAACAACTCATACGGGTAAGACGCATCAGTGCTCATCACAAAAATAACAGCCATCCCGTCATCTGGCACCCCATACGTCATCAAATGATGGCGTAGAGGCGCACAACTATGCGTGGCTATCTTGACCGCCATTAGGACACACTAAAGAGTATCAACGATATCAACAGTAGTACTGGGGTTCAGTAAAAATAACCTTTTTAATGATCAAGCTTGAATGAACCTATCAGTCAAAACACAGGTAGGTTAAACCGTCACTCCCGTCAACCGGAAACCAGAGTGAAGGTGATGTGGACTAATACAAGCACTACTAAGGCGTTTCAAATCAATAGACCAAACGTTAGGTGCGCCATGTTGCAGGGATTCGGCTTATGCACAGAACTATGCACAGGAAACCAGGACCTCAGTGAATTGTGGTGTACCAAAAACTCACCTCAGAAACCAGAACCCCTTATCCGACCAGCATCAGTGTCCCATTTGCTATCCGAGTTTTATCTCGGCGGTCCCAATGTATAGACAACCCAGAACAAGTGACTTAGGGTATTCTCAGGAATGGTGGGAATCAGAAATACCTGTTCGTAATTATTCTCATATCAGTCCACAACAGAGTAAACAGAGACACGGTAAAGTTTAAAGAGTTCATTTTATAAACCTCGTGTCCTAAGATGCAGTACTTTGGCTAACATAGGCAGACAAATGATTAAGATCAAAACCATCAGCATAGTTACAATACCATAGAAAAGTAATCATACTAAAATTACAGTGGATATCAGCCACCTTCCTTTCGCTAATAAACTAATATTATTATTATTAGACTAATAAAAGGTCTCTAGGCTTGTGTGGTAAATAAATTAATTACCAGGTCTGAATTTCTATAAATTATCAATATAAATGAAATAATGAACTGAGGAGTCCGTGGTGTAAGAGTTAAATGGGCCTTTATTCATTAACTCGAGTTAAGGGAGAGCTCCATCACCTCAGCAGGCTCAGGAGTGGTCTGACACTTTATTCACTGAATACAGTTTTTATACATTTCACATTATACATTTCACAATATATTGCAAGTCATTGGGAAGAGCCCTCCTAGTTCATAGCAGAAAGATGTTGCAATTTAGCATTGCTCAAGGCACATAAGCAAAACACAGATAGACACGTACTTTTCAAGGAAACAGCTTGGGTTTTTGTTTATCAGAGGGTGGGGGAGCTGGTGCGTAGCTTATGAACAGACAACCTTGGAGGGAGCTGAAATATGTGACAATCTGCGGGCCTCAGTGAATGCTAGGCCAGCTGGCTTCGAAGAGATACTAGATAAGCCTTTTTTCTCTGAAAAGAGAAGGCTGGTGGGCCCTTTTTCAGAATCGGCTTAACCACAAAAATGTGTGGGTGTAACTGACCAAGAACTTATGCAACCTGAGGAGATACGTGAACTGGCTGATCCTGGGCAAGCTGAAGTGAATTCTAAAATGGATGCTGTATCTAAAATGGATGCTGTATAGAATTGTTTTGGAGCAGCAGAGAAAGGAAAGTGTGCGAGGGGACAGAACCGGGAACGCGATCTTTTAATTTTTATTTTCTCATTCCCTCCTTGTCCCCAAGCGCAACTTATTTTATTTCTTTTAGATCACTTCCATGGCCATGAGGCTGTCCACATGGGCTTGCAACATAATTTTCTCATTTTCTTTTGCTCTATTAATTGGCTTTGGGACTAGGCATATAGCACAGAGACCGCATAAAGCGGGGCCGCACTGGACACAGAGACAGCAGGACAATACCATCATCAACACGAGGCCTAGTCCTGAAAGTACCTTCCAGCCCCATTTTGACAACATACCCCATAACCATCCCATTAGTGTCCAGGAGCGGGTTCTTGGTGTATGTGTGCAGCTATTTTATGCAATTTGGAAATTGCCACATAGACTGATGGAGATTTATCAGGAATATACACACAGCAGCTAGAACCGATCAATGTGCATGCTCCACCCCGGTCAGCCAGTATGATGTCAAGAACAAGACGGTTTTGGAGTGTTACCATCCTTATGGCCGTCTGTTCCTCGGTCAAGTTTCCAAGGGCAGAGATGGTCTGATTTATGACGGCCTCCAGAGTCCTGGTAAGTCTACGTATTAATTTACTATTTTGTACAGGGCCTATGAAAAAGAAGAATCCCTTATTAAAATCGGTATATTGTTCCCAAGTTGTTTCAGTCTGGTCAACCCCTGAGGTATCAATTGCTCTTTTCCTTCGCTTGTGCTGATATAGCCGAAGATCCTTATGATAGGAAGCGGGTGCTATAAAAACTGGTGGGAGGAGAAATGCTATGTAGCATGTGCCGCCCCACCCTTGAGGTAATCGAAAATAGGCCGTGGAGCCGCAAACAAAATAGTTGTGGCGGGAGGCTACAAATGATGACTTACCCCAATCCACAAAATCTAGTATCGTGGAGCAATCACTGTGCCCTAATTTCAGGGATCCCTTCTTTCTGATACACAGATGGCCTTTAGTAGGTGTTACCAATATAGAGGGAGGGCCATTATTCCTATTAGACCTGATGTTCAATATTTGGAATGCTACTGTCTCATTGCCTGTCCGATATTCCTCACTCTCTAAAGCAGAGCCCCTAGCTTAGGGGTCTCCGTTGTCATCTGGGTAACAGGCTTTATTCAGGACAGCATTCAAATCTCCCCATGGCCATCCATTTTTACAAGAATTATTTTCCTCAGGGCAAATCAAGAAGGCGTTCCTGACCACCATTAGGGCATCCCAAGCTGGGCATGATCCATTGTAAGACAAGGACAAGGGAGAGAGAGGCATTCCGCCTCTACTCTTGTGCGCCGGAAGGCGACCACAGATCCAACAGTATGTGGTATTGCTGACCTGAAGTGTATGATGTAACATCTGTATAAAGGTATTATTCTGTAAGGCCAGCCTGTGACTCTGCTCATGGGGGGGTAAAGTATGGTACGTGTGTTCTTCAGTTGTATTGACATGTCCTTGTTGGTGTGGTGATGGTGTCTCGGAAGGGAAAGCAACATGTAATATTCACCCCACACATGTCAATATAGCACATATCAAAAACAAAATTATCAAAGTCATTATACATCTGCTACGTAACATTTTGCAGTATTTCTTTTTCAGTATTGCCTTTTTAGTCGGCCCCCAGGCAGTCTGCCGTAATGCAGTAGTCATTGTCTGACCGCTTCACCAGTCAGTCTGTACCGACTGGACTTAATTGATCAAACTTGAGCTACTTTGGCAGATCGTAATTTTGAACTGTAAGTTTGTTGGGCGGTCGGATCCAAGAGAGGGGGCAAATAGTTTGTGTTATCTTTCTTTTGAACAATTTTCTCAGGATCCCCAAAGTACTTTTTACAATGGCTGGCATGAAGCCATCCTTTCCTTCCTTCAACCTTTACTGCTGTCTGCGTAGTTAAAAGTACCAACTTTGGCTGCTTCCACCTGGGCTCCAAGGGCGATGTTCTATCAAAGTTTCGGATGAGAACTCAGTCCCCTGGCCTTACCGCATGCTCTTCGGGACTGGTGTGATCTGGAAAGGCAGCCGCCACCTGTGAACGACAAGAGCGTAGTGCAGACATCATGGCGGCAAGATAATCTGTCAACATATTACTGTCAGTATCCATGATAGACTTAGGTCTAGGTGTGCCCCACATGTTAGGAGGTCTGCCGTAGACTACCTCATAAGGAGATAGACCGGTCCTTGAATGTGCTACCATTCTCATGTAGAAAAGGGCTACCGGCATGGCTGTGATCCAATCTACACCCTTTTCTGCGCATATTTTTGCTATTTTTGTCTTCAGTGTCTGGTTGTGTCTTTCGACTAGACCTGCTGCCTGTGGGTGCCTGACACAGTGGAACTTCCAGGTGTACCCTAACAACAATGATACCTGTTCCATTAGTTTAGAGGAAAAAGGTTGACCATTGTCAGAATAGATAACTCGTGGCAGTCCATTCCCTAACCAATTGTCTAGCTGTTGTTTCGGCTGTGTAATCTGGTACTGGATAGGCTTCTGTCCATCTAGTCAATGCACATACAACCACTAGTACGTATTTCTGTCCCCTACATCTATCCATTTGTATGTAATCCATCTGTAGGACCTCAAAAGCATGTTCAGCAGGGTGAAATCCACCTTGTTCTACAGACACCCCTTTCCCCGGGTTGAACTGACAACATATCATACATGTTCTGACTTTGTATTTTGCGGCAGCTCGCAAGTTTTTGTTATGCCATAATGGTCGTAAGCTATCTAACATTCCTTTCTCACCTAGGTGTGCTGGACTATGTGTAGTTTCTATGATTATGGGTACCATCGAATCAGGTGGGAACCACACTGTTTTGTCTTTTGTCACCCACCCCTGTTCAGTCTCTTTCCCTCCTGCTTCAGTCCATTTTTTCTTTTCCTCTGGGGTGGAGTGGGCCTGTATGTCTATGACATCTTTGGAAGGGTCTCTTAATACCAGAACTGTGTCTTGTTGAATTTTATGGGAAATGGCTGCTGTCTGGGCTGTGTGTTTGGCAGTTTGATCTGCAAGATCATTTCCTTTGGAAACATCGTCTGTAACTTCGGTGTGGGTTTTGCATTTCAAGATCGCTACTGCCGTCGGTAGGTGTATGGCGTCCAACAGGTCCTGTATTAAAGGTCCATGTTGTATCTTTGCTCCATGAGAGGTCAGAAAACCTCTTTCTTTCCATAGAGTCCCAAAATTGTGAACCACCCCAAAGGCATACTGCGAATCTGTGTAAATGTTTACTTTTAAATTTTTTGCCCACTTACATGCCTGTGTAAGGGCGATTAATTCTGCAGCTTGGGCTGAAAGGGTGTCTATTCTGTTTGTTTCTATGACTCTACTATCAGTGGTTATGGCATAAGCTGCCGTTAACTCTCCTGTACTCGTTCGCATGCATGACCCATCCACAAAGAGCGTAACATCTACATCCGATAGCGAGACATCAGTCAAGTCTTGTCTGGGTTTGGTGACAATCTCTATCATTCTAATACAGTCATGTGTATCTTCATCATTTGTGGCATTGGGTAGCAAGGTAGCAGGATTTAATGTGTTACACCTCCTTATCTCTATGTGTGGCTGGAACAAGTCAGCTCATATCCCGTTAATCGTGCAACTGTAAGGTGTTGTGTTTGTGTTCGGTTGAGTAGGAGTTCCACCGCGTGTGGTACAAGTACTGTCAGGGGGTGTCCTAGGACAATGACATCGCTTTGTCTGATGGCTAAAGCTGTGGCAGCTACAGATTTTAGGCAGGCAGGTAGGGCTTGTGCGACTGGGTCTAATGTACTTGAAAAGTAGGCACAGGGCCTGTTTCTTCCTGCTTGGTCCTGTGTGAGGACTGAGAGTGCTGTACCGCCTCGTTCTATTACAAATAGTGTGAAGGATTTGGTGTAATCTGGAGTAGCCAGGTCTGGGGCCTGACAAAGTGCTTGTTTTAGTTGCTCAAAGGCCTCTGTATGCTCAGTTGTCCATGGCAAAGATGCCGATAAACCGGCCTCCACAGTTGTCAGTTGTATCAATGGTTTGGCCAAATGGGCATACTGAGGAATCCATTGTCTACAATATGATGTTAAGCCAATGAAGGCACGTACTTCTTTCTGTGTTGTTGGACGTGGAATACTGTATTCGTTCCTGTGTGAGTTGTCTACCCTCCTTGGACAGCAAGTGCCCAAGGTAGGCCACTTGCTGTGCACAGAACTGTAATTTAGAGGGGGAGACTTTGTGTCCTTTGTCTGCAAGGAATAGTAAAACCAGGAGAGAAGCTTTTTCGCACTCTATTTCTGACTGGCCTGTTATGAGAATATCGTCTACATATTGTATGAGCGTTGTGTTTATAGGCATCTGGATGCTGTCCAACTGCCTCTTCAGGGCTTGACTGTAGATACTGGGACTTTCTGTATAGCCCTGAGGAGCTCTTGTAAATCTGAAGCTTCTGCCATTTAATGAGAATCCAAAAAGATATTGGCTATCCTCATGAATAGGAATGCTGAAGAAAGCATTTTTCAGATCTATGACAGTGAAGAAGGTAGCCTTGGGGTCTATTGCTGTCAAAAGCGATGTTATGTCAGGTACCACAGGGTATTGTGGCACTACACATTTGTTTAACTCTCGCAGGTCCACTACCAAACGATATACAAGTTCGGCAGTTGGGTCCGTTCTTTTAAGAACTGGAAGAACAGGTGAGTTGCAAGTATTGGAATGGGGAACCCCATACTATAAAGAACAGCTCAGTGAGATCACATCACAGGATCAGCTAGACTCTGTTCCTGGGAAAGCTCTTCCTCCGAATGTGATGTAAAACATGCAACACTGCAATATTAAAAGCACCCGACTTTCAGGTATTTTCAGCTGCGTGTGTGTTATGGCTAAATAGTGGGCCGATCAACCTGAACCCAACAACATGCACCGTCTAGCGACCCAGATTGTTTCTTTACACGATGTTCAGACCAAGGTCGCTACTCACTGTTTGGGATGTGAACAAAAGACAGTTCTCATGTGAAGCAAAGTCGAGCAAGCATTTCTCAATTAATAACATGTGACTACAGTGTCGCGTGCAAAAGCAGCAAAAGCGGCAAGATGGCTTTCTAACATCTAACGCGGTTATGCTAACTTAGCATTGTACGTATATAGATAGCAATCTACAATACAGTATAGGGGGTCGTCCTGGGGGTAGTGTTTTCGGGTTTAGGACAGTGCTTTGCAGTGGTGTTTGGGTAGTGTAGGGGATCATGCTGGGGGTAGTGTTTTGGGGTTTATGGCAGTGCAGTGGTATCTGTGTAGTGTAGGGGTCATGCTGGGGGTAGTGTTTTAGGGTTTAGGGTAGTGCAATGGTGTTTGGGTAGTGTAGGAGTTTGTGCGGGGGTACATTTAGGGTTTAGGGTAGTGCAGTGGTGTTTGTGAAGTGTAATGGGTCATGCTGGGGGCAGTGTCTTAGGGTTTAGGGTAGCGCAGTGGTGTTCGGGTAGTTTAAGGTGTTGTGCTGGGGGTAGTGTTTTAGGGTTTAGGGTAGTGCAGTGGTGTTTGTGTAGTGTAGGGGATCATGCTGGGGGTAGATTTAGGGTTTAGGGTAGGTCAGTGGTGTTTGGGTAGTATAGGGGGTCGTGCTGGGGGTAGATTTAGGGTTTAGGGTAGCACAGTGGTGTTTTTGTAGTGCAGGGGGTTGTGCAGGAGGTAGTGTTTTTGGGTTTCAGGTAGTGCAGTGGTGTTTGTGTAGTGCAAGGGGTCATGCTGGTGGTAGTGTTTTAGGGTTCAGGGTCGTGCAGTGGTGTTTGCGTAGTTTAGGGGGTCATGCTGGGGGTGGTGTTTTAGGGTTTAGAGTAGTGTAGTAGGGTAGTGCAGTGGTGTTTGTGTAGTGTAGGGGGTCATGCTGGGGGTAGTGTTTTAGGGTTTAGGGTAGTGTAGTTGTGTTTGGGTAGTGTAGGGGGTACTGCTGGGGTAGTGTTTTTGGGTTTAGGGTAGTGCCATGGTGTTTGTGTAGTGTAGGGTGTCATGCTGGGGGTAGTGTTTTAGAGCTGAGGGTAGTGCAGTGGTGTTTGGGTAGTATAGGGGATACTACTAGGGGTAGTGTTTTAGGATTTAGTGTAGTGCAGTGGTGTTTGTGCAGTGTAGAGGGTCGTGCTGGAGGTAGTGTGTTAGGGTTTAGGGTAGTGCAGTTGTTAGAAATGGGATTTCTGGTTGGCTAAGGCTTGCGCCAAAGTCAGGCAGAAACCACCACTCTAGTCAGGGCAAGGAAGTTACACGCCAAAGATAACCCCTGCTCACCCCCTTGGTAGCTTGGCACGAGCAGACAGGCTTATCCCTGAGGCGATGTGTAAAGCGTTTGCGCGCGCACCCAGCAACAACACCCAAGGCCCACCACAAAGGAAACTCCACACAAGGTATTCTATAAAAATAACCTTTGTATTATACACAACACATTAGATAAAAACACACACTCTACAATGTGCCAACAGGCACGGGCAGAATTTACAAGGGATTATATGTACAGGGGACAGGGCCACATGGACCACTGTCAGGAATTAGCACTCTTAGAACATAAGACAAATTACCAAGTGTACATGTAGAACATAACCAGTATCCACTGGCGCAATAATGACCTCAGCGTCATCACACTAGCATCAGGTATAAAACCTATCCTGCATCTATCACAGGGGCATAAATCACATTATGCAATTCTCGCAAGTCTAACGCCTTAGACCTAGCCACCTAAGTATACCTAAACTAGGGGCGTACATAACACAGGGAAGTACATTCTTCCTACCATCAACCTAAACAAGGTAAAACAACCTCCTAGGCAGAAATCCTATCTAGAGGTATGAAATACAGGGAGCGCAAAATATACTATACACAGTACATTTCCCAACCCCATAAGCATGAACACAAGGTGCGCAAAACATACTACACCGTACATTTCCTAGCACCAAAAGCATGAACACAGGGTGCGCAAAACATACTACACCGTACATTTCCTAGCACCCAAATCACATCAGAGTCCAGGTTGCGCCAGAACCTAAACGTAGCAGCTGCCCACTACTTGCTGGGCAGCTGGGGACAAAGCAGGGCCTAAACGCTGCAGCTGGCACTAAGTGCTGCGCAGCTGGGGAAGGCAAATAGCGGCAGGGGGCTCTCATTAGCCCCTCAAAACAATATCCAGAACGTTGGAGCCTCACGGGGCACGAGAACACCAAGGAAATGCCCCTGAATAACGTTGGAGCCTCGTGGGCTCAGAGAAAATAATGCCCCCGTACGTTGGAGCCTCGGCGGCTCAAAAGATACACATGTCCCCCTGGAGCACACTGGCTCCTGCAATCATCATGCCCCAGCGTTGGAGCGGCCCGCTGCCAGACGGGGCCGCTCTGAAGATAGGCACGGATCTCACCTCCCCCACTGGAGCGCACGGGCGCTGGTGCCTCGAACAGGCACACAGGGAGCCCCCCTTCTCATTGGAGCGGCCCGCAACGGCGGGACCGCTCGGAAAGCAACTTAAACGGGCACACACTGGAGCCCGCCTCTTACCGGCTCTCGGCGTGCGGCGATCTCTGGCTCTGCCCGGTCCCTCTTCTGGGACCGGGACTTTGCTTCTCAGCGGCAGCACTCCTCATGCAGCGCGGGGCTTCCCTTGCAGATGGGAGCCTCGCGCTGCGCTCAAACTTCACCCGGGCCTCCTCTCCCGGGAATGGCGGCACTTCCGCTTCCGTCCCGTGGCCCCGCCCACAACCAGGCGGGCCGCTGGCTCAGCGGCAATTTTGAAGGCGGCTCGGGCCGCGGCGGTGATTTCTTTCGCGGGCAAAATGCGGGGTGGGCACCCGCAATTTTAAATAACTAAATAAGCGGGGTAGGCACCCGCATCACTCCTGAATATCAAACGAAGACGCAGGGTGGGCACCTGCGCACCCCAGGCAACCAGATAAGCGGGGTGGGCACCCGCAAGGCACGCATCATGGGGGAATCCCTACGCTGGGGATTCCCTCTCTCGCTCGTAGCAGCGCAACGCTGCACAGCTCCAGCTCCTCTCTCTGGGGGAATAAAGCGCTCTCCAGGCGCTATGTTCAGGACCAGAAAAGCACCTTGCTGCTAGAAAAATAAAGCGCTCCCAGGGCGCTAGGCCAGCATCAAGCCTTGGCAAGGTAAAAGGAAAGTCACAAGGGTCCAGAAGGTCCTGAAGGCATCCAAGGGGCAAGGTAGGGCCCAGGGGCCAGCACACAGGGCCCTCCAGCAGGGAGGTAGCCCCCATGGCGGTCCCTCCTGGGCCCCACCAGCAGCACGCCCCTGGTAGATTCAAGACAGAGCAAGAACATTTTGTAAGGGGACACAGCCCCTTTTTATACACCAAATCCCTTTGTCGGGGTTCAGGGTGAGGGGGAAAACCAGTCGCAGCTGGTTGGGGAGCACCCTTGATGTGCTCAGCCCCTCACTCTATTCATTGGCAGGGCTAGGGTCGTCAGTCGCACCACAGGGGGCGGAGCCAGCAGTGTGTGGGGAAAACCCTGCCCTATTCAGGTCCAAGGTGCACTCCTCCCCAGCCATCAGCATGCTAATCTCACACTCACCACTGGGGCAGACCCAACCAGACTCCTGGAGCCAGGCTCACCAGCCAGCTCCAGCCAATCACACGCCAGACGCACTGCACACAGAAGTGCCCACTTCTAGAAGTGGCACTTCCACACTAGGTACATGCACGCCGCACACATCATCGCGCAGCATTCACTCCCACGAGTCCGCACATACCAAACTCGGGCCTGCACACCCCACGCATCAGGAACTACTAGGGACACATACATTCCCCATGCATTCCTATGGGAGGGCAGGCCTATCTCACCATATGCACTCAGAGCACGCACGCACTTTACCCTGGGACACAGGGAAAGTGCGCAGGAACCAAACAAATCACCACACCAAGTCACCAATAAAAAGCAAAAAGTTCAGGGGTGAACCTGCCAGAAGGGCCAAGTCCAACACAACCCCCTTCCAGCCAAAACGCAGGGCAGACCAATCACCACCGTGATGGTCTTCCCTGCTTGGGGCGATAGAACACGGACGCAGGCCCGCACTGCAGGGACACTCTCCGGTTCTACGCCATTCTCAATCAACATGGTTCCATCTGAAAAAAAACAACCGCAAAGAACTCAGGCCCAACTAGGCTACCCCACTGGTACTACCTAGTTGTCCACGGCCAGGACCAGGCCCTAGGCCACCCAGATACCACTGGTCCTTGCCAAACCCAGAGTGGGGGGTAGTAACCCCTGGCATACAAGCCATTCTCCACTCTCCCTCTCAGTGTAGTTCCCAACTACCACTGATCCTTCAACCTAGGGTCCGCACCCTCAGGCTGACCAGAGGTCACGGGCAAGAATGCCCCACCCTACCTCTACTTCTGGGGTTCCGCACCCTCCCAGGGAAGCACCCACCAGAACACAACTCTCCCACCAGTTTAGGACCTCTCTCCACCAACTGGTCTACCACCTGGGATCCAAGGGGTCAGAGGCGAGGACTCCCTCCCTCTGCACCCCCTTCCACTGTAGAGCAGGGTCTCTTCACTTAAGATGAGCCCCACCTGCCCTCAGGACTACAGCTGCCCTTACGTCCAGATCCGGAAACACCGACTACTGGCTCCCCAACCGAGGGACGTACCCTTTGGTCAGATGCCTGGCGAACCAGGACTTAACGAGGGTGACCCATAACTAATGGGTCGTGTGACAGTCTGCCTGGCGCTGATCTCACGACCTCCTGTCCATCTGACAGTGCGTGCAGACCCCCCAGGACAGAAGTGGCGACACCACGGTCACTCAGTGGCGACACAGCCCTCCCGGCTGGTCCCTGACCTACTGGTTCCCACTGGGGAATCCCTCCCCCTCTCACCCCTCCCTCTGGACTTCCGCACCCTCCCAACTGGAGCGGTACCGCCAGACACCAGGACTACTGGAGCTCTGATTACAGACGCTCCACGTCCTCTAGACACTGGGAGATCCTCCTCAAGTGACCTATTGGTACAGCCTAGGCCCCCGACCTGATGTTCCCTAAAGAAACCATCCAGGCCCTGACACTGGGTTTCGGGCACCTGGAGACACGCAGTCCCACCCACTCCTTCTCCGCAGAGACAGGCCGTGAGCCCCTACACCGAGACCTAGCTGGGCTACTCTGAACCTCTTCCACCACGCTGGGCTGGAAGACACCTCAGCCACTACTTTTGGAATCACTCCCCAATGCAAGCTCCCTAACCCAGAGAACTCACACCCAATCAACCAGCAAGCTCCTTATTTCAGAGAACTCACACCATTCATCCACACACACACCCCCCAGACTAGTAAGACAGTTTCTACCGCCCCTGATTTCTCAACCTGACCACCACGTGACACAGGTACTATTACTCTGGGAACTGGGAATGGGACATTCACATTCATCCAGCGCATTACACATTCATCCCCAAACCCCTCCCAAGACTGGTAAGACAGTTTCTACCGCCCCTGATTTCTCAACCTGACCACCACGTGACACAGGTACCACTACCCCGGGAACTGGGAATGGGAATACATGCACTGGACACACATCTGCTGCCACCACTGGATCCCACCCTCTGGTGAATCCAGAAAACACAATGCACTTAAGGGGGATGATCTACCCTCCCGAGCTAGGGACACCTAACTCACAATGCACAAGAAACACATTTCCACAGAAATGACACTTAAGAACAATAATCCCTATACCATGTGATTTATCTAAATGCAGAGTTTTGTAGTGCGGCCAGTTGCTGCTGCGGTACAGCGCAAACGCAAGTCCAAATCCCACCGCTGATCACCAATGTTAGAAATGGGATTTCTGGTTGGCTAAGGCTTGCGCCAAAGTCAGGCAGAAACCACCACTCTAGTCAGGGCAAGGAAGTTACACGCCAAAGATAACCCCTGCTCACCCCCTTGGTAGCTTGGCACGAGCAGACAGGCTTATCCCTGAGGCGATGTGTAAAGCGTTTGCGCGCGCACCCAGCAACAACACCCAAGGCCCACCACAAAGGAAACTCCACACAAGGTATTCTATAAAAATAACCTTTGTATTATACACAACACATTAGATAAAAACACACACTCTACAATGTGCCAACAGGCACGGGCAGAATTTACAAGGGATTATATGTACAGGGGACAGGGCCACATGGACCACTGTCAGGAATTAGCACTCTTAGAACATAACACAAATTACCAAGTGTACATGTAGAACATAACCAGTATCCACTGGCGCAATAATGACCTCAGCGTCATCACACTAGCATCAGGTATAAAACCTATCCTGCATCTATCACAGGGGCATAAATCACATTATGCAATTCTCGCAAGTCTAACGCCTTAGACCTAGCCACCTAAGTATACCTACACTAGGGGCGTACATAACACAGGGAAGTACATTCTTCCTACCATCAACCTAAACAAGGTAAAACAACCTCCTAGGCAGAAATCCTATCTAGAGGTATGAAATACAGGGAGCGCAAAATATACTATACACAGTACATTTCCCAACCCCATAAGCATGAACACAAGGTGCGCAAAACATACTACACCGTACATTTCCTAGCACCAAAAGCATGAACACAGGGTGCGCAAAACATACTACACCGTACATTTCCTAGCACCCAAATCACATCAGAGTCCAGGTTGCGCCAGAACCTAAACGTAGCAGCTGCCCACTACTTGCTGGGCAGCTGGGGACAAAGCAGGGCCTAAACGCTGCAGCTGGCACTAAGTGCTGCGCAGCTGGGAAAGGCAAATAGCGGCAGGGGGCTCTCATTAGCCCCTCAAAACAATATCCAGAACGTTGGAGCCTCCCGGGGCACGAGAACACCAAGGAAATGCCCCTGAATAACGTTGGAGCCTCGTGGGCTCAGAGAAAATAATGCCCCCGTACGTTGGAGCCTCGGCGGCTCAAAAGATACACATGTCCCCCTGGAGCACACTGGCTCCTGCAATCATCATGCCCCAGCGTTGGAGCGGCCCGCTGCCAGACGGGGCCGCTCTGAAGATAGGCACGGATCTCACCTCCCCCACTGGAGCGCACGGGCGCTGGTGCCTCGAACAGGCACACAGGGAGCCCCCCTTCTCATTGGAGCGGCCCGCAACGGCGGGACCGCTCGGAAAGCAACTTAAACGGGCACACACTGGAGCCCGCCTCTTACCGGCTCTCGGCGTGCGGCGATCTCTGGCTCTGCCCGGTCCCTCTTCTGGGACCGGGACTTTGCTTCTCAGCGGCAGCACTCCTCATGCAGCGCGGGGCTTCCCTTGCAGATGGGAGCCTCGCGCTGCGCTCAAACTTCACCCGGGCCTCCTCTCCCGGGAATGGCGGCACTTCCGCTTCCGTCCCGTGGCCCCGCCCACAACCAGGCGGGCCGCGGGCTCAGCGGCAATTTTGAAGGCGGCTCGGGCCGCGGCGGTGATTTCTTTCGCGGGCAAAATGCGGGGTGGGCACCCGCAATTTTAAATAACTAAATAAGCGGGGTAGGCACCCGCATCACTCCTGAATATCAAACGAAGACGCAGGGTGGGCACCTGCGCACCCCAGGCAACCAGATAAGCGGGGTGGGCACCCGCAAGGCACGCATCATGGGGGAATCCCTACGCTGGGGATTCGCTCTCTCGCTCGTAGCAGCGCAACGCTGCACAGCTCCAGCTCCTCTCTCTGGGGGAATAAAGCGCTCTCCAGGCGCTATGTTCAGGACCAGAAAAGCACCTTGCTGCAAGAAAAATAAAGCGCTCCCAGGGCGCTAGGCCAGCATCAAGCCTTGGCAAGGTAAAAGGAAAGTCACAAGGGTCCAGAAGGTCCTGAAGGCATCCAAGGGGCAAGGTAGGGCCCAGGGGCCAGCACACAGGGCCCTCCAGCAGGGAGGTAGCCCCCATGGCGGTCCCTCCTGGGCCCCACCAGCAGCACGCCCCTGGTAGATTCAAGACAGAGCAAGAACATTTTGTAAGGGGACACAGCCCCTTTTTATACACCAAATCCCTTTGTCGGGGTTCAGGGTGAGGGGGAAAACCAGTCGCAGCTGGTTGGGGAGCACCCTTGATGTGCTCAGCCCCTCACTCTATTCATTGGCAGGGCTAGGGTCATCAGTCGCACCACAGGGGGCGGAGCCAGCAGTGTGTGGGGAAAACCCTGCCCTATTCAGGTCCAAGGTGCACTCCTCCCCAGCCATCAGCATGCTAATCTCACACTCACCACTGGGGCAGACCCAACCAGACTCCTGGAGCCAGGCTCACCAGCCAGCTCCAGCCAATCACACGCCAGACGCACTGCACACAGAAGTGCCCACTTCTAGAAGTGGCACTTACACACTAGGTACATGCACGCCGCACACATCATCGCGCAGCATTCACTCCCACGAGTCCGCACATACCAAACTCGGGCCTGCACACCCAACGCATCAGGAACTACTAGGGACACATACATTCCCCATGCATTCCTATGGGAGGGCAGGCCTATCTCACCACATGCACTCAGAGCACGCATGCACTTTACCCTGGGACACAGGGAAAGTGCGCAGGAACCAAACAAATCACCACACCAAGTCACCAATAAAAAGCAAAAAGTTCAGGGGTGAACCTGCCAGAAGGGCCAAGTCCAACAGCAGTGATATTTGGGTAGTGTAGGGGGTCATGCTGGGGGTAGTGTTTAAGTGTTTAGGGTAGTGCAGTGGTGTTTGTGTAGTGTAGGGGATTGTGCTGGGGGTAGTGTTTTAGGGTTTAGAGTAGTGCAGTGGTGTTTGTGTAGTATAGGGGGTAGTGTTTTAGGGTTTAGTGTAGTGCCGTGGTGTTTGTGTAGTGTAGGGGGTGTGCTTGGGGTAGTGTTTTAGGGTTTAGGGTAGTGCAGTGGTGTTTGGGTAGTGTCAGGGGTCATTCTGGGGGTAGTGTTTTTGAGTTTAGGGTAGTACAGTTGTGTTTGGGTAGTGAAGGGGTTCGTCCTGGGAGTAGTGTTTTAGGGTTTAGGGTAGTGTTGTGGTGTTTGTGTAGTGTAGGGGGTCATGCTGAGGGTAGTGTTTTAGGGTTTAGGGTAGTGCAGTGGTGTTTGTGTACAGTAGGCGGTCTTGCTGGGGGTAGTGTTTAGGGTAGTGCAGTTGTGTTTGTGTAGCGTAGGGGTCGTGCTGGGGGTAGTGTTTTAGGGTTTAGGGTAGTGAAGTGGTGTTTGTGTAGTGTAGGGGGTAGTGTTTTAGGGTTTAGGGTAGTGTAGTGGTGTTTGTGTAGTGTAGGGGTCGTGCTGGGGTAGTGTTTTAGGGTTTAGGGAAGTGCAGTGGTGTTTGTTAAGTGTAGGGGTTCGTGCTGGGGTAGTGTTTTTGGGTGTAGGGTAGTGCAGTGGTGTTTGGGTAGTGTAGGGAGTTGTGCTGGGGTACTGTTTTAGCGTTTAGGTTAGTGCATTGGTGTTTGGGTATTGTAGGGGGCCGTGCTGGGGGTAGTGTTTTCGGGTTTAGGGCAGTGCAGTGCAGTGGTGTTTGGGTAGTATAGTGGGTCGTGCTGAGGGTAGTGTTTTAGGGTTTAGGGCAGTGCAGTGGTGTTTGTGTAGTGTAGGGGTCATGCTGTGGTTAGTGTTTCTGGGTTTAGGGTAGTGCAGTGGTGTTTGTGTAGTGTAGGGGGTCGTGCTAGGGGTAGTGTTTTAGCATTTAGCGTAGTGCAGTAGTGTTTCTGTATTGTAGGGGTAGTGTTTTAGGGTTTAGGGTAGCGCAGTGGTGTTTGTGTAGTGTAGGGTGTCGTACTTGGGGTAGTGTTTTAGGGTTTAGGGTAGTGAAGTGGTGTTCGGGTAGTGTAAGGTGTCATGCTGGGGGTAGTGTTTTAGGGTTTTGGGTAGCACAGTGGTGTTTGTGTAGTGTAGGGGGTCATGCTGGGGGTAGTGTTTTAGGGTTTAGAGTATTGCAGTAGGGTAGTGCAGTGGTGTTTGTGTAGTGTAGGGGGTCATGCTGGGGGTAGTGTTTTAGGGTTTAGGGTAGTGCAGTTGTGTTTGGGTAGTGTAGGGGGTACTGCTGGGGGTAGTGTTCTTGGGTTTAGGGTAGTGCAGTGGTGTTTGTGTAGTGTTGGGGGTCATGCTGGGGGTAGTGTTTTAGAGTTAAGGGTAGTGCAGTGGTGTTTGGGTAGTATACAGGGTACTACTGGGGGTAGTGTTTTAGGGTTTAGGGTAGTGCAGTGGTGTTTGTGTAGTGTAAGGGGTCGTGCTGGGGTAGTGTTTAAGGGTTTAGGGTAGTGCAGTGGTGTTTGTGTAGTGTAGGGGGTAGTCTTTTAGGGTTTAGGGTAGCGCAGTGGTGTTTGTGTAGTATAGGGGTAGTGTTTTAGGGTTTAGGATAGTGCAGTGGTGTATGTGTAGTGTAAGCGGTCGTGCTGGATGTAGTGTTTTACGTTTTAGGGTAGTGCAGTGGTGTTTGTTTAGGCTAGAGGGTCGTGTTTTAGGGTTTAGGGTAGTGCAGTGGTGTTTGGGTAGTGTAGGGGGTCATTCTGGGGGTAGTGTTTTGGGGTTTTGGTAGTACAGTTGTATTTGGGTAGTGAAGGGGGTCGTGCTGGGGGTAGTGTTTTTAGGTTTTAGGGTAGTGCAGTGGTATTTGTGTCCTGTAGGGGGTCTTGCTGGGGGTAGTGTTTAAGGGTTTAGGGGAGTTCAGTGGTGTTTGTGTAGTGTAGCGGGTCGTGCTGGGGGTAGTGTTTTAGGGTTTAGGGTAGTGCAGTGGTGTTTGTGTAGTGTAGGGGTAGTGTTTTAGGGATTTAATGTAGTATAGTGGTGTTTGTGTAGTGTAGGGTGTGGTACTGGGGGGAGTGTTTTAGGGTTTAGGTTAGTGCAGTGGTGTTTGTGTAGTGTAGTGGGTCGTGTTTTAGGGTTTATGGAAGTACAGTGGTGTTTGGGTAGTGTAGGGGTCGTGCTGGGGTAGTGTTTTAGGGTTGAGGGAAGTGCAGTGGTGTTTGGTTAGTGTAGGGCGTTGTGCTGGGGGTAGTGTTTTAGGGTTTAGGGTAGTACAGTGGTGTTTGGGTAGTGTAGGGGTTCGTGCTGGGGCAGTGTTTTAGGGTGTAGGGTAGTGCAGTGGTGTTTGGGTAGTGTAGGGGGTCATGCTGGGGTAGTGTTTTCGGATTTAGGGCAGTGCAGTGCAGTGGTGTTTGGGTAGTATAGGGCGGTCGTGCTGAGGGTAGTGTTTTAGGGTTTAGGGCAGTGCAGTGCTGTTTGTGTACTGTAGAGGTACTGCTGCGGTTAGTGTTTCAGGGTTTAGGGTAGTGCAGTGGTCTTTGTGTAGTGTACGGGGTAGTGTTTTAGGGTTTAGGGTAGTGCAGTGGTGTTTGTGTATTGAAGGGTGTCGTACTTGGGTTAGTGTTTTAGGGTTTAGGGTAGTGCAGTGGTGTTTGTGTAGGGGGTCGTGCTGGGCTAGTGTTTTAGGGTTTAAGGAAGTGCAGTGGTGTTTGTGTAGTGTGGGGGCTCGTGCTGGGGTAGTGTTTTAGGGTGTAGGGTAGTGCAGTGGTGTTTGGGTAGTGTAGGTCGTTGTGCTGGGGGTAGTGTTTTAGGATTTAGGGCAGTGCAGTGGTGTTTGTGTAGTGTAGGGGTCCTGCTGCGGTTAGTGTTTCAGGGCTTAGGGTAGTGCAGTGGTGTTTGTGTAGTGTAGGGGGTCGTGCTGGGGGTAGTGTTTTAGGGTTTAGGTTAGTGCAGTTGTGTTTGGGTAGTGTAGGGAGTCATGCTTGGGGTAGTGTTTAAGGGTTTAGGGTAGTGCAGTGGTGTTTGTGTAGTGTAGGGGATCGTGCTCGGGGTAGTGTTTTAGGGTTTAGGGTAGTGCAGTGGTGTTTGTGTAGTAAGGGGGTAGTGTTTTAGGGTTTAGGGTAGTGCAGTGGTGTTTGTGTAGTGTAGGGGGTCGTGCTGGGGGTAGTGTTTTACGTTTTAGGGTAGTGCAGTGGTGTTTGTGTAGGCTAGGGGGTAGTTTTTTAGGGTTTAGGGTAGTGGTATTTGGGTAGTGTAGGGGGTCATTCTGGTGGTAGTGTTTTGGGGTTTAGGGTAGTACAGTTGTATTTGGGTAGTGAAGGGGTCATGCTGGGGGTAGATTTAGGGTTTAGGGTAGTGCAGTGGTGTTTGGGTAGTATAGGGGGTTGTGCTGGGGGTAGATTTAGGGTTAAGGGTAGTGCAGTGGTGTTTTTGTAGTGTCGGGGGTTGTGGAGGAGGTAGTGTTTTAGGGTTTTGGATAGTGCAGTGGTGCTTGGGTAGATTAGGGGGTCATGTTGGGGATAGTGTTTTAGGATTTAGGGTAGTGCAGTGATGTTTGGGTAGAGTAGTGCAGTAGGATAGTGCACTGGTGGTTGTGTAGTGTAGGGGGTACTACTGGGGGTAGTGTTTTAGGGTTTAGGGTAGTGCAGTGGTGTTTGGGTAGTGTAGAGGATCGTGCTGGGGTAGTGTTTTCGGGTTTAGGGCAGTGCACTGCAGTGGTGTTTGGGTAGTATAGGGGTCCTGCTGCGGTTAGTGTTTTAGCATTTAGGGTAGTGCAGTGGTGTTTGTGTAGTGTAGGGGTAGTGTTTTAGGGTTTAGGGTAGTGCAGTGGTGTTTGGGTAGTGTAGGGGGTCATGCTGTGGGTAGTGTTTTTGGGTTTAGGATAGTGCAGTTGTATTTGGGTTCTGAAGGGGGGCATACTGGAGGTAGTGTTTTAGGGTTTAGGGTCGTACAGCGGTCTCTGTGTATTTTAGGCGTTAGTGCTGGGGTAGTGTTTTAGGGTGTAGGGTAGTGCAGTGATGTTTGTGTAGTGTAGGGAGTCGTGCTGGGGGTAGTGTTTTAGGGTTTAGGGAAGTGCAGTGGTGTTTGGTTAGTGTAGGGCGTTGTGCTGGGGGTAGTGTTTTAGGGTTTAGGGTAGTACAGTGGTGTTTGGGTAGTGTAGGGGTTCGTGCTGGGGCAGTGTTTTAGGGTGTAGGGTAGTGCAGTGGTGTTTTTGTAGTGTAGGGGGTCATGCTGGGGTAGTGTTTTTGGATTTAGGGCAGTGCAGTGCAGTGGTGTTTGGGTAGTATAGGGTGGTAGTGCTGAGGGTAGTGTTTTAGGGTTTAGGGCAGTGCAGTGCTGTTTGTGTACTGTAGAGGTACTGCTGCGGTTAGTGTTTCAGGGTTTAGGTTAGTGCAGTGGTGTTTGTGTAGTGTACGGGGTGGTGTTTTAGGGTTTAGGGTAGTGCAGTGGTGTTTGTGTAGTGTAGGGGGTCGTGCTGGGCTAGTGTTTTAGGGTTTAGGGAAGTGCAGTGGTGTTTGTGTAGTGTAGGGGTTCGTGCTGGGGTAGTGTTTTAGGGTATAGGGTAGTGCAGTGGTGTTTGGGTAGTGTAGGTCGTTGTGCTGGGGGTAGTGTTTTAGGGTTTAGGGCAGTGCAGTGGTGTTTGTGTAGTGTAGGGGTCCTGCTGCGGTTAGTGTTTCAGGGTTTAGGGTAGTGCAGTGGTGTTTGTGTAGTGTAGGGGGTCGTGCTGGGGTAGTGTTTTAGGGTTTAGGTTAGTGCAGTTGTGTTTGGGTAGTGTAGGGAGTCATGCTAGGGGTAGTGTTTAAGGGTTTAGGGTAGTGCAGTGGTGTTTGTGTAGTGTAGGGGATCGTGCTGGGGGTAGTGTTTTAGGGTTTAGCGTAGTGCCGTGGTGTTTGTGTAGTAAGGGGGTAGTGTTTTAGGGTTTAGGGTAGTGCAGTGGTGTTTGTGTAGTGTAGGGGGTCGTGCTGGGGGTAGTGTTTTACGTTTTAGGGTAGTGCAGTGGTGTTTGTGTAGGCTAGGGGGTCGTGTTTTAGGGTTTAGGTTAGTGCAGTGGTATTTGGGAAGTGTAAGGGGTCATTCTGGGGGTTGTGTTTTTGGGTTTAGGGTAGTACAGTTGTATTTTGGTAGTGAAGGGGGTTGTGCTGGGGATAGTGTTTTAGGGTTTAGAGTAGTGTCGTGATCTTTGTGTAGTGTAGGGGGTCATGCGGATGGTAGTGTTTTAGGGTTTAGGGTAGTGCAGTGGTATTTGTGTGCTGTAGGGTGTCTTGCTGGGGGTAGTGTTTAAGGGCTTAGGGTAGTGCAGTGGTGTTTGTGTAGTGTACGGGATCGTGCTGGGGCTAGTGTTTTAGGGTTTAGGGTAGTGCAGTGGTGTTTGTGTAGTGTAGGGGTAGTGTTTTAGGGTTTAGGGTAGTGTAGTGGTGTTTGTGTAGTGTAGGGTGTTGTACTGGGGGAAGTGCTTTAGGGTGTAGGATAGTGCAGTGGTGTTGGTGTAGTGTAGGGGGTCTTGTTTTAGGGTTTAGGGTAGTGCAGTGGTGTTTGAGTAGTGTAGGGGGTCGTGTTGACGGTAGTGTTTTCGTGTTTAGGGCAGTGCATTGCAGTGGTGTTTGGGTGGTGTAGGGGATCGTGCTGGGGGTAGTGTTTTGGGGTTTATGGCAGTGTAGTGGTATCTGTGTAGTATAGGGGTCATGCTGGGGGCAGTGTTTCAGGGTTTAGGGTAGTGCAATGGTGTTTGGGTAGTGTAGGGGTTTGTGCGGGGAAGAGATTTAGGGTTTAGGGTAGTGCAGTGGTGTTTGGGTAGTGTAAGGTGTCGTGCTGGGGGTAGTAGTTTAGTGTTCAGGGTAGCACAGTGGTGTTTGTGTAGTGTAGGGGGTCATGCTGGGGGTAGTGTTTTAGGGTTCAGGGTCATGCAGTGGTGTTTGGGTAGTGTAGGGTGTCATGCTGGGGGTAGTGTTTTAGGCTTTAGAGTATTGCAGTTGGGTAGTGCAGTGGTGTTTGTGTAGTGTAGGGGGTCATGCTGGGGGTAGTGTTTTAGGGGTTAGGGTAGTGCAGTGGTGTTTGGGTAGGATAGGGGGTACTACTGGGGGTAGTGTTTTAGGGTTTTGGGTAGTGCAGTAGTTTTTGTGTAGTGTAGGGGGTTGTGCTGGGGGTAGTATATTAGGGTTTAGGGTAGTGCAGTGATGTTTGGGTAGTGTGGGGGTCATGCTGGGGGTAGTGTTTAAGGGTTTAGGGTAGTGCAGTGGTGTTTGAGTAGTGTAGGGGATCGTGCTGGGGTAGTGTTTTAGGGTTTAGGTTAGTGCAGTGGTGTTTGTGTTGTATAGGGGGTAGTGTTTTAGGGTTTTGGGTAGTGCAGTAGTGTTTGTGTAGTGTAGGGGTCGTGCTGGGGGTAGTGTTTTACGTTTTAGGGTAGTGCAGTGGTGTTTGTGTAGGCTAGGGTGTCGTGTTTTAGGGTTTATGGTAGTGCAGTGGTGTTTGGGTAGTGTAAGGGGTCATTCTGGGGGTAGTGTTTTTGTGTTTAGGGTAGTACAGTTGTATTTGGGTAGTGAAGGGGGTTGTGCTGGGGATAGTGTTTTAGGGTTTAGGGTAGGACAGTGGTATTTGTGTCCTGTAGGGTGTCGTACTGGGGGAAGTGTTTTAGGGTTTAGGGTAGTGTAGTGGTGTTGGTGTAGTGTAGGGGGTCGTGATTTAGGGTTTGGGGTAGTGCAGTGGTGTTTGAGTAGTGTAGGGGGTCGTGTTAGGGGTAGTGTTTTCGCGTTAAGGACAGTGCATTGCAGTGGTGTTTGGGTAGTGTAGGGGATCGTGCTGGGGTAGTGTTTTGGGGTTTATGGCAGTGCAGTGGTATCTGTGTAGCGTAGGGGTCATTGTGGGGGTAGTGTTTCAGGGTTTAGGGTAGTGCAATGGTGTTTGGGTAGTGTACGGCTTTGTGCGGGGGTAGATTTAGAGTTTAGGATAGTGCAGTGGTGTTTGTGAAGTGTAATGGGTCATGCTGGGGGAAGTGTGTTAGGGTTTACGTACGGTAGCGCAGTGGTGTTCGGGTAGTGTAAGGTGTCGTGCTGGGGGTAGTGTTTTAGGGTTTAGGGTAGCACAGTGTTGTTTGTGTAGTGTAGGGGTTCATGCTGGGGGTAGATTTAGGGTTTAGGGTAGTGCAGTGGTCTTTGTATAGTGTAGGGGGTCATGCTGAGGTTAGTGTTTTAGGGTTTAGGGTAGTGCAGTTATATTTGTGTAGTGTAGGGTGTCGTACTGGGGGAAGTGCTTTAGGGTTTAGGATAGTGCAGTCGTGTTTGGGTAGTGTAGGGGGTCGTGCTGGGGTAGATTTAGGGTTTAGGGTAGCGCAGTGGTGTTTTTGTAGTGTTGGGGGTTGTGCAGGAGGTAGTGTTTTAGGGTTTTGGGTAGTGCAGTGGTGTTTGGGTAGTGAAGGTGTCATGTTGGGGATAGTGTTTTAGGGTTTAGAGTATTGCAGTAGGTTGGTGCAGTGGTGTTTGTGTAGTGTAGGGGGTCCTGCTGAGTGTAGTGTTTTAGGGTTTAAGGTAATATATTAGTGTTTGGGTAGTCTAGGGGGTCATGCTTGGGGTAGTGTTTTAGAGTTTAGGGTAGTGCAGTGGTGCTTGGGTAGTATAGGGGGTACTACTGGGGGTAGTGTTTTAGGGTTTAGGGTAGTACAGTTGTTTTTGAATGGTGTAGAGGGTCGTGCTGGGGTAGTGTTTTAGGGTTTAGGTTAGTGCAGTGGTGTTTGTGTAGTGTAGGGGGTCATGCTGGGGGTAGTGTTTTAGGGTTTAGGGTAGTGCAGTGGTGTTTGTGTAGTGTAGGTGGTCGTGTTTTTGGGTTTAGGGTAGTGCAGTGGTGTTTGTGTAGTGTAGGGGGTTGTGCTTGAGGTAGTGTTTTAGGGTTTAGGGTAGTGCACTGGTGTTTGTGTAGTGTAGGGGGTCATGCTGGGGGTAGATTTAGGGTTTAGGGTAGTAGAGTGGTGTTTGAGTAGTGTAGGGGTGTGTGCTGGTGTAGATTTAGGGTTTTGGGTAGTGCAGTGGTGTTTGGGTAGTGTACGGAGTCGTTGTGGTGGTAGTGTTTTAGTTTTTAGGGTAGTGCAGTTATGTTTGGGTAGTATAGGGGGTCGTGCTGGGGGTAGTGTTTAAGCGTTTAGGATACTGCAGTGGAGTTTGTGTAGTGTAGGGGGTACTGTTTTAGGGTTTAGGGTAGAGCAGTGGTGTTTTTGTAGTGTAGGGGGCCGTCCAGGGTTTAGTGTTTTAGGGTTTAGGGTAGTGCAGTGCTGTTTGTGTAGTGTATGGGTTCGTGTTTTAGGGTTTAGGATAGTGCAGTTGTATTTGGGTTCTGAAGGGGGTCATACTGGGGGTTGTGTTTTAGGATTTAGGGTAGTACAGTGGTCTTTGTGTAGTGTGGGGGTTAGTGCTGGGATAGTGTTTTAGGGTGTAGGGTAGTGCTGTGGTCTTTGTGTAGTGTGGAGGTTGTGCTGGGCGTAGTGTTTTAGTGTTTAGGGCAGTGCAGTGGTGTTTGTGCAGTGTAGGAGTCATGCTGCGGTTAGTGTTTCAGGGTTTAGAGTAGTGCAGTGGTGTTTGTGTAGTGTAGGGGGTCGTGCTGGGGGTAGTGTTTTAGGGTTTAGGGTAGTGCAGTTGTGTTTGTGTAGTGTAGGGTGTCGTACTGGGGGTAGTGTTTTAGGGTTTAGGATAGTGCATTGGTGTTTGTATAGAGTAGCTGGTCGTGTTTTGGGGTTTATGGTAGTGCAGTGGTGTTTGGATAGTGTAGGGGGTCGTGCTGGGGGTAGTGTTTTAGGGTTTAAGGTAGTGCAGTGGTGTTTGTGTAGTGTAGGGGTTCGTGCTGGGGTAGTTTTTTAGGGTGTAGGTAGTGCAGTGGTGTTTGTGTAGTGTAGGGGGTAGTATTTTAGGGTTTTAGGATAGTGTAGTGGTGTATGTGTAGTGTAGGGTGTCATACTGGGGGTAGTGTTTTAGGGTTTAGGATAGTGCAGTGGTGTTGGTGTAGTGTAGGGGGTCGTGTTTTAGGGTTTAGGGTAGTGCAGTTGTGATTGTGTAGTGTAGGGGGTCGTGCTGGGGTAGTGTTTTAGGGTTTAGGGTAGTGCAGTGGTGTTTTTGTACTGTAGGGGGTCTTGCTGGGGTAGTGTTTTAGGGTTTAGGGTAGTGCAGTGGTGTTTGAGTAGTGTAGTGGGTCGTGTTGGGGATAGTGCTTTCGGGTTTAGGGCAGTGCATGGCAGTGGTGTTTGGGTAGTGTAGGGGATCGGGCTGGGGTAGTGTTTTGGGGTTTATGGCAGTGCAGTGGTATCTGTGTAGCGTAGGGGTCATGCTGGGGGTTGTGTTTCAGGGTTTAGGGTAGTGCATTGGTGTTTGGGTAGTGTACGGGTTTGTGTGGGGGGTAGATTTAGGGCTTAGGATAGTGCATTGGTGTTTGTGAAGTGTAATGGGTCATGCTGGGGGAAGTGTGTTAGGGTTTAGGGTAGTGCAGTGGTGTTCGGGTAGTGTAAGGTGTCGTCCTGGGGGTAGTGTTTTAGGGTTTAGTGTAGCACATTGTGGTTTGTGTAGTGTAGGGGGTCATGCTCGGGGTAGATTTAGGGTTTAGGGTAGTGCAGTGGTGTTTGGGTAGTGTAGGGGTCGTGCTGAGGGTAGATTTAGGGTTTAGAGTCACGCAGTGGAGTTCTTGTTGTGTAGGGGGTTGTGCAGGAGGTACTGTTTTAGGGTTTTGGATAGTGCAGTGGTGTTTGGTTAGTGTAGGGGGTCATGTTAGAGATAGTGTTTTAGGGCTTAGAGTAGTGCAGTAGGGTAGTGCAGGGGTGTTTGTGTAGTGTAGGGGATCGTGCTGGGGGTAGTGTTTTAGGGTTTAGGGTAGTGCAGTCAGTTTGTGTAGTATAGGGGGTAGTGTTTTAAGGTTTAGTGTAGTGGTGTGGTGTTTGTGTAGTGTAGTGGGTCGTGCTGGGTGTAGTGTTTTAGGTTTTGGGGTAGTGCAGTGCTGTTTGGGGTTGTGTTTTAGGGTTTAGGGTAGTGCAGTGGTGTTTGGGTAGTGTAGGGGGTCATTCTGGGGGTAGTGATTTCGGGTTAAGGGTAGTACAGTTGTGTTTGGGTAGTGAAGGGGGTCGTGCTGGGAGTAGTGTTTTAGGGTTTAGGGCAGTGCTGTGGTGTTTGTGCAGTGTAGGGGGTCATGCTGAGGGTAGTGTTTTAGGGTTTAGGGTAGTGCAGTGGTGTTTGTGTACAGTAGGGGGTCTTGATGGGGGTAGTGTTTAGGGTAGTGCAGTTGTGTTTGTGTAGCGTAGGGGTCTTGCTGGGGTAGTGTTTTAGGGTTTAGGGTAGTGCAGTGGTGTTTGTGTAGTGTAGGGGGTAGTGTTTTAGCGTTCAGGGTAGTGTAGTGGTGTTTGTGTAGTGTAGGGTGTCGTACTGGGGGAGTGTTTTAGGGTTTATGGTAGTGCAGTGGTGTTTGGGTAGTGTAGGGAGTTGTGCTTTGGGTAGTGTTTTAGGGTTTAGGGTAGTGCAGTGGTGTTTGGGTAGTATAGGGGGTCGTGCTGGGGGTAGTGTTTTCGGGTTTAGGGCAGTGCAGTGCAGTGCAGTGTTGTTTGGGTAGTATAGGGGGTCATGCTGAGGGTAGTGTTTTAGGGTTTTGGCAGTGTAGTGGTGTTTGTGTAGTATAGGGGTCATGCTGCGGTTAGTGTTTCAGGGTTTAGGGTAGTGCAGCGGTGTTTGTGTAGTGTAGGGGGTCGTGCTGGGGGTAGTGTTTTAGCGTTTAGTGTAGTGCAGTGGTGTTTGTGTAGTGTAGGGGGTAGTGTTTTAGGGTTTAGGGTAGTGCAGTGATGTTTGTGTAGTGTAGGGTGTCATACTGGGGGTAGTATTTTAGGGTTTAGGGAAGTGCAATGGTGTTTGTGTAGTGTAGGGGGTTGTGCTGGGGTAGTGTTTTAGGGTGTAGGGTAGTGCAGAGGTGTTTGAGTAGTGTAGGGGGTCATGCTGGGGGTAGTGTTTTTCGGTTTAGGATAGTGCAGTTGTATTTGTGCTCTGAAGGGGGTCACACTGGAGGTAGTGTTTTAGGGTTTAGGGTAGTACAGTGGTCTTTGTGTATTGTAGGGGTTAGTGCTGGGGTAGTGTTTTAGGGTGTAGGGTAGTGCAGTGGTGTTTGGGTAGTGTAGGGAGTCATGCTGGGGGTAGTGTTTTAGGGTTTAGGGTAGTGCAGTGGTGTTTGGGTAGTGTAGGGGGTCGTGCTGGGGGAAGTGTTTCAGGGTTTAGGGTAGTAGAGTGATGTTTGTGTAGTGTAGGGGGTAGTTTTTTAGGGTTTAGGGTAGTGCAGTGGTGGTTTTTTGTAGTGTAGGGTGTCGTTCTGGGGGTAGTGTTTTTTGGTTTAGGATAGTGCAGTGGAGTTTATGTAGTGTAGGTGGTCATGTTTTAGAGTTTATGGTAGTGCAGTGGTGTTTGGGTAGTGTAGGGGGTTGTGCTGGGGGTAGTGTTTTAGGGTTTAGGTTAGTGCATTGGTGTTTGAGTAGTATAGGAGATCGTGCTGGGGTAGTGTTTTAGGGTGTAGGGTAGTGCAGTGGTGTTTGGGTAGTGTAGGGGGTTGTTCTGGGGGTAGTGTTTAGGGTTTAGGGTAGTGCAATGGTGTTTGAGTAGTGTAGGGGGTCGTCCTGGGGTAGTGTTTTCGGGTTTAGGGCAGTGCATTGCAGTGGTGTTTGGGTAGTGTAGGGGGTCATGCTGGGGGTAGTGTTTCAGGGTTTAGGGTAGTGCAATGGTGTTTGGGTAGTGTAGGGGTTTGTGCGGGGAGTCGATTTAGGGTTCAGGGTAGTGCAGTGGTGTTTGTGAAGTGTAATGGGTCATGCTGGGGGAAGTGTCTTAGGGTTTAGGGTAGAGCAGTGGTGTTTGGGTAGTGTAAGGTGTCGTGCTGGGGGTAGTGTTTTAGTGTTCAGGGTCGTGCAGTGGTGTTTGGGTAATGTAGGGGGTCATGCTGGGGGTAGTGTTTTAGGGTTTAGAGTATTGCAGTAGGGTAGTGCAGTGGTGTTTGTGTAGTGTAGGGGGTCATGCTGGGGGTAGTACTTTAGGGTTTAGGGTAGTGCAGTTGTGTTTGGATAGTGTAGGGGGTACTGCTGGGGATAGTGTTTTAGGGTTTAGGGTAGTGCCGTGGTGTTTGTGTAGTGTAGGGGGTCATGCTGAGGTTAGTGTTTTAGAGTTAAGGGTATTGCAGTGGTGTTTGGGTAGTATAGGGGGTACTACTGGGAGTAGTGTTTTAGAGTTAAGGGTAGTGCAGTGGTTTTTGTGTAGTGTAGGGGGTCGTGCTGGGGGTAGTGTTTTAGGGTTTAGGGTAGTGCAGTGATGTTTGGGTAGTGTAGGGGGTCATTCTGGGGGTAGTGTTTAAGGGTTTATGGTAGTGCAGTGTTGTTTGTGCAGTGTAGGGGATCGTGCTGGGGTAGTGTTATGGGGTTTAGGGTAGTGCAGTGGTGTTTGTGTAGTATAGGGGGTAGTGTTTTAGGGTCTAGGGTAGTGCAGTGTTTTTTTGTGATGTGTAGGGGGTCGTGCTGGGGGTAGTGTTTTATGTTTTAGGGTAGTGCAATGGTGTTTGTGTAGGCTAGGGGGTCGTGTTTTAGGGTTTAAGTTAGTGCAGTGGTATTTGGGAAGTGTAAGGGGTCATTCTGGGGGTAGTGTTTTTGGGTTTAGGGTAGTACAGTTGTATTTGGGTAGTGAAGGGGGTCGTGCTGGGGATAGTGTTTTAGGGTTTAGAGTAGTGTCGTGGTTTTTGTGTAGTGTAGGGGGTCATGCGAAGGGTAGTGTTTTAGGGTTTAGGGTAGTGCAGTGGTATTTGTGTGCTGTAGGGTGTCTTGCTGGGGGTAGTGTTTAAGGGTTTAGGGTAGTGCAGTGGTGTTTGTGTAGTGTACGGGTCATGCTGGGGGATAGTGTTTTATGGTTTAGGGTAGTGCAGTGGTGTTTGTGTAGTGTAGGGGTAGTGTTTTAGGGTTTAGGGTAGTGATGTTTGTGTAGTTTAGGGTGTCGTACTGGCGGAAGTGCTTTAGGGTGTAGGATAGTGCAGTGGTGTTGGTGTAGTGTAGGGGGTCATGTTGGGGGTAGTGTTTTCGTGTTTAGGGCAGTGCATTGCAGTGGTGTTTGGGTAGTGTAGGGGATCGTGCTGGGGTAGTGTTTTGGGGTTTATGGCAGTGTAGTGGTATCTGTGTAGTATAGGGGTCATGCTGGGAGTAGTGTTTCAGGGTTTAGGGTAGTGCAATGGTGTTTGGGTAGTGTATGGGATTGTGCGGGGAGTAGATTTAGGGTTTGGGTAGTGCAGTGATTTTTGGGTAGTGTAAGGTGTCGTGCTGGGGGTAGTGTTTTAGTGTTCAGGGTAGCACAGTGGTGTTTGTGTAGTGTAGGGGGTCATGCTGGGGGTAGTGTTTTAGGGTTCAGGGTCGTGCAGTGGTGTTTGGGTAGTGTAGGGGGTCATGCTGGGGGTAGTGTTTTAGGCTTTAGAGTATTGCAGTAGGGTAGTGCAGTGGTGTTTGTGTAGTGTAGGGTGTCGTACTGGGGGAAGTGCTTTAGGGTTTAGGATAGTGCAGTGGTGTTGGTGTAGTGTAGGGGGTCATGCTGGGGGTAGTGTTTTAGGGTTTAGGGTAGTGCAGTTGTGTTTGGGTAGTGTAGGGGGTACTGCTGTGCGTAGTGTTTTAGGGTTTAGGGTAGTGCCGTGGTGTTTGTGTAGTGTAGGGGGTCATGCTGGGGTTAGTGTTTTAGAGTTAAGGGTAGTGCAGTGGTGTTTGTGTAGTGTAGGGGGTCATGCTGGGGGTAGTGTTTTAGGGTTTAGGGTAGTGCAGTAGTTTTTGTGTAGTGTAGGGGGTCGTGCTGGGGGTAGTGTATTAGGGTTTAGGGTAGTGCAGTGATGTTTGGGTAGTGTAGGGGGTCATGCTGGGGGTAGTGTTTAAGGGTTTAGGGTAGTGCAGTTGTGTTTGGGTAGTGTAGGGGGTCATGCTGGGGGTAGTGTTTTAGGGTTTAGGGTAGTGCAGTAGTTTTTGTGTAGTGTAGGGGGTCGTGCTGGGGGTAGTGTATTAGGGTTTAGGGTAGTGCAGTGATGTTTGGGTAGTGTAGGGGGTCATGCTGGGGGTAGTGTTTAAGGGTTTAGGGTACTTCAGTGGTGTTTCTATAGTGTAGGGGATCGTGCTGGGGTAGTGTTTTTGGGTTTAGGTTAGTGCAGTGGTGTTTGTGTAGTATAGGGGGTAGTGTTTTAGGGTTTAGGGTAGTGCAGTGGTGTTTGTGTAGTGTAGGGGGTCGTGCTGGGGGTAGTGTTTTACGTTTTAGGGTAGTGCAGTGGTGTTTGTGTAGGCTAGGGTGTCGTGTTTTAGGGTTTAGGGTAGTGCAGTGGTGTTTGGGTAGTGTAAGGGGTCATTCTGGGGGTAGTGTTTTTGTGTTTAGGGTAGTACAGTTGTATTAGGGTAGTGAAGGGGGTTGTGCTGGGGATAGTGTTTTAGGGTTTAGGGTAGTGCTGTGTTCTTTGTGTAGTGTAGGGGGTCATGCTGAGGGTAGTGTTTTAGGGTTTAGGGTAGTGCAGTGGTATTTGTGTCCTGTAGGGTGTCTTGCAGGGGGCAGTGTTTTAGGGTTTAGGGTAGTGCAGTGGTGTTTGTGTAGTGTAGGGGTTAGTGTTTTAGGGTTTAGGGTAGTGTAGTGGTGTTTGTGTAGTGTAGGGTGTCGTACTGGGGGAAGTGCTTTAGGGTTTAGGATAGTGCAGTGGTGTTGGTGTAGTGTAGGGGGTCGTGTTTTAGGGTTTGGGGTAGTGCAGTGGTATTTGAGTAGTGTAGGGGGTCGTGTTGGGGGTAGTGTTTTCGGGTTAAGGGCAGTGCATTGCAGAGGTGTTTGGGTAGAGTAGGGGATCGTGCTGGGGTAGATTTAGAGTTTAGGATAGTGCAGTGGTGTTTGTGAAGTGTAATGGGTCATGCTGGGGGAAGTGTGTTAGGGTTTACGGTAGCGCAGTGGTGTTCGGGTAGTGTAAGGTATCGTGCTGGGGGTAGTGTTTTTCGGGTTTAGGGTAGCACAGTGTTGTTTGTGTAGTGTATGGGTTCATGCTGGGGGTAGATTTAGGGTTTAGGGTAGTGCAGTGGTCTTTGTATAGTGTAGGGGGTCATGCTGAGGGTAGTGATTTGGGGTTTAGGGTAGTGCAGTGGTATTTGTGTAGTGTAGGGTGTCGTACTGGGGGAAGTGCTTTAGGGTTTTGGATAGTGCAGTGGTGTTTGGGTAGTGAAGGGGGTCGTGCTGGGGTATATTTAGGGCTAAGGGTAGCGCAGTGGTGTTTTTGTAGTGTTGGGAGTTGTGCAGGAGGTAGTGTTTTAGGGTTTTGGGTAGACAGTGGTGTTTGGGTAGTGAAGGGGGTCATGTTGGGGATAGTGTTTTAGGGTTTAGAGTATTGCAGTAGGTTGGTGCAGTGGTGTTTGTGTAGTGTAGGGGGTCCTGCTGAGTGTAGTGCTTTAGGGTTTAAGGTAATATATTAGTGTTTGGGTAGTCTAGGGGGTCATGCTTGGGGTAGTGTTTTAGAGTTTAGGCTAGTGCAGTGGTGCTTGGGTAGTATAGGGGGTACTACTGGGGGTAGTGTTTTAGGGTTTAGGGTACTACAGTTGTTTTTGTGTGGTGTAGAGTGTCGTGCTGGGGGTAGTGTTTTAGGGTTTAGGGTAGTGCAGTGGTGTTTGTGTAGTGTAGGGGGTCATGCTGGGGGTAGTGTTTAGGGTTTAGGGTAGTGCAGTGGTGTTTGTGTAGTGTAGGTGGTCGTGTTTTTGGGTTTAGGGTAGTGCAGTGGTGTTTGTGTAGTGTAGGGGGTTGTGCTTGAGGTAGTGTTTTAGGGTTTAGGGTAGTGCAGTGGTGTTTGTGTAGTGTAGGGGGTTATACTGGGGGTAGATTTAGGGTTTAGGGTAGTACAGTGGTGTTTGAGTAGTGTAGGGGGGTGTGCTGGTGTAGATTTAGGGTTTTGGGTAGTGCAGTGGTATTTGGGTAGTGTACGGAGTCGTTCTGGTGGTAGTGTTTTAGTTTTTAGGGTAGTGCAGTTATGTTTGGGTAGTATAGGGGGTCGTGCTGGGGTAGTGTTTAAGGGTTTAGGATACTGCAGTGGAGTTTGTGTAGTGTAGGGGGTACTGTTTTAGGGTTTAGGGTAGAGCAGTGGTGTGTTTGTAGTGTAGGGGGCCATCTAGGGTTTAGTGTTTTAGGGTTTAGGGTAGTGCAGTGCTGTTTGTGCAGTGTAGGGGTTCGTGTTTTAGGGTTTAGGGTAGTGCAGTGGTGTTTGGGTAGTGTAGGGGGTCGTGCTGGGGGTAGTGTTTTTGGGTTTAGGGAAGTGCAATGGTGTTTGTGTAGTGTAGGGGGTTGTGCTGGGGTAGTGTTTTAGGGTGTAGGGTAGTGCAGAGGTGTTTGAGTAGTGTAGGGGGTCATGCTGGGGGTAGTGTTTTTCCGTTTAGGATAGTGCAGTTGTATTTGGGTTCTGAAGGGGGTCATACTGGAGGTAGTGTTTTAGGGTTTAGGGTAGTACAGTGGTCTTTGTGTATTGTATGGGTTAGTGCTGGGGTAGTGTTTTAGGGTGTAGGGTAGTGCAGTGGTGTTTGGGTAGTGTAGGGAGTCATGCTGGGGGTAGTGTTTTAGGGTTTAGGGTAGTGCAGTGGTGTTTGGGTAGTGTAGGGGGTCGTGCTGGGGGAAGTGTTTCAGGGTTTAGGGTAGTAGAGTGATGTTTGTGTAGTGTAGGGGGTAGTTTTTTAGGGTTTAGGGTAGTGCAGTGGTGGTTTTTTGTAGTGTAGGGTGTCGTTCTGGGGGTAGTGTTTTTTGGTTTAGGATAGTGCAGTGGAGTTTATGTAGTGTAGGTGGTCATGTTTTAGAGTTTATGGTAGTGCAGTGGTGTTTGGGTAGTGTAGGGGGTTGTGCTGGGGGTAGTGTTTTAGGGTTTAGGTTAGTGCATTGGTGTTTGAGTAGTATAGGAGATCGTGCTGGGGTAGTGTTTTAGGGTGTAGGGTAGTGCAGTGGTGTTTGGGTAGTGTAGGGGGTTGTTCTGGGGGTAGTGTTTAGGGTTTAGGGTAGTGCAATGGTGTTTGAGTAGTGTAGGGGGTCGTCCTGGCGTAGTGTTTTCGGGTTTAGGGCAGTGCATTGCAGTGGTGTTTGGGTAGTGTAGGGGGTCATGCTGGGGGTAGTGTTTCAGGGTTTAGGGTAGTGCAATGGTGTTTGGGTAGTGTAGGGGTTTGTGCGGGGAGTCGATTTAGGGTTCAGGGTAGTGCAGTGGTGTTTGTGAAGTGTAATGGGTCATGCTGGGGGAAGTGTCTTAGGGTTTAGGGTAGAGCAGTGGTGTTTGGGTAGTGTAAGGTGTCGTGCTGGGGGTAGTATTTTAGTGTTCAGGGTCGTGCAGTGGTGTTTGGGTAATGTAGGGGGTCATGCTGGGGGTAGTGTTTTAGGGTTTAGAGTATTGCAGTAGGGTAGTGCAGTGGTGTTTGTGTAGTGTAGGGGGTCATGCTGGGGGTAGTACTTTAGGGTTTAGGGTAGTGCAGTTGTGTTTGGGTAGTGTAGGGGGTACTGCTGGGGGTAGTGTTTTAGGGTTTAGGGTAGTGCCGTGGTGTTTGTGTAGTGTAGGGGGTCATGCTGAGGTTAGTGTTTTAGAGTTAAGGGTAGTGCAGTGGTGTTTGGGTAGTATAGGGGGTACTACTGGGGGTAGTGTTTTAAGAGTTAAGGGTAGTGCAGTGGTTTTTGTGTAGTGTAGAGGGTCGTGCTGGGGGTAGTGTTTTAGGGTTTAGGGTAGTGCAGTGATGTTTGGGTAGTGTAGGGGGTCATGCTGGGGGTAGTGTTTAAGGGTTTATGGTAGTGCAGTGTTGTTTGTGCAGTGTAGGGGATCGTGCTGGGGTAGTGTTATGGGGTTTAGGGTAGTGTAGTGGTGTTTGTGTAGTATAGGGGGTACTGTTTTAGGGTCTAGGGTAGTGCAGTGTTTTTTTGTGATGTGTAGGGGGTCGTGCTGGGGGTAGTGTTTTATGTTTTAGGGTAGTGCAGTGGTGTTTGTGTAGGCTAGGGGGTCGTGTTTTAGGGTTTAGGTTAGTGCAGTGGTATTTGGGAAGTGTAAGGGGTCATTCTGGGGGTAGTGTTTTGCGGTTTAGGGTAGTACAGTTGTATTTGGGTAGTGAAGGGGGTCGTGCTGGGGATAGTGTTTTAGGGTTTAGAGTAGTGTCGTGGTTTTTGTGTAGTGTAGGGGGTGATGCGAAGGGTAGTGTTTTAGGGTTTAGGGTAGTGCAGTGGTATTTGTGTGCTGGAGGGTGTCTTGCTGGGGGTAGTGTTTAAGGGTTTAGGGTAGTGCAGTGGTGTTTGTGTAGTGTACGGGTCGTGCTGGGGGATAGTGTTTTAGGGTTTAGGGTAGTGCAGTGGTGTTTGTGTAGTTTAGGGTGTCGTACTGGCGGAAGTGCTTTAGGGTGTAGGATAGTGCAGTGGTGTTGGTGTAGTGTAGGGGGTCGTGTTGGGGGTAGTGTTTTCGTGTTTAGGGCAGTGCATTGCAGTGGTGTTTGGGTAGTGTAGGGGATCGTGCTGGGGTAGTGTTTTGGGGTTTATGGCAGTGTAGTGGTATCTGTGTAGTATAGGGGTCATGCTGGGAGTAGTGTTTCAGGGTTTAGGGTAGTGCAATGGTGTTTGGGTAGTGTAGGGGATTGTGCGGGGAGTAGATTTAGGGTTTAGGGTAGTGCAGTGGTGTTTGGGTAGTGTAAGGTGTCGTGCGGGGGGTAGTGTTTTAGTGTTCAGGGTAGCACAGTGGTGTTTGTGTAGTGTAGGGGGTCATGCTCGGGGTAGTGTTTTAAGGTTTAGGGTAGTGCAGTTGTGTTTGGGTAGTGTAGGGGGTACTGCTGTTGGTAGTGTTTTAGGGTTTAGGGTAGTGCCGTGGTGTTTGTGTAGTGTAGGGGGTCATGCTGGGGTTAGTGTTGTAGAGTTAAGGGTAGTGCAGTGGTGTTTGGGTAGTATAGGGGGTACTACTGGGGGTACGGTTTTAGGGTTTAGGGTAGTGCAGTAGTTTTTGTGTAGTGTAGGGGGTCGTGCTGGGGGTAGTGTATTAGGGTTTAGGGTAATGCAGTGATGTTTGGGTAGTGTAGGGGGTCATGCTGGGGGTAGTGTTTAAGGGTTTAGGGTAGTGCAGTGGTGTTGGTGTAGTGTAGGGGATCGTGCTGGGGTAGTGTTTTAGGGTTTAGGTTAGTGCAGTGGTGTTTGTGTAGTATAGGGGGTCGTGTTGGGGGTAGTGTTTTACGTTTTAGGGTAGTGCAGTGGTGTTTGTGTAGGCTAGGGTGTCGTGTTTTAGGGTTTAGGGTAGTGCAGTAGTGTTTGTGTAGTGTAGGGGTTAGTGTTTTAGGGTTTAGGGTAGTCTAGTGGTGTTTGTGTAGTTTAGGGTGTCATACTGGGGGAAGTGCTTTAGGGTTTAGGATAGTGCAGTGGTGTTGGTGTAGTGTAGGGGGTCATGCTGGGGGTAGTGTTTTAGGGTTTAGGGTAGTGCAGTTGTTTTTGGGTAGTGTAGGGGGTACTGCTGTGGGTAGTGTTTTAGGGTTTAGGGTAGTGCCGTGGTGTTTGTGTAGTGTAGGGGGTCATGCTGGGGTTAGTGTTTTAGAGTTAAGGGTAGTGCAGTGGTGTTTGTGTAGTGTAGGGGGTCATGCTGGGGGTAGTGTTTTAGGGTTTAGGGTAGTGCAGTAGTTTTTGTGTAGTGTAGGGGGTCGTGCTGGGGGTAGTGTATTAGGGTTTAGGGTAGTGCAGTGATGTTTGGGTAGTGTAGGGGGTCATGCTGGGGGTAGTGTTTAAGGGTTTAGGGTACTTCAGTGGTGTTTCTGTAGTGTAGGGGATCGTGCTGGGGTAGTGTTTTTGGGTTTAGGTTAGTGCAGTGGTGTTTGTGTAGTATAGGGGGTAGTGTTTTAGGGTTTAGGGTAGTGCAGTGGTGTTTGGGTAGTGTAAGGGGTCATTCTGGGGGTAGTGTTTTTGTGTTTAGGGTAGTACAGTTGTATTAGGGTAGTGAAGGGGGTTGTGCTGGGGATAGTGTTTTAGGGTTTAGGGTAGTGCTGTGTTCTTTGTGTAGTGTAGGGGGTCATGCTGAGGGTAGTGTTTTAGGGTTCAGGGTAGTGCAGTGGTATTTGTGTCCTGTAGGGTGTCTTGCAGGGGGTAGTGTTTTAGGGTTTAGGGTAGTGCAGTGGTGTTTGTGTAGTGTAGGGGTTAGTGTTTTAGGGTTTAGGGTAGTGTAGTGGTGTTTGTGTAGTATAGGGTGTCGTACTGGGGAAGTGCTTTAGGGTTTAGGATAGTGCAGTGGTGTTGGTGTAGTGTAAGGGGTCGTGTTTTAGGGTTTGGGGTAGTGCAGTGGTATTTGAGTAGTGTAGGGGGTCGTGTTGGGGGTAGTGTTTTTAGGTTTAAGGTAGTGCAGTTGTCTTTTGGGTAGTGACGGGGGTCATGCTGGGGGTAGTGTTATAGGGTTTAGGGTAATACAGTGGTGTTTGGGTAGTGTAGGGGGTCATGTTGGGGATAGTGTTTTAGGGTTTAGAGTAGTGCAGTAGGGTAGTGCAGTGGTGTTTGTGTAGTCTAGGGGGTAATGCTTGGGGTAGTGTTTTAGAGTTTAGGGTAGTGCAGTGGTGCTTGGGTAGTATAGGGGCTACTACTGGGGGTAGTGTTTTAGGGTTTAGGGTAGTGCAGTTGTTTTTGTGCGGTGTAGATGGTCGTGTTGGGGGTAGTGTTTTAGGGTTTAGGGTAGTGCAGTGGTGTTTGTGTAGTGTAGGGGTTAGTGTTTTAGGGTTTAGGGTAGTGCAGTGGTGTTTGTGTAGTATAGGGGGTCATACTGGGGTAGTGTTTTAGGGTTTAGGGTAGTGCAGTGGTGTTTGTGTAGTGTAGGGGGTCGTGTATTTGGGTTTAGGGTAGTGCAGTGGTTTTTGTGTGGTGTAGGGGGTCGTGCTTGGGGTAGTGGTTTAGGGTTTAGGGTAGTGCAGTGGTGTTTGTGTAGTATAGGGGGTCATACTGGGGTAGTGTTTTAGGGTTTAGGGTAGTGCAGTGGTGTTTGTGTAGTGTAGGGGGTCGTGTATTTGGGTTTAGGGTAGTGCAGTGGTTTTTGTGTGGTGTAGGGGGTCGTGCTTGGGGTAGTGGTTTAGGGTTTAGGGTAATGCAGTGGTGTTTTTGTAGTGTAGCGGGTCATGCTGGGGGTAGATTTAGAGTTTAGGGTAGTACAGTGGTGTTTGTGTAGTGTAGGAGGTCATGCTGGGGGATGTGTTTTAGGGTTTAGGGTAGTGCAGTGGCGTTTGTGTAGTGTAGGGGGTGTGTTGGGGTAGATTTAGGGTTTCGGGTAGTGCAGTAGCGTTTGGGTAGTGTAGGGAGTCGTGCTGCTTGTAGTGTTTTAGGGTTTAGGGAAGTGCAGTTATGTTTTGGTAGTATAGGGGGTCGTGCTGGGGGTAGTGTTTTAGGGTTTAGGATACTGCAGTGGTGCTTGTGTAGTGTAGGGGGTACTGTTTTGGGGTTTAGGGTAGAGCAGCGGTGTTTTTGTAGTGTAGGAGTTCGTGCTGGGGTAGTTTTTTACTGTGTAGGTAGTGCAGTTGTGTTTGGGTAGTGTAGGTGACTGTGCTGGGGTCAGTGTTTTAGGGTTTAGGGTAGTGCAGTGGTGTTTGTGTACTGTAGGGGGTCTTGCTGGGGGTAGTGTTTAAGGGTTTGGGGTAGTGCAGTGGTGTTTGAGTAGTATAGGGGGTCATCCTGGGGGTAGTGTTTTCGGGTTTAAGCAGTGCATTGCAGTGGTGCTTGGGTAGTGTAGGGGATCATGCTGGGGGTAGTGTTTTGGGGTTTATGGCAGTGCAGTGGTATCTGTATAGTGTAGAGGTCATGCTGGGGGTAGTGCTTCAGGGTATAGTGTAGTACAATGGTGTTTGGGTAGTGTAGGGGTTTGTGCGGGGGGTAGATTTAGTGTTTAGGGTAGTGCAGTGGTGTTTGTGAAGTGTATTGGGTCATGCTAAGGAAAGTTTCTTAGGGTTTAGGGTAGCTTAGTGTTGTTCGGGTAGCGTAAGGTGTTGTGCTGGGTGTAGTGTTTTAGGGTTTAGGGTAACACAGTGGTGTTTGGTAGTGTAGGGTGTCTTGGTGGGGGTAGATTTAGGGTTTAGGGTAGTGCAATGGTGTTTGGTAGTGTAGGGTGTCTTGGTGGGGGTAGATTTATGGTTTAGGGTAGCGCATTGGTGTTTTTGTAGTGTAGGGGGTTGTGCAGGTGGTAGTGTTTTAGGGTTTCGGGTAGTGCAGTGGTGTTTGGGTAGTGCAGGGGGTCGGGCTGGGGGTAGTGTTTTAGGGTTTAGGGTAGTGCAGTTGTGTTTGGGTAGTGTAGGGGGTACTGCTGGCGGTAGTGTTTTAGGGTTTAGGGTAGTGCTGTGGAGTTTGTGTAGTGTAGTGGGTCATGCTTGGGGCAGTATTTTAGGGTTTAGGGTAGTGTAGTGGTGTTTGTGTAGTGTAGGGGTTAAGCTGTGAGTAGATTTAGGGTTTAGGGTAGTGCAGTGGTGTTTGTGAAATGTAGGTGGTAGTGCTGGGGTAGTGTTTTACGGTTTAGGGTAGTACAGAGGTGCTTGCCTATTATAGGGGGATGTGCTGGGGTAGTGTTTTAGGGTTTAGGGTAGTGCAGTGGTGTTTGGGTAGTCTAGGGAGTCATGCTGGTGGTAGTGTTTTAGAGTTTAGGGTAGTGCTGTTATGCTGGGGTAGTGTAGTGCATTGCAGAGGTGTTTGGGTAGAGTAGGGGATCGTGCTGGGGTAGTGTTTTGGGGTTTATGGCAGTGCAGTGGTATCTGTGTAGCGTAGGGGTCATGCTGGGGGTAGTGTTTCAGGGTTTAGGGTAGTGCAATGGTGTTTGGGTAGTGTACGGCTTTGTGCTGGGGTAGATTTAGAGTTTAGGATAGTGCAGTGGTGTTTGTGAAGTGTAATGGGTCATGCTGGGGGAAGTGTGTTAGGGTTTACGGTAGCGCAGTGTTGTTCGGGTAGTGTAAGGTGTCGTGCTGGGGGTAGTGTTTTTCGGGTTTAGGGTAGCACAGTGTTGTTTGTGTAGTGTATGGGTTCATGCTGGGGGTAGATTTAGGGTTTAGGGTAGTGCAGTGGTCTTTGTGTAGTGTAGGGGGTCATGCTGAGGGTAGTGATTTGGGGTTTAGGGTAGTGCACTGGTATTTGTGTAGTGTAGGGTGTCGTACTGGGGGAAGTGCTTTAGGGTTTTGGATAGTGCAGTGGTGTTTGGGTAGTGAAGGGGGTCGTGCTGGGGTATATTTAGTGCTAAGGGTAGCGCAGTGGTGTTTTTGTAGTGTTGGGGGTTGTGCAGGAGGTAGTGTTTTAGGGTTTTGGGTAGACAGTGGTGTTTGGGTAGTGAAGGGGGTCATGTTGGGGATAGTGTTTTAGGGTTTAGAGTATTGCAGTAGGTTGGTGCAGTGGTGTTTGTGTAGTGTAGGGGGTCCTGCTGAGTGTAGTGCTTTAGGGTTTAAGGTAATATATTAGTGTTTGGGTAGTCTAGGGGGTCATGCTTGGGGTAGTGTTTTAGAGTTTAGGCTAGTGCAGTGGTGCTTGGGTAGTATAGGGGGTACTACTGGGGGTAGTGTTTTAGGGTTTAGGGTACTACAGTTGTTTTTGTGTGGTGTAGAGTGTCGTGCTGGGGGTAGTGTTTTAGGGTTTAGGGTAGTGCAGTGGTGTTTGTGTAGTGTAGGGGGTCATGCTGGGGGTAGTGTTTAGGGTTTAGGGTAGTGCAGTGGTGTTTGTGTAGTGTAGGTGGTCGTGTTTTTGGGTTTAGGGTAGTGCAGTGGTGTTTGTGTAGTGTAGGGGGTTGTGCTTGAGGTAGTGTTTTAGGGTTTAGGGTAGTGCAGTGGTGTTTGTGTAGTGTAGGGGGTTATACTGGGGGTAGATTTAGGGTTTATGGTAGTACAGTGGTGTTTGTGTAGTGTAGGGGGTTGTGCTTGAGGTAGTGTTTTAGGGTTTTGGGTAGTGCAGTGGTATTTGGGTAGTGTACGGAGTCGTTCTGGTGGTAGTGTTTTAGTTTTTAGGGTAGTGCAGTTATGTTTGGGTAGTATAGGGGGTCGTGCTGGGGTAGTGTTTAAGGGTTTAGGATACTGCAGTGGAGTTTGTGTAGTGTAGGGGGTACTGTTTAAGGGTTTAGGGTAGAGCAGTGGTGTTTTTGTAGTGTAGGGGGCCATCTAGGGTTTAGTGTTTTAGGGTTTAGGGTAGTGCAGTGCTGTTTGTGCAGTGTAGGGGTTCGTGTTTTAGGGTTTAGGGTAGTGCAGTGGTGTTTGGGTAGTGTAGGGGGTCGTGCTGGGGGTAGTGTTTTTGGGTTTAGGATAGTGCAGTTGTTTTTGGGTTCTGAAGGGGGTCATTCTGGGGGTAGTGTTTTAGGATTTAGGGTAGTACAGTGGTCTTTGTGTAGTGTGGGGGATAGTGCTGGGATAGTGTTTTAGGGTGTAGGGTAGTGCAGTGGTCTTTGTGTAGTGTGGAGGTTGTGCTGGGGGTAGTGTTTTAGTGTTTAGGGCAGTGCAGTGGTGTTTGTGCAGTGTAGGAGTCATGCTGCGGTTAGTGTTTCAGGGTTTAGAGTAGTGCAGTTGTGTTTGTGTAGTGTAGGGGGTCGTGCTGGTGGTAGTGTTTTAGGGTTTAGGGTAGTGCAGTTGTGTTTGTGTAGTGTAGGGTGTCGTACTGGGTGTAGTATTTTAGGGTTTAGGATAGTGCAGTGGTGTTTGTATAGAGTAAGGGGTCATGTTTTAGGGTTTATGGTAGTGCAGTGGTGTAGGGGTTCGTGCTGGGGTAGTTTTTTAGGGTGTAGTTCGTGCAGTGGTGTTTGGGTAGTGTAGGGGACTGTGCTGGGGGCAGTGTTTTAGGGTTTAGGGTAGTGCAGTGGTGTTTGTGTACTGTAGGGGGTCTTGCTGGGGGTACTGTTTAAGGGTTTGGGGTAGTGCATTGCAGTGGTATTTGGCTAGTGTAGGGGATCGTGCCAGGGGGACTGTTTTGGGGTTGATGGCAGTGCAGTGGTATCTGTGTAGTGTAGGGGTCATGCTGGGGGTAGTGTTTCACGGTTCAGGGTAGTGCAATGGTGTGTAGGGGTTTGTGCGGGGGTAGATTTAGTGTTTAGGGTAGTGCAGTGGTGTTTGTGAAGTGTAATGGGTCATGCTGAGGAAAGTGTCTTAGGGTTTAGGGTAGCGGAGTGGTTTTCGGTTAGCGTAAGGTGTCGTGCTGGGGGTAGTCTTTTAGGGTTTAGGGTAGTGCAGTGGTATTTGTGTAGTGTAGGGGATCAAGCTGGGGGTATTTTTAGGGTTTAGGGTAGTGCACTGGTGTTTGGTAGTGTAGGGGGTCTTGCTGGGTGTAGATTTAGAGTTTAGGGTAGCGCAGTGGTGTTTTTGTAGTGGTGGGGGGTTGTGCAGGAGGTAGTGTTTTAGGATTTCGGGTAGTGCAGTGGTGTTTGGGTAGTGCAGGGGGTCGGGCTGGTGGTAGTGTTTTAGGGTTCAGGGTCGTGCAGTGGTGTTTGCATAGTATAGGCGGTCATGCTGGGGGTAGTGTTTTAGGGTTTAGGGTAGTGCAGTTGTGTTTCGGTAGTGTAGGGGATAGTGCTGGGGGTTGTGTTTTAGGGTTTAGGGTAGTGCCGTGGTGTTTGTGTAGTGTAGGGGGTCATGCTGTGGGTAGTGTTTTAGAGTTAAGGGTAGTGCAGTGGTGTTTGGGTAGTATAGGGGTACTAGTGGGGATAGTGGTTTAGGGTTTAGGGGAGTGCAGTGGTGTTTATGTGGTGTAGGGGGTCGTGCTGGGGGTAGCGTTTTAGGGTATAGGGTAGTGCAGTGGTGTTTGTGTAGTGTAGGCGGTAGTGTTTTAGGGTTTTGGGTAGTGCAGTGGTGTGTGTGTAGTATAGGGGGTCGTGCTGGTGGTAGTGTTTTAGGGTTTATGGTAGTGCAGTGGTGTGTGTGTAGTATAGGGGGTCGTGCTGGTGGTAGTGTTTTAGGGTTTATGGTAGTGCAGTGGTGTTTGTGTAGTGTAGGGGGTCGTGTTTTAGGGTTTAGGGAAGTGCAGTAGTGTATGGGTAGTGTAGGGGGTCGTGCTGGGGGTAGTGTTTTTAGGTTTAAGGTAGTGCAATTGTCTTTTGGGTAGTGACGGGGGTCATGCTGGGGGTAGTGTTATAGGGTTTAGGGTAATACAGTGGTGTTTGGGTAGTGTAGGGGGTCATGTTGGGGATAGTGTTTTAGGGTTTAGAGTAGTGCAGTAGGGTAGTGCAGTGGTGTTTGTGTAGTCTAGGGGGTAATGCTTGGGGTAGTGTTTTAGAGTTTAGGGTAGTGCAGTGGTGCTTGGGTAGTATAGGGGCTACTACTGGGGGTAGTGTTTTAGGGTTTAGGGTAGTGCAGTTGTTTTTGTGCGGTGTAGATGGTCGTGTTGGGGGTAGTGTTTTAGGGTTTAGGGTAGTGCAGTGGTGTTTGTGTAGTGTAGGGGTTAGTGTTTTAGGGTTTAGGGTAGTGCAGTGGTGTTTGTGTAGTATAGGGGGTCATACTGGGGTAGTGTTTTAGGGTTTAGGGTAGTGCAGTGGTGTTTGTGTAGTGTAGGGGGTTGTGTATTTGGGTTTAGGGTAGTGCAGTGGTTTTTGTGTGGTGTAGGGGGTCGTGCTTGGGGTAGTGGTTTAGGGTTTAGGGTAGTGCAGTGGTGTTTGTGTAGTATAGGGGGTCATACTGGGGTAGTGTTTTAGGGTTTAGGGTAGTGCAGTGGTGTTTGTGTAGTGTAGGGGGTCGTGTATTTGGGTTTAGGGTAGTGCAGTGGTTTTTGTGTGGTGTAGGGGGTCGTGCTTGGGGTAGTGGTTTAGGGTTTAGGGTAATGCAGTGGTGTTTTTGTAGTGTAGCGGGTCATGCTGGGGGTAGATTTAGGGTTTAGGGTAGTACAGTGGTGTTTGTGTAGTGTAGGAGGTCATGCTGGGGGATGTGTTTTAGGGTTTAGGGTAGTGCAGTGGCGTTTGTGTAGTGTAGGGGGTGTGTTGGGGTAGATTTAGGGTTTCGGGTAGTGCAGTAGCGTTTGGGTAGTGTAGAGAGTCGTGCTGCTGGTAGTGTTTTAGGGTTTAGGGAAGTGCAGTTATGTTTTGGTAGTATAGGGGGTCGTGCTGGGGGTAGTGTTTTAGGGTTTAGGATACTGCAGTGGTGTTTGTGTAGTGTATTGGGTCATGCTAAGGAAAGTTTCTTAGGGTTTAGGGTAGCTTAGTGTTGTTCGGGTAGCGTAAGGTCATCCTGGGGGTAGTGTTTTCGGGTTTAGGGCAGTGCATTGCAGTGGTGCTTGGGTAGTGTAGGGGATCATGCTGGGGGTAGTGTTTTGGGGTTTATGGCAGTGCAGTGGTATCTGTATAGTGTAGAGGTCATGCTGGGGGTAGTGCTTCAGGGTTTAGTGTAGTACAATGGTGTTTGGGTAGTGTAGGGGTTTGTGCGGGGGGTAGATTTAGTGTTTAGGGTAGTGCAGTGGTTTCTTAGGGTTTAGGGTAGCTTAGTGTTGTTCGGGTAGCGTAAGGTGTTATGCTGGGTGTAGTGTTTTAGGGTTTAGGGTAACACAGTGGTGTTTGGTAGTGTAGGGTGTCTTGGTGGGGGTAGATTTAGGGTTTAGGGTAGTGCAATGGTGTTTGGTAGTGTAGGGTGTCTTGGTGGGGGTAGATTTATGGTTTAGGGTAGCGCATTGGTGTTTTTGTAGTGTAGGGGGTTGTGCAGGTGGTAGTGTTTTAGGGTTTCGGGTAGTGCAGTGGTGTTTGGGTAGTGCAGGGGGTCGGGCTGGTGGTAGTGTTTTAGGGTTTAGGGTAGTGCAGTTGTGTTTGGGTAGTGTAGGGGGTACTGCTGGCGGTAGTGTTTTAGGGTTTAGGGTAGTGCTGTGGAGTTTGTGTAGTGTAGTGGGTCATGCTTGGGGCAGTATTTTAGGGTTTAGGGTAGTGTAGTGGTGTTTGTGTAGTGTAGGGGTTAAGCTGTGAGTAGATTTAGGGTTTAGGGTAGTGCAGTGGTGTTTGTGAAATGTAGGGGGTAGTGCTGGGGTAGTGTTTTACGGTTTAGGGTAGTACAGAGGTGCTTGCCTATTATAGGGGGATGTGCTGGGGTAGTGTTTTAGGGTTTAGGGTAGTGCAGTGGTGTTTGGGTAGCCTAGGGAGTCATGCTGGTGGTAGATGTTTTAGAGTTTAGGGTAGTGCTGTTATGCTGGGGTAGTGTAGGGTGTCATGCTGGTGGTAGTATTTTAGGGTTTAGGGTAGTGCAGTGGTGTTTGTGTAGTGTAGGGGGTCGTGCTGGGGGTAGTGTTTTAGAGTTTAGGGTAGTGCAGTGATGGTTGGGTAGTGCAGGGGGTCATGCTGGGGGTAGTGTTTAAGGGTTTAGGGTTGTTCAGTGGTGTTTGTGTAGTGTAGGGGATCGTGCTGGGGTAGTGTTTTAGGGTTTAGGTTAGGGCAGTGGTGTTTGTGTAGTATAGGGGGTAGTGTTTTGGGGTTTTTGGTAGAGCAGTGGTGTTTGTGTAGTGTAGGGGTCGTACTGGGGGTAGTGTTTTAGGTTTTAGGGTAGTGCAGTGGTATTTGTGTAGGCTAGGGTATCGTGTTTTAGGGTTTCGGGTAGTGCAGTGGTGTTTGAGTAGAGTAGGGGGTCAAGCTGGGGGTAGTGTTTTTGGGTTTCGGGTAGTGCAGTGGTGTTTGGGTAGTGCAGGGGTTTGGGCTGGTGGTAGTGTTTTAGGGTTCAGGGTCGTGCAGTGGTGTTTGCATAGTGTAGGGGGTCATGCTGCGGGTAGTGTTTTAGGGTTTAGGGTAGTGCAGTTGTGTTTGGGTAGTGTAGGGGGTACTGCTGGGGGTAGATTTAGAGTTTAGGGTAGCGCAGTGGTGTTTTTGTAGTGGTGGGGGGTTGTGCAGGAGGTAGTGTTTTAGGATTTCGGGTAGTGCAGTGGTGTTTGGGTAGTGCAGGGGGTCGGGCTGGTGGTAGTGTTTTAGGGTTCAGGGTCGTGCAGTGGTGTTTGCATAGTATAGGCGGTCATGCTGGGGGTAGTGTTTTAGGGTTTAGGGTAGTGCAGTTGTGTTTCGGTAGTGTAGGGGATAGTGCTGGGGGTTGTGTTTTAGGGTTTAGGGTAGTGCCGTGGTGTTTGAGTAGTGTAGGGGGTCATGCTGTGGGTAGTGTTTTAGAGTTAAGGGTAGTGCAGTGGTGTTTGGGTAGTATAGGGGTACTAGTGGGGATAGTGGTTTAGGGTTTAGGGGAGTGCAGTGGTGTTTGTGTGGTGTAGGGGGTCGTGCTGGGGGTAGCGTTTTAGGGTATAGGGTAGTGCAGTGGTGTTTGTGTAGTGTAGGCGGTAGTGTTTTAGGGTTTTGGGTAGTGCAGTGGTGTGTGTGTAGTATAGGGGGTCGTGCTGGTGGTAGTGTTTTAGGGTTTATGGTAGTGCAGTGGTGTGTGTGTAGTATAGGGGGTCGTGCTGGTGGTAGTGTTTTAGGGTTTATGGTAGTGCAGTGGTGTTTGTGTAGTGTAGGGGGTTGTGTTTTAGGGTTTAGGGAAGTGCAGTAGTGTATGGGTAGTGTAGGGGGTCGTGCTGGGGGTAGTGTTTTTAGGTTTAAGGTAGTGCAGTTGTCTTTTGGGTAGTGACGGGGGTCATGCTGGGGGTAGTGTTATAGGGTTTAGGGTAATACAGTGGTGTTTGGGTAGTGTAGGGGGTCATGTTGGGGATAGTGTTTTAGGGTTTAGAGTAGTGCAGTAGGGTAGTGCAGTGGTGTTTGTGTAGTCTAGGGGGTAATGCTTGGGGTAGTGTTTTAGAGTTTAGGGTAGTGCAGTGGTGCTTGGGTAGTATAGGGGCTACTACTGGGGGTAGTGTTTTAGGGTTTAGGGTAGTGCAGTTGTTTTTATGCGGTGTAGATGGTCATGTTGGGGGTAGTGTTTTAGGGTTTAGGGTAGTGCAGTGGTGTTTGTGTAGTGTAGGGGTTAGTGTTTTAGGGTTTAGGGTAGTGCAGTGGTGTTTGTGTAGTATAGGGGGTCATACTGGGGTAGTGTTTTAGGGTTTAGGGTAGTGCAGTGGTGTTTGTGTAGTGTAGGGGGTCGTGTATTTGGGTTTAGGGTAGTGCAGTGGTTTTTGTGTGGTGTAGGGGGTCGTGCTTGGGGTAGTGGTTTAGGGTTTAGGGTAGTGCAGTGGTGTTTGTGTAGTATAGGGGGTCATACTGGGGTAGTGTTTTAGGGTTTAGGGTAGTGCAGTGGTGTTTGTGTAGTGTAGGGGGTCGTGTATTTGGGTTTAGGGTAGTGCAGTGGTTTTTGTGTGGTGTAGGGGGTCGTGCTTGGGGTAGTGGTTTAGGGTTTAGGGTAATGCAGTGGTGTTTTTGTAGTGTAGCGGGTCATGCTGGGGGTAGATTTAGGGTTTAGGGTAGTACAGTGGTGTTTGTGTAGTGTAGGAGGTCATGCTGGGGGATGTGTTTTAGGGTTTAGGGTAGTGCAGTGGCGTTTGTGTAGTGTAGGGGGTGTGTTGGGGTAGATTTAGGGTTTCGGGTAGTGCAGTAGCGTTTGGGTAGTGTAGAGAGTCGTGCTGCTGGTAGTGTTTTAGGGTTTAGGGAAGTGCAGTTATGTTTTGGTAGTATAGGGGGTCGTGCTGGGGGTAGTGTTTTAGGGTTTAGGATACTGCAGTGGTGTTTGTGTAGTGTATTGGGTCATGCTAAGGAAAGTTTCTTAGGGTTTAGGGTAGCTTAGTGTTGTTCGGGTAGCGTAAGGTCATCCTGGGGGTAGTGTTTTCGGGTTTAGGGCAGTGCATTGCAGTGGTGCTTGGGTAGTGTAGGGGATCATGCTGGGGGTAGTGTTTTGGGGTTTATGGCAGTGCAGTGGTATCTGTATAGTGTAGAGGTCATGCTGGGGGTAGTGCTTCAGGGTTTAGTGTAGTACAATGGTGTTTGGGTAGTGTAGGGGTTTGTGCGGGGGGTAGATTTAGTGTTTAGGGTAGTGCAGTGGTTTCTTAGGGTTTAGGGTAGCTTAGTGTTGTTCGGGTAGCGTAAGGTGTTATGCTGGGTGTAGTGTTTTAGGGTTTAGGGTAACACAGTGGTGTTTGGTAGTGTAGGGTGTCTTGGTGGGGGTAGATTTAGGGTTTAGGGTAGTGCAATGGTGTTTGGTAGTGTAGGGTGTCTTGGTGGGGGTAGATTTATGGTTTAGGGTAGCGCATTGGTGTTTTTGTAGTGTAGGGGGTTGTGCAGGTGGTAGTGTTTTAGGGTTTCGGGTAGTGCAGTGGTGTTTGGGTAGTGCAGGGGGTCGGGCTGGTGGTAGTGTTTTAGGGTTTAGGGTAGTGCAGTTGTGTTTGGGTAGTGTAGGGGGTACTGCTGGCGGTAGTGTTTTAGGGTTTAGGGTAGTGCTGTGGAGTTTGTGTAGTGTAGTGGGTCATGCTTGGGGCAGTATTTTAGGGTTTAGGGTAGTGTAGTGGTGTTTGTGTAGTGTAGGGGTTAAGCTGTGAGTAGATTTAGGGTTTAGGGTAGTGCAGTGGTGTTTGTGAAATGTAGGGGGTAGTGCTGGGGTAGTGTTTTACGGTTTAGGGTAGTACAGAGGTGCTTGCCTATTATAGGGGGATGTGCTGGGGTAGTGTTTTAGGGTTTAGGGTAGTGCAGTGGTGTTTGGGTAGCCTAGGGAGTCATGCTGGTGGTAGTGTTTTAGAGTTTAGGGTAGTGCTGTTATGCTGGGGTAGTGTAGGGTGTCATGCTGGTGGTAGTATTTTAGGGTTTAGGGTAGTGCAGTGGTGTTTGTGTAGTGTAGGGGGTCGTGCTGGGGGTAGTGTTTTAGAGTTTAGGGTAGTGCAGTGATGGTTGGGTAGTGCAGGGGGTCATGCTGGGGGTAGTGTTTAAGGGTTTAGGGTTGTTCAGTGGTGTTTGTGTAGTGTAGGGGATCGTGCTGGGGTAGTGTTTTAGGGTTTAGGTTAGGGCAGTGGTGTTTGTGTAGTATAGGGGGTAGTGTTTTAGGGTTTTTGGCTGAGCAGTGGTGTTTGTGTAGTGTAGGGGTCGTACTGGGGGTAGTGTTTTAGGTTTTAGGGTAGTGCAGTGGTATTTGTGTAGGCTAGGGTATCGTGTTTTAGGGTTTCGGGTAGTGCAGTGGTGTTTGAGTAGAGTAGGGGGTCAAGCTGGGGGTAGTGTTTTTGGGTTTCGGGTAGTGCAGTGGTGTTTGGGTAGTGCAGGGGTTTGGGCTGGTGGTAGTGTTTTAGGGTTCAGGGTTGTGCAGTGGTGTTTGCATAGTGTAGGGGGTCGTGCTGGGGGTAGTGTTTTAGGGTTTATGGTAGTGCAGTGGTGTTTTTGTAGTGTAGGGGTTCGTGTTTTAGGGTATAGGGTAGTGCAGTGGTGTATGGGTAGTGTAGGGGGTCGTGCTTGGGGTAGTGTTTTTAGGTTTAGGGTAGTGCAGTTGTGTTTTGGGTAGTGAAGGGGGTCGTGCTGGGGTAGTTTTTTAGGGTGTAGTTCGTGCAGTGGTGTTTGGGTAGTGTAGGGGACTGTGCTGGGGGCAGTGTTTTAGGGTTTAGGGTAGTGCAGTGGTGTTTGTGTACTGTAGGGGGTCTTGCTGGGGGTACTGTTTAAGGGTTTGGGGTAGTGCATTGCAGTGGTATTTGGCTAGTGTAGGGGATCGTGCCAGGGGGACTGTTTTGGGGTTGATGGCAGTGCAGTGGTATCTGTGTAGTGTAGGGGTCATGCTGGGGGTAGTGTTTCACGGTTCAGGGTAGTGCAATGGTGTGTGGGTAGTGTAGGGGTTTGTGCAGGGGGTAGATTTAGTGTTTAGGGTAGTGCAGTGGTGTTTGTGAAGTGTAATGGGTCATGCTGAGGAAAGTGTCTTAGGGTTTAGGGTAGCGCAGTGGTTTTCGGTTAGCGTAAGGTGTCGTGCTGGGGGTAGTCTTTTAGGGTTTAGGGTAGTGCAGTGGTATTTGTGTAGTGTAGGGGATCAAGCTGGGGGTATTTTTAGGGTTTAGGGTAGTGCACTGGTGTTTGGTAGTGTAGGGGGTCTTGCTGGGGGTAGATTTAGAGTTTAGGGTAGCGCAGTGGTGTTTTTGTAGTGGTGGGGGGTTGTGCAGGAGGTAGTGTTTTAGGATTTCGGGTAGTGCAGTGGTGTTTGGGTAGTGCAGGGGGTCGTGCTGGTGGTAGTGTTTTAGGGTTCAGGGTCGTGCAGTGGTGTTTGCATAGTATAGGCGGTCATGCTGGGGGTAGTGTTTTAGGGTTTAGGGTAGTGCAGTTGTGTTTCGGTAGTGTAGGGGATAGTGCTGGGGGTTGTGTTTTAGGGTTTAGGGTAGTGCCGTGGTGTTTGTGTAGTGTAGGGGGTCATGCTGTGGGTAGTGTTTTAGAGTTAAGGGTAGTGCAGTGGTGTTTGGGTAGTATAGGGGTACTAGTGGGGATAGTGGTTTAGGGTTTAGGGGAGTGCAGTGGTGTTTGTGTGGTGTAGGGGGTCGTGCAGGGGGTAGCGTTTTAGGGTATAGGGTAGTGCAGTGGTGTTTGTGTAGTGTAGGCGGTAGTGTTTTAGGGTTTTGGGTAGTGCAGTGGTGTGTGTGTAGTATAGGGGGTCGTGCTGGTGGTAGTGTTTTAGGGTTTATGGTAGTGCAGTGGTGTGTGTGTAGTATAGGGGGTCGTGCTGGTGGTAGTGTTTTAGGGTTTATGGTAGTGCAGTGGTGTTTGTGTAGTGTAGGGGGTCGTGTTTTAGGGTTTAGGGAAGTGCAGTAGTGTATGGGTAGTGTAGGGGGTCGTGCTGGGGGTAGTGTTTTTAGGTTTAAGGTAGTGCAGTTGTCTTTTGGGTAGTGACGGGGGTCATGCTGGGGGTAGTGTTATAGGGTTTAGGGTAATACAGTGGTGTTTGGGTAGTGTAGGGGGTCATGTTGGGGATAGTGTTTTAGGGTTTAGAGTAGTGCAGTAGGGTAGTGCAGTGGTGTTTGTGTAGTCTAGGGGGTAATGCTTGGGGTAGTGTTTTAGAGTTTAGGGTAGTGCAGTGGTGCTTGGGTAGTATAGGGGCTACTACTGGGGGTAGTGTTTTAGGGTTTAGGGTAGTGCAGTTGTTTTTGTGCGGTGTAGATGGTCGTGTTGGGGGTAGTGTTTTAGGGTTTAGGGTAGTGCAGTGGTGTTTGTGTAGTGTAGGGGTTAGTGTTTTAGGGTTTAGGGTAGTGCAGTGGTGTTTGTGTAGTATAGGGGGTCATACTGGGGTAGTGTTTTAGGGTTTAGGGTAGTGCAGTGGTGTTTGTGTAGTGTAGGGGGTCGTGTATTTGGGTTTAGGGTAGTGCAGTGGTTTTTGTGTGGTGTAGGGGGTCGTGCTTGGGGTAGTGGTTTAGGGTTTAGGGTAGTGCAGTGGTGTTTGTGTAGTATAGGGGGTCATACTGGGGTAGTGTTTTAGGGTTTAGGGTAGTGCAGTGGTGTTTGTGTAGTGTAGGGGGTCGTGTATTTGGGTTTAGGGTAGTGCAGTGGTTTTTGTGTGGTGTAGGGGGTCGTGCTTGGGGTAGTGGTTTAGGGTTTAGGGTAGTGCAGTGGTGTTTTTGTAGTGTAGCGGGTCATGCTGGGGGTAGATTTAGGGTTTAGGGTAGTACAGTGGTGTTTGTGTAGTGTAGGAGGTCATGCTGGGGGATGTGTTTTAGGGTTTAGGGTAGTGCAGTGGCGTTTGTGTAGTGTAGGGGGTGTGTTGGGGTAGATTTAGGGTTTCGGGTAGTGCAGTAGCGTTTGGGTAGTGTAGAGAGTCGTGCTGCTGGTAGTGTTTTAGGGTTTAGGGAAGTGCAGTTATGTTTTGGTAGTATAGGGGGTCGTGCTGGGGGTAGTGTTTTAGGGTTTAGGATACTGCAGTGGTGTTTGTGTAGTGTATTGGGTCATGCTAAGGAAAGTTTCTTAGGGTTTAGGGTAGCTTAGTGTTGTTCGGGTAGCGTAAGGTCATCCTGGGGGTAGTGTTTTCGGGTTTAGGGCAGTGCATTGCAGTGGTGCTTGGGTAGTGTAGGGGATCATGCTGGGGGTAGTGTTTTGGGGTTTATGGCAGTGCAGTGGTATCTGTATAGTGTAGAGGTCATGCTGGGGGTAGTGCTTCAGGGTTTAGTGTAGTACAATGGTGTTTGGGTAGTGTAGGGGTTTGTGCGGGGGGTAGATTTAGTGTTTAGGGTAGTGCAGTGGTTTCTTAGGGTTTAGGGTAGCTTAGTGTTGTTCGGGTAGCGAAGGTGTTATGCTGGGTGTAGTGTTTTAGGGTTTAGGGTAACACAGTGGTGTTTGGTAGTGTAGGGTGTCTTGGTGGGGGTAGATTTAGGGTTTAGGGTAGTGCAATGGTGTTTGGTAGTGTAGGGTGTCTTGGTGGGGGTAGATTTATGGTTTAGGGTAGCGCATTGGTGTTTTTGTAGTGTAGGGGGTTGTGCAGGTGGTAGTGTTTTAGGGTTTCGGGTAGTGCAGTGGTGTTTGGGTAGTGCAGGGGGTCGGGCTGGTGGTAGTGTTTTAGGGTTTAGGGTAGTGCAGTTGTGTTTGGGTAGTGTAGGGGGTACTGCTGGCGGTAGTGTTTTAGGGTTTAGGGTAGTGCTGTGGAGTTTGTGTAGTGTAGTGGGTCATGCTTGGGGCAGTATTTTAGGGTTTAGGGTAGTGTAGTGGTGTTTGTGTAGTGTAGGGGTTAAGCTGTGAGTAGATTTAGGGTTTAGGGTAGTGCAGTGGTGTTTGTGAAATGTAGGGGGTAGTGCTGGGGTAGTGTTTTACGGTTTAGGGTAGTACAGAGGTGCTTGCCTATTATAGGGGGATGTGCTGGGGTAGTGTTTTAGGGTTTAGGGTAGTGCAGTGGTGTTTGGGTAGCCTAGGGAGTCATGCTGGTGGTAGTGTTTTAGAGTTTAGGGTAGTGCTGTTATGCTGGGGTAGTGTAGGGTGTCATGCTGGTGGTAGTATTTTAGGGTTTAGGGTAGTGCAGTGGTGTTTGTGTAGTGTAGGGGGTCGTGCTGGGGGTAGTGTTTTAGAGTTTAGGGTAGTGCAGTGATGGTTGGGTAGTGCAGGGGGTCATGCTGGGGGTAGTGTTTAAGGGTTTAGGGTTGTTCAGTGGTGTTTGTGTAGTGTAGGGGATCGTGCTGGGGTAGTGTTTTAGGGTTTAGGTTAGGGCAGTGGTGTTTGTGTAGTATGGGGGTAGTGTTTTAGGGTTTTTGGTAGAGCAGTGGTGTTTGTGTAGTGTAGGGTCGTACTGGGGGTAGTGTTTTAGGTTTTAGGGTAGTGCAGTGGTATTTGTGTAGGCTAGGGTATCGTGTTTTAGGGTTTCGGGTAGTGCAGTGGTGTTTGAGTAGAGTAGGGGGTCAAGCTGGGGGTAGTGTTTTTGGGTTTCGGGTAGTGCAGTGGTGTTTGGGTAGTGCAGGGGTTTGGGCTGGTGGTAGTGTTTTAGGGTTCAGGGTCGTGCAGTGGTGTTTGCATAGTGTAGGGGGTCATGCTGCGGGTAGAGTTTTAGGGTTTAGGGTAGTGCAGTTGTGTTTGGGTAGTGTAGGGGGTACTGCTGGCGGTAGTGTTTTAGGGTTTAGGGTAGTGCCGTGGTGTTTGTGTAGTGTAGGGGGTCATGATGGGGTAGTGTTTTAGAGTTAAGGGTAGTGCAGTGGTGTTTGGGTAGTATGGGGTACTAGTGGGGATAGTGTTTTAGGGTTTAGGGTAGTGCAGTGGTGTTTGTGTGGTGTAGGGGGTTGTGCTGGGGTAGTGTTTTAGTGTTTAGGGTAGTACAGTGGTGTTTGTGTAGTGTAGGGGTAGTATTTTAGGGTTTAGGGTAGTGCAGTTGTGTTTGTGTAGTGTAGGGGGTCGTGCTGGGGGTAGTGTTTTAGGGTTTATGGTAGTGCAGTGGTGTTTTTGTAGTGTAGGGGTTCGTGTTTTAGGGTTTAGGGTAGTGCAGTGGTGTATGGGTAGTGTAGGGGGTCGTGCTTGGGGTAGTGTTTTTAGGTTTAGGGTAGTGCAGTTGTGTTTTGGGTAGTGAAGGGGGTCGTGCTGGGGTAGTTTTTTAGGGTGTAGTTCGTGCAGTGGTGTTTGGGTAGTGTAGGGGACTGTGCTGGGGGCAGTGTTTTAGGGTTTAGGGTAGTGCAGTGGTGTTTGTGTACTTTAGGGGGTCTTGCTGGGGGTACTGTTTAAGGGTTTGGGGTAGTGCATTGCAGTGGTATTTGGCTAGTGTAGGGGATCGTGCCAGGGGGACTGTTTTGGGGTTGATGGCAGTGCAGTGGTATCTGTGTAGTGTAGGGGTCATGCTGGGGGTAGTGTTTCACGGTTCAGGGTAGTGCAATGGTGTGTGGGTAGTGTAGGGGTTTGTGCAGGGGGTAGATTTAGTGTTTAGGGTAGTGCAGTGGTGTTTGTGAAGTGTAATGGGTCATGCTGAGGAAAGTGTCTTAGGGTTTAGGGTAGCGGAGTGGTTTTCGGTTAGCGTAAGGTGTCGTGCTGGGGGTAGTGTTTTAGGGTTTAGGGTAGTGCAGTGGTATTTGTGTAGTGTAGGGGATCAAGCTGGGGGTATTTTTAGGGTTTAGGGTAGTGCACTGGTGTTTGGTAGTGTAGGGGGTCTTGCTGGGGGTAGATTTAGAGTTTAGGGTAGCGCAGTGGTGTTTTTGTAGTGGTGGGGGGTTGTGCAGGAGGTAGTATTTTAGGATTTCGGGTAGTGCAGTGGTGTTTGGGTAGTGCAGGGGGTCGGGCTGGTGGTAGTGTTTTAGGGTTCAGGGTCGTGCAGTGGTGTTTGCGTAGTATAGGCGGTCATGCTGGGGGTAGTGTTTTAGGGTTTAGGGTAGTGCAGTTGTGTTTCGGTAATGTAGGGGATAGTGCTGGGGGTTGTGTTTTAGGGTTTAGGGTAGTGCCGTGGTGTTTGTGTAGTGTAGGGGGTCATGCTGTGGGTAGTGTTTTAGAGTTAAGGGTAGTGCAGTGGTGTTTGGGTAGTATAGGGGTACTAGTGGGGATAGTGGTTTAGGGTTTAGGGGAGTGCAGTGGTGTTTGTGTGGTGTAGGGGGTCGTGCTGGGGGTAGCGTTTTAAGGTTTAGGGTAGTGCAGTGGTGTTTGTGTAGTGTAGGCGGTAGTGTTTTAGGGTTTTGGGTAGTGCAGTGGTGTGTGTGTAGTATAGGGGGTCGTGCTGGTGGTAGTGTTTTAGGGTTTATGGTAGTGCAGTGGTGTGTGTGTAGTATAGGGGGTCGTGCTGGTGGTAGTGTTTTAGGGTTTATGGTAGTGCAGTGGTGTTTGTGTAGTGTAGGGGGTCGTGTTTTAGGGTTTAGGGAAGTGCAGTAGAAATGGGTAGTGTAGGGGGTCGTGCTGGGGGTAGTGTTTTTAGGTTTAAGGTAGTGCAGTTGTGTTTTGGGTAGTGAAGGGGGGCATGCTGGGGGTAGTGTTATAGGGTTTAGGGTAATACAGTGGTGTTTGGGTAGTGTAGGGGGTCATGTTGGGGATAGTGTTTTAGGGTTTAGAGTAGTGCAGTAGGGTAGTGCAGTGGTGTTTGTGTAGTCTAGGGGGTAATGCTTGGGGTAGTGTTTTAGAGTTTAGGGTAGTGCAGTGGTGCTTTGGTAGTATAGGGGCTACTACTGGTGGTAGTGTTTTAGGGTTTAGGGTAGTGCAGTTGTTTTTGTGCGGTGTAGATGGTCGTGTTGGGGGTAGTGTTTTAGGGTTTAGGGTAGTGCAGTGGTGTTTGTGTAGTGTAGGGGTTAGTGTTTTAGGGTTTAGGGTAGTGCAGTGGTGTTTGTGTAGTATAGGGGGTCATACTGGGGTATTGTTTTAGGTTTTAGGGTAGTGCAGTGGTGTTTGTGTAGTGTAGGGGGTCATGTATTTGGGTTTAGGGTAGTGCAGTGGTTTTTGTGTGGTGTAGGAGGTCGTGCTTGGGGTAGTGGTTTAGGGTTTAGGGTAATGCAGTGGTGTTTTTGTAGTGTAGCGGGTCATGCTGGGGGTAGATTTAGGGTTTAGGGTAGTACAGTGGTGTTTGTGTGGTGTAGGAGGTCATGCTGGGGGATGTGTTTTAGGGTTTAGGGTAGTGCAGTGGCGTTTGTGTAGTGTAGGGAGTGTGTTGGGGTAGATTTAGGGTTTCGGGTAGTGCAGTAGCGTTTGGGTAGTGTAGGGAGTCGTGCTGCTGGTAGTGTTTTAGGGTTTAGGGAAGTGCAGTTATGTTTTGGTAGTATAGGGGGTCGTGCTGGGGGTAGTGTTTTAGGGTTTAGGATACTGCAGTGGTGTTTGTGTAGTGTAGGGGGTACTGTTTTGGGGTTTAGGGTAGAGCAGCGGTGTTTTTGTAGTGTAGGAGTTTGTGCTGGGGTAGTTTTTAGGTCTCGCGAGCCAAAGGCTCGAAGAGACATTTTATATCTGGGCTTTTCAAAGTGCTGCCGTGGCCTAAAGCTACAGTGCACGTGAACGTGCACGCGCGCAGCGCCATGTGTCTTTCCTCCGTAGCGATCGTAATCACGATCACTTTCACTTTCGCGGGCTCCTCTGTTGCTGGCATTCCCCCCTCCCTTCTCGCCCAGCCCTTCTTGTTTAAATCTCCCACTTTTCTTTCCTAAAATGTTGGCATGTATGAGTGAGGCATGTGTGACCTTTGACCATGATCGTTCGGGACTAAAGGTCCATCCGCTCGAGTGGTTTGTTTTCAGTTTGCACCAAAGATCTTCACCTGCGCAAATATCATTCGCGCTATAACAGCATCCTGCACCTTAACTGTTGTTGTTGATGTCTAGTGCGATCAGATTCTTCTAGTCCTACTTCTATGTCTATGGGTGTCCCTTGCTCGATGCAAATGATGAGTCCACCCATGCACGAGCTGACTCGAGCCTGATATGACACGCCCGCGTCTCCCTTTACGAACATACAATACAATACAAGACACTCACAGTGGCATATAAGTTTATCAATTGCCGGTAACAAAATATATATATATTAGTTGCGGGTTTACCACCGCACAGCATGGCCGCTACCAGCTGTGCACATGCGGTCTAGTGTTTGAATATCCCATGGAGACGACGTATGTCATGTGACCAGCATGAATGTTAATGTTTGAACTACATTTACCGATGTACAGCCTAATCGGAGATGATGTCAGTGAGCGAAGCAGGGGATGCCAGAGTTCAGGTGCGGCTTAAAAAGGTACAGGGGTTCCTAACCCCCAGCCCTCCTTTTCAGGCAGACTCGTTATGTCACCGGGTGACTCGGATCTCAGTTTAAACTTAAGTGCACCTGCAAAATTTGACTCTCGCTCGCTTCAACACCAAGGGGCCCGACCGACACTGTGATATTGACAAGACTAGTCTATTCTGATCGGTGGGGGGAGAAGATTAATCATCTCTCTGGAATAGTTACCGTGCGATTTCAGTGCCAGTCACTATGCACGCACGCAGACTCGTACCGAAGCGCTTTAGCATAGAAAACACAAGCAGTCCCCAGAGAAGTCCTATCATGTGCAGAGCACTGAGACTGGTAACCTCTAGCCCCCCTGGCATGCACCTGTCCCCTGCTTTTGACTGATTGTCCATACAGTGCGTTAGCAGCCAGCTATAGCTGGCTCAGACACCTCACGCTTAAATTACCAACATCAGCACTTGAACACTTTTGCTGGTGAGTGCAAATATTGATATAACTATTTTTTTTGTTAGCAAATATACTCTGCAAAAGGGTCTTAAAATTCATAATTTGACCCTGTATTAAAATACCGATTCTTATAGTGGATATACCTCCAAGAAACCCGTAAAAGGTAAGGATTGCTTGTTTATTGACACACAAACTGGTCTTGGATTTGAATCCTGTCTGCCAGCATGGAGCCCTGTTATACATTCCAAATATTTGATGTGCTTGCCTTCACTCAAACTCGATCCTTGTCACTTCTGAGACAAAGTGACGATCAAAACCGCACATTCAACCGCTGGTCTTCTGAGCGAGTCTGCCACATGTCTGAAACAAGACACCTTCCAATAGTGATTAATTCATGGCAAATACTAATGCCTCACCGTATTTAAAAACTCAATTTCCTGCAGCATTTAAAAAAATGTCTTGGGTAGACCATTTACGTCTCTTGTAAGAGGATCTTTGAACCCTTATGGGTCTCAATAATGGTACTTAAACACGGTGTATTACATTGTGTAACGCATCTTTCCATTGTCCCAGCACAGAGGAGAATTGGCTTCCTCCAACCTGGCCCATCTATTTCTCTGTCCTGGCAAACCACCCTCCAGGTGAGTCGGTGGCACCCTCTTATTTTATTTTTTAAATATCTGTATTTGCATTTTTTAAGTATAGGTAACAAAATCCACATGAGGGATGAGGGCGAGACAGATATTGCAGAGGTAATAGACATTATTTTACGCATTGGCTATACATATCGAATTCTACACATAACTTCAGGCTTGTTTAAATAAAGGAGTGGAGTGCCTGGCTAAAGAAGAAGGGAGCTCTTTCATTTAAATTCTGGGTTTCGTAAAATGTATGTCAGCCTACATATCCCCTGACAGAGTCTGTAATGTCTCAGTCCCTTCAGTCCTTCGCAGGCCCTGTATTCTGACCGACGCTGGTTCTCTGATGGCGCGAAAGAGTGGCCTGAGGCAGGCTGTGGAGCGACACAATCCCAGCTTGCTCGGCCTCTCTAGTACTGCATGTGACCCTCTGCGTTGTCTATACTCAATGATGCATTCCCATGTTTACCGTCAGAGGAAGTGCAAGTGCATTGACAAAGCCAATAGGTCTCGCCTTTGGGACCTTATAAGTGTTTAGCCATGCAACGGTTGATGTTTTTGCACCAAGGATATTGTACTGCATAACTAAATACTTATAAGGTCCCAAAAGCGAGACCTATTGGCTATGCCAATGCTTGTTTACTGTGTAGGTAGTGCAGTGGTGTTTGGGTAGTGTAGGTGACTGTGCTGGGGTCAGTGTTTTAGGGTTTAGGGTAGTGCAGTGGTGTTTGTGTACTGTAGGGGGTCTTGCTGGGGGTAGTGTTTAAGGGTTTGGGGTAGTGCAGTGGTGGTTGAGTAGTATAGGGGGTCATCCTGGGGGTAGTGTTTTCGGGTTTAGGGCAGTGCATTGCAGTGGTGCTTGGGTAGTGTAGGGGATCATGCTGGGGGTAGTGTTTTGGGGTTTATGGCAGTGCAGTGGTATCTGTATAGTGTAGAGGTCATGCTGGGGGTAGTGCTTCAGGGTTTAGTGTAGTACAATGGTGTTTGGGTAGTGTAGGGGTTTGTGCGGGGGGTAGATTTAGTGTTTAGGGTAGTGCAGTGGTTTCTTAGGGTTTAGGGTAGCTTAGTGTTGTTCGGGTAGCGTAAGGTGTTATGCTGGGTGTAGTGTTTTAGGGTTTAGGGTAACACAGTGGTGTTTGGTAGTGTAGGGTGTCTTGGTGGGGGTAGATTTAGGGTTTAGGGTAGTGCAATGGTGTTTGGTAGTGTAGGGTGTCTTGGTGGGGGTAGATTTATGGTTTAGGGTAGCGCATTGGTGTTTTTGTAGTGTAGGGGGTTGTGCAGGTGGTAGTGTTTTAGGGTTTCGGGTAGTGTAGTGGTGTTTGGGTAGTGCAGGGGGTCGGGCTGGGGGTAGTGTTTTAGGGTTTAGGGTAGTGCAGTTGTGTTTGGGTAGTGTAGGGGGTACTGCTGGCGGTAGTGTTTTAGGGTTTAGGGTAGTGCCGTGGAGTTTGTGTAGTGTAGTGGGTCATGCTTGGGGCAGTATTTTAGGGTTTAGGGTAGTGTAGTGGTGTTTGTGTAGTGTAGGGGTTAAGCTGTGAGTATATTTAGGGTTTAGGGTAGTGCAGTGGTGTTTGTGAAATGTAGGGGGTAGTGCTGGGGTAGTGTTTTACGGTTTAGGGTAGTACAGAGGTGCTTGCCTATTGTAGGGGGATGTGCTGGGGTAGTGTTTTAGGGTTTAGGGTAGTGCAGTGGTGTTTAGGTAGTGTAGGGAGTCATGCTGGTGGTAGTGTTTTAGGGTTTAGGGTAGTGCTGCTATGCTGGGGTAGTGTAGGGTGTCATGCTGATGGTAGTATTTTAGGGTTTAGGGTAGTGCAGTGATGTTTGTGTAGTGTAGGGGGTCGTGCTGGGGGTAGTGTTTTAGAGTTTATGGTAGTGCAGTGATGGTTGGGTAGTGTAGGGGGTCATGCTGGGGGTAGTGTTTAAGGGTTTAGGGTTGTGCAGTGGTGTTTGTGTAGTGTAGGGGATCGTGCTGGGGTAGTGTTTTAGGGTTTAGGTTAGGGCAGTGGTGTTTGTGTAGTATAGGGGGTAGTGTTTTAGGGTTTTTGGTAGTGCAGTGGTGTTTGTGTAGTGTAGGGTCGTACTGGGGGTAGTGTTTTAGGTTTTAGGGTAGTGCAGTGGTATTTGTGTAGGCTAGGGGATCGTGTTTTAGGGTTTCGGGTAGTGCAGTGGTGTTTGAGTAGAGTAGGGGGTCAAGCTGGGGGTAGTGTTTTTGGGTTTCGGGTAGTGCAGTGGTGTTTGGGTAGTGCAGGGGGTTGGGCTGGTGGTAGTGTTTTAGGGTTCAGGGTCGTGCAGTGGTATTTGCGTAGTGTGGGGGGTCATGCTGCGGGTAGTGTTTTAGGGTTTAGGGTAGTGCAGTTGTGTTTGGGTAGTGTAGGGGGTACTGCTGGCGGTAGTGTTTTAGGGTTTAGGGTAGTGCCGTGGTGTTTGTGTAGTGTAGGGGGTCATGATGGGGGTAGTGTTTTAGAGTTAAGGGTAGTGCAGTGGTGTTTGGGTAGTATGGGGGTACTAGTGGGGATAGTGTTTTAGGGTTTAGGGTAGTGCAGTGGTGTTTGTGTGGTGTAGGGGGTTGTACTGGGGTAGTGTTTTAGGGTTTAGGGTAGTGCAGTGGTGTTTGTGTAGTGTAGGGGTAGTATTTTAGGGTTTAGGGTAGTGCAGTTGTGTTTGTGTAGTGTAGGGGGTCGTGCTGGGGGTAGTGTTTTAGAGTTTATGGTAGTGCAGTGGTGTTTTTGTAGTGTAGGGGTTCGTGTTTTAGGGTTTAGGGTAGTGCAGTGGTGTATGGGTAGTGTAGGGGGTCGTGCTTGGGGTAGTGTTTTTAGGTTTAGGGTAGTGCAGTTGTGTTTTGGGTAGTGAAGGGGGTCGTGCTGGGGGTAGTTTTTTAGGGTTTAGGGTAGTACAGTGGTGTTTGTGTAGTGTAGTGGGTCGTGCTTGGGGCAGTATTTTAGGGTTTAGGGTAGTGTAGTGGTGTTTGTGTAGTGTAGGGGTTATGCTGTGAGTAGATTTAGGGTTTAGGGTAGTGCAATGGTGTTTGTGAAATGTAGGGGGTAGTGCTGGGGTAGTGTTTTACGGTTTAGGGTAGTACAGAGGTGCTTGCCTATTGAAGGGGGATGTGCTGGGGTAGTGTTTTAGGGTTTAGGGTAGTGCAGTGGTGTTTGGGTAGTGTAGGGAGTCATGCTGGCGGTAGTGTTTTAGGGTTTAGGGTAGTGCTGTTATGCTTGGGTAGTGTAGGGTGTCATGCTGGTGGTAGTGTTTTAGGGTTTAGGGTAGTGCAGTGGTGTTTGTGTAGTGTAGGGGGTCGTGCTGGGGGTAGTGTTTTAGGGTTTAGGGCAGTGCAGTGATGGTTGGGTAGTGTAGGGGGTCATGCTGGGGGTAGTGTTTAAGGGTTTAGGGTTGTTCAGTGGTGTTTGTGTAGTGTAGGGGATCGTGCTGGGGTAGTGTTTTAGGGTTTAGGGTAGGGCAGTGGTGTTTGTGTAGTATAGGGGGTAGTGTTTTAGGATTTATGGTAGTGCAGTGGTGTTTGTGTAGTGTAGGGGTCGTACTGAAGGTAGTGTTTTAGGCTTTAGGGTAGTGCAGTGGTATTTGTGTAGGCTAGGGGATCGTGTTTTAGGGTTTATGGTAGTGCAGTGGTGTTTGTGTAGTGTAGGGGTCGTAATGAAGGTAGTGTTTTAGGTTTTAGGGTAGTGCAGTGGTATTTGTGTAGGCTAGGGGATCATGTTTTAGGGTTTAGGGTAGTGCAGTGGTGTTTGCGTAGTGTAGGGGGTCATGCTGCGGGTAGTGTTTTAGGGTTTAGGGTAGTGCAGTTGTGTTTGGGTAGTGTAGGGGGTACTGCTGGCGGTAGTGTTTTAGGGTTTAGGGTAGTGCCGTGGTGTTTGTGTAGTGTAGGGTGTCATGATGGGGGTAGTGTTTTAGAGTTAAGGGTAGTGCAGTGGTGTTTGGGTAGTATGGGGGTACTAGTGGGGATAGTGTTTTAGGGTTTAGGGTAGTGCAGTGGTGTTTGTGTGGTGTAGGGAGTTGTACTGGGGTAGTGTTTTAGGGTTTAGGGTAGTGCAGTGGTGTTTGTGTAGTGTAGGGGTAGTATTTTAGGGTTTAGGGTAGTGCAGTTGTGTTTGTGTAGTGTAGGGGGTCATGCTGGGGGTAGTGTTTTAGAGTTTATGGTAGTGCAGTGGTGTTTTTGTAGTGTAGGGGTTCGTGTTTTAGGGTTTAGGGTAGTGCAGTGGTGTTTGGGTAGTGTAGGGGGTCGTACTGGGGGTAGTGTTTTAGGTTTTAGGGTAGTGTAGTGGTATTTGTGTAGGCTAGGGGATCGTGTTTTAGGGTTGAGGGTAGTGCAGTGGTGTTTGAGTAGAGTAGGGGGTCATGCTGGGGGTAGTGTTTTTGGGTTTAGGGTAGTGCAGTGGTGTTTGGGTAGTGAAGAGGGTCGTGCTGGGGGTAGTGTTTTATGGTAGTGCCGTGGCATTTGTGAAGTGTAGGGTGTCATGCCGAGGGTAGTGTTTTAGGGTTTAGGGTAGTGCAGTGGTGTTTGTGTACTCTAGGGGGTCTTGCTGGGGGTAGTATTTACGGGTTTACGGTAGTGCAGTGGTGTTTGTGTAGTGTATGGGTCGTGCTGGGGGTAGTGTTTTAGGGTTTAGGGTAGTGCATTGGTGTTTGTGAAGTGTAGGGGTTAGTGTTTTAGGGTTTACGGTAGTGCATTGGTGTTTGTGTAGTGTACGGTGTCGTACTGGGGGTAGTATTTTAGGGTTTAGGATAGTGCAGTGGTGTTTGAGTAGTGTAGGGAGTTGTGTTTTAGGGTTTAGGGTAGTGCAGTGGTATTTGGGTAGTGTAGGGGGTTGTGCTGGGGGTAGTGTTTTAGGGTTTTGGGTAGTGCAGTGGTGTTTGGGTAGTGTAAGGGTTCATGCTGGGATAGTATTTTAGGGTGTAGAGTAGTGCAGTGGTGTTTGTGTAGTCTAGGGGGTCCTGCTGGGGGTAGTGTTTTAGGATTTAGGGTAGTGCAGTGGTGTTTGTGTACTGTAGAGGGTCTTGCTGGGGTAGTGTTTTAGGGTTTAGAGTAGTGCAGTGGTGTTTGAGTAGTGTAGGGGGTCGTGCTGGGGGTAGTGTTTTCGGGTTTAGGGCAGTGCACTGCAGTGGTGTTTGGGTAGTGTAGGGGTTTGCGCGGCGTTGTAGATTTAGGGTTTAGGGTACTGCAGTGGTGTTTGTGAAGTGTAATGGGTCATGCTGGGGGAAGTGTCTTGGGGTTTAGGGTAGCGCAGTGGTGTTCGGGTAGTGTAAGGTATCGTGCTGGCGGTAGTGTTTTAGGGTGTAGGGTAGCGCAGTGTTGTTTGTGTAGTGAAGGGGGTCATGCTGGGGGTAGATTTAGGGTTTAGGGTAGTGCATTGCTGTTTGGGTAGTGTAGGGGGTCATGCTGGGGGTAGTGATTTATGGTTTAGAGTAGTGCAGTAGGGTAGTGCAGTGGTGTTTGTGTAGTGTAGGGGATCATGCTGGGGGTAGTGTTTTAGGGTTTAGCGTTGTGCAGTGGTGTTTGTGTAGTGTAGGGGTCGTACTGAAGGTAGTGTTTTAGGCTTTAGGGTAGTGCAGTGGTATTTGTGTAGGCTAGGGGATCGTGTTTTAGGGTTTATGGTAGTGCAGTGGTGTTTGTGTAGTGTAGGGGTCCTACTGAAGGTAGTGTTTTAGGTTTTAGGGTAGTGCAGTGGTATTTGTGTAGGCTAGGGGATCGTGTTTTAGGGTTTAGGGTAGTGCAGTGGTGTTTGAGTAGAGTAGGGGGTCATGCTGGGGGTAGTGTTTTGGGGTTTAGGGTAGTGCAGTGGTGTTTGTGTACTCTATGGGGTCTTGCTGGGTGTAGTGTTTACGGGTTTAGGGTAGTGCAGTGGTGTTTGTGTAGTGTATGGGTCGTGCTGGGGGTAGTGTTTTAGGGTTTAGGGTAGTTCAGTGGTGTTTGTGTAGTGTAGGGGTTAGTGTTTTAGGGTTTAGGGTAGTGTAGTGGTGTTTGTGTGGTTTAGGGTGTCGTACTGGGGTTAGTGTTTTAGGGTTTAGGATAGTGCAGTGGTGTTTGAGTAGTGTAGGGAGTCGTGTTTTAGGGTTTAGGGTAGTGCAGTGGTATTTGGGTAGTGTAGGGGGTTGTGCTGGGGTAGTGTTTTAGGGTTTTGGGTAGAGCAGTGGTGTTTGGATAGTGTAGGCGTTCATGCTGGGGTAGTGTTTTAGGGTTTAGAGTAGTGCAGTGGTGTTTGAGTAGTGTAGCGGGTCATGCTTGGGGTAGTGTTTTCGGGTTCAGGGCAGTGCATTGCAGTGGTGTTTGGGTAGTGTAGGGGTTTGTGCAGGGTGGTAGGTTTAGGGTTTAGAGTACTGCAGTGGTGTTTGTGAAGTGTAATGGGTCATGCTTGGGGAAGTGTTTTAGGGTGTAGGGTAGCGCAGTGTTGTTTGTGTAGTGTAGGGGGTCATGCTGGGGGTAGATTTAGGGTTTAGGGTAGTGCAGTGGTGTTTGGGTAGTGTAGAGGGTCATGCTGGGGGTAGTGTTTTAGGGTTTAGAGTAGTGCAGTAGGGTAGTGCAGTGGTGTTTGTGTAGTGAAGGGGGTCATGCTGGGGATAGTGTTTTAGGGTTTAGGGTAGTGCAGTTGTGTTTGGGTAGTGTAGGGGGTCATGCTGGGGGTAGTGTTTTAGAGTTTAGGGAAGTGCAGTGAGGTTTGGGTGGTATAGGGGGTACTATTGGTGGTAGTGTTTTATGGTTTAGGGTAGTGCAGTGGTTTTTGTGTGGTGTAGGGGGTCGTGCTGGGGGTAGTGTTTTAGGGTATAGGGTAGTGCAGTGGTGTTTGTGTAGTGTAGGGGTAGTGTTTTAGGGTTTAGGGTAGTGCAGTGGTGTTTGTGTAGTGTAGGGGGTCGTGGTGGGGGTAGTGCTTTAGGTTTTAGGGTAGTACAGCGGTGTTTATGTAGTGTAGGGGGATGTGTTTTGGGTTTTAGGGTAGTGCAGTGGTGTTTGTGTAGTGTAGAGGGTTGTGTTTGTGGCAGTGTTTTAGGGTTTAGGGTAGTACAGTGGTGTTTGTGTAGTGTAGGTGGTCATGCTGGTGGTAGTGTTTAAGGGTTTAGGGTAGTGCAGTGGTGTTTGTGTAGTGTAGGTGGTCGTGCTGGGGGTAGTATTTTAGGGTTTAGGGTAGTGCAGTGGTGATTGTGTAGTGTAGGGGATAGTGTTTTAGAGTTTAGTGTAGTGTAGTGGTGTTTGTGTAGTGTAGGGTGTTGTACTGGGGATAGTGTTTTAGGGTTTAGGGTAGTGCAGTGGTGTTTGTGTGCTGTAGGGGGCCATGCTTGGGTATTGTTTTAGGGTTTAGGCTAGTGCAGTGTTGTTTGTGTATTGTAGGGGGTCATGCTGGGGGTAGGGTTTTAGGTTCAGGGTAGTGCATTTTTGTTTGTGTAGTTAGGGGGTCGTGTTTTAAGGTTTAGGGTAGTGCAGTGGTGTTTGGCTAGTGTAGGGGGTCGTGCTGGGGGTAGTGTTTTTGGGTTTAGAATAGTGCAGTTGTATTTGGGTTCTGAAAGGGGTCATACTGGGGGTAGTGTTTTATGGTTTAGGGTAGTACAGTGGTCTTTGTATAGTGTAAGGGTTACTGCTGATGTAGTGTTTTAGGGTGTAGGGTAATGCAGTGGTGTTTGGGTAGTGTAGGGAGTCATGCAGGGGTAGTGTTTTAGAGTTTAGGATAGTGCAATGGTGTTTGAGTAGTGTAGGGGGTCGTGCTGGGTGTTGTGTTTTCAGGTTTAGAGCACTGCAGTGCAGTGGTGTTCGGGTAGTATAGGGGGTCGTGCTAGGGGTAGTGTTTTAGGGTTTAGGGCTGTGCAGTGGTGTTTGTGTAGTGTAGGGGTCATGCTGCTTGTAGTGTTTCAGGGTTTAGTGTAGTGTAGTGGTGTTTGTGTAGTGTAGGGTGTTGTGCTTGGGGTAGTGTTTTTGGGTTTAGGGTTGTGCAGTGGTGTTTGTGTAGTGTAGGGGTCATGCTGCTTGTAGTGTTTCAGGGTTTAGTGTAGTGTAGTGGTGTTTGTGTAGTGTAGAGGGTCATGTTTGTGGCAGTGTTTTATGGTTTAGGGTAGTACAGTGGTGTTTGTGTAGTGTAGGGGGTCATGCTGGTGGTAGTGTTTAAGGGTTTAGGGTAGTGCAGTGGTGTTTGTGTAGTGTAGGTGGTCGTGCTGGGGGTAGTATTTTAGGGTTTAGGGTAGTGCAGTGGTGATTGTGTAGTGTAGGGGATAGTGTTTTAGGGTTTAGTGTAGTGTAGTGTTGTAGGGATTCTGCGTATGCACAGAACTATGCGCAGGAAACCAGAACCTTAGAGAATTGTGGTGTACCAGAAACTCCCCTCAGAACTAAGAACCCCTTATCCGACTAGCTTAGTGTCACATTCGTTATCCGAGATTTAGCTCGGCGGTCCCAATGTATAGACAACCCAGAACATGCGACTTAGTTATTCTCAGGAATGGTGGGAACCCGAAATACTCGTTTGCACATATATATTAGTCCACAACAGAATAACTAAGACACAGTAAAGTTTAAAGAATTTATTCATAAACCTCGAGTCCTGTTATACAGTACTTTGGCTAACATAAGCAGACAAATGGTTAAGATCATTACCATTAGCATTGTTACAATACCATAGAAAATGAAAGGAGCGATCATATTACTAATGACAGTGGAAAACAACCACCCTCCTTTCTCTAGCAACTAATAATATATTATTAGACTATTAGAAGGTCTCATAGGCTTGCATAGGGGACCCCATACCGTATAGATCAGCTTTGGTGTATCACATCACAGGATCAGCTCAGTGTTCTCTGCAACAGCTCTTCTATCGAATGCCTTAACAATATGCTGCGCTGTGATATTAAAGCCCACGACATTCTGGTATTTGCGGCTGCGTGCATGTTGTGACTAAACAGTGGTACGATCACCCTGATCATAATCAGCCGGCACCGTCTAGTGTCCTAGAACAGTTCTTTACTCGATGTACAGACCAAGGGCACTAGCAACTGTTAAGGATGTATAAATAACATTCACTTGAGACGAGTCTGCATTTCTCAAATGAATAACATGTAACAACAGTGTCGGGTGCAAAGGCAGCAAAAGCAACAAGATGTTTTTCCAACAGCTAACGTGATTGAGCTAACTTAGCACTGTAAATAGGGAGTGGCCTAAAACCACGTGACATCCCCCTTTGATCGAACCACTGTACAACCAGGGGTGAATAGTCCAACAGAACGCAGAGTTCAAGATCAACGATGCAGACTAAAGAACTTGAAATGTGAGTTCAGAAAGTGAGAGGAAGAAAAAATTTCGAAGAAGAGAGAGAGAGAGACAGAAAAAAAAATGTAAAACCACAATCCATCGTCCATAGAGGCCAACGATCGTTTGTGAGAAGATAGAAAAAAATTCACTCCATTGAACTCGCCATCCGGCAGTCAATTTAGGAAAGTATAAGCAGCATATGTAGCTGCAGCTTCCAGTAGAAAATCATTGGAGTCATCCGCAAAATTGGCTGTCATCCAATTCAGCAACGAAAAAGAACACACGTGTTCCACCGGGAAATGAGCATCAAGCACTCCACGTGGACAAGAAGCAGGCATCTCGATGTAACTTCGTGCCAGGAAGTCAACTGCTGCTTTCTCGATATCCCATAATCCAAGGACTCCATGCGCCGCACCCAAGGCCATAAACCCGACTCCAGAACAGTCAAACTCATTAACCACTAAGGGATACATCAGTCGATCAAAATCCAGGTCAGGTGACACCAAGTTTGACAGACACATATCCAGAGCCCATTGGAACGGACATTCGAGACAGTGAAAAACAGGCTGTACACAAGTGAAATACGGGAACCGGAAGGATAATCCATAAGCGATACTCAAGGTAGCCAGTGGTAAAGTCCCATAAGATTCCCACATCTGGCTACGCAGATGGAACAGGCTGAATCCGTGGTCGAGTAGCGCAAGTCGTTCAGCCATAGCGTAGTGCGCAGACCAACAGGAGTATGCCAGCAATTAATGCGAGTATCAGAGGAAACCCTCCGAAAACACCAGAAAAAATAGAATGAAAAATAGCTGGTATTATACCAAAGATAGACTGGAAAGACGTCACAAGGCCAGAGCCTACAATTTTCAAAAAATGGACCAGACCAGTCGTAGAAGAAGCATTGAAGATAGTGTGTATTAGTGTGCCAAAATGTAGGGGGAGGTCAGTATTCAAAAGTGCTTTAACTTCCGTGCGAGTGCTCGCCACCTGAAGGAGAAATGTTTCACGTGACGAAGTCAACGCAACCTCCTTTTGAGACAAAAGAGCCCTTATTCTGCTCATCCTATTAAACTCTGCTTTCAAGGTCGGAATCGTCGGCCAGATGGATATATCCAGTCGGCCTTGCGGGGGTGGGAAAAGCACGTTATTACAGCAAATTACTCTCCGTGAAACTGAAACAATATAGGGAATTCCAGCTAACATCCCACAGCAAGCCTCACTATTCAAAAGCAAATAACTACCATTAGCAAGCAGCGTAAATGACGGTGTTATAACTGGCACAGGAATGCCCTTCAATACGCAAGCTAAATTAGGGGCATTCATATTACACGATCCATGTAATTGGATATGTCTACATACTACAGAATGATCAGGAGCAGACGTACACTCCTCACCTTTCAAATAAACTTCTTTGCCGTCTCTCTCACATCGATATGTAAATGGGAGAGACCATACCTCATGCAAGAATGCAGAACCAAGTTTTTCGTATCTGCCTAAGGCATAATGTTTCATGCACGAACTAAACCTATACATAGAAATTGGTAGAGTGACCATCCCATGGACAAGCCACACAGCATAATCCGACTCAGCAACAGAAAAAGGCAAAGGTTCTAACTTTTCTATATGCAGTAGTGAATACGTAGCATCTTTCATGGACATGAATTGCTGCTTTGATGTCAGATTAAATGGGCGGAATAAAGAAGAAATATTCATGTAATCCCACGGCACTTTCCCCGCCTTTAACGTCTGCAAAGTCCAAGCAAATTGCATTATCGAACGCAATTGATTTTGACCATGATACAATACAGACACATCGTCCTGGACAATATCTACAACAGATGAAACAATGTTATCCAATGTATATATTCTTGAAGATAAGGTATTAATACTATTATCTATTACTGCCAATACTTTTTCCATATTGGCTTGGTCAATAGCACGGAGTCTGGAAGCAGCCTCAATCTGCGACAACTTCCAGACCTCGTTGTAAACAGCATACACCCATCTTTTGGATCTACCCAATGCGGGACCCTTAACAAAATCATTCAAATCAATTTTGTAATGCAAACGTGACAAGTGAATCTTAACTGAATCTAATGTGGAATGTTGCAACCATGTCTGGCACAATTTACCTACCGAGTAGGTAGTGACAGTGTGTGAGGACAGAAAACGTGGGTCTACTCTATCCTGTATGTACCCGGGAATTAACCCCAAAAATCTACGTTGACAGTTATCCGAACTTTTCTGCCATACCAACCAACCTTTAGGGTCTAATGCACTAATATTGAAGGTGGAATTGGAAGTAAAAGACTGCAACATAGTAAGGGACAGATCTGTGTGATTCTCCCAACCAGGATAAGCTCTCAGATCCGGGATCGAGGGGGAATTTAATTTTTTAGAAATAGCCAATCCAAAACAGGTTGTCTGAAAAATTGTAGAATTTAAAAATAACATGTGGTTTGGGATGAGGCAGGCACGATGTAAAGCTTCTGTACCTTGTACTTGCCAAGATTTAGTTCCCCAAACCGATTTGAGATCAATAGTATGTTTCCAAACGTCATACCCTCCAACTGCCAAATCGTCCATGAAGGACTTAGAAAACAACAATTTAGTGTGGGTCAAACGCACCTTTGAAATAGGTTTGTCTCTAAGTTTAAAATAAAAAGATGCATTATTGGATACACTGAAATCCGAAAAATACGAACATTTTTCGATCAATGTTTTTGAACTACCAATCTTCGGGGCTGGGCAATGTTCCCACTGTGTAAAGTTGACTAAACTACGAAATGTGTTTGCCCTATGAAGAAAGTGTGTGCCATAATGTTGATAACAAAACTGTTCTGCATAGTTTTCATTATTCAAATACAAATCCTCAGCATCAAATGCGGCATAGTATTTCAAATCAGAAAACAGTGTCTCTATAGTTTTAACATCCCAATCATCAGATCGAATGTCTTGCTTCACCACATCACCCATAGAAACACGATATACAGATGGCACATTAATCACTTCCGTGGGCCCATGAATTTGAAATTTAACTGCATCCCATGCTATTCCATCACGGACAGGCCAGGCGGTGATATTTACAAAAGCCAGGTCCCTCTTCATGATGTGCGACGATGAATGTGGGGCCAAAGTTCCATTAATTAATCTAATTGTAGAACGTTCATCCAGGTAGTGTCCATTTATCAGCCTAAAAAACACTACCACAAAACCAATGGACATGAACAAAAAAATGCAAATGAGCACCAGCCAAATGTAAATCCAGGGGGGAACCAAAAATTGTCTCTTGAACCAGGCAAAAATTTTTGAAAATTTGGAAGGGGCAGTGGAAGTCAATGATTCAGTTCCAAAGGAAGAATTAGACTGGACAATGTCAGTTGAATGCAAAAGGGACAAAGGGACATCAGCAGGATAAGAATACTCAGCATCATCAGGCAAAGCACCATCCGCAGGTGAAACAGCAGAATCAGAAAGTACTTGCATTTCAATGGCAACCTCAGGCACGATGTCAGATGGTGGAACCACTACAGAACTGCGCATCATCGAAGGGCAAGAAACTGAAGGTGTCAGACTATGGAGTATCGGCCACCCTGTGTAGCTTGACATTGTCAACTGAAATGTACCTGTTGTCTCTGTGACCAGGAAGTGGAGGCAAAACAATTGTGCGGGTACCCTCAACTCCAAGCACCGGCACTGGTGCACGATAAGAGGGGCCAAACTCCTTCTTCTTCTCCACCTTCTCACGGACCAGATCACCAACTCTGGGTAGCCAGCCGACTACCGGAATCTGAAGTCCAGCTTCGGTCGCAGAGGATACGTGTTCTTTTGCTAGAGTGTCTCTTGTTTCTTGAAGATTCTGTAAGACAGTACAGTGGTCATCTAAGTCAAAAGGCACGGCTGCCGCCGCCATGTCGAGACCCTCAAGGTCAGGAACAAACATTCGAACTCCGAAGAGCATCATGTACGGGGTCCTCCCACCCAGAGACCTTCTAGGGAGATTATTAAGTGCACGTTGGACGTCATACAAATGGGCTAGCCAGTTTTTGCCAGTACCTAACACCCTGGCTGTCAATGATTGCTTTAGGTCACGGTTCATTCGTTCCACAACACTATTGCCCTCAGGCCGGTATGGAGACGAAAATTTGACTTGGACCCCCAAACTTCTCATAGCTTCTTTGTAAGCCTTAGAGGCGAACTCAGGGTCCTGATCAGAGTGAAGGGTGCCACATGCAAAACTCCCTATAAAGACACGCAATGCTTTGATGACAGTCCTGGCATCAGCACTCCTGTGTGGCCACACCCAAAGAAAACGTGTGCACGAATCTACTGCAACCAAGATATACTTGTACGCAGTGTCCGAGGAAAAAGGACCGCAGTGATCTAAATAAACACACGCTAGTGGTTGATTAGATATATGCAGCTGCGTTTGTGGTGGACGTGCCACCGTAGATGGCTTTATCTGTTGGCAAATCCCACAATTGAGGACATAAGTCCGTGTATGTTTGTACAAACCGTACCACCAATAACGCTGTTGCAACAGTGACACAGTTGCGGACACTCCGGCGTGCGCAGACGCAACACCCTCGTGCGCAGCTTGTACCAATGCGGGCCTGCAGTCCGAATTGGGAATAACCCTATCCCCAACATCATTAATCCTCACTAACGGGACGTTATCAGGACTTATGTGATAATGGTATCGAGAAGGGAAACCTCTAGGGAAGTTCGTCCCAGTCTCTGATGCAGCAATAGCTGCCAAGATGTCATCATCGACCTAACTTTTGATCTTGTAACTGCTGCCACTAAGTATGTTGCCACTGCTGTTTTAGCTGCCTCGTCAGCCAAACTGTTACCGACAGCATGGACGCCAACTCGTTGGTGACCAAGAGTGTGAATAACATTCACAAGGGGTCGACTGCATTTTAGTTCAGCCACCCGTGCCCAAAGCGTTTTATGCTTCACTGTGCTACCTTTTGAATCACGAAATCCATTCGCGATCCAAAACATCAGATTGACGTTGTAAGATTGTACACAATAGTAAGAATCACTCACTATAAGAGTTGTGACTCGGTAATCAGCAAACTCCAGTGCAAGCACCAGAGCTCTAAGCTCCGCCAATTGTGCGGTACAATCACCCAAAGTCTGCGTATGCACCGCATCCTGTATGAATTCTCCATTCACGAAAGTACCAACAACAATTGCGCAAGCCGCTGAATAAGCGTGCCTTGATCCAGTTGCGGGCTGCGCGGACCCGTCAGTGTATATGACACAATGGAACTCCTCCAACGGGCGCAATGTAAGTGGAGCCGGATGAACTAATTCATACTCCAAACTCTCCTGAGTCTGAAGTCCTGCGTCAAAAATGTATTCGACATCAGGCGAGGCTAAGGAGGTCGCCCATTGTATCCACCTTGGATGCAAAGCTTTAGAATTCGGCACACTTGCTTTAGTGACTGCCTACAAGGCAGGAAATGGTGTTACCACCATCATGCGCTTCCCCTGTGATAGCGCTCGTTCTTTCAGGATTGCCATCTGAACTGCTGTCAAAACTTTTTCGACAGTGGAGAAACGCATTTCAGCCGAAGTATATAAATGAGATTTGTAAGCAATGGGGACAGTGTCTCCTTCATTGTATGTTAAGTACGTGAACCCCTCCACACCCGGTACAATTCTTATGACCAGGTTTGTGTGTTTATCACGAGTTTGTAAATATTTCGCAGTAAGAAGGTCAGACTGCAAAGAGTGTAATGCAGCCGAATGTTCTGGCAGCCAGCAAGATTTGGTAAAAGTAGGTTGTACCAAGGCATATAGTGTCTTGATACGCTGGGCATATTCAGGAATGTAGGTACGACCGAAATTCAGAAAGCCCAGCAATGATTGTAGTTGTTTCAGTGTCGTAGGGATACGAAGGCGTGCGCATTTCTCAAGGAACTGCGGAGCCAAGCCTCGGCCCTCATTGTTGAGTTCGTACCCCAAGAATAAAACTGTGTACTCGGCAATGTGGGACTTCTTAAAGTTAAATTTGTAACCAAAGTCCGCAAACATAGTAATTATGTTGTCCACGCGAGCAAGGTGTGGAAGCAACTCGCCGTCTGTTAAGTAGATGTCATCAACGTACGAGTACGCCTCCGGGTCTACTATCTCTAAGAGAGAGACCACACGGGCAGCAAATACCCCAGGACTATTCTTATAGCCCATTGGTAGCCTTTTGAACACTTTTTGTTTACCACCCGAAGTAAAAGCGGTCCACTCATAACTATGAGGGGATATGTTATGACAATAAAAACCATTGGACAAGTCGAGTGTGGTTTTGAACCTTTTTCTCACAAGACTATCAACGAGAGCTGAACTATGGGTATTTTGCACCGCACAATTCCGGCAGTGCGAGTTTAAGTGCCGGTAATCCAAAACTAGGCGGTACGATCCGTCAGGCTTCGTTACAGTGAATAAAGGATTATTCATGGATGACACACACGTTTCAATTACTCCCTGATATTCCAATTGGTCAAGGATAGCCGCGACGTGAGACCTAGCCTCACGACGCATAGGGTATTGGGGCTGAGGCTGGGGGTCGGACCGCAATGGAAATTCGTGGAGGGTAGAACTTTTATCCCACCCCACCTGATTACGATACAACGCAGGTGCAAGCACCCGCGCCCACTCCTCGGCCAACTTCTTAGACTCCTCCTTGGGCACTACGTGTCCAAAAGAAGGAAGAATGACTTCTTCCCCCCTTGGAGCGTTTAGAACGAAAGCCGGGGGCCAATCTTTCTCCGCCAATAGTATATCATAGGTGGTCGTTAGATTATCCCAAAATACCGCGTTAATTTTTCGTTGTATGTCACCCTCAATATTGAGGACTATGTCAAATAATCTCTCAGGGGGGGCTACGCGAGTATCAGCAGTTTCTACTGTTACATAGATTTTAGTTGCTGTCGCCTCCAGAAATGGACGCAGTGCTCCCCGCACTACTGTAACCTCCGCCGCGCTGTCTAGCAGCGTCAGTGCCCATTTCATGTTCAGAAGCTGTGTCCGTACCATCTGAGGCATACTTCGCTGAGATTGCAGCAACCTTCTTTTTCTGAAACGGAGGACGTGGACGTGCAGAATCCTCCTGCTTGCCTTTTCTGTCCTCCTGTCGGGGCTGGTCTCGACCTTGAGCACCCCGGCCTCTCCCACGGTCTCCTCCACCAAAGTGTGAAGCCGCTGTTTCCTGTGAAGAACGAGGAGAGCGCTGGTCAGGAACCTGAAACCTATCAGGTGACTTAATACGAGAACGATCACGCAAATCATAAGCGCGTTCAACATATGCCTGAACTGGGGACGCTGGACGAGTCTCCTGTTTCTGTTGCTGTTTATCTTGTTTTTTAGCTCGCCAATTTTGTTTTGGAAAGTTGGGTTTATCGTCTTTTGTAGACGAACTCACTTTAGTGTGCTGTACTACATCAGGAATTTTGATGACGGGTTTCACGCCTAGGGCACTACGTCCAACCATCCTATAGGCTTTCGCAATAACCTTTGCAAACTCCCTCGGCTTATCGTCATCCGCAATAAGTGCCATCATGTTTCCTACTTGAAACTGCATGGCATCTCCTTTGAGATTTCCCATTATCATGGAACATACTATATCGAAGCTGTCGATAAGCCGCATTCCTAATTCAATTGCTACTTCCGCCCCATGGTCCTCCTGGACTTTCTTGATAACGGAAGGTAGTACCGACATAGACGTAGTGCCGAAGCACTTCGAATAGGTCGCGGCAAAGACCTTGCCCCAATTGTCACAATCGACAATGTCTGGGACTAGTTCTTTCGGCAAAGTAATAGTGAGTATCCTGTGTTTATCCACAGGACTAGTGTTAGGAAACACGGCTTCTAGTTGATCGAATTTCTCTGCAAGCCAATAAGGATACTCATCCTTATTCTGGGGGTGCTTGCCAACAACCGCGTTTACCATTACAGGACTGATCACAACCGCATGATGGTGATCAGCCCCGTGTCCCGCAACTGCAGGTGCCCCCACCTGTACAGTGCGCGACACATACTGCACTAACGCCCTATGGACCGTAATCAGGGTCGTGTGTAGTATACGTAAGCTATCCACTCCTACCGTCAGGTAGCGTGGATGAGGTGTATGTCCGGCCAGTACCGGCCAAGTAGCTCCTTCAATAGACAAAGGACCCAGTCTCGCCGGGGTGACCGTGTGGGGGAGGGCGCCATTAAACCAAATAGTGTGCTGCCAGGTTGAAATAGGAATTTCTAAAGCCATATATGGGGTATAATGTAGAGGCACCGGCGTGGCAGTGTATTTGTGGAACGTTTTATCGACATCTTCCACAGCCTCAAAGGTAACCCAAGAGTAAAACAACTCATAAGGGTAAGTGGCACTTGCACTTACGACAAACACCACTGCCATCCCGTCATCAGGCACCCCATACGTCCTCAAATGAGCACGTAGAGACAGCCTACTATGAGCGGGAATTTCTACCGCCATTAGGACTAAAAAGACGATACAACGAGATCTTCAGTAGCACTTGGGCTTAGATTAGTGTAACCTTTTTTATTATCAAGCTTGAAAGAACCTATAGCCTAAAACCTAGGTAGGTTAAACCGTCACTCCCGTTATCCGGAAACCAGAGTGAGGGCGTTGCGGACTAATAAAAAGCACTACTAAGGCATCTCAGATATTAAGACCAAACGTTAGGTGCGCCATGTTGTAGGGATTCTGCGTATGCACAGAACTATGCGCAGGAAACCAGAACCTTAGAGAATTGTGGTGTACCAGAAACTCCCCTCAGAACTAAGAACCCCTTATCCGACTAGCTTAGTGTCACATTCGTTATCCGAGATTTAGCTCGGCGGTCCCAATGTATAGACAACCCAGAACATGCGACTTAGTTATTCTCAGGAATGGTGGGAACCCGAAATACCCGTTTGCACATATATATTAGTCCACAACAGAATAACTAAGACACAGTAAAGTTTAAAGAATTTATTCATAAACCTCGAGTCCTGTTATACAGTACTTTGGCTAACATAAGCAGACAAATGGTTAAGATCATTACCATTAGCATTGTTACAATACCATAGAAAATGAAAGGAGCGATCATATTACTAATGACAGTGGAAAACAACCACCCTCCTTTCTCTAGCAACTAATAATATATTATTAGACTATTAGAAGGTCTCATAGGCTTGCATAGGGGACCCCATACCGTATAGATCAGCTTTGGTGTATCACATCACAGGATCAGCTCAGTGTTCTCTGCAACAGCTCTTCTATCGAATGCCTTAACAATATGCTGCGCTGTGATATTAAAGCCCACGACATTCTGGTATTTGCGGCTGCGTGCATGTTGTGACTAAACAGTGGTACGATCACCCTGAACATAATCAGCCGGCACCGTCTAGTGTCCTAGAACAGTTCTTTACTCGATGTACAGACCAAGGGCACTAGCAACTGTTAAGGATGTATAAATAACATTCACTTGAGACGAGTCAGCATTTCTCAAATGAATAACATGTAACAACAGTGTCGGGTGCAAAGGCAGCAAAAGCAACAAGATGTTTTTCCAACAGCTAACGTGATTGAGCTAACTTAGCACTGTAAATAGGGAGTGGCCTAAAACCACGTGACAGTAGTGGTGTTTGTGTAGTGTAGGGTGTCGTACTGGGGATAGTGTTTTAGGGTTTAGGGTAGTGCAGTGGTGTTTGTGTGCTGTAGGGGGTCGTGCTTGTATAGTGTTTTAGGGTTTAGGCTAGTGCAGTATTGTTTGTGTATTGTAGGGGGTCATGCTGGGGGTAGGGTTTTAGGTTCAGGGTAGTGCATTTTTGTTTGTGTAGTTGGGGGTCGTGTTTTAAGGTTTAGGGTTTTGCAGTGGTGTTTGGCTAGTGTAGGGTGTCGTGCTGGGGGTAGTGTTTTTGGGTTTAGAATAGTGCAGTTGTATTTGGGTTCTGAAAGGGGTCATACTGGGGGTAGTGTTTTAGGGTTTAGGGTAGTACAGTGGTCTTTGTATAGTAAGGGTTAGTGCTGATGTAGTGTTTTAGGGTGTAGGGTAGTGCAGTGGTGTTCGGGTAGTATAGGGGGTCGTGCTAGGGGTAGTGTTTTAGGGTTTAGGGCTGTGCAGTGGTGTTTGTGTAGTGTAGGGGTCATGCTGCTTGTGGTGTTTCAGGGTTTAGTGTAGTGTAGTGGTGTTTGTGTAGTGTAGGGGGTTGTGCTTGGGGTAGTGTTTTTGGGTTTAGGGTTGTGCAGTGGTGTTTGTGTAGTGTAGGGGGTTGTATGTTTTAGGGTTTAGGGTAGTGCAGTGGTGTTTGTGTAGCGTAGGGTGTCGTACTGGGGGTAGTGTTTTAGGGTTTAGGATAGTGCAGTGGTGTTTGTGTAGTGTAGGGGGTCGTGATTTAGGGTTTGTGGTAGTGCAGTGGTGTTTGTGTACTGCAGGGGGCCTTGCTGGGGGTAGTGTTTTAGGGTTGTGCAGTGGTGTTTGAGTAGTGTAGGGGGTTGACCTAGGGGTAGTGTTTTCGGGTTTAGGGCAGTGCATTGAAGTGGTGTTTGGGTAGTGTAGGTGATCGTACTGGGGGTAGTTTTTTGGGGTTTATGGCAGTGCAGTGGTATCTGTGTAGTGTAGGGGTCATGCTGGGGGTAGTGTTTCAGGGTTTAGGGTAGTGCAATGGCGTTTGTGCAGTGTAGGGGTTTGTGCGGGGAGTAGATTTAGGGTTTAGGATAGTGCAGTGGTGTTTGTGAAGTGTAATGGGTCATGCTGGGGGAAGTGTCTTAGGGTTTAGGGTAGCGCAGTGGTGTTCGGGTAATGTAAGGTTTCGTGCTGGGGGTCGTGTTTTAGGGTTTAGGGTAGCGCAGTGGTGTTTGTGTAGTGTAGGGTGTCATGCTGGGGGTAGATTTAGTGTTTAGGGTAGTGCAGTGGAGTTTGGGTAGTGTAGGTGGTCATGCAGGAGGTAGTGTTTTAGTGTTTCGGGTAGTGCAGTGGTGTTTGGGTACAGTAGGGGGTCATGGTGGTGGTAGTGTTTTAGGGTTCAGGGTTGTGCAGTGGTGTTTGGGTAGTGTAGGGGGTACTGCTGGGGGTAGTGTTTTAGGGTTTAGGGTAGAGCCGTGGTGTTTGTGTTGTGTAGGGGGTCCTGCTGGGGTAGTTTTTAGGGTTTAGGGTAGTTTGTGGTGTTGGGAGTTGTTCTGGGTGTAGTGTTTTAGGGTTTAGGGTAGTGCAGAGGCGTTTGTGTAGTGTAGGAGGTCGTGCTGGGGGTAGTGTTTTAGGCTTTAGAGTAGTGCAGTGGTGTTTGTGTAGTGTAGGGGTTTGTGTTTTAGGGTTTATGGTATTGCAGTGGTGTTTGTGTAGTGTAGGGGGTCGTGCTTGGGGTAGTGTTTTAGGGTTTAGGGTAGTGCAGTGCTGTTTGTGTAGTGTAGGGGGTCATGCTGGAGGTAGATTTAGAGTTTAGGGCACTACAGTGGTGTTTGTGTAGTGTAGGGGGGTCGTGCTGGGGGTAGTGTTTTAGGTTTTACGGTTGTGCAGTGCTGTTTTGGGTAGTGTAGGGAGTCGTGCTGGTGGTAGTGTTTTAGTGTTTAGGGTAGTGCAGTGATGTTTGGGTAGTGTTGGGGGTCAGGCTGGGGGTAGTGTTTAAAGGTTTAGGATAGTGCAGTGGTGTTTGTGTAGTGTAGGGGGTACTGTTTTAGGGTTTAGAGTAGTGCAGTGGTGTTTTTGTAGTTTAGGGAGTCATGCTGGGGGTAGTGTTTTAGGGTTTAGGGTGGTGCATTTGTATTTGGGTAGTGTAGGGGTTAGAGCTGGGGTAGTGTTTTAGGGTGTAGTTTAGTGCAGTGGTGTTTGGGTAGTGTAGGGAGTTGTGCTGGGGTAGTGTTTAGGGTTTAGGGTAGTGCAGTGGTGTTTGAGTTGTGTAGGGGGTCGTGCTGGGGTAGTGTTTTCGGGTTTAGGGCAGTGCAGTGCAGTGGTGTTTGGGTAGTATAGGGTGTAATGCTGGCGGTAGAGTTTTAGGGTTTAGGGCAGTGCAGTGGTGTTTGTGTAGTATAGGGGTCATGCTGCGGGTAGTGTTTCAGGGGTTAGGGTAGAGCAGGGGTATTTGGGTAGTGTAGGGGTACTGCTGGGGTAGATTTAGGGTTTAGTGTAGTGAAGTGGTGTTCGGGTAGTGTAGGGGGTCATGCTGGGGGTAGTGTTTTAGGGTTTAGGGTAGTGCAGTGGTGTTTGTGTAGTGTAATGGGTCATGTTGAAGGAAGTTTCTTAGGGTTTAGGGAAGCGCAGTGGTGTTCGGTTAGTGTAAGGCGTCCTGCTGGGGGTAGTGTTTTAGGGTTCAGGGTAGCGCAGTGGTGTTTGTATAGTGTAAGGGGTCATGCTAGGGGTAGATTTATGGTTTAGGGTAGTGCAGTGGTGTTTGGTTAGTGTAGGAAGTCATGATGGGGATAGTTTTAGGGTTTAGTGTAGCGCAGTGGTGTTTGTGTAGTGTAGGGGGTCATGCCGGGGGTAGTTTTTTAGGGTTTCATGTAGTGCAGTGGTGTTTGGGTAGTGCAGGCGGTCATGCTGGGGGTTGTGTTTTAGGGTTTAGGGTAGTGCAATGATGTTTGGGTAGTATAGGGCGTAGTGCTGAGGGTATTGTTTTTGGGTTTAGGGTAGTACAGTGGTGTTTATGTAGTGAAGGGGTAGTGTTTTAGGGTTTAGGGTGGTGCAGTGTTGTTTGTGTAGTGTAGTGGGGCATGCTGTTGGTATTGTTTTAGGGTTTAGGGTAGTGCAGTGGTGTTTGTGTAGTGTATGGAGTCGTGCTGGAGGCAGTGTTTTAGGGTTTAGGGTAGTGCAGTGATGTTTGGGTAGTGTAGGGGGTTATGCTGGGGGTAGTGTTTAAGGGTTTAGGGTGGTGCATTGTAGTGGTGTTTGGGTAGTGTAGGGGTCGTGCTGGGGGTAATGTTTTAGGGTTTATGGTAGTGCAGTGGTGCTTGTGTAGTGTAGGGGTTCATGCTGGGGTAGTGTTTTCGGGTTTAGGGCAGTGCATTGTAGTGGTGTTTGGGTAGTGTAAGGGATCATGCTGGGGTAGTGTTTTGGGGTATATGGCAGTGCAGTGGTATCTGTGTAGCATAGGGGTCATGCTGTGGGTAGTATTTCAGGGTTTAGGGTAGTGCAACGGTGTATGGGTAGTGTAGGGGTTTGTGCGGGGTGGTAGAGTTAGGGTTTAGGGTAGTGCAGTGGTGTTTGTGAAGTGTAATGGGTCATGCTGGGGGAAGTGTCTTAGGGTTTAGGGTAGTACAGTGGTCTTTGTGTAGTGTAGGGGTTAGAGCTGGGGTAGTGTTTTAGGGTGTAGTGTAGTGCAGTGGTGTTTGGGTAGTGTAGGGAGTTGTGCTGGGGTAGTGTTTAGGGTTTAGGGTAGTGCAGTGTTGTTTGAGTTGTGTAGGGGGTCGTGCTGGGGTAGTGTTTTCGGGTTTAGGGCAGTGCACTGCAGTGGTGTTTGGGTAGTATAGGGTGTCATGCTGGGGGTAGAGTTTTAGGGTTTAGGGCAGTGCAGTGGTGTTTGTGTAGTACAGGGGTCATGCTGCGGGTAGTTTTTCAGGGGTTAGGGTAGAGCAGTGGTGTTTGGGTAGTGTAGGGGGTACTCCTGGGGTAGATTTAGGGTTTAGTGTAGTGAAGTGGTGTTCGGGTAGTGTAGGGTGTCATGCTGGGGGTAGTGTTTTAGGGTTTAGGGTAGTGCAGTGGTGTTTGTGTAGTGTAGCGGGTCATGCTGAAGGAAGTGTCTTAGGGTTTAGGGAAGCGCAGTGGTGTTCGGTTAGTGTAAGGCGTCCTGCTGGGGGTAGTGTTTTAGGGTTCAGGGTAGCGCAGTGGTGTTTGTATAGTGTAAGGGGTCATGCTGGGGGTAGATTTATGGTTTAGGGTAGTGCAATGGTGTTTGGTTAGTGTAGGGAGTCGTGCTGGGGATAGTTTTAGGGTTTAGTGTAGCGCAGTGGTGTTTGTGTAGTGTAGGGGGTCATGCCGGGGGAAGAGTTTTAGGGTTTCATGTAGTGCAATAGTGTTTGGGTAGTGCAGGCGGTCATGCTGGGGGTTGTGTTTTAGGGTTTAGGGTAGTGCAATGGTGTTTGCGTAGTATAGGGTGTAGTGCTGGGGGTATTGTTTTTGGGTTTAGGGTAGTACAGTGGTGTTTATGTAGTGAAGGGGTAGTGTTTTAAGGTTTAGGGTAGTGCAGTGTTGTTTGTGTAGTGTAGTGGGTCATGCTGGGGGTATTGTTTTAGGGTTTAGGGTAGTTCAGTGGTGTTTGTGTAATGTATGGAGTCGTGCTGGGGGCAGTGTTTTAGGGTTTAGGGTAGTGCAGTGATGTTTGGGTAGTGTAGGGGGTCATGCTGGGGGTAGTGTTTAAGGGTTTAGGGTAGTGGAGTGGTGTTTGTCTAGTGTAGGGGTCTTGCGGGGGTAGTGTTTTAGGGTTTAGGATAGTGCAGTGGTGTTTGTGTAGTATAGGGGGTCGTGTTTTAGGGTTTAGGGTAGTTTAGTGGCGTTTGGGTAGTGTATTGGGTCATGTTGGGGGTAGTGTTTTAGGGTTTAGGGTAGTGCAGTGGTGCTTGTGTAGTGTAGGGGTTTGTGCTGGGGTAGTGTTTTCGGGTTTAGGGCAGTGCATTGTAGTGGTGTTTGGGTAGTGTAGGGGGTCGTGCTGGGGGTAGTGTTTTAGGGTGTAGGGTAGTGCAGTGCTGTTTGTGTAGTGTAGGGGGTCGTGCTGGGGGTAGTGTTTTAGGGTTTAGGGTAGTGCAGTGGTGTTTGTGTACTGTAGCGGGTCTTGCTGGGTAGTGTTTTAGGGTTTAGGGTAGTGCAGTGGTGTTTGAGAAGTGTAGGGGGTCGTGCTGGGGTAGTATTTTCGGGTTTAGGGCAGTGCATTGCAGTGGTGTTTGGGTAGTGTAGGGGATCATGCTGGGGTAGTGTTTTGGGGTTTATGGCAGTGCAGTGGTATCTGTGTAGTGTAGAGGTCATGCTGGGGGTAGTGTTTCAGGGTTTAGGGTAGTGCAATGGTGTTTGGGTAGTGTAGGGGTTTGTGAACGGAGGTAGATTTAGGGTTTAGGGTAGTGCAGTGGAGTTTGTGAAGTGTAATGGGTCATGCTGGGGGAAGTGTCTTAGGGTTTAGGGTAGCGCAGTGGTGTTCGGGTAGTTTAAGGTGTCATGCTGGGGGTAGTGTTTTAGGGTTCAGGGTAGCGCAGTGGTGTTCGGGTAATGTAAGGTTTCGTGCTGGGGGTCGTGTTTTAGGGTTTAGGGTAGCGCAGTGGTGTTTGTGTAGTGTAGGGGGTCATGCTGGGGGTGGATTTAGGGTTTAGGGAAGTGCATTGGAGTTTGGGTAGTGTAGGTGGTCCTGAAGGGGGTAGTGTTTTTGGGTTTAGGGTAGTGCAGTTGTATTTGGGTTCTGAAGGGGTCATACTGGGGGTAGTGTTTTAGGGTTTAGGGTTGTACAGTGGTCTTTGTGTAGTGTAGAGGTTAGAGCTGGGGTAGTGTTTTAGGGTGTAGTGTAGTGCATTGGTGTTTGGGTAGTGTAGGGAGTTGTGCTGGGGTAGTGTTTAGGGTTTAGGGTAGTGCAGTGGTGTTTGAGTTGTGTAGGAGGTCGTGCTGGGGTAGTGTTTTTGGGTTTAGGGCGGTGCAGTGCAGTGGTGTTTGGGTAGTATAGGGTGTCATACTGGCGGTAGAGTTTTAGGGTTTAGGGCAGTGCAGTGGTGTTTGTGTAGTGTAGGGGTCATGCTGCGGGTAGTGTTTCAGGGGTTAGGGTAGAGCAGTGGTGTTTGGGTAGTGTAGGGGGTACTGCTGGGGTAGATTTAGGGTTTAGTGTAGTGAAGTGGTGTTCGGGTAGTGTAGGGGGTCATGCTGGGGTTAGTGTTTTAGGGTTCAGGGTAGTGCAGTGGTGTTTGCGTAGTGTAATGGGTCATGCTGAAGGAAGTGTCTTAGGGTTTAGGGAAGCGCATTGGTGTTCGGTTAGTGTAAGGTGTCCTGCTTGGGGCAGTGTTTTAGGGTTCAGGGTAGCGCAGTGGTGTTTGTATAGTGTAAGGGGTCATGCTGGGGGTAGATTTATGTTTTAGGGTTGTGCAGTGGTGTTTGGTCAGTATAGGGAGTCGTGCTGGGGATAGTTTTAGGGTTTAGTGTAGCGCAGTGGTGTTTGTGTAGTGTAGGGGGTCATGCCGGGGGTAGTGTTTTAGGGTTTCGTGTAGTGCAGTGGTGTTTGGGTAGTGCAGGCGGTCATGCTGGGTGTTGTGTTTTAGGGTTTAGGGTAGTGCAATGGTGTTTGGGTAGTATAGGCCGTAGTGCTGGGGGTATTGTTTTTGGGTTTAGGGTAGTACAGTGGTGTTTATGTAGTCAAGGGGTAGTGTTTTAGGGTTTAGGGTAGTGCAGTGTTGTTTGTGTAGTGTAGTTGGTCATGCTGGGGGTATTGTTTTAGGGTTTAGGGTAGTGCAGTGGTGTTTGTGTAGTGTATGGAGTCGTGCTGGGGGCAGTGTTTTCAGGTTTAAGGTAGTGCAGTGATGTTTGTCTAGTGTAGGAGTCTTGCGGGGGGTAGTGTTTTAGGGTTTAGGATAGTGCAGTGGTGTTTGTGTAGTATAGGGGGTTGTGTTTTAGGGTTTAGGGTAGTTTAGTGGTGTTTGGGTAGTTTAGGGGGTCATGTTTGGGGTAGTGTTTTAGGGTTTAGGGTAGTGCAGTGGTGCTTGTGTAGTGTAGGGTTCGTGCTGGGGTAGTGTTTTCGGGTTTAGGGCAGTGCATTGTAGTGGTGTTTGGGTAGTGTAGGGGGTCGTGCTGGGGGTAGAGTTTTAGGGTGTAGGGTAGTGCAGTGGTGTTTGTGTACTGTAGGGGGTCTTGCTGGGGTAGTGTTTTAGGGTTTGGGGTAGTGCAGTGGTGTTTGAGTATTGTAGGGGTCATGCTGGGGGTAGTATTTTCGGGTTTAGGGTAGTGCATTGCAGTGGTATCTGTGTAGCATAGGGGTCATGCTGGGGGTAGTGTTTCAGGGTTTAGGGTAGTGCAACGGTATATGAGTAGTGTAGGGGTTTGTGCGGGGTGGTAGAGTTAGGGTTTAGGGTAGTGCAGTGGTGTTTATGAAGTGTAATGGGTCATGCTGGGGGAAGTGTCTTAGGGTTCAGGGTAGCGCAGTGGTGTTCGGGTAGTATAAGGTGTTGTGCTGGGGGGGTGTTTTAGGGTTTAGGGTAGCACAGTGGTGTTTGTGTAGTGTAGGGGGTCATGCAGGGGTAGATTTAGGGTTTAGGGTAGTGCAGTGGTGTTTGGGTAGTGTAGGGGGTCGTGCTGGGGCTGGACTTAGGGTTTAGGGTAGCTCAGTGGTGTTTTTTGTAGTGTAGGGGGTTGTGCAGGAGGTAGTGTTTTAGGGTTCAGGGTAGTGCAGTGGTGTTTGCGTAGTGTAGGGGGTCATGCTGGGGGAGTGTTTTAGGGTTTAGGGTTTAGGGTAGTGCAGTGGTTTTTGTGTACTGTAGGGGGTCATGCTGGGGGTAGTGTTTTAGGGTTTAGGGTAGGGCAGTTGCGTTTGGGTAGTTTAGGGGGTACTGCTGGGGGTAGTGTTTTCAGGTTTAGGGTAGTGCTGTAGTGTTTGTGTAATGTAGGGGGTCATGCTGGGGGTAGTGTTTTAGGGTTTAGTATAGTACAGTGGTGTTTGGATAGTATAGGGGTACTACTGGGGGTAGTGCTTTAGGGTTTAGGGTAGTGCAGTGGTATTTGTGTAGTATTCGTGGTAGATCTGGGGGTAGTGTTCTAGGGTTTAGGGTAGTGCACTGGTGTTTGGGTATTGTAGGAGTAGTGCTGGGGATAATGTTTTAGGGTTTAGGGTAGTGCAGTTGTGTTTGGGTAGTGTAGGAGGTCATGCTGGGGGTTGTGTTTTAGGGTTTAGGGTAGTGTAGTGGTGTTTGTGTAGAGTAGGCGTCGTGCTGGGGGTTATGTTTTAGGATTTAGGGTAGTGCAGCGGTGTTTGTGTGGTATAGAGGGTCGTGCTGGGGTAAGTGTTTTAGGGTTTAGGGTAGTGGAGTGGTGTTTGGATAGTATAGTGGTCGTCCTGGGGGTAGTGTTTTTGGGTTTAGGGTAGTACAGTGGTGTTTGTGTAGTGTAGGTGGTCAAGCTGGGGGTATTGTTTTAGGGTTTAGGGTAGTGCCGTGGTGTTTGTGTAGTATAGGGAGTCGTGCTGGGGGTAGTGTTTTAGGGTTTAGAGCAGTGCAGTGATGTTTGCGTAGTGTAGGGGGTCATGCTGGGGCAGTGTTTTAGGGTGTAGGGTAGTGCCGTGGTGTTTGTGTAGTGTAGGGGGTCATGCTGGGGGGAGTGTTTTAGGGTTTAGGGTAGTGCAGTGGTGTTTGGGTAGTATAGGGGGTACTCCTGGGGTAGTTCTTTAGGGTTTAGGGTAGTGCAGTAGTGTGTGTGTGGGATTGGGGATAGCTTTGGGGTAGTGTTTTGGGGTTTAGGGTAGTGCACTGGTGTTTGGGTATTGTAGGTGTAGTGCTGGGGGTAGTGTTTTAGGGTTTAGGGTTGTGCAGTTGTGTTTGGGTAGTGTAGGGGGTCATGCTGGGGGTAGTGTTTAAGTGTTTAGGGTAGTGGAGTGGTGTTTGTCTAGTGTAGGGGTCTTGCGGGGGTAGTGTTTTAGTGTTTAGGATAGTGCAGTGGTGTTTGTGTAGTATAGGGGGTCGTGTTTTAGGGTTTAGGGTAGTTTAGTGGTGTTTGGATAGTGTAGGGGTTCGTGCTGGGGTAGTGTTTTCGGGTTTAGGGCAGTGCATTGTAAAGGTGTTTGGGTAGTGTAGGGGGTCGTGCTAGGGGTAGTGTTTTGGGGTTTAGGATAGTGCAGTGGTGTTTGTGTAGTGTAGGGGTCATATTTTAGGGATTATGGTAGTGCAGTGGTGTTTGTGTAGTGTAGGGGTTCGTTCTGGGGTAGTGTTTTAGGCTGTAGGGTAATGCAGCGGTGTTTTGGTAGTGTAGGGGGTCATGCTGGGGGTAGTGTTTTTTAGGGTTTAGGGTAGTGCAGTGGTGTTTGTGTAGTGTAGGGGTTCGTGCTGGGGTAGTGTTTTCGGGTTTAGGGCAGTGCATTGTAAAGGTGTTTGGGTAGTGTAGGGGGTCGTGCTAGGGGTAGTGTTTTGGGGTTTAGGATAGTGCAGTGGTGTTTGTGTAGTGTAGGGATCATGTTTTAGGGATTATGGTAGTGCAGTGGTGTTTGTGTAGTGTAGGGGTTCGTTCTGGGGTAGTGTTTTAGGCTGTAGGGTAATGCAGCGGTGTTTTGGTAGTGTAGGTGGTCATGCTGGGGGTAGTGTTTTAGGGTGTAGGGTAGTGCAGTGCTGTTTGTATAGTGTAGGGGGTCGTGCTGGGGGTAGTGTTTTAGGGTTTAGGGTAGTGCAGTGGTGTTTTTAGTAGTGTAGGGGGTTGTGCTGGGGGAAGTGTTTTCGGGATTAGGACAGTGCATTGTAGTGGTGTTTGGGTAGTGTAGGGGATCATGCTGGGGTAGTTTTTTGGGGTTTAGGGTAGTGCAGCGGTGTTTGGGTAGTGTAGGGGTTTGTGCGGGGTGGTAGAGTTAGGGTTTATGGCAGTGCAGTGGTATCTGTGTAGCGTAGGGGTCATGCTGTGGGAAGTGTTTCAGGGTTTACGGTAGTGCAACGGTGTTTGGGTAGTGTAGGGGTTTGCGCGGGGTGGTAGATTTAGGGTTTAGGGTAGTGCAGTGGTGTTTGTGAAGTGTAATGGGTCATGCTGGGGGAAGTGTCTTAGGGTTTAGGGTAGCGCAGTGGTGTTCAGGTAGTGTAATGTGTTGTGCTGGGGGGTGTTTTAGGGTTTAGGGTAGCACAATGGTGTTTGTGTAGTGTAGGGGGTCATGCTGGGGGTAGATTTAGGGTTTAGGGTAGTGCAGTGGTGTTTGGGTAGTGTAGGGGTTCGTGCTGGGGCTAGACTTAGGGTTTAGGGTAGCGCAGTGGTGTTTTTTGTAGTATAGGGGGTTGTGCAGGAGGCAGTGTTTTTGGGTTCACTGTAGTGCAGTTGTGTTTGCGTAGTGTGGGGTGTCATGCTGGGGGAGTGTTTTAGGGTTTAGTGTAGTGCAGTGGTTTTTGTGTAGTGTAGGGGGTCATGCTGGTGGTAGTGTTTTAGGGTTTAGTGTAGTGCAGTGGTTTTTGTGTAGTGTAGGGGGTCATGCTGGTGGTAGTGTTTTAGGGTTTAGGGTAGCGCAGTTGTGTTTGGGTAGTATAGGGGGTACTGCTGGGGGTAGTGTTTTAGGGTTTAGGGCAGTGCAGTGGTATTTGTGTAGTATTGGGGTAGATCTGGGGGTAGTGTTCTAGGGTTTAGGGTAGTGCACTGGTGTTAGGTTATTGTAGGGGTAGTGCTGGGGGTTGTGTTTTAGTATTTAGGGTAGTGCAGTGGTGTTTGTGTGGTGTAGGGGGTCGTGCTGGGGTAAGTGTTTTACGGTTTAGGGTAGTGGATTGGTGTTTTGGTAATATAGGGGGTCGTGCTGGGGGTAGTGTTTTTGGGTTTAGGGTAGTACAGTGGTGTTTGTGTAGTGAATGGGCTAGTGTTTTAGGGTTTAGGGTAGTGCAGTGTTGTTTGTTTAGTGTAGGTGGTCATGCTGGGGGTATTGTTTTAGGGTTTAGGGTAGTGCCATGGTTTTTGTGTAGTGTAGGGGGTCGTGCTGGGGGTAGTGTTTTAGGGTTTAGGGGAGTGCCGTGGTGTTTGTGTAATGTAGGGGGTCTGATGGGGTAAGTGCTTAGGGTTTAGGGTAGTGCAGTGTTGTTTGTGTAGTGTAGGGGGTCATGCTAGGGGTAGTGTTTTAGGGTTTAGGGTAGTGCAGTGGTGTTTGTATAGTGTAGGGGGTCGTGCTGGGGTATTGTTTTCGGGTTTTAGGGCAGTGCATTGTAGTGGTGTTTGGGTAGTGTAGGGGGTCGTGCTGGGGGTAGTGTTTTGGGGCTTATAGCAGTACAGTGGTGTCTGTGTAGTGTAGGGGGTCATGCTGGGGCTAGTGTTTCAGGGTTTAGGGCAGTGCAATGGTGTTTGGGTAGTGTAGGGGTTTGAGCGGGGGTAGATTTAGGGTTTAGGGTAGTGCAGTGGTGTTTGTGAAGTGTAATGGGTAATGCTGGAGGAAGTGTCTTGGGGTTTAGGGTAGCGCAGTGGTGTTCGGGTAGCGTAAGGTGTTGTGCTGGGGGTTGTGTTTTAGGGTTTAGGGCAGCGCAGTGGTGTTTGTGTAGTATAGGGGGTCATGCTGGGGGTAGATTTAGGGTTTAGGGTAGTGCAGTGGTGTTTGGGTAGTGTAGGGGGTCATGCTGGGGGTAGATTTAGGGTTTAGGGTAGCGCAGTGGTGTTTATGTAGTGTAGGGGGTTGCGCAGGAGGTAGTGTTTTAGGGTTCAGGGTAGTGCAGTGTTGTTTGCATAGTGTAGGGGATCATCCTGGGGGATTGTTTTAGGGTTAGGGTAGTGCAGTAGGGTAGTGCAGTGGTTTTTGTGTAGTGTAGGGGGTCATGCTGGGGGTGGTGTTTTAGGGTTTAGGGTAGTGCAATTGTGTTTGGGTAGTGTAGGTGGTACTGCTGGGGATAGTGTTATAGGGTTTAGGGTAGTGCCGTGGTGTTTTTGTAGTGTAGGGGGTCATGCTGGGTGTAGTGTTTTAGGGTTTAGGGTAGTGCAGTGGTGTTTGGGTAGTATAGGGGGTACTACTGGGTGTAGTGTTTCAGGGTTTACGGTAGTGCAGTGGTGTTTGGGTAGTATTGGGGTAGATCTGGGGGTAGTGTTTTAGGGTTTATGGTAGTGCACTGGTGTTTGGGTATTGTAGGGGTAGTGCTGGGGGTAGTGTTGTAGGGTTTAGGGTAGTGCAGTTGTGTTTGGGTAGTGTAGGAGGTCATGCTGGGGGTAGTGTTTTAGGGTTTGGGGTAGTGTAGTGGTGTTTGAATTGTGTAGGCGTCGTGCTGGTGGGTGTGTTTTAGGCTTTAGGGTAGTGCAGTGGTGTGTGTGTGGTGTAGGGGGTCATGCTGGGGTAAGTGTTTTAGGGTTTAGGGTAGAGGAGTAGTGTTTGGGTAATATAGGGGGTCGTGCTGGGGGTAGTGCTTTAGATTGTAGGGTAGTGCCGTGGAGTTTGTGTAGTGTAGGGGGTCGTGGTGGGGGTAGTGTTTTAGGGTTTAGGGTTGTTCTGGGGTGTTTGTGAAGTGAAGGGGGTCATGATGGGGTTAGTGTTTTAGGGTATAGGGTAGAACAGTGGTTTTTCTATAGTGTAGGGGCTCGTGCTGGGGGTAGTATTTTAGGGTTTAGGGTAGTGCAGTGTTGTTTGTGTAGTGTAGGGGGTCATGCTAGGGATAGTGTTTTAGGGTTTAGGGTAGTGCAGTGATGTTTGGGTAGTGTAGGGGGTCATGCTGGGGGTAGTGTTTAAGGGTTTAGGGTAGTGCAGTGGTGTTTGTCTAGTATAGGGGTCTTGCTGGGGTTTGTGTTTTAGGGTTTAGTATAGTGCAATCGTGTTTGTGTACTATAGGGGTCGTGTTTTAGGGTTTAGTGTAGTTTAGTGGTGTTTGGGTAGTGTAGGGAATCGTGTTGGGGTAGTGTTTTAGGGATTAGGGTAGTACAGTGGTGTTTGTGTAGTCTAGGGGTTCGTGCTGGGGTTGTGTTTTCAGGTTTAGGGCAGTGCATTGGTGTGGTGTTTGGGTAGTGTAGGGGGTCGTGCTGGGGGTAGTGTTTTTGGGCTTATGGCAGTGCAGTGGTGTCTGTGTTCAGTGTAGGGGGTCATGCTGGGGCTAGTGTTTCAGGGTTTAGGGTAGTGCAATGGTGTTTTGGTAGTGTTGGGGTTTGTTCAGTGTAGATTTAAGGTTTAGGGTAGTGCAGTGGTGTTTGTGAAGGTTAATGGGTCATGCTGGGGGAAGTGTCTTAGGGTTTAGGGTAGCATAGTGGTGATCGGGTAGTGTAAGGTGTTCTGCTGGGGGTTGTGTTTTAGGGTTTAGGGCAGCGCAGTGGTGTTTGTGTAGTGTAGGGGGTCATGCTGGGGGTAGATTTAGGGTATAGGGTAGTGCAGTGGTGTTTGGGTAGTGTAGGGGGTCATGCTGGAGGTAGATTTAAGGTTTAGGGTAGCGCAGTGGTGTTTTTGTAGTGTATGGGGTTGTGCAGGAGGTAGTGTTTCAGTGTTCAGGGTCGTGCAGTGGTGTTTGCGTAGTGTAGGGGGTCATGCTGGGGGAGTGTTTCAGGGTTTAGGGTAGTGCAGTAGGGTAGTGCAATTGTTTTTGTGTAGTGTAGGGGGTCAGGCTGGGGGTAGTGTTTTAGGGTTTTGGGTAGTTCAGTTGTGTGTGGATAGTGTAGGGGGTATTGCTGGGGGTAGTGTTATTGGGTTTAGGGTAGTGCCGTGGTGTTTGTGCAGTGTAGGAGGTCATGCTGGGGATCGTGTTTTAGGGTTTAGGGTAGTGCAGTAGTGTTTGGGTAGTATTGGGGGTAGATCTGGGGTAGTTTTTGGGGGTTTAGGGTAGTGCACTGGTGTTTGGGTATTGTAGGTGTAGTGCTGGGGGTAGTGTTTTAGGGTTTAGGGTAGTGCAGTTGTGTTTGGGTAGTGTAGGAGGTCATGCTGGGGTTAGGATTTTAGGGTAGTGTAGTGGTGTTTAGGTAGTGTAGGCGACGTGCTGGTGGGTTGTGTTTTAGGGTTTAGGGTAGTGCAGTGGTGTTTGTGTGGTGTAGGGGGTTGTGCTGGGTAAGTGTTTTAGGGTTTGGGGTAGAGGAGTGGTGTTTGGGTAGCATAGGGGTCATGCTGGGGGTAGTGTTTTAGGATTTAGGGTAGTTCCATGGTGTTTGTGTAGTGTAGGGGGGTCGTGGTGGGGGTAGTGTTTTAGGGTTTAGGATTGTTCCGTGGTGTTTGTGTAGTGTAGGGGGTCATGATGGGGTTAGTGTTTTAGGGTATAGGGTAGTGCAGTGGTTTTTCTATAGTGTAGGGGGTCGTGCTGGGGGTAGTGTTTTAGGGTTTAGGGTAGTGCAGTGTTGTTTGTGTAGTGTAGGGGGTCATGCTAAGGATAGTGTTTTAGGGTTTAGGGTAGTGCAGTGATGTTTTGGTAGTGTAGGGGGTCATGCTGGGGGTAGTGTTTAAGGGTTTAGGGTAGTGCAGTGGTGTTTGTCTAGTATAGGGGTCTTGCTGGGGGTTGTGTTTTAGGGTTTAGGATAGTGCAATCGTGTTTGTGTAGTATAGGTGTAATGTTTTAGGGTTTAGTGTAGTTTAGTGGTGTTTGGGTAGTGTAGGGGGTCGTGTTGGGGTAGTGTTTTAGGGATTAGGGTAGTACAGTGGTGTTTGTGTAGTCTAGGGGTTCGTGCTGGGGTTGTGTTTTCTGGTTTAGGGCAGTGCATTGGTGTGGTGTTTGAGTAGTGTAGGGGGTCTTGCTGGCGGTAGTGTTTTGGGGCTTATGGCAGTGCAGTGGTGTCTGTGTTCAGTGTAGGGGGTCATGCTGGGGCTAGTGTTTCAGGGTTTAGGGTAGTGCAATGGTGTTTGGGTAGTGTAGGGGTTTGTTCGGTGTAGATTTAAGGTTTAGGGTAGTGCAGTGGTGTTTGTGAAGGTTAATGGGTCATGCTGGGGAAGTGTCTTAGGGTTTAGGGTAGCATAGTGGTGTTCGGGTAGTGTAAGGTGTTCTGCTGGGGCTTGTGTTTTAGGGTTTAGGGCAGCGCAGTGGTGTTTGTGTAGTGTAGGGGGTCATGCTGGGGGTAGATTTAGGGTTTAGGGTAGTGCAGTGGTGTTTGGGTAGTGTAGGGGGTCATGCTGGGGGTAGATTTAAGGTTTAGGGTAGCGCAGTGGTGTTTTTGTAGTGTAGGGGGTTGTGCAGGAGGTAGTGTTTTAGGGTTCAGGGTAGTGCAGTGGTGTGTGCGTAGTGTAGGGGGTCATGCTGGGGGAGTGTTTTAGGGTTTAGGGTAGTGCAGTAGGGTAGTGCAGTGGTTGTTGTGTAGTGTAGGGGGTCAGGCTGGGGGTAGTGTTTTAGGGTTTTGGGTAGTTCAGTTGTGTGTGGGTAGTGTAGGGGGTATTGCTGGGGGTAGTGTTATAGGGTTTAGGGTAGTGCCGTGGTGTTTGTGCAGTGTAGGAGGTCATGCTGGGGGTAGTGTTTTAGGGTTTAGGGTAGTGCAGTGGTGTTTGGGTAGTATTGGGGGTAGATCTGGGGTAGTGTTTTGGGGTTTAGGGTAGTGCACTGTGCTTGGGTATTGTAGGTGTAGTGCTGGGGGTAGTGTTTTAGGGTTTAGGGTAGTGCAGTTGTGTTTGGGTAGTGTAGGAGGTCATGCTTGGGTTAGTATTTTAGGGTAGTGTAGTGGTGTTTGAGTAGTGTAGGCGTCGTGCTGGTGGGTTGTGTTTTAGGGTTTAGGGTAGTGCAGTGGTGTTTGTGTGGTGTAGGGGGTTGTGCTGGGGTAAGTGTTTTAGGGTTTGGGGAAGTTCCATGGTGTTTGTGTAGTGTAGGGGGTCGTGGTGGGGGTAGTGTTTTAGGGTATAGGATTGTTCCGTGGTGTTTGTGTAGTGTAGGGGGTCATGATGGGGTTAGTGTTTTAGGGTATAGGGTAGTGCAGTGGTTTTTCTATAGTGTAGGGGTCGTGCTGGGGGTAGTGTTTTAGGGTTTAGGGTAGTGCAGTGTTGTTTGTGTGGTGTAGGGGGTCGTGCTAGGGATAGTGTTTTAGGGTTTTGGGTAGTGCAGTGATGTTTTGGTAGTGTAGGGGGTCATGCTGGGGGTAGTGTTTAAGGGTTTAGGGTAGTGCAGTGGTGTTTGTCTAGTATAGGGGTCTTGCTGGGGTTAGTGTTTTAGGGTTTAGGATAGTGCAATCGTGTTTGTGTAGAATAGGGGTCGTGTTTTAGGGTTTAGTGTAGTTTAGTGGTGTTTGGGTAGTGTAGGGGGTCGTGTTGGGGGTAGTGTTTTAGGGATTAGGGTAGTACAGTGGTGTTTGTGTAGTCTAGGGGGTTCGTGCTGGGGTTGTGATTTCAGGTTTAGGGCAGTGCATTGGTGTGGTGTTTGGGTAGTGTAGGGGGTCGTGCTGGGGGTAGTGTTTTGGGGCTTATGGCAGTGCAGTGGTGTCTGTGTTCAGTGTAGGGGGTCATGCTGGGGCTAGTGTTTCAGGGTTCAGGGTAGTGCAATGGTGTTTGGGTAGTGTAGGGGTTTGTTCGGTGTAGATTTAAGGTTTAGGGTAGTGCAGTGGTGTTTGTGAAGGTTAATGGGTCATGCTGGGGAAGTGTCTTAGGGTTTAGGGTAGCATAGTGGTGTTCGGGTAGTGTAAGGTGTTCTGCTGGGGGTTGTGTTTTAGGGTTTAGGGCAGCGCAGTGGTGTTTGTGTAGTGTAGGGGGTCATGCTGGGGGGGAGATATACATATATAAAACATATTTAATTTTCAGAAAAACACACATTCACTGGATGATGTCATCAGTGATGTCATCAGTGATGTCATTTGAGATGTCATCAGTGATGTCATGAGTGATGTCACTGACCATGTCATGAGTGATGTAATATGTGACGTCATCAGCAGTGCATTGCGGGCGCGCGAGTTATAGTTAGCTGAACTAACTATAACAGGGAAATTGAAAGGTGAAGCAGGAAGGCATGCTTGTAAATATTGACTGGAGGGTCAGAGCAATGTTGAGTGCTTTGGTAAATGCTGTGGGCAATTTGTTGTTGATTTATACACGGCGGCCTGGCCGTGGCCAAAGCACCATCGCCTGCTGGAAGAGAAAGGATACTCAGCAGTGCGAGGCTTGAGCCTGAAACGAATTCGGACTCTGTGGCACAGCGCTCTACCATCAATATGCATGCTCGAGTGTGACACAACCTACTTAAGGTATTTTAAAATGCACAATGTGAAATGTTCACTTGGACTTACTAAAAGGAATAATGCTTTCGCTTTACGGACTACAAGTCCCACTAATCACCAGAGTAACGATGTGTTAGACCTGACACCATTGGCGTGGGTCACCCTTCCATTTTTGTCTGTGCCTCAATGTGTTTTTGTGTTGGTGTTAGCTGCTCAGGGCACTGTGCCACTGCCATCCAGTGCCACAGTGCAAGTGCTCCCTATGGTAAAATGTATTATGTGAATTGACTTCCACGTTTGGTTTATTTGGTTTACTATCAGCCCCTAGTAGAGTGCACCAGGGGTGCCAAGGGCTTGTATATCCAAATGCTGCGAGTGGGCTTGCAGCACGGGTTGTGCCACCCACCGAAGCAGCGGGGTAAAATGTGTCTAGGGTCTGCCACTGCAGAACCTGCGCGCGGTCTGGTACCGTCGCGCTGACTGAGCAAGTGTCCCCACTTACCAGTCCCTAAACCTTCCCTTAACTACATGTTAGTCACCCCTCTGGTAGGCCTGAGCGCAGGGTGCATTGTAGGTATAAGGTAGGACAGGCCCTGATGTGTGTGGCATGTCTTAATAGTGAATTACAGCCATTTTCGTTTTTCACTATTGAAGGCTACCTGCTCTCCAAAGGCCAGAATGGGCTGCTGGGATCGCTACACGCTGTGACCCCAGTGGACTCAGAGAGCATGGTAGAAGGTCATGTTTAGTATGCCTGAACTCGGGATAATAAAGTACATCTTTTAGTAAAGGTTATTTTAATATCCTGGGTTTGCAAATGCTACTTTTAGAAAGTTAGCCTTTGCGTGCCTAACCATCTCAGTCCGCCTCTGCTGTGTGTGTGTGTGTTCTGCCTAGCAACAGTACAGGAGCAGGGCTGGGGGATTCCAGGAGACAGGTTGGCTGCCAGGTGGTGGGTAGAGAGATTACACCAGGATGGGTGGGAGGAGTGCACCCTGACTCTTGAATAGACCTGTGCTCTGCCACCACAAAGCCGGCACCGCCCCCTGTGGAGCGGCTGATGTCTCTGCCCTGCTGCTGAAAGGAACAAGCCGAGTCACCACCACAGAGTGCTCCAAAACTGGACTGAGCCAGGCCCAGGCCCCCTGGCGCTAAAGAACAAAAGAATCCCTGTATAAAAGTAGGAGCCTGGCTCCTAAGAAATCAGATCCAGATTGAACCACGAAGGAACTCTGCCTGACTAGAAGGACCTGGAAGAAGCTGAAGGAGGAGTAACTTTCCCTGACCTAAGGGACTGGCCTGCAGTAGGTGCCTTGCTAAGGAAGGAGAGGAAAAAGACTGAAAGAGACTTTTGCACTTTGTTCTTCAACTATCTCCAAGGGCTTGGAAGAAGAGCTTGCCCCCTGAACTGAACCCCAGGACCAGTGGGTTCACCGTGTCTCCGCTCGTCTGAGAATTCGAGCCGTGTGCTTTCTCCCGCCGGAGTGCCCTGCGCACCTTCACATCCCTCCTAGGGCCGTGACACCCAGAAGCCTGGCCGCCTCCACTCGCCGAGAGCCCCGCTCTACCTGAGTCGCTCTGGACCCACGAGTCTGGCCGTCCCGCCTCCCTGTCACCTGCCTGCTACTGGAGCGCGCTTGGTGCCCTTTCGCCCTCCCGCCGGATTTCTAGTGGGGAAGTGAAATCCAGCCTCGGACGGCCGCCCGTACGTCGTAACGTATCCGGCCGCCCCGCTTCACCTCCCAGCCTGAGTCTGACCGTGCCGCCCTCCGCAGTGACCTCCCGCACAGTCCGTGTCGGAGGCCCTGGGCCGCACCTGTCTACCGAAAGCCGTCCGCTGAATTCTTGATCCGGAAGACCCACGAGGTGCAGAACCTGCATCTCTCCTGAAGACTCGTCCAAGCACACCGCACGTTCCCAGGTACAGTGAACTCTCTATCGGACTCGGGGTCCGCAACGTTCTGATTTCCCCGTATCACTGTACCCTGGGTGCACTGCGCATCATCGTGACTGGACCGACTCAACCGAGCCCTGTGAAGCGCTCGTGATCGAATAAGTTACCAAAGACAATAACAGTGCCTAATTATCATCTTGTGGCTTCCATTCCGCAACCGTTATTGATGGTCTTGTACATGCCTGCGTAACAAAGAATCTTTTATATAAAGCATCCGTATTTTTGATACAACTTACGTCTGGTGTCCATTTGTGGGGGATCATTGTGGTTTACTGTGTGTGATCATAAATGCTTAACTGACTAGCGCCCTGAAGTTTAGCCCTGACTGCTCGCGCCACACTACCTATAGGGTGAGCAGGGGTTGTTCTGAGGAGGTAACTCTCTCGCCCTGAATAGAAGAAGGGACCACTGCTTGTCACAAGTACCTACCTGTGCCAACTAGGGGTTCCCCATTCTAACACGATGCACTTAGCAACGCCCACTGGGGGGCTTGTCAACTAATTAAAGTCAGTAATTGAAGGTAAAGCGATCTCTGAGTGCCATTTCTGCAGCCTCTGAAGATGGGGTTCCGACCCTGAAACGCGTCAGGCAAATTGAATGGTGAAGCAGGAAGGCATGCTTGTAAATATTGACTGGAGGGTCAGAGCAATGTCGAGTGCTTTGGTAAATGCTGTGGACAATTTGTGGATGACATATATATATATATTCACTGAAAAAACCATAGGTTTCAGGGGTGTTATAGTTAGCTGGACTTTTCACTTGTACAAAACCATTGAAATTCACCCGTTATAGTTAGTTGAGGTAACTATAACTCACGCGTCCGCAATGCACTGCTGATGACGTCACATATTACATCACTCATGACATGGTCAGTGACATCACTCATGATATCTCAAATGACATCACTGATGACGTCACTGATGACATCATCCAGTGAATGTGTGTTTTTCTGAAAATTAAATATGTTTTATATATGTATAACTCAAGGTCGATGGAAGAATAAATGGGTATATAAGTGTCTAAATGGATGATTTGTTTTTGAAAAATTGATTGTGTAACTGACTGATTAAGTGTATCATAGTGAATACATGGCTTAGTGAGTAATGTTTAAATATGTAAATATCTGTATCAGTCTCTCACTTTGTGTATAAGTGGCTGCATGGGTTGGTGAGTAGCTACATGGGTGTCTATATAGGTTATTAGTTGTTTTTTTGAGTATCAGTCTGAGTGTCTGCATGGTTCGATGGGGGTATTACGTAGTGCATAGGTGCATGAATGAGTGACTCACTGTTTGTATGTGTTGAAGACAGCATGTGTGCAGGACTGTATGGGTGGATGAGTGTGTGTATGGGTGTGTTAGTGAGTGAATGACTGTCTCAATAGTGTCTTTATGAGTAACTACATATGTTTTAAACTAGTATATGTGACTATTGGTGTATATAAGTGAGTATATGTGAGAGTGAGAGATTGAAAGAGTTCCTGTATGAATAAGTATGTGTTTCTATAAGTGATTGTTTAACCCCTTCTGTGCCACGCCCTTTCCCCCTCCTGTGCCGGGCGTTTTATTAGTGGGTGAAGTTCATGACGAGATAGTCTCGTCATGGGCACAGCGCGACCGTGCTCCATGACGAGACTATTTCGTCATGGGCACTGAAGAGGTTAAAAGACTAAGTATGTGTAAGTTTCCGTAGAAGTAAGTGTGGTGGTGTGTGTATAACTGTATATGCAAGTAAATGTATGTTTGATTCTTTATTAGCATGAGTGACTATGTGTGTGAGTAACTCTATGGATGAGTGGCATTGTGTAACAGGATGTATAGGTGTATGAGCACATATGATGAGTGAGTATATGTATGAGTGACTGTATAGGACTGTTGGTGAATGAGTGGATGTGTATGTGGATCTTAGAATTACTGAAGAGGTTGTTGTAACTGGTATTGGTATGTCCATTGTTTCTAAAAGTTTAGTCTCTATTTTTGAATGTGTGTGTCAAAGGTTATATTAGGGTGAGAGGAGGTCTGCCACTCTATCACAAGGATGATGTAATCAGTGATGTCATCAGTGATGTCATTTGAGATGTCATCAGTGATGTCATGAGTGATGTCACTGACCATGTCATGAGTGATGTAATATGTGACGTCATCAGCAGTGCATTGCGGGCGCGCGAGTTATAGTTAGCTGAACTAACTATAACGGGGGAATTTCAATGGTTTTGTACAAGTGAAAAGTCCAGCTAACTATAACACCCCTGAAACCTATGGTTTTTTCAGTGAATTTCTGAGGTTTTTTAAATGCTAATTCCTAACTATAACGTGCCTGAAACCTATGTTTTTTTCTGTGAATTTCAAAGGTTTTTTAAATGCTAATTTCTAACTATGCCTACAGAGATAGGACATGTGAAGAAAGAAGAAAAAATGCACAGAAAGAAAAAAAAGAAGTGCAGAAAGAAGCAACAGAAGTCCTCAAAGATGAAGAAAAGTGCAGGAAGAAAGATAACGTGCAGAAAGAACAAAAAGAAGAGCAGAAAGAAGCCTTGTTGCAAAATCATCCTGTACCCTCAACTTTTTCAGACAGATACTGGTGGTAACTGAGTCTGACTAACCAGTCCTAGAGCCAGTGCTATGTTAAAAGACACTTAGAATACAGTGAAAACACCTACATACACTAGGGAACATTGTGCGTTGGGGTTCCCCTGTGATTAGCATGACCTCCTCTGTAAGCCCCTAGTATATAATAGGGCAGGGGGATTAAAACTACCTCTTAAAACAGGCCACAGGGCGTTTTTGCACACGTTAACTCAGGCCCCGTCCCCTCCCTTCACCACTGTGTAAACACGCCCTGTGTCCGTTTTTAATTAGGAGATTAAGTTCATTTGAATCCTGAGGGTCCCTAGGGTCCAACAAGCCCACTAGGTACCTCCAGTAAGTGCCACAGAGCTGCGTTGCAGAGAGGTGTAAAAAGTGGCACAGCCTGGACCACCTCTCTGCAATGCAGCTCAGTGGCTCTTACTGGAAGCACTTGGTGGGCTAGTTAACCCCCAGGGGCCCTCAGTATTGAAGGGAAATTATATCCCCAATTTAAAACGTGCCATAGTGCGTGTTTGCACACGTCACCTCAGGCCCCGTCCCCTCCCTTCACCACTGTGTAAACGCGCCCTGTGGCTGTTCTAAGTTGAGAGATTAAGTCCCCTTGAATCCTAAGGGTCCCTAGGGTCAAACTAGACCACTAGGTACCTCCAGTAAGCGCCACAGAGCTGCGTTGCAGAGAGGTGTAAAAAGGGGCTTGGCCTCAGAACACCTGTCTGCAGCGCAGCTCCCTGGCGCATACTGGAGATGCCTGTTGGGCTAGTTGGCCCTCAGGGACCCTCAGTATTGAAGAGGAATTAATTCCCCAACTTACAATTCGCCAGGGGGCACGTTTGCAGATTGCTGCAAGGAGGGGGCGTGGCCTCCGGCACGATGCCAGTCTTTTATTTATTTTAATTTTTTAAGAAGGGGGGCTGTGTGGTTCCCCTTCTTATTCTAATTTATTGGCCCTGATGACCCCATCCCCCAGGGCCTGTCTCCTAATTATATTTTTTTGACCCCAATCCCCAGGGCTGGCCACTGTTTTTTATTATTTTTTAAAAATATATATTTATAGACACACCTAGGACATGCTGGACAAACCGTACGTACCTATCACCATGACGATTTGCGTGATATTCATTAAAAGGCGACTATGCATACAATGAATCCACGTGGAATGTATTTACACCACTAGTGAAGCTCTGACATGTCTGATGCCCTACCGTGCCTAATCCCGGTAGACACCCTTGTCGTTTATTTATACAAACATGGGTAGCTATTGACGGGCACATTTAATACACATGCACACCAAGCCATTCAAAGGGGATTCGACAAAAATTCGACCAAAACTATGCAAGAAACCCCCCTCACGGTTAATAAAACACACATCCACTGCCGGATGTGTAATACTTTTTATTTTACTCTCTGGAAAGGGGACGAACATCACTTGAGAGTCACAGCGTGCTCCTGGCAGAGCCCAATGCTGTGTTACACCCACCATTGCCTGCTGAGTGCCACACACCTCTGTGTTGTATTCCACTAGCTAGTGCATATGCTATGACACTCTCTAGCCCATGTGCACTGTAACACCACCCCGTGAATATGTCATGCCACACTTGTCTTCGCACGGGTTAAATTGCCCCATCTAACGTGCCTTCCTCGATGCCTCTGTTATAACGCACAGTGCTATGCCATACATATTACAATCTGGGATCCATATCTTTGTCACAGTGCATACGCAACGTTACACTCCCTAGCACATATTTTGTATTACAACTTTAGAGACTAGTTAGGTTACACAACACTGCCCTGTACATAGTACATTCCAAGGTGCATAACGCATAGCACGCGCTAGTGCCTGTGCTATCTTGCGCTCTCCAATAAATCTGTAATTGCGCACAATGTATTGCATATTATATTTCACGCCCGGTTCATCTTATATCACACTTTTTGGTGCATAGTTTATACCATACACTATATCTAGTTTTCATTTTCAATCGTGCTCTCAGGACTATGTTCTGTATAACACTGTGTTCACCTACCCTTTTCACGGGCATTACATTTTGCGATAGGGGGTGGAGGGTCAGGGGGTGTTTCTGCCAAGTGAGCCCGGGGTCACAGTCACAAACGTCCTCTTCTTCCTGAATAAAAGTGAGATTATGCTGCATACTTGTTCATATTTTAAGTAGTTCGCACAGACACACGTTTTAAAAACAATAAAGTTCCTAATACCCGCCTTCTCTGAACAGTTAGCTTGCTGCCCCATCCCCCTCCTCCCTATCCTCTGTTGTGTGAATCCATGGACTAGCCTCCTCCCTCCTGCCATGCATGGTCTGATGTGCTGCCACTGCCCTCAATTTAGTATGATGTACCAGTCCACTCCTCCTGCCCTCCATTGCCCAATTCTATGCCCCATCATTGACCTCCTGCTTAAACTCTGTGCTTAGCTTGCTGCCCCTATTCTCCTTCCCCCTGCCCTCCGATGTCTTTGTGTATGCCCCTACTCCATCCTTTTTGCCCACCATGTTCCATGGACCTGCCACTCCTATCTACTCTGAGTGTTCTGTTGAGCTGCCACTCCCCTCCCACCTGCCTAGCATTGTCAGATGACTGTAACCTGTCCCTGCCACCTCCACCCTGCCTGTCCACATGCCATGCCCCTATCCTCTTCCTCCTGTCCTACATGGTCCATTGTACTGCCACACCCTTCTGACCTCCCTGGTCTGTTGTCCTGCAATTGCTCCTCCTGCCTGCCCCGTGCGGTATGTTGTGAGGCCCCTTCCCCTGAACTTTCTTGTCTGTGCACAGGTCCTGACCCTCCCTTCTATCCTCCATCGTCCTTTGTGCATGCCCCTGCACCCTCCTTCTTGCCCATCATGGCCATTGTGCTACCACTAACCCTCCCACTTGCCATGCATGGTCTTCTGTGCTGCCATGGCCCCTCCCACCTTCCCTGTGTGGTCAGTTAGCTGCCCCTGAACCCCTCCCACCTTCCCTCCATGGTCTGTGTGTATGCCATCACAGTCTCACTGTTGCTCTTCATGGTGTGTCTTGCTTATAGTGCCCATCCTGCCTGACCTCCATGGCTATCTTGCTGCTCCTGCCCTGCCCCCTTGGCCCCAGCCCTCTGTTTACATGTGCAGACCCCTAGTCCCTCCCTCCTGGCTTGTCTGTTCCATTGTAATGCCCCTGATACATCCCTCCTGCCCTTTATGGTCTGTTATGCCGCAGCTTTCTCTCCTGTCTGTCCATTATGGTCCGGCCTCTTGCCCCTCTGTTCTCTGTTGTCCATGTGCATGGTCCTGTCCCCTCCCTCTTGCTTTCTATGGATTGTTGTGCTGCACTCTCGTCCCGCATGCCCTGTGTGGTGTATTGTGCTGCTGCAAACCCTGATGCCTGCCCTGCAGGGTCAGTTTGGTGCACCTCTCCATGTCCCTCCTGTCCTCTGTTATCCAAGTCCATGTCCCTACCCCATTTCCTTCCATGATCCAATGTACCATACTTGCGAACATTTTGAACTTGGTAAGAGGGAGATTTTGAAAAAAAACTGGGGTATTTATGTTCCCCTTTGAGTTACATTGAAAAAGAGGAGATTGTAGACAGGAGACAGATAAAATAAAGCCCATTTGAGCTTAAAAACATTGGACGTTTCCTGGCTGAATCGGGTCTGTTGGTGTGTATGGTTGTACTACCATTGCCTCTTCCTTCTGCCCACAATGGTCTATTACATTGCCACAGCCTCTCTTGCAAGTCCTGTATTGTTGGTTTGTTGCCCCTGCCCCCCTTTCCACTGCCCTCCATAGTCTGTTGTGCTGCCACGGCCCTTCCTGCCTGCTCAGTGTGGTTAAATTGTTGCCTTTGCACCCTCCTACCTGCCTTCAATTTTCAGAGTCCGTGCCCCTGGCCTCTGCCTCTCAACAGTATCCTTATGAACAACTAGATTGCTAACACTCTATATTTATTACAAAAGTGTGGAACGCCTGACGTCATCTTGATGTAATCAAAACTGTAATACCTAGAGCATTTCCTTTAGAAATTACATATATGAGAGGGTCTTATTGGCATCAAAATTATGGTTAGTGCTCTAAAAGACTAAAATAAGGACATATTTTCTGAGTTTTCAAATAGCGAGAAAGCACTTTTAAATTATTTGTTGCCTTTATGTTTTTTTATCCAGTTGACCACTTGATTAAATGTTGCACTTAGGGGAGAAGATGTGGTGTTACTTCCAGAACTGCAGACTTTGCAACTGGGGAACCAGGTTGGAGTTTCTGCTTCAGCTTGACATTCTGTGATTCTGGTCAAATCACTTAGTCTCCCCATGTCTACAACCAAAATGAATTTGTTCTTGTGTGATGTTATGTAACCAATGCTCATGTAAAGCACTCCAATACCTGACAAGTCTGCACTATATAACACTGCAAAAACACAAAATAATAAGTGTTTTGCACACTTCTGTCATTGGGCTATATTTGGGCTACATCTGGGTGATTTTGGGCTACATTTGGGCTCTTTTGTCTCCGGTGGCCATCTTGGAAGATTTATTTGTTATGAAGTTTCCTAATTTCCTCATGTACTGCAGTCTCCTCAGTAGGAAATGCTTTCAGTTTTTTACTTTGATTCCATCATGAAGGTATTCAGATATGTCACACATTTGCCATAAATGCTGAATGTTAGCACTCTAGTTGCTCATTAGATCACTGTAGTAAAACTACTGTTCACCATAGAAGTCTGCTCCTGGTATTAAAAGTGCATGTTTCAGTCTGCATGTCAGAATTTTTTAATGAAATAGAAGAGGATTTGAGAAGTCACTCAAAATGTGCCCTCATTTTCTTTCTTCAGCATTAATCATAATTTCTATGGCAAAATGAACCCCCTCATTGTGTTCCTTTTTAAATTAAATGTTTCAAGTGTTACCAGTTTATTCCAATCAAGATGGCTTCAGGTGAGCCATACTTTTGTCATAATGAAGACAGTAAGCGCTCTAGTTGTTTTTAAGAACACTCTGGGACATTCTGTCATTGGGCTATACTTGGGCTACATCTGGGTGATATTTGGGCTACATTTTGGCTCTTTTGTCTCTGGTGGCCATCTTGGCAGACTTATTTGTTATGAAGTTTCCTAATTTCCTCATTTACTGTAGTCTCCTCAGTTGGAAATTCTTTCAGTTTTTTACTTTGATTCCAAAGGCATTCAGATGTATCACACATTTGCCATAAATTCAGAATGTTAGCACTCTTTTTGCTCATGAGATCACTGTAGTAAAGCTACTGCTCACCAGGGAAAACTGCTGCTGGTATTGAAAGTGCATGTTTCAGTCTGCATGTCAGAATTTTTTAATGAAATAGAAGAGGATTTGAGAAGTCACTAAAAATGTGCCCTAATTTTTCTTTCTGCAGCACTAATCATACTTTTTATGGAAAAATGAACCCCCTCATTTTGTTCCTTTTTAAATTAAATGTTTTAAGAGTTACCACTTTAATCCAAGCAAGATGGCTTCAGGTGTGCCATACGTTTATCATAAGTAGGACTGTTAGTGCTCTAGTTGTTCTTTGGAACACTCTGGGAAGCTGCAGTAGAACACAAAGGAATCAACTGACAGTCTCTGCCCTTGTTGGATGTACATGTTTTACTGAGAATGTCAGACTTCACTCTCACATGACTGAGAAAGATAATGTGAATTTACAGAAAATAAGCTCTCAGTTTAGCTTATAGATCACCTTCCAAACCTCTGTGGGAAAAGCATGAGAAAATATTTTTCTCTCAATCATGATATCCCAGCAGAAGGCTTTTTCACATGGTGAAATCACCTTAGAACATACCACAGTTCCTAAAATGAGTATGCTACCATCAACAAATGATTTATAATGTAACTAAAGTCTTAAAACCTTCTATTAACTGCAATGCTTTTTAATGAGGTGCTATCATGTATATTGGTCCCAAGATGGCTGCCAACTCTTCTTGGATGAAGTGCTGACAGCCAATCAGATCTCAGGATGAGATGTGTGGTTAGGCTCCGCCCACATATATATATGATTTTACTTTTGATTTTCTCAGGAACTACTGAACAGATTGACACCAGACCTGCAAAAGGCACATCCCTGACCTGAGGACTACCTCTCTGCCAAATTTCAAGTAATTCTGTTCAGCCATTCGGGCTGTACCTTGGACTAAAGGTCCCTATGGAAAATTGCATGGGGAAAATGTGTTTTGGGACCCCCCTTTTTTCTCAGCCCCCGCTTGACGAATCCCCCCGAGACTTTTAGGGTAGGAGCGGAGCGGAGCGCCCCACCTATTTTGAAAATTTCGCGAGGATTCGTCAACCGGCGCCAAAGTTATTCCAAATAGAATGTTGCGGATTTCCTATGGAAACATGGTCCTAACTATAACTATCTACTGGCGACCGCCAGTAGATAATATATATATATATATATATATATATAAATATATATATTCACAGAAGAAACCATAGGTTTCAGGCACGTTATAGTTAGGAATTAGCATTTAAAAAACCTCAGAAATTCACTGAAAAACCATAGGTTTCAGGGGTGTTATAGTTAGCTGGACTTTTCACTTGTACAAAACCATTGAAATTCCCCCGTTATAGTTAGTTCAGCTAACTATAACTCGCGCACCCGCAATGCACTGCTGATGACGTCACATATTACATCACTCATGACATGGTCAGTGACATCACTCATGACATCACTGACGACATCATCCAGTGAATCTGGTTTTCTGAAAATTAAATATGTTTTATAAATGTATATCTCAAGGTCGATGGAAGAATAAATGGGTATATAAGTTTCTAAATGGATGATTTTTTTTCTGAAAGATTGATTGTATAACTGACTGATTAAGTGTATCTTAGTGCATACATGGGTTAGTGAGTAATGTTTAAATATGTAAATATCTGTAATAGTTTCTCACTTTGTGTATAAGTGGGTGCATGGATTGGTGAGTAGCTACATGAGTGTCTATATAGGTTATTAGTTGGTTTTTTGAGTATTAGTATGAGTGTCTGAGTGTCTGTGTGGTTCGGTGGGGGGTATTATGTATTGCATAGATGCATGAATGAGTGACTCACTGTTTGTATGTGTGGAAGACAGCATGTGTGCAGGACTGTATGGGTGGATGAGTGTGTGTATGGGTGTGTTAGTGAGTGAATGACTGTTTCAATAGTTTATATTAGTAACTACATATATTTTAAACTATTATATGTGAGTATTGGTGTATATAAGTGAGTATATGTATGAGTTAGAGATTGAAGAGGTCCTGTATGAATAACTATGTGTTTCTATTAGTGATTGTTTAAAATAGTAAGTATGTGTAAGTTTCTGTATAAGTAAGTGTGGTGGTGTGTGTATAACTGTATATGCAAGTAAATGGTTGTTCGATTATTAGCATGAGTGACTATGTGTGTGAGTAACTCTATGGATGAGTGGTGGTGTGTAACAGGATGTATAGGTGTATGAGTACATATTATGTGTGAGTATATATATGAGTGACTATATAGGACTATATAGGACTGTTGGTGAATGAGTGCATGTTTATGTACATCTTAGAGTTACTGAATTGGTTGTTGTAACTGGTTTTGGTATGTCCATTGTTTTGAAGATTTTAGTTTCTATTTCTGTATGTGTGTATCAAACGTTATATTAGGGTAAGAGGAGGTCTGCCAATCTATCACAAGGATGATGTCATCAGTGATGTCATTTGAGATGTCATTAGTGATGTCATGAGTGATGTCACTGACCATGTCATGAGTGATGTAATATGTGACGTCATCAGCAGTGGATTGCGGGCGCGTGAGTTATAGTTAGCTGATCTAAATATAACAGAGGAATTTCAATGGTTTTTTATGAGGGAAATGTCCAGCTAACTATAACGCCCCTGAAACCTATGGTCTTTTCTGTGAATTTCTATGGTTTTTTAAATGCTAATTCCTAACTATAACGTGCCTGAAACCTATGGTTTTTTCAGTGAATTTCAAAGTTGTTTTTAATGAAAAAAAATGTTTACAAAAATTCAAAACATTTTTTAACTCTATTTTTTTATATCTTTTTTAAACTATATTGTTAATATATATATATATATTTTTATATATATGTTTGGGGGGAAGCCGCGCACCCAATGCATACCGTTCCCGAACAATACGCGGAACCTAGCCACCAATTTACCACTATTGTTCAGGATCCGCGTAGGGTGTGCGATAAATACGTATTTACCTGCGCGATTGCTATGCGGTCCATACGCGACTTCAAGCGCAAACGCGACGCACACGTTGTACGTTACGCGACCCTCGTATGCATATTTGACGCGGTGGGTGCGTGATTCCCGCGAAATATTTTAAATGTCAAAAAAGAGATATATATATGTATTTCATATAAATATTAAGGCAAGACATAATCTAAGCTACTCATAAAATTAATATATTTTTACTTTTAATCAACCTATATTACTTTTAAATGCAATTTCGCGAATTCGCGCTCATTGTGTGCTGCCTATGCGCAGAGTGCACGGATCCCATGTGACCTGAAAAAAAGAGATTTGATTGGTTCATTAGACTTCCTATTCTAACTATTGAAAGACCACACCCATTTCAATCATTCTTCTTAGACCTTCTTTGGAGGAGCATCTCTGTGCTTAGAAGTACTTTTTTTTGGCTAAGTTGACACATAGTTCAAACTTTTTATGAGAAACCATGGCTTCAGGGCAGCAGGCATCACCAGCATCTCAACATTCATCAGAAGATGAATTTTTGGCTGAACCACCACGCCCAGAAAGATATACATCCGTTGTCTGGAATTTTTTTACTTTCCCAGAGGGACAAACGAAGACAAATGCCACCAAAGTGACATGCAAAGTATGTCAGAGAGTGCTGTCCCGTGGAGATCTGACAAAGAAGTACTCATGTGGTACAGCCAGTATGAAGAAGCATCTCCAAACTTTGCATCCAGTAAACCTGGCACGTGAAGAGTGCCGAAGAATGAGAGTTCTTCCAGCACCTTTGCAAGCTTCACAACCAAGTACTTCTCTGACGGATCCATCTGAACAGCACCTGGATATACGTCCTCAGTTTGCAACACTCAAAGTGCACTGCTTGAAGTGTAACGAAATCCTATGCTACAGAGAACAGTCTATTGATTAAATTTGCAGGTTGCAAGAGAACCATCGTTGTTAGATTATTATTTTTTTTCCCCTGAAGTTCATTGTTTGTTCCTCCAGTTCTGTTTTTTTCTTTTTTCAAGAAAAACCCAAAAAATCCAAAACTTGTTTAGAAAATCAAAATAAAAAATATAAAACAAAAAAGACGAAAAAAACAGTTCTTGTCAGAACTAACTTTTCTGGTTTAAAAAAAAGAGCTATATTTGTATGTAAGTGTGTGAAAGTTTAGATGAATGTATTTGTAGTGCATAACTGACTGAACGAATGCATTAGTAGTGTATGGTGAATGTATAAGTGCAGAACTATGAGGAAGTGCTGCAGCATCACACAGTAACCTCTTTAACTGCAGTGTGCTGTGGTACTTCCGAAGCACAGGGATGCACCATATGTACATAAATATGTTGCAAGTCTATGCTTCTCTCTGCACGGCTGCTTAAACTGCAGCCATGTGGTGACACAGGCACCCTTGCACCATGGTGCAAGGATATCTGTGTCATGTGCAGTTTGTTTTTGTGCGGGAAGACACACCTTCCTGCACAAAAACAATCAGTAAAGGCATTTTTCTGCTTCAATGTATGCTGAGCATTGTAGCATGTACTGAAAGATAAAAAATGAGGAGAAATGAAAACAATTCTCCTTGTTGTGCCTTGCTACACCAATTGGAGGATGGTGCAGCATTCACACACATGTCCAGATTTATGATTTTTGATAAATCTGGAGATGTGTCTTGTTCTATGAGTATTCTGTGCAATCACGCACAGCAACACTTATAGAACGCCCTTTCAACGCAAAGTGGTGTGTATGATGAGGTCGTATTTACATGGAGAAGAAAAGGTACACAGAGTGCCTTTTCCTCTCTTTGTAAATATGAAAGAGTATCTTGCGCTATAACTATGTTACAAAAAGTGACATATTTCTATTTTGAAAATTGCTTGCGAATGATAGGAGGTAAGCACAGAGTTTTGTCTGCAAAGATGCTCAAAGAAGAATGATTGAAATGATTGCGGTCCTTCAATAGGTACAATGGGAAATATTATGAACCACTCAAATCTGTTTTTTTGCAGGTCACATGATATCCTATGACAGGGAGATTTCAAAACTACATAGGTATAAACAGGGTGTTTTGAAAAACGTATTCAAACTTTGTAGCATCTTGCAGATCTGCCCATTGTGCATATTAATACTTAGTTAAACTTACCTTCACAGTAATAGAAATAAAAAATGGTACACATTTTTTTCAGATGTTTTTTGTAATGTAAATTGGGGTAAATTGCTTATATTAGAATTAGGATCTGTGAAAGAAAAGAAAAAATTGTTATAACATGTAATAATACATTTTTTTTTTTAATGTTTGAAAAGCTTTATTGAATAACTTAATCAATACATATGGAGATTAGCAAATACATAAGAAATAGTGGATATAAACGTATACAGTAATGTAGGCTAAAGTCTGTATAGAAAAATTTAAAGCATTTTATAAGATTTAAAAAGTAAAGGAAGGGACAAGAGAAGAAGGAAAAGGAAAAAAAAGGGAAGAAGCAAGAACAGCATGGAATCATGAAATAGAAAGAAAAGCAAAGGAACCAAGAATTATGAATAAATCATACAAAAAGTACGGTATACATGATATATAAAATATAAAGGCAGTAAAATCATATAAAAAAATATACAATATAATATTAAAAGAACAGAGAGAATACTCATTTCAAGGAGGTTTAAGGTTTTCTGCAGTGGTGTGTGAGAGATTCTTTAAAGCCATACGGTCCAAGTAAGTAGAGAGTGGTAACCAAAAAAGGTCCCTGTTAAGGGCCGGCTTACAGGATGAAGCAAAAGCAACATCAGGTCGATGAAAGTGACAAAGTGAATTCCACCAACACTTTATGGAGACGTTAGTGAGGGATTTCCAATTAAATGAGATGTGTTGAAATGCAAGAGCAAGCATAAGATCAAGTAAGCGAAGGGAGTGAAGGGGAAAGTCGGAGGAGTCAGATAGAGAATCAGATAGAGATTCAGATAATCTACCCAGGAAGAGAAGAGACAGAGAATAAGGTAAATTTATATTAAATATTCGAGAAATGTAGAGCCAAATCTCATCCCAGAGTTTAGAAACTGTAGGGCAGAAAAAAAAGAGGTGAATAATATCAGCATCAGGAAAGCCACAAGTCCAGCATTTAGAGTCAGAAGAAGCAGAAAAACGTGACAAAGAAAGCGGAGAAAGAAACAACCTTTGATATAGAAAAAATAAAGTTTGAGTAAGAGAGGCAGAGCGGGAAATTTTTAAGGATCTGGACCAAATTTTATCCTAGAGAGCAACAGACCGGACACAACCCAAATCCACTTCCCAGGAAAGTTCAACTTTCGATTTAGGCCGGTTAGGATTGGGATATTAGAAGAATTTATAAATGAGAGAAGCCTTGGGAAGGGAGAGAAGTAAGGTAAGAAGGGGATTTTGGACAGGAGGTGATGACAAAGACGGAAGGGAATAATAGGCGTCTAGAATTATGGCCATAAGCGTGGAGAATTGTCGAAGAAAAGATCGGGGACATTGAAATAAGAGCTGAAATTGAGGAAAGGAGCATGGAGTAGTTCCATCAAAGAACTGGTTGACCCACATGATACCAAGACGTCTCCATGAACTCCAAAAAATGGGCCTATTATTTAAGAGGACGAGTGAATTATACCAAATAGGGGAGGCGAGAAAAGATTCACGGGTAACAAGAGAGGAATGAACTAAGGATGACAAAAGGGAAGAGGTATGTCTAAATAAAGGGAGAAATGTACTAGAGTGTTTAGAAGTGAAACGGATGACCTCTTTAAAGGAAAAGGGCAGCAGCAATATTTGTTCAATGGAAAGCCAAAGAGGAGTAGGGAAGGTTCGGGAGAGAGCCACCTAGAAGCTTGACGCAAAGATTTATGATAAAGATGAAAATCTGGGAAATTAACTCCACCATTAAGTTTGGAGTTTCGGAGAGATGATAGGGCTATTCTAGATTTTTTACCCATCCAAAGAAATCTTGATAAGGAGGAATCAATACGCTTAAAGTGAGTAGCAGGAATATGAACAGGAAGCATGGAAAAAATATATATAAGGATAGGGGCAATCATCATCTTTATCGAGTCAAGGCGGCCCCACCAAGAAAGAAAAAGTGGATTCCAAGAAGAGAACATCTTGTCAATGCGAGAAAGGACTGCAGAGATATTTAACTGAATTGAGGAGGAAATAGAATTTGAAAACCATATACCTAGATATTTAATCTTTGAACTGTTCCAAGCAAACCCAGTAGAGGAGAAAAGATGAGGAAGACAGAATTTAGTAAGGGGAAGAATTTCAGTCTTATCTGAATTGATTTTGTATCCGGATACTTGAGTAAAAGAGTTAAAGGCCAATAACAAAGGAGGAATAGAAAGTTCCGGGTTAGAAATAAATAAGAGAATATCATCTGCATAAGCAGAAAGTTTTAATTGATGGTCCCCATAGGGAAAGCCACAAATAGAAGTATTATTACGAATCGAGACCAAGAAAGGCTCAAGGACCAAAACAAAAAGAAGAGGAGATAAGGGACAACCCTGACGAACCCCTCGCTGAAGGGGAGAGTAAGAAGAGACCTGACCATTAACTAGGACCGAAGCTTTAAGGGCAGAATACAGTAGGGAAATAAGGGAAATGAAGTTAGGACCAAAAACATGCCAACGTAACGAAGCAAATAAAAAAGACTAGTCTACTCTGTCAAAAGCTTTCTCTGCATCAACAGAAATAGCAGCCAGAGGAATGGAAAGAGATGAGGCTTTATTGAGGACATTAAGAAAAAGACGAGAATTATCCGAAGTGAGTCTGCCCTTAACGAAACCACATTGTTCCTTATCAATTAGATGGGGTAAAAAGGGATCCAGACGTAAAGCAAGAAGTTTAGCAAAGAGCTTATAGTCGACATTGACTAAAGAGATCGGGCGATATTTTTTACAAAATTGGTGATCACGGCCTTCCTTAGGAATGAGGCAGATGGTAGCCTCCTGGAAGGTGCCATCAGTCTTACCAGATAGATAAAATGACTGAAAATGACTGAAAAAGCAATAAGAGTTTGGTAAGCAAAAGATCAGAAAAATGCACATAAAATTCAACTGAGAAACCATCAGGTCCAGGTGATTTCCCTTTAGTAAGAGCATTCAGTGCTAGGGAGAGTTCGTCCAGTGAGAGGGTGTTTTCAAGAGTGGAGAAATTAAGGTGAGATGTAGAAGGAGTAGGAAGTTTCTCCAAATAAGACTGAATAAGAGAAGCAGAGGGAGGGGATTCAGGAGTATAAAGGTTTTGGTAGAAAAGTTGAAACTGCTCAAGGATTTCCTGATCTTTATGAAGAAGAATATTATCAGAGGAGAAAACAGAGTCAATAAAAGAGCGCTCTTTGCGCGACTTAAGATAATTGGCCAAGAGTTTCCCTGCTTTGTTGCGGCCCCCATAATAATGAGCACTGCTGCGGAGAAGTATTGAAGAGGCATTGTCAGTGGTAGATTTATTAAACTCAAGTTTCGCTTTTATTAGCTCTGGTAAAATGGATTTAGAAGAAGTATAGAAGTTAGGCTCCAAAAATTTAATATGAGTCAAAATGTCCTTCCGTTTTTGAAGGTATAATTTCTTTTTCTTAGAGACAAAATCAATAATAAAGCCTCTAGCAGAAGCTTTAAAGGAATCCCAAAGAATTTGGGGAGAGATATTGGGGGTATTATTAAGTGAAAAGAATTCATCGGTAAAAGAACGGAAGGAGGAAGAAAAAGTAGGATCTGTTAGGAGAGAATTATTAAAACGCCAACGAGAAGATTTAGGATGTGTGGGAAGCAAGTCCAGGTCTGTTACAATTGTGGCATGATCCGAAATAACAATGGGCTCAATAGAGGAGGAAAGTAAATTTTGAGATAAAGACTGAGAGAGAAAAATGTAGTCCAGACGAGAGAGAGAAGCATGAGGAGGGGAGAAAAATGAGTAATCAAGAGTATCAGGATGAGCAAGCCTCCAAGAGTCAATGAGGTGTGCCTGAGAAATAGTATCAAGGAATTGTTTGTGGGTTTTATGAGGCGTGAAACGAACAGTAGATTTGCGGTCCAAAAACGGATCCATAATCTGATTACAATCACCCCCCAATATGAACAAGTCATTTCGATATTGAATACACATTTTTGTAATTGAAGACCAAAAGGAACAATCCGCAGCTGTAAGACCATAGACGTTAAAAACAGTTAAAGGTACAGAATTAATTAACAACTTAGCAATAATCCATCTGCCATCAGAATCATGCTCTTGACACACAACATTACATTTGAATTTTTTATGACATAAGATAGCAACACCGTTTTTTTTATTAGTTGAAGGAGAAAATAAAACCGTACCCACCCAGCTTCTTTTAAGTTTAAGAGACTCAGCCTCTGTAAGGAGAGTCTCCTGCAGGAGAACTAAATCAGGATTGTACGAAGCCAGGTGGGAGAGGACTCTCTGACGTTTGATAGGACTAATAAAACCTTTTACATTCCAGGAAATTACTTTGAATTAAGAAACAACAAAAAATTGATAAAGACAAAGACTATAAAGAGAAATGAGGAAAAAGAGAAGAGTCAAGAAGAGGAAGAAAAGTGAGATAAAAGAAAAAGAGATGTGCAGAGAGGAAACAAAAAGAACACCAAGAAAAGAATAATACCGCACCTGCATAGAGAGAAAGGAAAAATATAGAAAGAGGAAGTCGGAGTTGAGTAGGCAAATAAAAGAAAAACAAGAAGGTAGGAAGTGGAGAGAAAAGAGAGGAAATAGAAGAGGGGACAGTACACATCCAAAAAGGATGACTGATAATAACATACCTGAGGGGGATTTAAAAAGGAACAGCGGGACGATGGCGGCACTCAACAAGACAAGCCGCAGAAAGGGGAAGACCATACCACACCAGGACGAGGGACAGTAGTAAGGAGCCACATGGATAAAGGAGAAGAGCACCAACCATTCTATGTAAAACAAAGAAGGGAGAGGAAAACATCAGGAGAAGGAGCATATAAGAGAAACCAACGAAGAACAATACTGAAAACATCGTAAGAAGCCTAGAAAAGAGAAAAATGCAACATGACTGACAAGAATGTGAATGAACAGTTCACTGACAATTTCAAAAAATAAGAGAACAGTGCATAGCACAGAATAGGAGAAAACTGTAAAATATCAACGAAAACCTGTGAGGGAAAAAGAGAGGATTAAATAATCAACCATTAGCAGAGTTAGTAGTGTCCATGCCGCTGGTAGTATGAATAAGGATAAAGTTCTTGAGTTCTGCAGGATCCTGGAAAGACCAAGTTTGGTTTTGATACGTCACTTTGAACAAACATGGGTGGAATAAACCATATCTGGCACCAAGAGTACGGTAAGGAGCACGGAGATTGAGGAATTCTTTTCTTCTAGAAGCAGTAGCATTGGAGACATCCTGAGAAAGGAAGACTCTCTGACCCATCCAGGAGAGTTGACGTTTAGATCTGGCCGCTGTAAGAACTGAAAGAAGGTCCGTGAACTGAAGAGAATGATGACACCTCTGGGCCTCGCTGGAGCTGTGGAAGAGGATAGGCAAGGACCCAATCTATGAGCCCGTTGAATGCTGAGAGAGGTTGACGCAGGCATGTCCAAGAGTTTCAGGAGAAAAGTGGAGAAGAAGGACACTGGATCATCACCCTCAAGGGATTCTGGCAAACCGTAAACACGAAGGTTATTCCGTCTATTTCGATTTTCCAAATCCTCAGTATGTTGTTGGAGACTGAGAACAGTCTTCTCTAAAGGAAATCCGTTGAGAGTTAACCTGTATTTCTGATGTTTGTTGTTCCAATAAGGCCACTCTGTTATCCATAGTAGACCATTTCTCCTCCAGAAATTGCATTTTATTATTAGTCTCTTCAACAAAGGGGCGCAACGCACGTATCTCCTCTAAAAGCAGTTCCAAAGAGACAGAAGGAGGCGATTTTTCCGGTGAAGGAGGATCCTGTTTTAGGCGTTTAGTTGAAGTAGAGGGAGAAGATTTACCTGGAGCGGATTGTGAGGAGGAGGAGGAGGAGGAGGAGGATGAGCAACCAGTAGTTACTCCAGCCATTTGAGAAGAAGTTGAAGCAGATAATACAGAAGTTGAAGACGTAGACTTTGAAGGAACAAAAACAAACTGGCTTACGCAACCTTCCCATAGGTAACCACCAGAATTACAGAGAAAAGGAACTCGATTGTGGTGGCAGCGACAGAATAAAACCACAGGTTGTAGCCTTCAAGGAAGCATAGCTGAGTACAGCACGTGGAAGTCGCAATCAAAGACAGCAGCGAAGCACCACATGAACAGATGAAATTCAACTGAGGAGAAATAAGGGGAGCTCCAAAGCAACAGAGCGAGGGCAAAAATCTCCTTAATAGGTGAATGAAGTATGCAATGAAGAAGAAACAGAAATCCTGTAGTAGCGACTCTGAGAGGCGTCAGCGCCTAGCTTACTCCTTATGTCAACCACAGCTGTCGCAGATTACACCTCAACGCACACCATCAAAGACAGCCACAATTGATGAGATGACAGAAGCATTAGTAAACGACTATCTTAAGGAAGCAATGAGCATTTGTGCAAGGAAGGAAGCCAAAACTCCAGCGCTGACAGGAAGCATGACAAGTGGTGCATTGAAAATCCAGTGACAGGGACAAAAGCACACATTCCAAAAAATAAAAATAGTGTGAAATTGCCATTTAGTTAAAAGACCATTAGAACAGGCAAGAATTGCTTCATGACGCAATTAGAGGCTCTCACAGAGCTGTGGAATGCGACGCGTTAGCGTTAATGACAGCAATAACGCGCGCGCATCAAAAGGCTGCATTCTGAGGAGAGGAGCAAAGTGCTAAAAAGTCAAAGAAGCGCGTCGCGCTCGTGAAAAAAAAAACAGCTCACCCGGTAGCGAAGGTGTTCCGACACGGCTCGGAGCTCATGGCAGCATTAAAAGAAGGCAAAAGAGGCAGCTAAAGGCTCCTGACAGTTCCCGGAGCGGCGGAGTGAATTCCCTACGCGGCCATCTTTGACGGCGCCGAGACCACGCCCCCCGTAATAATACATTTTTAACCACACAGCATAATTTAAACAAAGTAATTTGTTTGCCTCTTTTGCTGTTCTCAGAATATATTGAATTTCACTAGAAATAGTGATTTCAATCGTACTCATCACATAACAGCGGGCAAAAAAAAACAATCAAAAAGGTTGTTTAAAATAAAAAACAATCTATTCTCAGTAAAATACCAGAAAATACAAATCACACATATATAATATGCTTACTGCTAAGAAAATTTTATAACTTAAATTTATAAACACTGTAAATGTTCGCTTTAAAATATACACCGAGTCAATGGGTAAGAAAAAGTCCATAATTCAAACATATACCTTTCCTTGAGGCCAAATGGTATTTTTGCACTGTTTTTTATGTAAATTGTCCAATGGTAATCCTATTAAATTATAATAATAAATTCCTCAGAGGCTGAATTATCTTCCTAAAACTTTGGCTTTAAAAATATTAGGTAGGAATTTGGTAATTCACTAGGCAAACGTTGTTTGAAAACCAACTGCGCATCATTACAAAGTATCCAGCCTTTGTCACATTTTAGATAGGCAGTGTAATGTCCAGATGTTGTGGAAGGACCATCATGGAAAATTATTGCAACTGCTACAAAAGTCCTTCCTGATATTGATAGTTGAGTTGCTACAAAATGTTTTATTAAACTGTCCAATTTTCTTCCATCAGCTGTACAACGTTGCATCATTAAAATTATATATTGTCCATAGCTTTGTAAAAATAATGTTGATAACATTTCTGAGTTACATTGGCTACACTCCATGTTTTGATTTGCAGCTTTAACTAATTTATTGAAAGACACTGATTTACAGTCCGGTAATGTTAAATATAGAAATCTTTCAGTGTCTACATTAGTGCTAGATGTATACATACAATTTTCACAATGATGTTCCCATTTGCAACAAAGGCCAAAAATATTTTCTATTTCTACACCTTAATTTTCTAAAATGGTAAGCACATACATTAGAAATTCCTGAGCATCTTGTTGGATATTTTGCGTAAATTGTTTAGAACCAGAACATACATCCAAAAGATTACGAACATCGGAAACAGTTTGTATTTTACGTGTATCAGTTCTCAATTTTTCATAAATAGAACGCAACAAGGAACAACATTTTTTTTCCAGATTCTGCATAATTTGGTGTTGCAAACCTTCAAGATAAAAAACAACATTGACCACTACATTAGCATAGCAGTTGACACCTGAACTATTTTCAAATTGATAACCAACAATCTCTTCAACAGTGTCCTTTTTCTTTTTGCTTGCAATGACAACATTATCTTGTTTTTTTCCCTTCTCTACACCTTCAGTACAGATATTCTCATACCTTCTTTTCGACCAACCACACGCTTTTCAAATACAGGATATTGACCTAAATAGGGAGCATACGCTCTTCTTAACCTATTATACTCTTTTACACAGTTTGCATCTGCAGTAAACTTTGTGTCATCAACATCAATCAAAAGCAAACCAGATAATGTTCTGACTCGCGACAAAGCAACATATGCCATATCCTCTTTTAACACAGTAGATCCAATATTCACCAATGCACTGTCTACACTTAATCCTTGAGATTTATGAATAGTCACTGCGTATGCCAGAGAAAATGGAAATTGTTTCCCTTGGACATATAAATCTTTAACAAGCAAAAAACAAACTGAACAACGACCAATTTCTTTAACTTCTTCAATCTGATCAAATTTAATTTTTAAAAATTAAATTCCATCTTTTTTCTGATAATTAACAAAATCCACAACTTTACCCATTGCTCCATTAACTAAACGTTTTTCTACATCCAAATTACGCCTTAAAATTACCCGACAGTTTATACATGCATATAGATTCTTTTCTAAACCAGCCGTTTTAGATATCTTTTTTTCTAAGGAAACCAGTTTTGTTTTCAATTTTCCTGTCAAAATAATAGCGATTCCTTCATGCTCTATTTTATCGATGGCTTCCATTTTTATAATTTCTTCATTTTCCAGTTTCAATAGTTCTTCGTTGAATATAGAACACTCGTGCAGTGTTGGCATTAAGCAGATTACAGATTTATTTTCTGCAATTTTCATGTATATTTTCTCAGGAACTACATTTTCATTTGGAAACAAATTGGAAAGTAATCGACTCTGCAAAGCTTGTTTGCCATGTGCTGTCAGAAGTCCAATTCTTATATCTTGAAGAATACTTCCATATTCAGCAACATTTGCCTGTCGCATATTTTTCATCAGTTCTTTGTATTCAAAATATGACCAAATGTTCACGTTTCCAACACTACCCAGAGACTTTCTGGTGTCTTCATGCGCAAGTGTTTTAAATACTGGTTGTCCTTTTACAGGAGTCAGTTGCAGTAGATCTCCAAAAACTATGACGTATTTTCCTAGAAATAACACGTCATACTCTGTTTTAAGAATTTGCTGCAGTCTTAAATACACAAAGGCAAGCATTAAGTTTGAGACCATGCTTACCTCATCAATAATGAGAAGTTTCATTTTCTTCAGGACTCTTGAAACTTCACAACAAGCTTCTCCAGATAGCTTGTGGTATTCCAATTTGTTCTCATACTCTACTGGTAGCATTAGTAAACGATGTAAAGTAATTCCTTTAATGTTATGTGCTGCCAACCCAGTTGGAGCAGTGACAACACAAGACAAATGCGACTCAGTTGTTTTCTGTAGATAACTTGTAACTACTTTCATTAAGAAACTTTTTCCTGTTCCAGCTTGTCCACTCACATACATTCTGATAGGTTGAAATGATGTGCATGTACACTCTTTCTTTTCATGAAGTAATCCATGGTCAATGTGTTGTCTCACTTGCTGATATATTTGTTTCTGTTCAACATTTAGTTGTTCTTCCAAGTTTGCTAACTCCATTACATCTTCTTGAGCTTGATACATTGCTGTTTCCACCTCATTCATGGCAATTGCTGCTTCATTTTCAACAATTGGTTGTCCTTGTGGATCTTGACTCAGTGCAGCAGAACTTTGACTGTCTTGAGAACTGTCTCTAGCAATCTCAGCTGCAATTGTAGCTTCTTGATCAATTTCATCATTCAACATTTTCACATAATTTGCAAAAGCACTGCAGTGTATGCTATCTTTACAAGCATTAAATGAATCTTCATAGGTCTGAAAATCTCCAAGTAATTCCCGTTCTGAACGCCACGGTTTGAACATTTGCAAAAGGGCTAAATAGTAAAATTCCCTTTTATCAGCAGTGTCGCAACTCAGCTTCCTGTGATTAATCACATTCCCTTTCCTTTGTTTCACCAAACATCCTTCGTAACCAATGACTTGATATTTTCCATCATTGATGTTCTCTGTAGTATTCCGTTTGAAAGTGTAGTTTTGCAGCACTTCATAGAGACACATGTTCTCAAGACGATGACTTCTGTTTGGGTAATATGTGTCCAACATATTCGTTTTTAAAATATCTGTACTTTCTGTTTTTTTTTCTGCTAAATATTCAATTTCTCGAACAGATTTTAGTACCCGATTTCGCATTGCTGCAAGACCTAGACTCACCCAAATGATTCTTCTACTTTTGGAGTATAGACTTGCTGATGATAACTGATCTGAGCATTCATATGCTCCAATTTCTCGATGCGATAACATCTTCAAACTGAAACTGTATAATTTCTTACTTAGAGTCTTCTCATGAGAAATCTCTTCCCACATTTCTTTCAATTCCGTCTTTTCTGATTTAGTAATGTAGGACGTTACATATCGAGCAACAGCAATGGAATTGTCCGCAACATACTGAATATCCATGTTAGCGTTCCACATGGATAAAATAACTGGATTGAAGTCATTTATGTATTTTGATTCTTCACTTCTTCTTAAGTTGTAGGTATTTTTCAGAGACTTTCTTGTTATGGTATGTCGCATAGCTGACATAAAACTGTTCACTCTTCCTTTGGATAATACAGGACGTGGAAATGCAAAACAACATTTGGTATAGAACTTATCCTTAGACTTGTACTTTCGTCGACAGTATTATCCACATCTATGGCTTTGGAATCATAAGACTTGTTGTTTTAAGTTTTTATCTTCTCTGCTTTTGGGTACAGCACATGTGGCATATTCTTCAATGAAAGACAAAACAGTATCATCTGAATCTGTTCCAAATTTGGGGGCGTCCTTGATCCATTACAACATATGTATATGAGGAGCACCTCTTGCTTGATACTCCTTTCTCCAAAAGAAATCCACAACTTCTCCAAGAGGAGGATTCTTTTTATTGCAGATGAAAGACATCATAGCTTCAAATCCATGATTGAAATATCTGCATACATTAACAGGATCCAAAGAGCACAATTCTCCAGGTGTCTTGTATTCAATATTTTTTATATTGGAATTTGCCTCTCGAAGAAATTCAAGTAAATCATCCCAAGCGTACTCAGCACAGCTTAGTGTAAGGAACCATGTAGGAGTTCCTAAGTTCCGTAGCATACATTTCTGTTGGACTCAGCCCTTCTGGTAGGTTCACCCCTGAACATTTTTGCTTTTTACTTTGACCTGGTGTTAGTGATTTTTGGCTTCTGCGCACTTTACCACTGTATCCCAGGGTAAAGTGCGTGTGTGTAGTGAGGTTGGCCTGCCCTCCCATAGGAATGCATGGGGGAATGTATGTGTCCCTGGTGGTTCCTGATGGATGGGGAGTGCAGGTGCGAGTTTGGTATGTGCGGACTCGTGTGATGAAATGCTGCGCGATGATGTCTGCGGTGTCAATGTACCAAGTGTGGAAGTGCCACTTCTAGAAGTTGGCATTTCTGTGTGCAGTGTGAGATAAGTGCCTTGTCTGGCGATTGGCTGGCTGAGGTCATGTGATGGGCTAGGGAACCCCCAGAGTCAGGATGAGTCACCCAGTGGTGAATGGGGAGATCAGCAGCCAGATGGGTGGGAGGAGTGCACCTAGGACCTGAATAGGGCTGGGCTTTCCCCACACAATGCTGGCTCCGCCCCCTGTGGTGTGACTGATGACCCTGGCCTGTCCTGTGAAAGGAAGGAGAGGAGCTGAGCAAAACAAAGTGCTCAAGTGCTCCTGAACCAGTTGTAACTGGTTCTGCCCTAAACCCTGTGCTGTGTCACAAAGGAAACCTATGTATAAAAAGGGGCTGTGACCCCATGAATGTTGTTCTCTGCTGAGAGGGGGCCTGCTGCTGCTGCTGGGCACCAGGAGGACCGCCACTGGGGACTGCCTCCCTGCCTGGAGGGCCCTGTGAGCAGCCCTTGCCCCCTACCTTCCTAGAAGAACTTTGCTCCTGAACCTTGCCTTCAAGCGCCTGGGAAGCGCTATATCTTTATTTTTGCTGGTGAGCGCTCTGCTTGGTGGCCCAAGAGGAGCAGCGCTGCTGGTGTTCCCCTGCAGCCCCAGGCTGCGATCACTTGTGAAAAGGGAATCCCCGGTGGGGAGATTCACCCCCCTGCGATTGTACTTATTTGCGGCATGGTAGCCCACCCCGCATTGCCGGACGTATTTTGAGCATGAAGACTGGAGCCTACCCCGTAGTGGAGTACTTCGTGGGTGCCCACCCCGCTTATCTCTTTTATTTAAATTACGGGTGCCCACCCCGCTATTTTCGTGGTCAGAGAAACGGGAGCCTACCCCGTATTGGCCCCGCATTGAAGGAGAGCCCCCGAGGCTCCCACATTGTCTTGGGCATTCCAGAGCCCAGAGAGGGCTCAAGAGGCTCGCCGGTGCCAGGTTCCTTCACAGCTGCCCAGCCCTAAGTGGGCAGCTGCAACGTTTAGGTGGTGCCCTGCGCCCTGCACCCTGTGCATTGCTGCATTCGCAGTCCAGCCCTGACTTTGGACGAAGGGCGTTTGAGCCCCTGAGAGGCCAAGTTGGCCTGGGGACAGTTTCCCTGTGTTGTGCCCTCACCTAGGGTACCTGGTGATTTTTACATATGTACTTTTGCGCCTGTGCATTGCCTTTATGCTAGTCTCATTCCTAATGTGATTTATGCAATGCTTTGTGTATCCCTCTAGATGTATTTTTATACCTAGGAGGTTGGGTTACCTAGTATAGTGATACTAGTGAGTTCATGGTTCCCTGCGCAATATTTTCCCAAGGTAGTTAGGGTTGCGTAGGTGGTACTTACCTGTTACCAGTGGTTACTGGTTGTGCGCTACATTTATTATTTGTTCTACCTTTCTACATTTACAATTTGGTGATTTGTGATAATTCTGACAGTGGTCCATGTGGCCCTGTCTTGTGTAAATAGTCCCCTGTAAATTCCGCCCAGTGCCAGTTGGCACAGTGTAAATTGTGTGAATATTATCTAATGTGTTTTGGTATAATACAAAGGCTATTTTTATATAATACCTTGTGTGGAGTTTCTTTTGTGGTGGGCCTTGGGTGTTGTTGCTGGGTGCGCGCGCAAACGCTTTACACACTGCCTCCGGGATAAGCCTGACTGCTTGTGCCAAGCTACCAAGGGGGTGAGCAGGGGTTATCTTTGGCGTGTAACTTCCTTGCCCTGACTAGAGTGGTGGTTTCTGCCTGCCTTTGGCGCAAGCCCTAGCCAACCAGAAATCCCATTTCTAACAATTTCAGTTCTCCATGATGACGGTACCAATATTCATTAGTCCCACGCTGACATGCCATCAGATTAATCAACTGAGATTCTAAATGATCATCTCTCTGATGCATTTTATCCATAAAATCCTTTGCAGTTACATTATGCAGATGCACTCCAGTTTTTAAAATGTGATTTACTGCATATGAAAGTCCAGACAAGTCACTTTCAAACAGAAGATGAAACATTTAAGGGATATGTTAGACCTGTCAGCCCTTTGGGTGGTCCCTCCTCATCATTATTTATTTTGTCCCACTTCTGCCTCATACCCTATTATAATTTTTCCTTTTTGGGAACCACCAGACTTTTTAGTGTTGATGCAGGGTCAGGGAGCCATTTTCCCTACCCCTGGAACTTCTGTCTGAGGGCCTGAGACACAAAATGGTGGCCACCCATTGTCACCTGTGACATCACCAGAACCTCCTGGAACATTCTAGAACCCTGTGACAGTGGGAGGCAGTTTAGAATGTTGGGAGGCCATCTCAGTGTGGCAGTTGGCACCTGACTGGAGAGGAGAGAGGACAGAGATTCAGAAGGAGGAAGGAGTAAGGCAGCAGGGGTGGAAACCAGTGCTTGGAGTGGGGTCCAGAAACCCACCCTTGATGCTAGTATCTACTGACCAAGCCCAGCCAAGAGCCCTGTGTGGGACCAAGACCAGAAAAACCGTCTTAAGGACCTGAACATTTGGAGCAGGCCTTACAAAGGAAGAACAGCAAGTTCCTGACCTGTACAGCAGTGTCCTCCTGGAGTCCTGACGTCGAGAAGCCTGGAGACCTGGGGCCTGAGGTGGAGAAGCGGCGCTGACAGAAAGCAGACGTCATACCCGGAGCCGCCAGAGGTCGAGAGAGGGCGCCGACGGAGGTCGTGGAGAGTCACCGGAGGTCGAGTAGGAAGTCACCTGAGGTCGAGGTGAGGCGTCGACGGGGGAGTGAAGCCCGCCCTCCGGAGTCGCCGGAAACCGAGGTGAAGCGCGCAGGAGGTCGGGAGTGGAGGTCGCACTCCGGAGTCGCCTGAGGTCAGGGTGAAGCGCGCAGGAGGTCGGGAGTGGAGATCGCACTCCGGAGTCGCCGGAACCCGAGGTGGAGCCGACGGAGGTCGGGAGTGGAGGTCGCACTCCGGAGACACCCGGAAGCAGGGAGACCGTGACCCTGTGACGCCGGAACACGACATCGAGCCAAGGCCGCCCAGCGACATTGATCCGGAGCCGCCTCACGGCACCGACCCGGCGTCAGGTAAAGCAGATCGACGCGACATCGAACCGAGGCCGCCCAGCGACATCGAACCGGAACCGCCAGACGGCATCGACACGGCGTCAAGTGGAACAGATCGACGCGACATCGAACCGGAACCGTCTCATGGCGTCGACTCGGCGCCAGCGGAGCCGATATTCGCAGAAGGGACAGTAAGTGGTAGAAAGGGCATCTGAGGCCCTGTGGAGCCCTAAAAGACCATTCTAGGGGCTAGAGGGGTGTTAGGACCAGCCTGGGAGTGCTAGGAGGTGAACTGAGACTGGTGCAGGGACCTGTGTGAGGGACTGTGTAGTTGGGAGAGCCAGAACCTTAGGTTACCCTCATTCTACCTCAGCTTAGGCCCCAGCCTTGACCACTCTAGGTGGGACATCCCCAGGCCACCCCAGTGACCACAAGCTGTACTTGGGCATAGTAAAACCAAACTACCTCATAAATGTGATCTGATTTGCAATTGTTATTGATTGCTTATATTATTTATTGAAGGCGTTTTATTTATTGTCTGACTGTATTTATTCCTGCATTGTATTTATTGTCTGACAGTATTTATTTGCCCTCTGTATTTATTGCACCCCTATTTATTCCTTGCTTATTTATGGCCTGATCCTATTTATTGAAACCCCACTGTGGTATTATTTATTTGACCTGCTATTTTCAGGAAAAGTCTTATGGTATTGTATGTATGTTTTGAAACCTGCAACTAAGAGAAAATAAGATAAAGACAAACTACTTTCTTTCATAATTTTTACGGTGTAGTGTCGTTTTTGGAACGGATGAACGCATGGTTATTGTGAGGGTGTGACGTACGCTTAACACGGTGCCTGACCCCCGACCGCTCGAGCCAAGCTACCCCTTGTGTTGGGAAAAACCGGGTGACTGCTGACCCGGTTGCCCGTGGTTTTCTAACATAATTGGTGTTCAGCGGTGGGATAGAGCTGTGCTTGCGTCCACTCGACAATAACTGTGGGTAGTCCATAGGCCTACACCGGGAGTTTTCTCAAAGCGGACTTCCTAATTCTGAGTTTTGTTTTTTCCAAATTTACTCTGGTGGTGGGAGGAGGTATTACAAAAGGTACCCCCCTGCATAGCTTCTGTAAACACCTGTCTTCTATTCTGAGTGGGCAAAATGGAGTTTGTGTTGGAAGATGTGGAAACTTACACTGTGGCCCAACTCAAAGAGTTTTGTCAGCGAGAGGGGGTGTATTGTCCCCCAGGTGCCAAGAAGGCTGAACTCCAGACCAGCTTGAGGGCTTGGGGGGAGGCACGACGGGAAAGTAAGGCTGAGCAGGAGGACAGGGATGGAGAGCCTGTTAGCGAGGGGACTGGGTTGTACCAACCTGAGGTGGGGAACCTGTTAGCGGGGCCCAGAACACTTTCCAGGAAGGGCAGCACTGTCTCTAGCGGTGGCTTATCTGAAGCAGAGTTAACGGACCGGAGGGAGAAAAGACAGCTCACATGGGAGTTGGCAAAGCTGGAGAAAGAGAAGGAGGGACAGAGGATGGCTCACGAGTTGAGGCAGAGGGAAATAGATCTCCAGATCCTACAAGTCGGGGCACACACTGTTCCTAATGGTGGCAGCAAAGACAAAGAAATCACCAGGGAACCCAAACCCTATCTGCCAAAAGACATAGTAGCTAGCTATAGTGCAGGGGATGATATTGCCAAGTGGCTAGCGGCCTATGAGGTCTCTTTAAGGGCCCATGGGGTGCCAGAGAAGTACTGGGGAGGGGGATTGTACAAATACATGCCTCCAGCTGGTAGGGATGCATTATTGGCCCTAGAGCAGGATGAGCAGACCCACTACCCCACCATGAAAGTGGCGCTCGTAAGAAAGTTTGGACTAACACCCGAGAAGTACAGACAGAAGTTCCGGGGTAGCCACAAACTGGGCACACAGAATTGGGTGGACTTCCTGGACTATGCAAAGAAGGCATTAGAGGGTTGGATTCAGGGCAGTGAGGTGAGGGACTACGAGGGGTTGTTTGATTTAATGTTGAAGGAACACCTGCTCGAAAAATGTTTCCCTGAACTGCGTCAACACCTGGTGGATAGCAAGCTGACCAATCCCCGGAAGCTTGCTGAGGAGGCGGACATTTGGGCTAGTACCCGGGTGTCCACAAGGGGGACTGGAGGGGATACTCAAAAGGCCGGACCGGGCACCCCCCAGAAGAAAGAGGGAGGGGAAAAGAAAAAGGAGTTCTCTAAAGGCCCCCAAAATAACTTCCAAGGAAAGGGAACAGGATTCACCCCTAGGGCTAACCCACCCAGAAACCCTAATCCTAGCCAGAGTCAGCAGCCAAGGGTTGTCCATTGCTTCGAGTGCGGTGGCGTCGGACACTATAAGGGAGATGCGAAGTGCCCGAAAAGACCACCCCCTCCCATTGGAGGAAAGGCCCCCGGAGTAGCTAGTGTAGTGCTCGGGGAGGAGATGCCCTTAACTAAGGGAAGGGAGTGGGCGGGTGTCACTTTAGTGTCCCTGGGAGAACGGGAGATGGTTCCTAAGATACAGGTGCCTGCAAATACCATAAAGTATGGGAGTGGGTCACCATCAACGGCCAAAGAGGGGAGGCTCTGAGAGACACAGGAGCCAGTATGACTATGGTACGTAGCCAACTGGTGTCTCCAGAGCAGGTAATTCCCGATGTACTCCACCCAGCCGCGATGGCTGACGGCAGAACCGGCCACTATCCGGTGGCCGAGGTTCCCTTTGAATGGGAGGGGGTTGCAGGTTCACTTCGAGTTGCCGTAAGCCCTGCCGTGCCGGTCGATTGTCTACTGGGGAATGACATGGAGCGCAATGCTTGGAAGGAGGTGGAATACCGGACTCATGCTGAGATGCTGGGTACACCTGACTGGGCCTGTGTTAGCACAGGGCCCGCGACTACCCGGAGAGGGAGTTTGTTTCGACTGGAGCCTTGAACAAAGGCACAGCCGGCTGCCAACCAAGGGAAGAACCGAGGACAGGAGGAGCCTGCCTCGGCATCCGCGCCCCGTGTGACGGATAGGCCACCGGAGGTGGTGGACCAGGAGTCCGCGGTGGGGGATGTTACCAAACTGGAGGACCTACCCATCCCGGCCGAGTGGCACGTGGAGGGAGGGCCGACCAGGGAGGAATTCTGCAAGGGCCAGAGGGAGTGCCCTACCCTTGAGGGACTGAGGCGACAGGCCGAAGCCCAGGCAGCAGGGAACGTTGAGGGGAACTACAACCTTTACTGGGAGGATGGCCTCCTCTACAGTGAACCCAAGGCACCCCTACATGGATCGTCACGAGCCTTAGTAGTCCCTCAACGTTACCGAGCCTTCCTACTGGAATTGGCTCACGAGATCCCCTTGGCAGGACACCTGGGGCAAGACAAGACCTTCGCCCGTCTTGTCCCACACTTTTATTGGCCTCAAATGAAAGTGTCGTCCGACACCTACTGCCGGACATGTGTGTCTTGCCAAGCCAGTGAGAAAACAGGGGTGAAGCTGAAAGCTCCCCTGGAACCACTTCCGGTCGTTAGCACCCCCTTTGAAAGGGTGGGCATCGACATTGTGGGTCCATTAGATCCGCCTACTACAGCTGGTCACAGGTTTATCCTGGTTCTGGTGGATCATGCCACACGGTACCCAGAGGCTATACCTCTAAGGACCATTACAGCACCTGTTGTGGCTAGGGCCCTGATGGGAATCTTTACCCGAGTGGGTTTTCCCAAGGAAGTTGTGTCCGACAGGGGGACCAACTTCATGTCAGCATACATGCGGGCCATGTGGCAGGAGTGTGGAGTGACCTACCGGTTCACAACTCCTTACCACCCCCAGACCAATGGTCTGGTGGAGAGGTTTAACAAAACCTTGAAAGGCATGATCAGAAGTCTGCCTGAAAGCCTGCGGAGGAAATGGGACGTCCTCCTACCCTGTCTATTGTTTTCCTACAGGGAAGTGCCACAGAAGGGAGTGGGCTTCAGCCCCTTCGAGCTTTTGTATGGGCACCCTGTGCGTGGAACTCTCAGCCTGGTGAGAGACGGATGGGAAAGAACTCCCAGAAAGCTTCCCCAGGACGTGGTGAGCTACATGCTGGCCTTCCGGAGCCAAATGGCTAAGTTGTGGAAGCAAGCTTCTGACAACTTGGAGGCCAGCCAAGCAGTAATGAAGGCGTGGTATGACCACAACGCTCACCCGGTGGAATTGGAGCCTGGCCAGAAGGTGTGGGTGATCAAACCAGGAGAGCTTAGCGCCCTCCAGGATCACTGGTCAGGACCCTTTGAGGTATTGGAGAAGAAGGGTAAGGCTACCTACTTGGTGGATCTTAAGACCCCTCGTCAGCCCCTACGGGTGCTGCATGCCAACCGCCTCAAACCCCACCACGAGAGGCCCGAAGTCATTTTGATGATGGTGACTGACGGAGCAGAGGACGTGGAAAGCGAGCCTCTCCCCGATTTGTTTGCGTCTCAAGAGAAGGATGGGTCGGTGGAGGGAGTGATTCTCTCCCCATCTCTAACTCCTGAACAGCAGGAGGACTGCCGCCAGGTCCTGGGACAGTACTCTTCGTTGTTCTCCCTTGTTCCGGGTAGGACTCACCTGTGCGTTCATGATGTGGACACAGGAGACAGCCCACCTGTGAAGTCCAAGATCTACCGGATGTCAGACAAGGTGAAGGCCAGCATTCACAGTGAAGTCACTAAGATGCTGGAGCTAGGAGTGATCGAACCTTCCAGCAGCCCCTGGTCCAGTCCGGTGGTGCTAGTAGCAAAAGCCGCACCACCGGGTGCCCAACCGGAACTGAGGTTCTGTGTGGACTACCGGGGACTGAACTCAGTAACCAAGACTGATGCTCATCCGATCCCAAGGGCGGATGAATTGATTGACCGGCTGGGAGCTGCCCAATATCTAAGTACCTTTGACCTTACTTCTGGGTACTGGCAGATCTCTCTGACTGACGGAGCTAGGGAAAGGTCAGCCTTCTCCACGCCCAAAGGCCACTACCAGTTCTGTGTGATGCCCTTTGGGCTCAAGAACGCACCTGCCACGTTTCAGCGTCTGGTGAACCAGATCCTCACAGGAATGGAGAGTTTCTCTGCTGCTTATCTGGATGACATAGCCGTCTTCAGTAACAGCTGGGAGGATCACTTGCGTCACCTGCAAGCTGTTCTCCAGGCCCTGAGACAAGCTGGTTTAACGATCAAGGCCAGTAAATGCCAGATCGGGCAGGGGTCGGTAGTGTACCTTGGACACTTGGTGGGTAGGGGAGCGGTGCAACCCCTCCAGGTGAAAATCGAGGCTATCATGGCCTGGGAACCCCCCAAGACTCAGACTGAGGTCCGAGCTTTTCTGGGCCTCACAGGATATTACCGCGGCTTCGTGAAGGGATACGGTACCATTGTGGCCCCCCTCACGGAGCTTACGTCCAAGAAACAACCTCGACGGGTAGTCTGGACGGAGGCTTGTCAGCAGGCCTTTGTAAAACTGAAGCAAGCCATGTGCGAAGCCCCGGTCCTACGGGCCCCAGACTTTTCCAAGGAGTTCATTGTCCAGACGGATGCATCGGAACATGGCATTGGGGCAGTGTTATCGCAACTCAATGAAGAGGGTCTGGATCAACCCGTGGTCTTCCTATCCCGGAGACTACTTCCCAGGGAACAGAAGTGGAGTGCAATAGAGCGTGAAGCCTTTGCAGTGGTATGGGCTCTGAAGAAGCTGCGGCCATACCTGTTTGGCTCGCACTTCCTAGTTCAGACCGACCACAGACCCCTTCGTTGGCTGATGCAGATGAAGGGGGAGAATCCCAAGTTGTTGAGGTGGTCTATCTCCCTACAGGGAATGGACTTTCAGGTGGAACATCGGCCTGGAGTGGACCACGCCAATGCAGACGGTCTCTCAAGGTATTTCCGCCTTAGTGATGAGAACTCCCAAGGGGTTGGGTAGCTCTCCCCACTTTCAGCTGGGGGGGACGCGTGTTAGACCTGTCAGCCCTTTGGGTGGTCCCTCCTCATCATTATTTATTTTGTCCCACTTCTGCCTCATACCCTATTATAATTTTTCCTTTTTGGGAACCACCAGACTTTTTAGTGTTGATGCAGGGTCAGGGAGCCATTTTCCCTACCCCTGGAACTTCTGTCTGAGGGCCTGAGACACAAAATGGTGGCCACCCATTGTCACCTGTGACATCACCAGAACCTCCTGGAACATTCTAGAACCCTGTGACAGTGGGAGGCAGTTTAGAATGTTGGGAGGCCATCTCAGTGTGGCAGTTGGCACCTGACTGGAGAGGAGAGAGGACAGAGATTCAGAAGGAGGAAGGAGTAAGGCAGCAGGGGTGGAAACCAGTGCTTGGAGTGGGGTCCAGAAACCCACCCTTGATGCTAGTCCCTACTGACCAAGCCCAGCCTAGAGCCCTGTGTGGGACCAAGACCAGAAAAACCGTCTTAAGGACCTGAACATTTGGAGCAGGCCTTACAAAGGAAGAACAGCAAGTTCCTGACCTGTACAGCAGTGTCCTCCTGGAGTCCTGACGTCGAGAAGCCTGGAGACCTGGGGCCTGAGGTGGAGAAGCGGCGCTGACAGAAAGCAGACGTCGTACCCGGAGCCGCCAGAGGTCGAGAGAGGGCGCCGACGGAGGTCGTGGAGAGTCACCGGAGGTCGAGTAGGAAGTCACCTGAGGTCGAGGTGAGGCGTCGACGGGGGAGTGTAGTCCCCCCTCCGGAGTCGCCGGAAACCAAGGTGAAGCACGCAGGAGGTCGGCAGTGGAGGTCGCACTCCGGAGTCGCCTGAGGTCAAGGTGAAGCGCGCAGGAGGTCGGGAGTGGAGATCGCACTCCGGAGTCGCCGGAACCCGAGGTGGAGCCGACGGAGGTCGGGAGTGGAGGTCGCACTCCGGAGACACCCGGAAGCGGGGAGACCGTGACCCTGTGACGCCGGAACACGACATCGAGCCAAGGCCGCCCAGTGACATCGATCCGGAGCCGCCTCACGGCACCGACCCGGCGTCAGGTAAAGCAGATCGACGCGACATCGAACCGAGGCCGCCCAGCGACATCGAACCGGAACCGCCAGACGGCATCGACACGGCGTCAAGTGGAACAGATCGACGCGACATCGAACCGGAACCGTCTCACGGCGTCGACTCGGCGCCAGCGGAGCCGATATTCGCAGAAGGGACAGTAAGTGGTAGAAAGGGCATCTGAGGCCCTGTGGAGCCCTAAAAGACCATTCTAGGGGCTAGAGGGGTGTTAGGACCAGCCTGGGAGTGCTAGGGGGTGAACTGAGACTGGTGCAGGGACCTGTGTGAGGGACTGTGTAGTTGGGAGAGCCAGAACCTTCGGTTACCCTCATTCTACCTCAGCTTAGGCCCCAGCCTTGACCACTCTAGGTGGGACATCCCCAGGCCACCCCAGTGAACACAAGCTGTACTTGGGCATAGTAAAACCAAACTACCTCATAAATGTGATCTGATTTGCAATTGTTATTGATTGCTTATATTATTTATTGAAGGCGTTTTATTTATTGTCTGACTGTATTTATCCCTGCATTGTATTTATTGTCTGACAGTATTTATTTGCCCTCTGTATTTATTGCACCCCTATTTATTCCTTGCTTATTTATGGCCTGATCCTATTTATTGAAACCCCACTGTGGTATTATTTATTTGACCTGCTATTTTCAGGAAAAGTCTTATGGTATTGTATGTATGTTTTGAAACCTGCAACTAAGAGAAAATAAGATAAAGACAAACTACTTTCTTTCATAATTTTTACGGTGTAGTGTCGTTTTTGGAACGGATGAACGCATGGTTATTGTGAGGGTGTGACGTACGCTTAACACGGTGCCTGACCCCCGACCGCTCGAGCCAAGCTACCCCTTGTGTTGGGAAAAACCGGGTGACTGCTAACCCGGTTGCCCGGGGTTTTCTAACAGGATACATTGTCGAAATCTTGGATCTTTTGCATATAAGCTGGTTGTCCGATATTCAGATGCAGGAATCTGCACAGGACGTTCATCATATCATCCACCTTTTCCTGTTGGAAACAACTGCGGGAAACAACGAGCTTCCAAGCTCTCTTCACATACACTCATGGGACTTCCTTTTTCTTTTTTCATTTGGAATAACTCAATCGTATTCCCCATCACTTCTTTGAAATGAAGTGGATGTACACTGTAATGTTCATAGATTTCTCCACATCTGGACATGTCCACTTTTTCAGTGTGTCCACTTGACGTTTCAGTATCTTGTGCTAAATCTATTTCTTCTTCTCCTACAAACATATTTCTATAGTACTCATTATTTTTTATCAGATACATTGTTGCCTTTTGCACTTTTCTAACATCTACTAACTCTTGCCAGATTTTCTTATTCTTAGTAGGAACACTGTTAACTAGAATAACTAGTGGTTCATTTTCTCCACGGTCTACACCAATAGTTTCTATGTTTTTCTTTAAATCTAACGGTAAATACACAACTCTTCCTTTTAATACTCTTTGTAAATCTGATGGAGGCAATTTACCTGTTTTAGGCTCCATACGAACAATAGCTTGAAACGGGTGCACACATTGAATGAGAATAGACTCATAGGTATTTAAATCTATCAGCTCTGGAGGAATAGCAACCAACTCTAGATTATTATGAACAGCTCTAGCAGGCATTTTATTCTCATCTAATTTGTTATAACAATATTTGGAAATACGCTGGTTAGAACCCAAATCAAAACAATACTCTACCAACAAATAAGTTGCAAATTCCTTCCACTTATCATTATTTTCTGTTTCACTTTTTAAATACAGATTGACACTCCTAGTCTGATTTTTATAGTAAGTTCGCCAACAACAAATACAAGAAAAATTTGATCTTTCACCTGAAATCACCTTAAACTTTGTGATTTGATCTTCAAAATTTTTTGTAATCATGGGTTCTACATTGTCTTCAACATTTTCTTCTAAACTAAATATCATCACAAACCTACTTCACATCTGATACTGACCCACGCAAAAGAGCACTGTTCAACTCATTTAACTTTAGTGCAGGACTTTTTGCATAATACAATCTTCTCACTAACCTCTGCATTTGAGTATGATGTACTGCCAACATCCTGAAATGGTGACAAACTTTTCTAGAAAGACAAGCCAGAGAATGACCTTTCAAACCAGTATTTTTTCTCACTCTGCAATGGTCTAGTCCTTGCAAAACCTTAATCTTTTGTTTAACACTTTTTTTACTATATGCTCGTAAGAAATTGCATAATTTAGCAATAGATTCTTGTTGTGCACTACAAATACTACTGCAATCCCAAGTGTACACAGGGTCTTTAGGACGTCTTCCTACAACTTCATCAGCTATCACTTCTTCTGCATTTCTTTGAACCATTTTCTCTTTGTCAATTGAACAACCATTTCTAACCTCATAACCTCGACCACTGGTGTCAACTGCATGCAATAAATTATTGCTCTGTAAATAACTCTCTTCAATAAAGAAAGGCTCTAAACTTGAACTGTGTTTCCATTCACGCAAAAAAAATCACAAAAATTTGTTCTGTTAATTACTCTTTTCCTTTTACTTTTGGCCTTCATTAAATGGATTGGTTTATCTAGTGATCGAATTCTGTTTAATACTAAAATGAATAGTTTCCTTTTTACTTACAAAAGCCTTTTCAACAATGGTTTCAATATGCTTCTTCTTTTTATAAAATAGAGCTATCTTTTTATATTTCTTCGTATCTTTCAGCAAATTATGTACTACTCTCTTGTATAATAATTTTTTGCGTATTTCTTTATAGTGATTTTGTCTTCTTTTACCATACTTCGTGTCCTTTAACTGACCATTTGCTTTTTTCTTTTCCTTATATTTTGAGTATTTTTTCTATTTGAAGCATTCTCAGAGGTTTCCGCATTCTGTATATTCTGTCTGGTCCTACAAACATTTTTAATAAATTGCTTTGTGATCTTACCAGAAGATATTTTCTTTTTATCCACATTATGTTGTTTATCCAATACTTGTGGTTGATTTTTCTTCAAGTAACTGTCCTTTTTCTGTTCTTTTCTTTTTCTTACTTTGTCCGGCATGATTATTTTATTTTAATGGTGATAAACAGTATCTGTAAAAATTAATCATAAGTAAATGTATATTAATATCTTTATAAATTATACGTTTCTATTACTATACAAACACATTTTATATAAATACTGACTAAGAAATTATAGGCCTGAAGCACAAGTGTAAAAGTGATTAGACCACTTCATGCATAGTGCATAGCAGTTTGAAGCACTCCATGTCCTACAGCCTGGCTCACTGCATGAGTAAATACTTACTGACTGAATGATTACAGTACTATAAGGAGAGACACTGGGTGAATTCATAGTTGGTTGAGTTTTACTTTCCGGATAGATTACTACATGGTACTGAAAGATTCACTATGGGTTTGCAACAGCACTCACAGTGTGTTTGCTGGAGTGTATGCATAGTGACTGGGGAATTGTAGGCCTTAAGCACAAGTGTGAAAGAGGTTAGACCACTACATGCATAGTGGATAGTTATTTGAAGCAGTCCTTGTGCAAAGGCATGGTTCACTGCATGAGTACCTGGGTACTGACTGAAACATTGTAGTACTGCAAGGAGAGTGCCCGGATGAATCTTTTAAGTTTTGGGGTTTTGGCACAGTGAGTAGATTAGTACATGGTGCTGGATGAGTTACTGGAGGTGTGCAAGGGGAGAGCCAGGGTGTTTATTTGAGTATATAGATACTGACTGGGCAATTGAAAGTGTGAAAGACAATTGTGTAGGTGGTTAGAGGCCTGCATGCATAGTGGATAGACGTTTGAAGTAGTCCATGTGCTAAGGCCGGGTTCACTACATAAGTACCTGGGTACTGACTAAATCATTAGAGTACTACAAAGAGAGTGCTTCAGTGAATTTATAAGTGGTTGGGTTTTGGTGCAGTCAATGGATTAGTACATGATGTTGAATGGGTCACTGGAGAAGTGTAAGGGGAGTGACAGGGTGTTTGCTGGAACTGTATGAATACTGACCGGGATATTGAAGGTGTGAAAGACAAGTGTGTAGGTGGTTAGAGGCCTCCATGCATAGTGGATAGGCATTTGTATCAATCTATGTGCTAAGGCCTGCCTCACTCCATTAGTACTTGGGTACTGACTGAATGATTAGAGTATTGCAAGGAGAGTGCCTGGGTGAATTTATAAGTGTTTGGGTTTTGGCGCAGTAAATCGATTACTACATGGTGCTGAATGAATCACAGGAGGAGTGTAAGGGGAGTGACAGGGTGTTTGCGGGAACTGTATGAATTCTGCCTGGGGTATTGAAAGTGTGAAAGACAAGTGTGTAGGTGGTTAGAGGCCTGCATGCATAGTGGATAGACGTTTGAAGCAGTGCATGTGCTAAGGCTGGGTTCACTATATAAGTACCTGAGTACTGACTGAATCATTAGAGTACTACAAGGAGAGTGCCTGGGTGAGTTTTTAACTGGTTGGGTTTTGGCGCAGGGAATGGATTAGTACATGGTGCTGAATGGGTCACTGGAGAAGTGTAAGGGGAGTGACAGGGTGTTTGCGGGAACTGTATGAATACTGACTGGGGTATTGAAGGTGTGAAAGACAAGTGTGTAGGTGGTTCGAGGCCTACATGCATAGTGCATAGACGTTTGAAGCAGTGCATGTGCTAAGGCTGGGTTCACTACATAAGTACCTAAGTACTGACTGAATCATTAGAGTACTACAAGGAGAGTGCCTAGGTGAACTTATTACCGGTTGGGTTTTGGCGCAGTGAATGGATTAGTACATGGTGCTGAATGGGTCACTGGAGAAGTGTAAGGGGAGTGACAGGGTGTTTGCGGAAACTGTATGAATACTGACTGGGGTATTGAAGGTGTTAAAAACTAGGGGTGGGCGGAATTTGCGTAATAGCGTTACGCAAATCTCTGCGAAACGGTAAAAAATCTCCGCAAACACGCAGAAATTCCGCGAACACGCGGAATTGCTTGTTCGCGATGCTTTTTTCCTGTTCACAGTTGCTGTTTGCGTGTTCGGGGAGAAATATCTCGCGAACACGCCTTTTGAGAATGCGAACAAGAAAAAATTTCGCGAAGTCGCGGAAAGCAGAATTTTGGGTAATTTCGCGTTCTCCGCGGAACGCAAAATTACCGAAATTCCGCAAATTCCGCGAGCGGAACGGAATTTACCGCCCAGACCTAACAAGTGCGTAGGTGGTTAGAGGCCTGCATGCATACTGGACAGACGTTTGAAGCAGTCCATGAGCTAAGGCCTGGGTCACTGCATGAGTACCTGGGTACTGACTGAATCATTGTAGTACTGCAAGGAGAGTGCCTGGATGAATCTTTGAAGAATGAGTCACTAGAGGAGTGTAAGGGGAGTGACAGGGTGTTTGCCGGAACTGTATGAATACTGTCTGGGGTATTGAAGGTGTGAAAGACAAGTGTGTAGGTGGTTCGAGGCCTGCATGCATAGTGGATAGACGTTTGAAGCTGTCCATGAGCTAAGGCCTGGGTCACTGCATGAGTACCTGGGTACTGACTGAATCATTAGAGCACTGCAAGGAGACTGCCTGGGTGAATCTTTTAAGTTTTGGGGTTTTGGCGCAGTGAATATATTAGTACAAGGTGCTGGAAGAGTCGCTGAAGGTGTGCAAGGGGAGTGACAGGGTGTTTATAGGAGTATATAGATACTGACTAGGCAATTGAAGGTGTGAAAGACAATTGTTTAGGTGGTTAGAGGCCTGCATGCATAGTGGATAGGCGTTTGAATCAATCCATGTGCTAAGGCCTGCCTCACTCCATTAGTACTTGGGTACTGACTGAATGATTAGAGTATTGCAAGGAGAGTGCCTGGGTGAATTTATAAGTGTTTGGGTTTTGGCACAGTAAATGGATTACTACATGGTGCTGAATGAGTCACTGGAGGAGTGTAAGGGGAGTGACAGGGTGTTTGCGGGAACTGTATGAATACTGACTGGGGTATTGAAGGTGTGAAAGACAAGTGTGTAGGTGGTTAGAGGCCTACATGCATAGTGCATAGACGTTTGAAGCAGTGCATGTGCTAAGGCTGGGTTCACTACATAAGTACCTAAGTACTGACTGAATCATTAGAGTACTACAAGGAGAGTGCCTAGGTGAACTTATTACCGGTTGGGTTTTGGCGCAGTGAATGGATTAGTACATGGTGCTGAATGGGTCACTGGAGAAGTGTAAGGGGAGTGACAGGGTGTTTGCGGAAACTGTATGAATACTGACTGGGGTATTGAAGGTGTTAAAAACAAGTGCGTAGGTGGTTAGAGGCCTGCATGCATACTGGACAGACGTTTGAAGCAGTCCATAAGCTAAGGCCTGGGTCACTGCATGAGTACCTGGGCACTGATTGAATCATTGTAGTACTGCAAGGAGAGTGCCTGGATGAATCTTTCAAGAATGAGTCACTAGAGGAGTGTAAGGGGAGTGACAGGGTGTTTGCAGGAACTGTATGAATACTGTCTGGGGTATTGAAGGTGTGAAAGACAAGTGTGTAGGTGGTTCGAGGCCTGCATGCATAGTGGATAGACGTTTGAAGCAGTCCATGTGCTAAGGCCTGGTTCACTGCATAAGTACCTGGGTACTGACTGAATCATTAGAGTACTGCAAGGAGAGTGCCTGGGTGAATCTTTTAAGTTTTTGAGATGTGCAAAGGGAGTGACAGGTTGTTTATTGGAGTATATAGATACTGACTGGGCAATTGAAGGTGTGAAATACAATTGAGTAGGTGGTTAGAGGCCTGCATGCATAGTGGATAGGTGTTTGAATCAATCCATGTGCTAAGGCCTGGATCAGTGTATGAGTACTTGGGTACTGACTAAATGATTAGAGTTTTTTAAGCAGTTATGTGCATGCAAAGAGATAAAGTACCCAAAACCTTCTCTCTGAATGGTTCCTAAATGCATACAGACTCTCAGTGTGATTCTAGACAACAAACACTATCCCATGCATATTTCCAAATCACATGGAGTACACACAATCCACATATTGTACTACTGCACATAATTCTAGAACCCTGACACTTTTTACAAATACCTAACCAATGACTGGTTTCTAATTCTACCAAAGTATGAGAACAGGATAGGTTTTTAAGCAGTTATGTGTCTGCAAACACATGAAATACCCAAATCCTTCTCTCAGTACAGTTTCTAAATGCACACAGACTCGCAGTGTGAATCTGGAAAACAAACAGTTTCTCTTGGATTTTACAAAAACACCTTTACTATTTTGAAGAGGTAATGTGACTGCACACATTCCACATATTTTACTACTGCTCATTAGTGTATAAGCCTGACTCATTTTACAAACACATAAACAATAAATGGTTTCTATTTCTACCAAAATGTAAGAACAGGATAGGTTTTTAAGCACTTATGTGTCTGCAAAAACATGAAACACCCAAATGCTTCTCTCACATGCACACAGACTCACAGTGTGATTCTAGACAAACAACACTATTCCTGGTACTTTACCAAAACACATTCACTAGCGTGGAAGGGGTGAAGTGACTGCAGAGATTCTACATATTTCAATACTGCACACTACTGTGAAAGCCTGACTCATTTTGTGAATGCATAAGCAATGACTGGCTTCTAATACTACTAAAACTTGACAACATGACCGATTTTAAAACAGCTATCTCTCAGCAAATACCCGATGTAACCAAATGCTTCTCTCACAATGGTTGCGCAAATGCACACAGACTCACAGTGTGATTCTAGACAAGCAACACTATCCCTTGCATTTTACAAAAACACATTTAGTAATCTACAAGACGTAAGGTGACTGCACACATTCCACAAAAATTTCTACTACACATTTGTATAGAATGCTTCTGTCAGAATGATTCCTAAATGCAAACAGACTCACTGTGTGATTCTAAACAAACAACACTATCCCTTACATTTTACAAAAATACATTTACTAGTCTACAAGATGTAAGGTGACTGCACCCATTGCACAAAATTTTCTACTACACATTAGTACCAAAATGTTTCTCTCAAAATGATTCCTAAATGCACACAGACTCACTGTGTGATTCTAGACAAACAACACTATCCCTTGCATTTTACCAAAACACATTTCATAATCTAGAAGGAGTACTGCATTTTAGTGTATAAACTTGACTCATTTTGCAAATACATAAACAATGACTGGTTTCTAAATCTACCAAAACATGAAAACAGCACAGTTATCTGTCTGCAAACACATGAAAAACACAAATGCTTATCACAGGATGGTTTCTAAATGCACACACACTGACAATAAGATTCTAGACAAAAAAAGTACTCCCTGCACTTTAGCAGGAGAAATACATTAGTGTGATTAAAATCAAAATGCACCACATACATCCCCTCACAATTAAAAAACTCACCTTTCAAGTTGTTTTGTAGATTAAGAAGTATTTCAGTCACACACCAGATTTTCTTATACAGAATCTCTGCACTGTGCACCTGTCAGCAAAACCAAAGAATGGCAATGTTTCCCTCTCATTTTGCACACATATACATGTAAACACCAAATCACATTCCTTCCCACATTTATTCAAAATCAAACACACATTTCTTTTGGTTACACATTTCAACCCTTTCCAAATGACATAAATTTGAACCCTACCCCCAATCTTCCTTCTGCCTGTTACCATAGAAACAGTTCATGGAACACTTAACTGAGCACACAGGTCACAAGTTCAGCACACAATGTTGCTAATCAAAACAGCAAGTGTGCTTGACTTTTCAACATATCAGCTTATCCTATATAATGTTCCATTGAATCATTTTTTGTTAACCTATAAGAATCATGCGTTTAAAAAACAGAAACATGCACCCTAGTTTTCAGTGTAGAATGTTGTCAAACAACCAATCATTTCTTTTCTTTTTTCAAAACTGCATCTTATCCACCATTTTAGAAAAATCTTACTTTTCAAACGGCCATTTCATTTACAGAGACAATCTGACTGCATCCAGGCCTCCCTTCAAGATGCTTAGAGTGTGGATTGTGGGACACAGCTATATTTTCTGGAGCCAAAGGTATGCAGAAAACAAAGGCATTCACAAGACCTAGGTTTGCCAAATGTAGACATTAAATGGATTGACGGAGAGGGTTAAAGTGGCACCAATTGATGCCTCAAAATTGTGCACTGTGGTGGCAATGACCTAGGCACTTTGACTGGTGTAGGTCTGGAAATGCTTATCAAGGACACCTTTGCAGAATTGATTTCACTTTTCTCCGAAACTGCCTTTGTCTATTCTAACATATGCCAAAGGCAGAAATAGAACTGGTCCAATCATTTTTGTCCACAGATTGAGAAAGCTAGGAAACGTTTGAATAAATCTGTTTCTGCTTTTCTCCGAGACTATAGAATGGGGTCCATTTACAACAACAATCTGCGTTTTAATATGCAAGACATCTATAGGAGAGATGGTGTACATTTTACTGATGAGGGTAACTGAGTCTTCCTCAACAACTTTAGACTCTCTATAGGTACTTACTCATAAGTACCAAAAACTCTCAATGAACACAACTGCTCTTTTTAGAGCCACTCAAGATCGAAACACATAAGCTTGATGTTTATCTAAAAAAAAATTCATTTTTTTTTCCCTTGGGGTCGAGCACCCAACGCGTTAGGAATCGCGCACCCTACGCGAGAGGAATCGTGCACCCAACGCGTACACACAAGGAACTGCAAGCGGAATCGTGCACCCAACAAGATAGGAGTCATGCACCCAACGCGTGCACACCAGGGGGCCGCGCTGAGAGCCGCGCTGACTGTGCGACTCCTAATTTTACAGTAATAGAAAAAATAGCCCGTATCACTAATTTTTATTATCCCTGGAGACCCCATCCCCCGGAGCTTATAAAAAACATTGGCGAGCGTAGGGGTAGCACCAACGCCCCCACAGTCCCAGCCGGCTCCCCGCGCCCTTCGGGAGCCGGCATTGCTTATCCACATGGGGACCTGCTGACATGCAGCTCCCCGTGTGGAAAAACAATATGGTTTGGATTTTGAAAGAGAGAGCAGGTTTCCCTGCTCTCTCTTTCAAAATCCAAATGAAGTTTGCTATGGGAGGGCAGGAGACTCCCGCCCTCTCATAGCAAACAACAGTGTCCTGGAGGTGGGCACCCCAGGACACTGCAGGAGCCGGCCCTGGGGGGTGGCGGTCCCCAGGGCCCTCGAGGGCTCCAGGAGGGGGGCCACGCAGCCCCCCTCCCTCAATAAATAAAGCCCCAGAGGGTGGTGGTCCCCGGGGCTTGGGGGGGCCGTTGAGCCCCCCACCTATTTATTTTGTAGCCCAAGGGGGTAGCGGTCCCCGGGGCTGGGGGGCCCCCTGGCCCCCCCATTAAATTTTACGGTTTTTGCACCCGGAATTTGGCACCCCGGGGGCTAATTATTAAAGAAGCGTGGGAGTCGGCGCTTCATTTTTTTTTTTTACACGGCCGGATCCGCGCACCCAGTGCGCATTTTGCCGTTTATAAAAAATAACATAAAAGGGGCCCCGAGAGTCCTTCTGGGACCCCCTAAGCAGGTCTAGAGGGTCAGAGTATTTCTACCCTGCCTCCTTTATATGTTTTACACACTTATTCCACAGACTTTTTCAGCCTCGCTTCTACCGAGGCACAAAATGGCTGCCAACAGTTCCTGGTTTCGAATGTTGACAACCACTTGACAGCCAAATAGCATTCAGTGCGTGATCGGGAGGGTGCGCGCAGGGTGCGCAAAGGGTGAGCTCAGGGTGCGCATAGGTTGCGCGGATCATCCGCGGCCATAGATATATATGTACATTTAACTGTCATTTTCTCAGGAACTACTCAACTGATTGACAACATTTAAGCAAAAGGCATGAGTCTGAACTGAGGACTACCACTTTGCCAAATTTGGTGTAATTCCGTTCAGCAGTTCGGGCTGTAGCTGCGGCTAAAGGTCCGATGGGAAATTGCATGGGAAAAAAACGTTTTGGGACCCCCCTTTTTTCTCGGCCCCCACTGGACGAATCACCCCGAGACTTTCAGAATAGGAGCGGACAGGAGCTGGCCAAAAGTTTGGAAAATTTCACGAAGATTCGTCAACCGGTGCCAGACTTATTGGGAATAGAATGTTGCGGATTTCCTATGGAAAATAGGTCCTAACTATAACTACCTAGCAATCTCTTGGATGATTAAAGTTGGGGAACATGACCCGCTCTCCCCATCACAAGCCTAAGGAATGTCGGCGATTATTGTGAGTAGGGGTGAGAAAGGGAGCAAAGCAAGGCTTCTTGCCTTGTAAAGCAGGTCCTGGACTCATCGCTGATTTTAAACTGTGTGGCAACTACGTGTCTATGTAAGTGCACCAGTCTCTTCTCCTCCGTTGTGCCTTACTTACCTGGTTACATCGACACTCTGAGACAGTAATTGTTAAACATCACGAGGATCACACGGAAAGTATGCTGTCTTACGAATTGCATTTTGGGAGTTCGAGTGTGGCTAACAATTCGGCGTGTGATCAAGTACAAACTAGGACATTGCACGTAAGAGGACACACCTCAGAAGAAGGCAATATGCTGAAATGCGTCAGGTACCTCTGACACGTGATTACCTGCACTAATTGAAATAAAGCACCTTTGTCCAGGAACCGGGTTTTGGCGCATTTCTTGTTTGGATGTTATTTGCGGGAATTGCAGTCTCCCGTATTTGCCATGACCGCCCTGCAGGGTTGGTGGTCCCCGTCGACAGCATCTCTTGGATAATTAAAGTTGGGGGACATGACCCGCTCTCCCCATCACAAGCCTAAGGAATGCCGGCGATAATTGTGAGTAGGGGTGAGAAAGGGAGCAAAGCAAGGCTTCTTGCCTTGTAAAGTAGGTCCTGGACTCAGCGCTGATTTTAAACTGTGTGGCAACTATGTGTCTATGTAAGTGCACCAGTCTTTTCTCCCCCGTTGTGCCTTACATACCTGGTTACATCGAGACTCTGAGACAGTAATTGTTAAACATCACGACGATTACACGGAAAGTATGCTGTCTTACGAATTGCATTTTGGGAGTTTGAGTGTGGCTAACAATGGGGCATGTGATCAAGTACAAACTGGGGCATTGCACGTAAGAGGACACACCTCTGAAGAAGGCAAGATGCTGAAACGCGTCAGGTGCCTCTGACACGTGATTACCTGCGCTAATTGAAATAAAGCACCTTTGTCCAGGAACCGGGTTTTGGCGCATTTCTTGTTTGGATGTTATTTGCGGGAATTGCTGTCTCCCGTATTTGCCATGACTGCCCTGCAGGGTTGGTGGTCTCCGTCGACAGCATCTCTTGATTGATTAAAGTTGGGGGACATGACCCGCTCTCCCCATCACAAGCCTAAGGAATGCCGGCGATTATTGTGAGTAGGGGTGAGAAAGGGAGCAAAGCAAGGCTTCCTGCCTTGTAAAGCAGGTCCTGACTCAGCGCTGATTTTAAACTGTGTGGCAACTACGTGTCTATGTAAGTGCACCAGTCTTTTCTCCCCCGTTGTGCCTTAATTACCCGGTTACATCGAGACTCTGAGACATTAATTGTTAAACATCACGAGGATTACACGGAAAGTATGCTGTCTTACGAATTGCATTTTGGGAGTTCGAGTGTGGCTAACAATGGGGCATGTGATCAAGTACAAACTGGGGCATTGCACGTAAGAGGACACACCTCTGAAGAAGGCAATATGCTGAAACGCGTCAGGTGCCTCTGATACGTGATTACCTGCGCTAATTGAAATTAAGCACCTTTGTCCAGGAACCGGGTTTTGGCGCATTTCTTGTTTAGATGTTATTTGCGGGAATTGCTGTCTCCCGTATTTGCCATGACCGCCCAGCAGGGTTGGTGGTCCCCGTCGACAGCATCTCTTGGATGATATATATATATATATATATATATATATATATATATATATATATTATCTACTGGCGTTTGCCAGTAGATAGTTATATTTAGGACCGTGTTTCCATAGGAAATCTGAAAATTCTATTTTGAATAACTTTGGCGCCGGTTGATGAATCCTTGCGAAATTTTTAAAACTAATGGGGCGCTCCGCTCAGCTCCAACCCTGAAAGTCTCGGGGGGATTCGTCAAGCGTGGGCCGAGAAAAAAGGGGGGTCCCAAAATGCGTTTTCCCCATGCATTTCCCCATAGTACCTTTAGTCGAAGGTACAGCCCGAACGGCTGAACAGAATTACTTGAAATTTGGCAAAGAGGTAGTCCTCAGGTCAGGGATGTGCCTTTTGCATATATGGAGTCAATCTGTTCAGCAGTTTCTGAGAAAATTGCAGTTAAAGTACATAAATATCTATAGCCGCGCACCGTGCGCGCACCATGCGCGCACGGTACACGCACGGTGCCGTGCGCGAGCGTAATTCTGATTGGTGGATTCATGACAGTCAACATTCGAATCGGTCGAAATCAGGAAGTGTCGGCTGCCATTTTGTGTGTTGTGTGTGTGACAGGGAAAAAGAAAGGTGGAGAACGTGAAAAGGGGGCAGGGTAGAGAGTTCCTGACCCCCTAGCCTTTGTCAGGGGGTCACTGAAGGACCCCAAAGGGTGAAAAAAACATTTTTTTTTTTTTTTTAAATCGCGGCGTGCGCGCACGGTGCGCGCACCCCCCAGCCGCCATTTTGAGTTTTAGAGGCAGAAGAGAGCTAAAAAGACAAGTGGAGAACGTGAAAAGGGGGCAGGGTAGAGAGTCCCTGACCCCCTAGGCCTTCTCAGGGGGACCATGAAAGACCCGTTAGATCTCAAAAAAAAAAAAATGTAAAAAAAATATCGTGGGGTGCGCGCACGGTGCGCGCACGGCGGCAAAAAAACCATAAAGAAATAGAATTAAAAATCAAGTTTAAGTGTTTAGATGTTGGTTGGCTCTAAAAAGAGCCGTTGTGTTCATTGAGTGTTTTTTTGTACCTACAAGTCAGTACCGATGCAGAGTCTAAAGTTCAAGAGGAAGACTCTGTTGCCTTCATCTGTGAAATGAACACCGTATCCTCTATAAATGTCTTGCATGTTGTAACGCAAGTTGTTGTGGTATATAGAACCCATACCATAGTCTCTGAAGAAAGCAGAAACACACTTATTGACGTGCTTTCTTGCTTTGTCAATCTGCGGACAATATTGGTTGGACCAGTTCCACTTTTGCCTTTGGCATATATTAGAATATACAAGGGTAGTTTGTGGAAAAAGTGACATCAATTGCACAAAGGTGTCCTTAACAAGCATTTCCAGACCTACCCCAGTTAAAGTGCCTAGGTAATTTCCACCCCAGTGCACAATTATAAGGTCACCCCCTAGCTTTTGTCAGGAGGTCCCTGAAGGACCATGAAGGGTGAAAAAACATTTTATTTTTTATAAGAAAATCGCGGGGTGCGCGTACCCTGCGCGCACGGTGCACGCACGCCGAGAAAAAAAACATTAAAAAAATAGAATTAAAAAATAAATAAAAGTGTTTAGATGTTAGGTGGCTCTAAAAAGAGCTGTTGTGTTAATTGAGGGACAGAGGAAAAAAAAGACATGGCAAAAATGATAGGGTGTCGCACATGTGCTGCTGTATCTTCCTCTCTATTAGAGGAATTCTGGTGTCTGCATAAGAGATAAGAGCATTACACATGTTGCACCGCATATGCACCCTCTCAAACAGAGGGTGTATATCCAGAGGAACTGAAGAAGGTGAAGTTGCCGCCGCAGATGAAGTGCTCTGCTGAGCTGCCGATGATGTGCTCGGCTGAGCTGCTGAGGGTTTTCTCTGGCAGCTCGAGCATAAGCCACAGGATGTACATCTCTAACGTGCCTGATCATAGTGAAGATACTAAAAGAGTATTTCTTTTTAGGATCTCCTCTTGATAAGACACGATCACAAAGAGTGCAGGTGACTTTGGGAGCATTCACTTTCTTCTGCCCCAGTGGAAATGTAAAAAATTGCCATATAAAAGAGTCTTTCTGTTTCCTCTGTCTCTGTCTCACAAGGGTCTCCTGCTCACTCCCAGAAGTTGACTGCTGCTCTGCCATTCTGAAGTACTGAAGTACTAGAAAAGCTGCTCAGCTCCTTCTCCCAGGGAATCAGAAGTAATAATGAGGGGAGTGGGTGTGGTGTTGGAAATTTCTGGAACTGAAACTACTACAAACCAATAAAAAGTGTTGTTTCTTAATCACATGACCTGAAACTACTATAAACCAATGAAAAGTGTTGTTTCTTGATCACATGACTCACCGTGCGCGCACCGAGCGCGTACGGTGTGCGCACGGAGCACGCACGGTACAAGCACGCATGCGCGTACGGAGCACGCGCGTACGAAGCACACGCGCATGCGCGTACGGAGCACACGCGCATGCGCGCGTGCTCCTTTCGCGCATGCGCGTGTGCTCCGTACGCGCATGCGCGCGTGCTTCGTACGCGTACGTGCATGCGCGTACGGAGCACGCGCTTACGCATCACGCACGAAATACGCATGCGCACGTGGAGCACGTACACATGCGCACACGGAGCACGGACGCATCCAAGCACCGTGCGCGCACCGTACACGTACCGTACGCGTACCGTGCGCGCGCGATCAAAAACCCTTAAAAAAAAAAAATGTTTAGAGGTTTATAGAAGATATTAACTATGCTGTTCAACTATATCCAAAATAAAAAAAAAAGCTGAGCCATTCCATGTTGCAGGATACAGTAAATCTATAATTATATACATAGGTAGCATATTGTAAAATAAATAAATAAAAAATATAATAAAACATTCATAAATTAGCATTTAAAAAACCTTGCAAATTCACTGAAAAAACCATAGGTTTCACACACGTTATAGTTAGGAATTAGCATTTTAAAAACCTTGCAAATTCACTGAAAAAACCATAGGTTTCACACACGTTATAGTTAGGAATTAGCATTTAAAAAACCTTGCAAATTCACTGAAAAAACCATAGTTTTCACACATGTTATAGTTAGCTGGACATTTCACTCGTAAAAAACCAATGAAATTCCCCCATTATAGTTAGTTCAGCTAACTATAACTCGCGCGCCCGCAATCCACTGCTGATGACATCACATATTACATCACTCATGACATGGTCAGTGACATCACTCATGACATCACTGATGACGTCATCCATGTGATAAATTACCACATCTTCTCACACCCTAATATAACCTTTGATACACCGACTAAAAATGTAAGAGTTCCATTCTCAAAACCATACATACTGCAATACCAATAACTACATACTCACTTATTAACTCTTAGGTCTACATACACCTCCACTCATTCACCTGTACAGTCACTCATACTTACAGTCACTCCATACAAAACTATCATATGCATTTATACACCTATATAGACACTCACACACTACAAATCATCCATAGAGGTACTCTCACACCTACTCAGTCATGCAAATAATCACACTCCCATTTACTCACCTATGCGGTTATACACACTCAAGTTCACTTACTCATAAAAATAGTATCACATTCTTACGCTGTTATAGAATCATTGATACAAGCACACACTCATCCATACAGTCACTCTCACAATCACACACTCTCACATCTACCCACTTATATACTCTTACACGCATATATACTGCCTTTCACATATGTAGTTAGTCACAAATGTACCACTGAGATATACATTCAATCCCTAACACACCCATACATACACTCACTCAACCATACAGTCCATCACAGATGCACTCTTAAAACCATGCACCCATAGAATCACCCACTCACACATCTATGCATAGAGTCACACACACCCTACCCACACAAACACTCAGGAACCCATACAGATAATGAGACAAGCAATCAATAACTCATATAGACACTTATATAGGTATTCACAAAACCATGCCGCCACTTATACACCAACATACAGACACATACAAACATTTACACAGTTTTGTCACTAGTCTGCAGTAAGATACATTTAATGGCTCACTTATAGAGTCAGTTACGCACCACAGAAAATCATCCATTTACACACTTGTACACCCACTCATTCTTCAACAGGCCATTCCCTATATATATTAAACATATTAAAATTGTTCAGAAACACATACACAATGGATGAAGTTATCAGTGATGTCATCAGTGATGTCATTTGAGATGTCATGAGTGATGTCATGAGTGATGTCACTGACCATGTCATGAGTGATGTAATATGTGACATCATCAGCAGTGGATTGCGGGCGCGCGAGTTATAGTTAGCTGAACTAACTATAACGGGGGAATTTCATTGGTTTTTTACGAGTGAAATGTCCAGCTAACTATAACATGTGTGAAACCTATGGTTTTTTCAGTGAATTTATATATATATGTATATATATATATATATATATATATATATATATATATATGTGTTGTAAGATTTGTCACCAGCCTCCACGTTGCTCAGGAAAAGACGAACACAGACCCAGGTATCAGTGCAAGAATATTCTATTTATTTTCACCCAGCACTGCCGCCATTACGCGTTTCGGCCTGCCAAAGGCCTTGATCACATGACATGTGAGGAAAACATTCACATTCTTAAAGTGCTAGTGCATAATCACGTGGTGTATACTTAATAAAGCACCCTAGACATAGAAACAATTTCTCCGACCTTTCCGAATTATCGGTATGTCTTTGTTTTTTTGGGGAAAACATAAAGTTGCAAACGTGTCATCATTATTATATAATAATAATGAACAAACATCTTTGAATAGTTATATACTATTGTGCTAAAAAGGCATTGTTGCAAGCAAACTTCAGTCATGTTGCTAATGAAGGACAATGACGTTGTTCAGATTTAAAAGAACCAAATATAAATACATAAATATAAATATATAAATAGACGTTCTTATTAATGTCATAAATATGATAAAAGAATAAAACCCCAGTGGGTATATTCTAAAATTTCATATCACAATTATTATTCAATAAAATCAAAGATGAATAATAAATAGTTCAACAATAAACAAATATCCCAACTACCTTCATATGGATTCATAAATAAAGTGCTAATGCTTGAGCCTAAAGGGTTGAGCTGTTTCTAAGAACAAAGGTGCCTGTGCAAATTTAAAGTGCTACCCAGTGTTAAAATTATGTATAAAAATATAAGATTTTTTTATAAAACAAAAAGAGAAGGGGCTGTCAATGATACTACTTAATCTCGTCTATCATTTTTCTTTTGGAGTTTTCCATTAAACAGTAACAGTACCTGGTATCAATTTCATAGACACGTATAAAAATCCTCATTGACGTTCAAACCATTTGGTGACTTAGTATCTAGTTCTAGAATATATTGAGTTTCAAGTTTGTGCAACATGGCTTCACGATTGCCACCTCTTCTGAGGCAATACACAATCTATCGCAAAATATTTCAAATGCTCAATAGCATTGTCATGGCTTTCTTTGACATGTCTCGCGACTGGATAAGCAGGGGCACTGTTAGAAATTGCTCTGATGTGCTGGAGTATCCTCTTGTGGACCTGCAACTTGGTACTACCAACATATTGCAGGCCACAGGGACACCCCAGCACATAAACAGCAAACTCTGTTTTGCAGGTTAAAAATGTGCTTATCTTCCTCTCTTCTATATGAAATGGAGTCCTGTATGTTGTTGTGCTAACGCCATGTTTGCATGCCTTACAGTTTGTGCAACGAATAAAACCCTTCCTAGAATTCAGCCAGTTTTTAGTTAGAATGATCTCTGGGCTGCTTTTAACCAAGTCACTCGACATGGAACGTGCTTTTCTGAAAGTGATATTGGGGACCAATGTGGTTTGCTTTCCGATTACAGGGTCATTACGAATAAGATTCCAATTGTGTCTGATAATTTTTCGGATAGTGCGATGTCGATTGTATGTCAGTATCAATCTAGTTGGCTCTGTGGGTTGATTATCAATGAGGCTAGGGGCAATCTAACTGTTCTTTAGGACATCCGTCCTGGATGTCAGATTGGCTCTCCTGGTTGCCTGGTCAACATCTTTTGCTAAGTAGCCCCTAGCTAGAAATCTTTTCCTGCTTTCATTTTGTGCCAATAAACATTCCTCCTGTTGGCTGCAGATCCGTCTGATGCGCAACATTTCAGCATAAGGAATGCTGTGTATCAGATGGCCTGGGTGATGGCTAGACGCAAGGAGTATAGAGTTCCCAGCTGTGGGTTTCTGTGGAGCCTAGTTTGTATTTGATTCTCACAAATATAAACCTCTACATCAAGAAATGTGATGATTTCCCTACTCATGTTGACTGTGAATTCCAGATTAAGAGTATTGACATTAATCTGATCAACAAAATTTATGGCCTGTGCTTCAGTACCTTTCCAAATTATAAACAGATCATCAATGAAATGGTACCAGCAAATCACATGAGTAGTTAGTGTTTCAGAGAAAGTTGATCTGAGGACCTGCTCCTCCCACAGTCCCATATGCAAACAAGCATAACTGGGAGAGAAGCAAGCCCCCATTGCAACACCCCTGACCTGCTGATATATTTGATTCTGAAACATAAAGAAGTTGTTGAGTAAGCAGGTATGAATCATGGTCACCAACATCTTGTTGTGGTTACTCATGTGGATGGATTTGGTACCTAGATAGTGTTCCACCGCCTTTATACCATCTAGATGATGAATACTGGTGTAAATGCTAGTAACATCAAGTGTTATCAATAGACATTCCGGATCCCATTTAATGTCTTTGATCCTATTTAGGAAATCACTGGTATCACGGATATATGATGGGAGCTGTTTAACATGTTCCTGTAGAAAATAATCTACATATCTGGAGGTGTTTTCAGTGATACTGTTTCTGGCCGAGATGATAGGTCTGCCTGGTGGTCTTTCTAAGCTTTTATGCACCTTAGGGATGAAATACATGGCCGGTATGACAGGATGATCATTTTTAAGAAATTTAAGTTCATCAATACTTATGAGACCCGCACTTCTCCAAGCAGTCAACTTCAAATAGAAATCGCACCACATTTGGTTTACCTTGCCAATTTCACTTCTCCTATAGCATTTATGATCGTTCAACTGACTCAATGCCTCTTCCAGATACAATTCTCTAGACCATAAAACAATGTTTCCCCCCTTATCTGCCTGGCGCACAATAATATTGCCGTTAGATTGGAGCTTCTTAATAAGTTGGGAATAACATTGGTTCTGGTGTGTATATCTACGTTTGGAATAGCCAATAGATTTATACAGTTGTTTTAGTTCAATTGTCATCAGTTCTGAAAATGTATCAATATTATCATGAAGCATGATAGGAGTAAAGGTAGATTTGGCCTTGAAATGTGTGCTGCCAGTCATATTCAATGTAATTAGATCTTGATTGATATCACTGTTACTTTCTTCAGCCAGATCATAAAGGCTTTGTAACGCTCCCAAATCATTGGCACTCAAATCAGATGTTACTTGTATGGTCGTTTTAGATTGTTTTTCTCTTTGGTATTTGTTGAGTGTAAAATATTTACATAACTTCATTTTTCTAGTGAATTTGTAAATATCGATCCGCGTCTGGACATAGTTGAAATCGCTGGCTGCACTGTAGGTTAAACCTAATGATAAAATGTCAGTTTCAGTTTCACTTAATGGTGTTGATGTGAGATTGATAATTGTTTGAGGATTGTTCGATCCTTTGCCATAGTTCTTTATTTGCGGTTCCATCGTTTGTTCTGCTTGTATGCCATTTTTTGTTGTTGCTGCTTTGTTTGGCGCCTTTTGTTGCTGAGTCGTCGTTCGCGGCATTTTGCGTTTGCTCGCTGGGCTTGTTTGCATTTGCCATGCGTGGCCGTAGAGTTGATCATCGATCCTGGCGTAGATAATCCACCTCTTGTGCCAGGGATGGTCGTGGAAACCCCAATCTTGAACGTTGTTGTTCATTATCCGACTCACTATCTACTGCTGAGCTGAGATCCGATACCGATGATGTTGGTTCTGAAACATCTCTTTCACAGGCTTGCGTGGTTTTGATGGGATATTGATTCGGGGTTCTTAGGGAATCAAACTTTTTAGCAAAAGTAAAAATGTGCCCATTTTGGTAGTCCAGTTTGTCTCTCTGAAATTTAAACGCTTTTCGTTTTTTGATTATTTCCTCCTCTTTTTTTAGTCGACTGAGCATTTCTTCACGATATTTTTTGGCATTCTCTGATGGTTCCAGTTTGTCAATCTCGGCATTCATTTCCTCAATTTTATTTATTTATGTATTTATTTAAAGAGTTTTATATAGCGCAGGCTAGACCCAAAGGTATCAGAGCGCTTTACATAAGGATCAACAATGTAACAGAAAAAGATCAACAATTACACATTACGTCAAAAAATAAGCAATACATTAAGAGAGGAGAGAAAGGAGAGAGAAAAGTAGTGGAGGGGGGAAGGGGAGGTGAGAAAGGGAGGATGAGGGAAGAGACAACAGTAGAGATGAAAGGAAGTCTGTCTAAAGACCGACTGGGTAGGTGACGTCCAAGGAGGTAATCCACGGCCTGTCTCCCCTTTAGCTAAACCAGGTAGCTCCATCAGCCATCAGACAAAATAGGGAAGAAGTAAACAGAAAAGCAGGGTGGGGACAAAGGGCAGGGGCAGGTGAGGGCAAATGTCAGAAGCTGGAAAGAGTAAGAGTGGAGAGGGGTGAGGGAAGGGAGAGGGGGGAGAGAAGGTCAGGAGAGATGCAGGAGAGTTTGCCCAAAGTCCGTCTGGGTAGGTGATGGTCAAGGAGAGAGTCGAAAGTCCATCTCCCCTTTAGCTCGCGAGGTAGCTCCACTGGGCATCGGACAAAAACAGCCAGGTCTTAGCTGTCTAGGGAAGATAGCAGGGTAAAGGTCCTGGTGGGTGGGCGGGGACAGGGACGGGTGAAGGCTGGTTGAGGTCCCGACGGTGATAAATGATTAAAGACCAGTGGAGGAAAGAGCATCGCAGAGGGTCTCCCTGAGTCGGCCATCTAGAGCTCAGGCAGGGGGTATGAGTCATTGCAAGTTCAGATACAGTCAGTCCCCATGAATCTCTATGGCCCAGAAGGGAAGTGTTAGGGCGGCCATCTTAAGATCCGGTCGAAAACGCTGGGGCAGAGACAATTAGAGCCATTTGTCATATAAAGATCGTCTTGGAGACAAAAGCGGCCCCACAATGATAGGCATTTCCCAATCAGTGGGCACAGGTACAGCAACGATAGTCCAGCATGCCCAGGTCTCCTCGCACAGGAGAGGATGAGATGCTCTGAATAGTCCTCGTTTCGCTGCCATTTTAGGGTCAGGCACCATCCACAGGGAGATCGTGGAGGAGACTAAAAAACGGCCTCACAATGAAGCGCTCCTCACAGCCAACTGGCAGCATCAGCGCAACTGACTAAAATCGCCCAGACTTCATCGACAGTACGGTGATAGCGCGCCCCTTCCCCCCGGCACCTGGGGAGATCTCACCTCAGTTAGGACTCGGTGTAACCTCCAGGTGTCCCACGCGTCATGCAGGCAGTTGACCGCAGTGAGTAGACCCCCGATCCAGAGGTGGACCCAGGGAGAGGGAACTGATAGATGGGCGAACACGAAAGCCGGTGGCCACACTTAGCAGCTCCCATGGCATTGGGCAAGACCTCACTGCTCGGCAGGCGCCATCTTCATCGGTAGGGACATCAAGCTCGTTTCTCCGAGATGTCAGATCGAGAAAGGCGCTAAGGATCTACTTGGATTCAGCCCACATTCCGGTCGCACCAACGCCGTTTAGGTTAGAAAAACAGCGCAGTGGGATACCCGCTCTGGAAGTCAGGGAGAAGGTTCAGCACGGAGCATCAGCTCCGCTTGGCCATGATGGGCTGGCTCCTCCCCCTTTAACTTGTAGCGCTGCCCGATCACTCTCAGCATATGTAATTAGAATTCTCATTAGCCAACCCGATGAATCCAGGCTGCTTTCCGCCCATTCGCTAAGCATATTGGGGTCAGGCTGTTCGTAGCTTGGTACTAACATTATGCGCAGACCTCTGGGTATTCGTCCTACTTCTAAATATCTTGAAAGTGAACGATGCTCCCACCACTTGGCTTGCTCTGTGCGCATAAGCTTCTCTAGTTTTTTTAAAAGTTCTTTTAGTGGGGGGGGGGGTGCCAGTTACTGTTACCGTTGCCTGTGATGTTTGTGGAAGTTCACCAGCCGGTGAATCTTCAAACATTTCATTTGCCGCCTCCTCTCAGCTCCTCAACACATCAGCGGCCATTGTGCTGAAATTCGGGTGCAATATCAACTTTCGAGCAAACACCTCCGATAAAATATCACGGGCTAAGCTCACGCACACTCCTTCACCAGACCATACAGTTGTTCCTCAATTACCTTAGCGAGTTCCTTGACGTTGCTCGGGTCCTCCGACTCGGGCTTCGACACTCTCGTCTAGGGCGTAGAGGATTGTTCTGTAGTCCGGGGGCTGCTGCGGCTGGTCCTTACAGGACTGTAGAATTCTTTCCGGATAACCGTAAATCTGCTTCCTGCCGCCGGCCCAAAATTGAAGGAGGGGTCTCGTGAATACCAAGGAAGCAATCCCGGTAAAATCAAATCTTTTCTCCCCCGTTGTGCCTTACTTACCTGGTTACATTGAGACTCTGAGACAGTAATTGTTAAACATCACGAGGATTACACGGAAAGTATGCTGTCTTACGAATTGCATTTTGGGAGTTCGAGTGTGGCTAACAATGGGGCGTGTGATCAAGTACAAACTGGTACATTGCACGTAAGAGGACACACCTCTGAAGAAGGCAATATGCTGCAACACGTCAGGTGCCTCTGACACGTGATTACCTGCGCTAATTGAAATAAAGCACCATTGTCCAGGAACCGGGTTTTGGCGCATTTCTTGTTTAGATGTTATTTGCGGGAATTGCTGTCTCCCGTATTTGCCATGACCGCCCTGCAGGGTTGGTGGTCCCCGTCGACAGCATCTCTTGGATGATATATATATATTTGGTTCACCTACAGTCAGTAGGTTATATATATATAACCTCCACTTCTGCTTCAAAATCACACAGGTACAGACAACTTCGAAGGCTTTGTTAATCATTAGATTTTATTTATAATCTTTCATCTAATTGGCATTACGCATTTCGCAAGTCACAGCTGCCTTGCACACTTTTCTTTAGTGGCTAACACCATTACTCCACCAACGCGTTTCGACCTCTCAGGGTGAGAAAGAACCTGAGAGGTTAAAACTCATTGGTAGGGTAGTGGTGGTCACCATTAAAGAAAAGTATCACGGGATTTATTGAGTGCAGCATCTTTGTATGTGCATATCTTTGAACTGTGGGCTCTAAGGTTCAGCCAGTCGCCAGCAACCGCAGTCGAGTGTGCCAGGTGTGAACCTGATTTCAGAGAAATAGATATATATTTTACCTACTGGCGGTCGACAGTAGGTAGTTATAGTTAGGACCTTGTTTCTATTCAAAAAGCATTTTTTCTTTTGCCAATATCTTTGGTGCCATTTGACGAATCTTCCAACATTTTCAAAACTAATGGTTCGCTCAGGTCAGCTCCTTTCTTGAAAGATTTGGGGTGATTCGTGAAGTGGGGGCCAAGAAAAAAGGGGGTCCCAAAACGCATTTTCCCCATGTTAATTTCCATAGGAACTTTAAACAGGGCTACAGCCTGTACTGCTGAACGGAATTACACCAAATTTGGCAACAAGGCAGCTCTTGGTTCAGAAAGGGACCTTTTCTTAAAATGGTGTAAATCCGTTCAGTAGTTCCTGAGAAATTAAAAATGACAATATCGATATCTGAGCACCGAGGAGGATTTGCGAACCCTCCCGAGCACGAGCTTCATTCTGATTGGCTGCCAACACTCCAAACCAGAATGTGTTCGCAGCCATCTTGTGACTCGGTAAAACCGAGCCACAAGAAATCAGTTAAATAAAGGATACAAAACAAGAAAAGGGGGCAGGAAAGAAACACCCTGACTCCCTAGGCCTGCCTAGGGAAAAAAAAAGCTTTTTTTAAATTTAACCGTCTAAATTCACCCTGGGTTTGTGAATCCTGCCAAATTGTTTTTAAAAGAACGAAGTGTGGGCTCCCTCGCTTTGTTTCTTTAAGCCTCCAGGTGGGCCAGGCGCTGGGGGCAATGCCTTATTATGGTGCGAGGACCCCCGCAGCCCTGGGGACCGCCTCCTCTCTGAACTTTAACAATAGTGCGCAGGGGGCAAACAGGCCCCCGCAGCACCTGGGACAGCCACCTCCCCGGGGCTTTGTTATTGAAATGCGTGGTGGGCTCCTTCCCCTCCATGCAGCCCCAGGGACCACCACCTCCCCGGGGCATTGGTATTTAGGAGTGGGGGCCTTGCGGTCCCCCCAAGCCCCGGGGACACGACCCCCCACGGGGCATTTAATATTTTTGGGAGGGGGCCTCACAGGCCCCCAAGCCCCGGGGGCCACTACCATCCTGGGGCTACAATTAAAAACTCTGTGTGGGGGGCTCGAGCCCTGCCACACTGCCCCGGGGACCACCACCTTCTCGGGCACACTTTATTTAAATATGGGGTCCATTGCTGACCCCCGGCCCCTTGGACCACCACCTCCCCAGGGCTATTTTTACAGAGCCCTCTTTGGACCTGGGGACCGCCACCCCCAGGGCCGGCTTCGGCATCGTCTTGGGGTGTTCACTCCTGGGACATTGCAGTTTGCATTGACAGGGCGGGAGCAGTCATTGCAAACTTCTGCTTTGCTTCGTGGAAGCAAAAGCAGGAAACCTTTTGCTTTTGGACAAGGGGAGCTGCATGTTAACAGCGCGCCTTGTCCAAAAGCAATGCCCGCTCCCGCAGGAGGCAGGGAACCAGCTGGGACCGCGGAGGCATTGGGGCTCCCCCGGCGGTCCCTGTGAGCCCAGGCCCCAGGGGATAGGGTCCCCAGGGCCAAAAGTGGCTTCTATTAAAAAAGGTTTTGCCGGGTGTGAGAAGTTGGCCTGGCATATGCTGGTCACTAGTTAAAGTGGCCACCTTGCACCAGTCCAATTCGACTCTTATGGTAGATAGGTTTAAGACAACCTTTTAAAGAAAGCTATTCTAGTGGTAGCTGTGCAGAGCAGCCTTCAGGCTAAGTCTCAGAGGAATGTAAAGCAGCTTGTTTTACCTTATAATCTCTTGAATTACCAATTGAAAAGACACCACACAGGTATATATATAAAATATATATGTATTTATTTCTAGACACACTCTACTAATCTCTTTATGCGATTAGAAGTCAGGAACATATGCACAAATCAATGTTTCACAACAAATTAAGCACTTATATGGCTGGGGCCCTAGGGGCGTACCAGACCATATACTAAAAAAGAGGTATAAGAAGAACGACTTGAGAAGGGAGAAGGCCTAAGGTCTTCAGAAGCGCTGGGGCCTCACTAATCCACCCAAGGCCGGTAAGTAAAGGACCCATGGGAGACGCATGCAGTGTGAGAACACAGCCGCGGATCCCAATAGACTTCAATGGATCAAGTCGCGGTTGGAATTTTAAAGTTTTAGGGTGCTTCGGGAGAGTCTACAAGCAAGTCACTTACAGGGTAAGTAGTTCGAGGGCCAACACACACAGGAGCACCGGAGTGCATGAGTTACCTCACCCAGGGAAGCCGGGTGCATAGGTGTCTTTTGGTGTTGGGTCGCGGCGTCGTTTTCAGTGGGAGCCAAAGAAGAGTTGCTGCTTGTGAAGACAGGAGAAGTGTCCGGTGGAATCCAAGGCTGGATTCTGAAGAAAGAAGACCTGAAAGCAGAGGAGACAGTGTTCTAAGTCACTTGCCAGTGACCCGGGCCCAGGAAGATGGATGCCCACAGTCGTCGGGTGATTTCAGGTGATCATGGGTGTCAGCCACGAGGTCCAGGAGGTGTCAATGACAACCAGGAGCTGGATTCGGAGTGTGCCATGATGTCTGCAGCTTACTGAGGTGATGGCAACCAGATTGAAGCCAACAAGCCTTGGCAATAGAAAGTCTTGTGGAATGTGAAGAAAGTCAGCGGTGCAGACCAGCAAGGTCTGAGGGACTCACCCAGCCAGGATAAGTCAGGGCAGGCCTGGAGCAACCAGGGGAGCCATTTGGTTTGATGAAAAAGTCTTCAGGGTACCCACAAGCCAACCGGCAAGGGATCGCAAAGATGCCTCGGGAGTATTCACTTCACAGGAGTCCATGGTCACTTGGGACAAGGTAGGTCACTGATTCTCAGTGGAAATCCTGCTGGAGGCTTGGACCACATGTGGTCCAATGCACAAGTTCGTAGACCATCGTGAAGGGGTTGCACTCGAAAATAGTGCATGGTACCCGGGTATTGCTGTTCCTCATTACTCGTGGGGTCCACTTGCCTCAGTTTTGCAGGGGAGTCACAATGGCTCTCAAGAAGTGATGAAATCTACTTCTGGGGCTGCAGGAACTTTGGACACCGGCGGGAGCGGGAAAGTTTGCAACTGTTGATTCAAAGTTTTGGTGCCTGCCAAGCAGGGGAGTCACTCCTTGACTCCAAGGGAGATTCTTCAGTGTTCCAAAGGTAGTGGAACATTGAAGGTCCAGGATTCTTAATCCATAGCGTCGTCCAGGGATATCTAGTTTGCCATGGCAAGTTTTCCCTATCTTATACTAAAGGAAAGGGGGGGACTAGCTCTATGACCACTCCTATGGGAGGGTCAGGGGAGTGGGTGGTTACACCCAATTCCCTTTGTCCAGTTTCACACCAGAGCAGGGGCTGGTAGCCCTGAACCGGTTTGAGCTGGCATTTGCACAGAGGAGCCTACTGCTCCCCCAGTGCAGGACTTCAAAGCAGTCTAGGAGTGCACCCACCCAGTCCCAATACACTAAATCCTGTCTGGAAGGTGGTTACACCTCCTTGTGACAGGATGCCTATTGTTGGGCCTCCTCCACTGCGAGTTCCGGTCAGCAGCAGGAGGGCAGCCCAGTGTCTGTGCTGGTGGCATCCATTTTGTGATGCCAGGGCTCTTTCAGGATTCTACTGTGTTTCCACAGTAGGTACATGTCTATACCTCTAGAAGGGTGGGATCATACTCCCACAACAGTACTGGTGTGGGGGTATGATTCCAAGGCATTTGACAACAAACACGACATGTTTTGATGCAGCCATACCAAAGTTAGCATTTACCGCTAGGTTATAATGCACTTAAGAGTTTTTGGTTTAACCGCATCCACAAACAGCCACAGAGAATAGACTCTGCCAGCTGCAGAGGGGCCCTGATCAGGCAGAGGCACCCCCTGACATGGAAACCAAGCACCCTTCCCTCAGGATTGATAGGGCCTGCCTTAGGGGTGACTGATAGGTTTATGTGTGTGTGTGTAAGGTGAGATATAGGGAACCTATACCTCAGTGAGGAGTGCTTACACTACCTCACCCAGGCTGCAGTAGCAGGCCTGTGGTGTCAGATTTAATCTGCTTCCCAGAGGTGGCATAATACATGCTTCAGCCCCTGGTAGGCCGGTGAAGTACCTATGCCCTTGGTACCTAAGGTACCATTTACTAGGGGTTCATAAGGTACCACAGTTTCCAATCACTAGTGCATCTAATATGCACTCCAAGTTGTTTAGAGAGAACAGAGAGGATGGGGCCTTGATTAGCAGGGACCCAGCCAGACAATAGAAAGAAACCAGTGTAAACATCAGAAAAAAAGTGGGGCAACATAAGTGTAGATCCTACTCTCCTACACAACCACCCCCCAAACGCAGGGACACTAAACTAACCTTGACCAGTTAAGTCTTTGTGTTCTAAGTGGAAATACCTTGAGAGTCCATCTGCATTGGCATGTTGGGTCCCAGGTCTATGTTCCACTGTATAGTCCATCCCCAGTAGGGAAATGGACCACCTTAAATGTTTTGGGTTTTCACCTTTCATCTGTTTGAGCCATAGGAGGGGCTTGTGGTCAGTCTGAACTATGAAGTGAGTGCCAAACAAGTATGGCCTCAGCTTCTTCAGGACCCACACCACAGCAAAGGCCTCCCTCTCTATAGCTGACCAACGTTTCTCTCTAGGGGTCAGCCTTCTGCTAATAAAAGCTACTGGCTGGTCTTGACCTTCATCATTCAGTTGAGACAGTACAGCTCCCACACCCAGCTCAGAAGCATCTGTTTGGAAAATTAACTTTTTGGTGTAGTCTGGACTCTGTAAGATGGGGCAGTGCAGATTGCCTGCTTTAGGTCTTCAAATGCCTTTTGACAGCTAGCTATCCACTGAACCTTTTTTGGCATTTTCTTTGAGGTAAGATCATTTAAGGGGGTCACTATAGATCCATATTCCTTCACAAACCTCCTATAGTACCCAGTCAGGCCCAAAAAGGCTCTCACCTGTGTCTGGGTTGTTGGAGCAACCCATTCCATGATGGTTTGGATTTTGCTCTGTAAAGGTTGAACCTGGCCTCCACCTACAAGGTGGCCCAGGTACACAACCTGACTCTGCCCTATCTGGCACTTATTGGCCTTGATAGTGATGCCTGCTTTTTGCAGGGCCTCCAAAACATTTCTGAGGTGGACCAGGTGATCCTGCCAGGTGGAACTAAAGACAGCAATATCATCTAGATAAGCTGAGCAATAAGTTTCCATACCTGTCAGAACTTTGTTCACCAACCTCTGAAAAGTGGCAGGTGCATTTTTCAAACCAAAGGGCATCACCACAAAGTGGTAGTGACCGCCAGGGGTCGAACATGCTGTTTTGGCCTTGGCATCCTCAGCTAACCTGATCTGCCAGTAGCCAGCTGTTAGGTCAAATGTACTCAGATACTTGGCTGAGGCCAAAGTATCAATCAGTTCATCTGCCCTGGGAATTGGATAGGCATCAGTCCTGGTGACTGCATTGAGGCCTCTGTAGTCTACACAAAACCTCATTTCTTTCTTACCTCCCTGGGTATGAGGTTTGGGTACTAGGACTAGGGGTGGGCAGAATTTGCGAAATACACTTTCGCAAACTATCGCGAAAATGTTGAAAATCTCCACAAACATGCCGGAAATATCGCGAAGACGCAGAAGTTTTTTTCCCGCTATTTTTTGCGTGATCGCGGCTCACCAACTTACCCATGCGGTTGCTCACGGGCGCAGCCATCTTGTTTTCACTTGTCCCGCCCGCCTGCTATGCTTACTTCCTGTTCCGGGTCGCGCAATGCATGCTCGCGCCCGTTCGCGGTACGTATTTCCTGTTCGGGAAAGATTTTACTTGTTCACGTTGCTTTTTGCGTGCTTGGGGAGAAAATATCGCGCAAACTTGCGCACGTGGAAGCAATGGGCGCGGCCATCTTGTTTTTCACTCTATTGCATGGTTCTGGGGCCTGATTTTCAATCCTCCCTGCATCTTTCCAATCCTTTCTTTGTAGCCACTTTTTTAAAATCTTTTTTTATTTATTATTTCTATAACTATTTTCCTGCTTCTATATTTTTGGTTTTTGTCGACTTTTTTTGTTTTTTAGCTACTTTTTCACTCTTTCTATTGCCTGCTATTTATTTCCTTTACTTACTTTTTAAATGTTATTATCTTTTCTTTCCCGCCCCGTCTCTCATCCCCAGAACCATGTGAAAGGGTAGGGCTCGCCGCAGCCAGAGCCGTGACCGCCTTCCTTGTGGAAGGCGGCGCCCGCAAGAGGTGCAGGCACGGGCCTTATTAGGGGAGGTGGAGTTGGCTGCACTCATTTTCTTTGTGCAGCGCCACCTCCCCTCAACCCTGGCAGCACATGGCAGGCCTGGGTCCGGATACGGGCTCCGGGATCGTCAACAGCGGTGGGGGACGGTGCGCCAGGCAGTGTTGCGCTGCTCTGGGGTCCGGCGCACCCCGGCGCAGTTGACGCACCGGTGGTCCGACATCCTGGACCGTGAGCAAGACCTGCTGGACCTGCTAGGAGTGGAGGTCCCGGGTCTTGGTGAGTAACTATTTAATTATTACTACTTTGTGTCTGTTCTTCTGCTCTGTGTTATATATTGCGAATATCTTTTTTTCTTCCAACCAGCTAGAATGTTGCTGCTTACATTCCAGGTTAATTACGTTTAAAAGTCTTCTGTGATTTACAGGTGCTCCTCTGCGCTACTACTATTCTTACTTATTTGCAACTTTGCGTTTGCGCTCGCTTAGCGTGATTATGTAAGAATTTATTTTAGAGAAATTAAGTTACGTAATGTTATAGTGACTCTAGTTCTTACTTTGTCCTGTCACTAAGAGATAGGGGCGGATTGATACTTAGGTTTAGTTAGTTTGTATGAGTTTGTAATTTTTTAGTGGTATGCGTGATGCCCCCTCAGTTACGTCACGTGCTGCTAGTACGCCAGTCTTTATTAGAACCTTTTCTAGTTTGTTCAATGAGTGGTGGTAATTGGCTTAGCACTAGCAGAACATCAGCATCAATCAATCAACCGAAAATTTGATGTATACAAAAAATGTAATCATGTGTCCTCTATTTGACCATATGCATTGTTGAGGACTAAAGGAAGTGGAAATGCATACTTAATGTACAATTGGGTGGCACGCCTGGAATTGGTGGGCTAGGTCGGGTGGTACATCGTACTTAGGCTTAGTTAGTATTCTGGAATCAGAATGGAAGACTGGATTTCTGTTGATAAATAGTAAGTAGTCAATCCGCGACTCCCCCGATACTATTTGTTGACCAGATGAGATCGGTCAATTTAGTTATTGCAATTGTTGTTTACATAAGTATTTTTTGACCGTTCTTTAAAAATATTTTATTTGTTTGACACCATCCATCAATGGGCAGTCGGCGGGAGAACAACACCACCAGGATGACAACAATGAGGGCTCCTCTGCTGGCACTAGTAAGTCTTCTTGTTTTAATAATAATTCTTATTCCATAACTTTATTGCACCATATTTTTCCCGAACTATTGTTTCAGTTTCCCAATGCTATTTTTTACCAACAATTATCCTTCGATCTGTACGGTTTCAAAAATCTTGTTATCCCTGCCTCTGCTATGATGACTCTCTGTACTACTACTACTATCAGTCTGTCTGTACTGTAGTAGCTAAGCTTGCCCAGTTGGCCACTCTTTATTTGAAAGGTTGTAAATAAAACTCAGATTCACCAGTAGCTCTAGCTATTGAGTCCAGTCCTTTGGGTCGTCCTCTTGTACTACTTCTAGTCTTATTGCTCTTGAGTCTTTGTTAATCTTGAGGCTTTGACAATTCACACCAACAAATGCCCAACCAGATTTATTACTATTTTGATATGATAGGACATACTACTAATGATGTAGGGATTTTGCAAATACAGACCTTTGCACAAGAAAATAGAATGTTGGTGATGGTAGGTTGGACCTTCCTCACACACCACAATCAGAAATTCAGAACCCACCACAATCCCCTGCCCGACTAGTTATAGTAGTGTCTTGTCATAACTATTAGGTCTCGGAACCCTCCCCCCAAGATACCCAACAAGTAGACAACCCAGAACATAACACACCCAACCTCTCAGTCGTGGAAGCAATGCACATGCACACCCTTCCTTTAATTTTCTCACTCGTGTAGGTCCACACCAAATACCACCAAGTCTATGTAAGTTCAAAATGTTTATTTTGAATTGAGAAGCTCTGTACATTGTTCTATTATATAATGCAGCACCAACAGGAAAATCAATAACATTAAAACAATAAACATTGTTACACTTACTTACAGTTGGGAATTAAATCATGATAACTGAACAGTGGTAGAAGCACCACCATCCCCTAGGAATTTAGTTTATATACATTTATAAATGAAGATCTCTGAGTGAAGGGACCCCTCACCTTAGAAGAACCTAGTACTGGTAGTTGTTGCATCATAAGCTCTGCAAAGCTCTGGTTCGTAGAAGGGAATCTTCCGTCTGTAATGCGAAAAATGAAATGGTGAACGTTAGTATATTGCAACTTGCAAGCATTTCTCAGCCGTGCCAAAAAGTGTAGCATTTATGGATAATCTATATGGACTAACAGTACACCAGTACTTCATAAAAAAGTGGCTTGTTAATGTTTTGGTTGACCGCTTGTACGCAGCGCGTAGACAGTAGCAGTGTGAGGTCATGTGGGCTCAGAGGTGTCTTATACAGCAAGCTGCAAGGTAATGTCACATGTGCAAAAATAAAGACACAAAGGTAAAATGGTTGCATGGCTCGGGCTAACTAAGCAAAGGCTAGAATGACCCTAGGGGGGACCGTATATAACTATTAGTGTCTACTCTACTACTACCTGATTTGTACTAGTGATGTATGTTGTTATATACTATTAACTCATTTTTCAATCTTGCTACTGACCAATAGGGGGAGGTGTATATGACGCCTAAAAAATGTGTAATGTTTTCTAGGCGCACTATCGACCACGACCACCATTGCCGGGGCCAGCGAAGGCGACGCGGAGGGAGAGGATGCGGCAGTTGCCAATACCGACCATGGAGCAGTAGGGGGAGGGCCAGCACCAGTGGCGGGCGGTGGTAAGTTAGATTCATAATCCTTAACTATTGTTGACACTACACTCACTGCAAGGGTGTACTGTATGTATACTGTACTGTTGAGACTTAGGGCCCCATTAGGATGGCGGGCGGATTGCCCCTGCCGGGCCGGCGGAAGTCACCGCCGACCCCGCAGGGCCAAACCTCCCGCCATCCCTGTAGAGAAGACCCCCGCCATAGATATTACAATGGCTGGGGGGTCCGCGGCGGATAGAATCTGTCCGCCGATTTTCCGCACAGTCAACATGTCGACTGGGCGGAAAAGGTTTCAATATGGTGGCGGTGTCTGAACACACCACCAGCCATATAATCTGCATTTTGGAATGCCTTTCCGTGGCTGCATTGCCGCCACGGAAAGGCATGCGGAGTATGTTTGGGCGCCCCCATGGAGGGTACCTATGCTGTGGTACCCCCCTGCCTTTCAAAGCACAACGTGGCAGGCTCCGCGCGGGGCCTGTCACGTTGTGCTTGGAAAAGCACAACATGTATTTTTAGCATTGCTTTCGGCACTGCCCACCACAATGTAAAAAAAACGGGATGCGCCCGCCACTGTGGCGGGCGCATCCTAATTGTCCCCATGGGACCCCCACCCTTTTTAGCGTGAGGATGGCGGGCGGACAAAGTCCGCCCGCCATCCGATGTCCTAAGTAAGCAAGAGTTGTTGTGATCGTTTGAAGAGTGAAGAGTAGACACCCTTTAATTGGCATAGGGGCGTAGTATTGAGTAACCAATGGCCTCATCTATCTGATTTGAACTCCACTTTGAAAGTTTTATGGAGAAGACTAAAAGTCAGATCAGATCACCTGGTGTTCAACTAAAAAGTGAAAGACGGGTGGAAGGAAGAAGGACGGGCAAGATTTAATAAATGTTATGTACTGTGCTTTATAGTGCTACCATGCCACTATGTGTATAATTAACTTGTCTTACTGTTTTTCTAAGAGTATATTTTACAATTGTCTTGTTTTTTTCTTTTTGATACACAGCTACTCCTTCCAAAGTTAATCAGAAGGAGTTGGCCGCCAAGGAAGCTGGAGGCAATCCAGCAGGAATATCAGCGGCTGGTGGTCTTGGTAGAGGAGGAGGAGGAGACTGCAGCAGCACTTCAAGCCTCCTCCAGTGCACCGGGCCCCAGCCACCGCCCTCCAGCGGTACGGCGCCACCGTCTGGCTGCTGCCCGCTGCCACCGCAATACCATCTCTGGTGCCCCCCACCCCCACTGTGGCTGCAACTGCCGCGCCCTCAGACGCCGCGTCGCCCGTCTAGAGGATGCGTGTCGTCCTGCAATCCCGCCCCACACCTTAGTCCCTGTCTTCTGCCCCTTTTTTAATTCTTGTTTGGATGGGTGGGAATTGGGCGTTGGGGTTTTGGACCATTTTCTGGACTTTCTTACGGACATTGGTTGGGGTTAGGGAGGGGGGTGGGTCAGCTTTTGTGGGTTTTTAGTTTATTTTTGTTAGGGTCAATTAAATCTATTTTTCTACGTTGCATGCAATGTTGTTAACGTTTTGTAGGTGGGGTTACTGTTTTACATCACACTGTTTCCTTGCTGGTGCAGGCCCGCCCATAGCCAGTGTTTGATTTAAATAATTGGCTGACTGTGTAAGACACAAACAGATAGATGCAACACCCCTCACTGATTGAGTTGTCCTACTAGTACTTTCAGTCTCTCTTCTAGTCTATGCATTCTTTATCCGGACTCAAAGGGGTGTGTGAAATTGAATTCATTGAAAACATGTCCATTATTAATTATGCCTCCCCCAAACTTCTCTTACCTTTGCTTGATGTTTAACTTAGGCACAGCAATGGCTGCATGGTGAAGATGGTTTCCTTTTTCTAACATGCCATGATTGGGGTGGTGGGGGTATTATAGTAGTAGTAGTAGACACTGTCAGGGCAGCAGCGTTTGCAAAAAAAGAAAATGAGACAGTCAGTCGCCTTTGATAGACTGTTCGAGGAGTAGTAGAATGAAGTACAGTACAGAACTTACCGAGCAACAATAATATGCTAAAATATTTTACAACAAAACATAATGGTTGTGGGATAGCCTACTAGACAGTTACAAACTATAGTTGTGTCGAGTCACTTGACTAGGCCTACAGCATAACAGTTAGTGCTGTGTATGAGGAATGACAACAAATCCAATCAATGCCGGCAATTAATGCTGAGGTATATGTTCCTTTGTTAAATAAAATCACCTTTAAAATATACTGCTCATGGGTGGGCAAGCAGAAGAAGATCATCGCTCTGCCTTGAAATTGAAGTACTGTTGCTTTCGCCACATCCGGTGGTGAGTGTTGTGATCCAAATGCACTGCCCTCAGCCTCCGAAGTTGCACTTGATGCTGCATGCCCTGCTGCAATACTTCTTGTGGGTTGATCTTGCGGGCTTTTAATTAGTAGCCGTTCATTTTCCAACTTACTCGCTGCCTCAGCTATACAAGTTTTGTAGCGGGCAACATCAATCTCTGAAAAAGGAAAGAATATCTTCAGTCCAAATTTTGCCCGTGGATCCAGAATTGTGGCACAAATGTAATGTTCTTGTGACAAAAATGTATTTTCTATCCTTGTATTTTCAGCTAAGCGACGGGCTAAGCTCTCCACCAAGTCATAGGCTCCCTTTTTGTCATCTACACCTTTGTATGATTCAGACACCTTCTTCAGCTGATGCTCTAGCATTTGCAATAATGGGCTAGCTTGGCCCATTGTACAGTCCTCCTTGCTGACTTCACGTGTGAAGACCTCAAAAGGACGAAGCATCTCAGTCAGACATTTAACTAGGCCCCATTGCTCCATCTGAAGGGTCATGCCTTTCACAGTAGCATCCCCTCTTTGCATGACATATTCATTGAGTGGCCTGTACTGCTCAAACAGACGATCAAGCATGTAATACGTTGAGTTCCAACGTGTTGCCACCTCCTGGATGAGTGCTTTGACTGGCATCCTATATTCACGTTGAAAGATCCTCAGCTGCTTCCGAGCTTCAAAAGAATGGCTGAAATGAGTGCATATTCTTCGGCAGATATCCAGTGAGTTGCTGACTATGGGTTCTTTTTTCAGAAATTCTTGAACTATAATGTTTATGCAGTGCGCCAAACATGGAACACTGAAATAGGAACCAAGATCCATGGCCTTAAGTACATTACTTCCATTGTCTGTGGCAACAAAACCAATACTAAGCCCTCTTGAGTGCAGCCATTCAAAAACCTTGCTGCAAAACTCTTCCAAAATGTTTACAGCGGTATGAGATTTCTCCATGGCGAACATGGCTACAGTTGCATGTTTCCGAGTACCTTTAAAAATCGCAGATGTGTCAACAGCACCTCGTTCAGATAGCTTATCTCTAACCCCCACAAAAGAGACCCAGTATGCAGTGATGCACATGTAATCTGTGGCTTTGCAACTGGTCCACATGTCTGTTGTCAGGTGGATATTGTGAACAGCACTCTGCTGCAAAGCTTGTCCAACCAATTCCAGCACATCATGATGTAGTGCCGGAACAGCAAGTCTTGCGAAATAGGACCAGCTGGGAACCTTCCATTTAGGGCAGATGGCTGACACAAATTCAAGGAAACCCACCCCTTCCACAAATGAAAAAGGGAGAAGGTCCAGTGCTAACATTTTAGCCAGCTTCGCATTTTACAACCGTGCCGTTGGGTGGTTGCGTTAGAACTGCCCCTCCAACCTAAGCATGCTCTCAATGGTAGGCTGGATTACTTTTCATTGTGATGCTGCTGTTTTCATTAACCCACTTAGGCTCAACTACGCAGTTTGTCTCATTGCTGTACTCGGTCACCTTGGTGTCTCAGCCTGACTCTGAGTATGGCTCTTACTGCGGTGCCACTCAGATGTTACTGAGGAGGATGTGGGCGGTACCACTACACTACTGGGGACAGGGCTAGAAATGCCTCCTGAGGTTCTTTAATTTTGACTCCATTTTACATTCACCGCCATTTTGTGTTGCCTTTACACAGGCTGCTCGATTCACGAAGTGTCTCTGCCCCTTGGACTGCAAGGTGTCAAAAACCCCCTCCGTCCTTGTCTTGAAACCCATCTCAGACACCAGCCGGCCTAAACTAATCCTTGTCTGGACTACCTAATCTCTATATCAACTATCTGTTAGCCTTTAGTATTCTTCTCGTGCCGTATCTTATCTTTTGGCCTTCACTATTCTCTCCCTGTGTTTTCCTATTCCACAACCTTTCCTTTGAAGCACACAAACATGTTCTGCCATTGCTGATTGACCTATGGGTGCTGTCATTGATTGACTTATGGGATTGGGCAAAAACACGACTCAAGGGGGACGTTCTGGTTACATGATGCCTTGTTTTGAATGTTTTCCTTTTGGCTAATATTTGGCAGATTTTGTATATCCATATTGGCATTTTGCATGCTTGCATGAGCCAGGACTGCCCCTTTCTTTTATGCTGAGTTTGTAACCCTCACATATATAAGACCCCAGTGTACTGTACTCTTTGGACTGCCTCATTCAGTTGCTGCGGCTTCTGGGTGACGTAGTCACACTCATTTTGAGTTTAATAAAGATGTTCTTTTATATTTCAGTTTCTGTGCCAACTTCTTTTTTTGTTAGTTTAATCCTGAGAAGGAGTTTTGAGTTTCTTCAATTGGTGCCGAAACCCAGGATCATCAGGAGTGGCTATCTGAGGGAGCGATCTTGTCAGGAGACTGATATCTACTGATGAGGACAGGACAGGACTCTACTAAGAAGGTACTCTGTGCACGGAGATTCTGGGGATTCTTTGTCTCTGCAGCCCAGCATATTTCTGATCTTCCTGATTTCATCCTCCACATGATATCACTCCTGACTGAGAACTTCTTTTTTGGCGTGAGTATTCTAAAAAAAAGACCGTTAGGTCATTCAGAACTTGGCAGTTAGAATTTGGACAACCTTTTGATTGGTAAGGGTAAGGTAGTTTAGTAACGCTTATTGTAGCTTTGGAATTTTGGCCTTTGTTTTGGCCAACTTTGGATTTGTATTGGATTTGATATGCAAATTGCAATTTGTGTAGGCAGGTAATGAGGAGATTTTTCTCTATCTGATTTTGTTGAACGGTGCAACGTACGGAGAGTACCTTAAGCACTACTTTAATTATAAATACTTGCATATTCTGCAGTATTTTTTGGCATGCCTGTTTCAAGCTCACATCGAAAAATGTGTTGCTTTTTCTTTGGAGGTACCATAGTGTAATAAAGTAAATTAGCCGGCTCCCCTAGAGGGAATACCTAAATAGGTTTAGGTTTAAAAACATATTTCTTCCTTGGTGATTCTGTATCCCCAGGGAATTAAAATATGGACATAATACATACAAGGATCCTTTGTTCTGCGCAATCTAATGAATGGAGTGTATTTTGGCTTCTTGGACATATAGCAGTCTGTTGGGCTGTTTTTGCAGTCTTTTGGAACACTATTGAGAAGCGTTTCTTGTAAATATGACTTACAACTAGTATTTACAAATGGTTTGGTTTAAGTACAGTCTGTGGGCTGTCCTTTGTTTCTGTCCTAAGTGTTGATTTGTGGGTTAAATGTGTGTTTCTGTGGGTTAAATATATGTGTCCTGAGTGTTTGACCCCTTTCTGTTTATGTCTGAAATGATATGCTAAATAGCTATATGTTGCTATATGAGTAAGCAACTATGCACATGTACAAACTGTTAAATGCTTAAAAAAAAAAAAAATTTAAATTCATATTCACTAGGAATACAATGGCCTCAAAAACGAAATTGTGTGTTTTGTAGAAAAATAAACTTATAGTATTTTTTACTTACATACATTGTATTAGATATTAACAGGCAAACACTTCAGCTGAAGTAAATTTTAAACGCGACACGCATTGATATGCCCTTAGTTTGAAAAAGACTGACACCGTTACAACACTGAGAGACAAGCTTTTATGGTGGCTAAGCAAGCAGCTCTAATAGACAGGAATGTTTACTCAGCCAGGACTTCGCCCTCAGTGGAACACGGGTGAAACTTTGCATTTCAAAATGTTGTTTTAAAAAGGTTCCAAAACTAAGGTTCATTATTTTGTATTACAGGAAGACATTTCAATTAAGGGTTTTCCTCTCTTTAAGCATTTTTGTAAGCATATTCTTGGTTCTGTTGCTAAATAATAATTGTCCTTTTAAAAAAAATATATATATAAAAGTGACGCAAAAATGTGTCATGTTTCAAGTTATGCTTCTGTGCTTAAACTTAGAAATGAATGCATCTAAAATGATAGGCAAGGGATGCAGCTTGCTTTTATATGTGAAATTATCAAAAATGATTAGATTTATCAAAAATAATTATTAATTATGAAAAATAATTATTACAAATAAGTGCTTCTAAATTCGTTTTTTACTATTTATAAAGCGTAATACTCATACTGTGACCTCCTAGCATTATAATTTAATTTAAGTTGTGTTGTACTGCATAGTGAGGACATTTGTATATGGACTTTCACTTGGCGCAGGCTTAAAAAACTCATTTTTTTTCAAAGGATTTGCAAGAGATATGTCTAATATCCAATATCTGCAATCTGTAAAGTACATTCTGAGGATGATTAATATGTAGCACAATTATAGGATATTTATTTTTAAGTGCCCCAAATATCAAAGTCGAAAATTGGGTAAAATAGACTATTTAACAGCATTCTTTCCCTTTACCATAGCTTTAAAGTGCCTTAGGCTTCAGTAAATGCATACATTTATGTATAATACAAATTTGCAAGTTGTTCCCATTTGGTGTTGCTTTTAATGGCTCAGTGAGCCAATGTGCCAGGTGCAGAGGTTTGAGTTTAATATCAGGGTTGAAGGTTCTAACTCTAGCTGGACCTACTGAGACGTTCATTCTTTTAAGGTTGATGAACTGAGTACCGTTGCATAGGGTAGTAACAAACATTTGTTCTAAAGCTAGTATGTTATGTTATTATGTTCTATGAGTTGTTCACCGTAAATGTTTTAATAATTTAAGAATAGAAACAAATTGTAGCCTCTAACAGAAGTAATATATATAACATGTGTTTTTAAATAGGGTTAATTATTGCAGGTTAAAAAGAGTTAGGAAGGTTTTTTGTCTTTGACAGCTTCAGGGTGAGGAGAGAGAGACACGCGAGGCAGATTTTGACCTCGAGGTCAGTAAGGTAGGAGTTAGGAGTGAGTGTAAACAGATGGAGAAATCACTGCTTAGAAAGCTTCTCTGACATTAAAATGTGTAACGCTTGCAGCAGGTGAGCTTTGGAAAGAGGTGGGGGCCAGGAGTGCTCGCAGTGGTTGGCTAACAGCCCAGAAAGTTCCGTGCTGAGGTGCTATTTTTAGCTTTTCTGATAAGATAGGATGACCGAGAATCAAAACTTACGGAGCCCTGTCTGTTCCCATATTGTTCAAAACAAATTTTTAAAAAAGGGTGCTGTGAAGAAAATTATACATTCATACTTCTGCTTTTGAAAAATAATGTCCACGTAGTTGCCTTCATTTAAAAAAAAAAAAAAAATGTGGCATTAGCCTTAGACAAAAAGTAAGATGAAGCTCTTTCTTAGAATTTTGTGGGCTACATGCCTAGGTAAAAACGATCAGCAAATTAAGATTCATTTTTCACAGGAGGAATTGTGGCGCAATGGAACACAGAGTGTCTGTGAAACTGTTTTCCTTTTAGACAGTTAAAATTAAGGTGGCTTAACATGCTTATATGGTTACAGTTAAGTACCACTAGGTTTGTATTTTCTATTTTGTGTTTTGTTAATGTGTGTTATGTTTTGTCTCCTGATTAAAAGTTACAGTTGATATTTTTGTGTGTTATGTGAAGTGTCTCTCTTTTGTGTGTTGTGTATTTTTTTTTTTTTTTGCTTCTGCCCACAGATCATTCATGGATTGTTCTGGGTGGTTCCAGGGCTGACAAGACTACAGTTGGACACGTGAGTTGTTTTGACGAAGACGTCATAGTTGTGAAGGGATAATGGTGAAATAGCTACCTGAATGGCTATAGGCAGGAAATCAGGGTGAGAGAAGACTAGAATGGATTGAGAATGTTACAGTAGGTGTGGAGGAGTAGTGAAAAAGCAGGGGTCAACAGCAAACGCAACAGCGATGGTCCATATCATGAGGTGGTGGAACGAGTGTTCCATATGTACCTGTGGGACCTAATCAATGTGCAAATTGCAAGAAGGAGGGTGCTGTCAGCTGTGTGTTGAAACAGATGTGTTGTTGCATAACTTCTTTGTTTTTGTGCATTTTGTCTTTCTATGAATTGTTCCTGCTGGTCCTGTGTGTCAGAAGCGACACAGTAAGTTATATTTGACAGCCGGTCACCACTAACTGGTGACCAGGGTTAGGAAAGTAAAAAAAAAATGTAATTTTCATTTTAAGCCCGACAAATTAAGCAGGCCCGAATATTGGGTTTTGGGCTGCAGGTTCATTGTGCATAAAGTGCATGACATAGTGTTGTGCATCACCGCTCATTTACACATGATATTGAAATTTGTCTATGCTTTCTGTGCTTGGAATACAGCAAGTATACCTGATGGATTGGCATGTGTGTTTTTATTTTATGCACGTTTTTTGCTTTTGTGTTGTTTTTAAACTTTTGCTTTTGATACTATTACAAGCTCCCCTGTGTTGTGAGGGGATGGTCATGACGATGCCCATCGCTACGCAACAGTTGGTTGGACTTGTTCTGGTTACTAAATTCCACAGATAATGATATTTCATGCTGTGAACATGAGAAACAACACTTCACCAGTGCATGTCTATTTGGCTATAATGGTATTGAAGGGAAATAAAAAGAGATATACAGGATCAAAGTGTGTCACCTGCAGTTAGTCATGTTACTGCCCCCTTCCCTTAAGGAACAGGCAGCCCTAGATTTATGTATCCTGATTGGACGTAAGGATGAATTATAGATCTGTGACTCTTGTACATGATGACCTAATTTCTATATTACTTTAGTCAGTTTTGTTCTGCGTCCTAAGTAGTGTATGGCTTTGTTCCTTAAAGGAAACCAGGTTTCATTTTTCCCTGAAGAAGGAACTGGAACATTAGCTGAGATTACCGTATATGGTGTAGGGGCCAGCGGTAGAGTTAAAATTTGTGTACTATTTTGACTTTTTCTCCCCTGATTGATGTTGCATTGTGCCTAGTTATTGGGGATTTTAGCTATGTCCTAGTCCCATTTCTCTTTTTCGAATTCCTTTCACCAGTCAGCCCTTTTATTTTTATTGGTGTATTGTTCAGGTTCACATATCCAGACTGTAGTAATGTACCCCCATATCATGTATAAATTCCCTTTTTGTATGACCAGACTGGTTTTTAAGAATTTTCTTTAGGCCTACTTCGATGTTTTCCAGTCTGACTGTCAGGATAGTGATGGACTGGTTAACTGACTCAATACTATAGTAAGACAAGTTTTCCACCTCAATAGGAGATACCTTACATTTATTTTTTTGAACATGATAGAATTCCCATGTAACTATCTACTCTTAGATGGCAGAGGATAACGAAGGGTACCCAAATTGAAGAGACTAGAAGTATTGCCTTTGAGAATGACAGTGTATTCTAGACCAGAGTTGTCCCATTGCGTATGGTCACTCCCTCGCAGATTACAGGCCACCTGCTTGCAGTCCCATTGTTAAATACAATGAACTGTTTTTGTACTAAATTGAAGGAAACTAACAACTGTGTCACATTTCCTACGTCACTAGATTCTGCGGGTATCAAGTCATAATAACCTGCAGAACATTGATTTAAGCCTAATTCCCATCAGTGACAGCTACAGATGAAAGACGGACGTCTTGGCCCTACAGTCTCAGCACCCAGAAAGTAGCAAAGCTGGACAGCGATCGCCAGCGCGCCATCAATGGTATCGTACTTGCTCCATCAGACGGCGTTGGACATCACAAAACCAGAGTTTCAGTGTGAAAGAGCGAAAGAGAAGGATTCCTGTTGTTGATGGCAGAGCTGGTTTGAGGCTTCAGTTTTCTACCTGTCATGTGCTGGTGACCTTTGACAGTGTGCAGTCCCTTGAGCCCCTTGGCCTGAGTTTTGGCCACACACCCCCTTTTCTTTGCTCCAACGGAAGGGCAGTGCATCGGAGGATCTAAGGCCCTACATGATGAAAGGAAAATTAAATGAAAGAGCAGCCCAAACATCCTCTGACACTGAATAGCGAGTGTTGGAGCCTGAAAGTGTTGCTGAGTGTGAAAGTCTGTTGCTCTTTCCCGATTAATAGTACTTGGGTCTGCATGAGATGATCTGTGCCTACGACCAATGAAGAGCACAATATCTGTAGTGTCTGCCGCAGAGGAGAGACACTGGTGCACTGCATTGAGACATTGAGACTTTCGAGTGAGCTGTGAGTGTTTGCCAGGAGGGCACTCCCACGGATACTGAGAAGCACTATTTTCATGGAAGGCCTGAATCAAGAGGCCCAATGCGACAATGGAAGCAGATTTGATGGACGATAGAAGCCTACCAGAGAGGCTTAGAACGGACTTTGGGTATAGTGGTGGTTGCACAAGTGTTTCCAGTGCCACTGTATGAAGTGGGTGTTGGATATGTTCATCCAAAATGGTCCTGAAGTAGTGTTCTGTCTGCACTCTGATGAAGGATATTCCCATTTCACCTAGCAATGAATTAGGATTCGCCTGCGTAATGGCAAAAGGAGGGTCTGAGGTTCTTTAATTTTGACTTCATTTTACATTCACCGCCATTTTGTGTTGCCTTTACACAGGCTGCTCGATTCACGAAGTGTCTCTGCCCCTTGGACTGCAAGGTGTCAAAAACCCCCTCCGTCCTTGTCTTGAAACCCATCTCAGACACCAGCCGGCCTAAACTAATCCTTGTCTGGACTACCTAATCTCTATATCAACTATCTGTTAGCCTTTAGTATTCTTCTCGTGCCGTATCTTATCTTTTGGCCTTCACTATTCTCTCCCTGTGTTTTCCTATTCCACAACCTTTCCTTTGAAGCACACAAACATGTTCTGCCATTGCTGATTGACCTATGGGTGCTGTCATTGATTGACTTATGGGATTGGGCAAAAACACGACTCAAGGGGGACGTTCTGGTTACATGATGCCTTGTTTTGTATGTTTTCCTTTTGGCTAATATTTGGCAGATTTTGTATATCCATATTGGCATTTTGCATGCTTGCATGAGCCAGGACTGCCCCTTTCTTTTATGCTGAGTTTGTAACCCTCACATATATAAGACCCCAGTGTACTGTACTCTTTGGACTGCCTCATTCAATTGCTGCGGCTTCTGGGTGACATAGTCACACTCATTTTGAGTTTAATGAAGATGTTCTTTTATATTTCAGTTTCTGTGCCAACTTCTTTTTTTGTTAGTTTAATCCTGAGAAGGAGTTTTGAGTTTCTTCACTCCCTTTTTTTCACCTTCCACCGCAATAATATTGATAATGATTCTTCCTGACCAACTTCAATGGGTTGAGTTTTTCTACTTTCTTTTAACTGAAGTAGGTGATTCTCCCACATGATAATGTGGTGTATTCTGAGATGACTTGCTTACCATAGTTTGTACCAAGCTTACCCCGCCGAACACCTTGTCGACAAATTGAGCATATAGCAACATTCTCCTCCTTGGTGCTAACAGAAAAGAACTGGGGAGGAGAACTTTCTGGCACTGCTGGATGTGCCACTTTCAATACCAGATGAACTGGAGGGTGTGCTTGGAATGTGACCCTGTGCATCTACACTGTGACTTTTACTACCACTACCTACTGAGATGGTTGAGCTGGATGTAGGTTCATGCCGGGCCTTGGAAAATATGGCAGCTGGAGGTAGTGGTGGTGTAACCTGTGTTGGTGATATCCGTGCTACATCCCGCTCAGTAGCAGCCTTTCTAGATAGGGTGAGAATGTTGGTCTCCAATCCCTTTGGGGCGGGAGTGTTGTGCGTGATGACTGGCTCGTCTTCATCAACATCACCCCCCTCTTCTACATCTACCTCCGTAACTCATAGTTTTTCTGGGACCTTCCTTTTCAGAAGCATTGTCTTGTGGTGTGCATCACTCTCAGACTGAGCTGGTGGCTGCCAAGTGTCATCACGATCATCAGAAGTGGGGGCTTGAAGAAGATGATGGACTAAGCCTCCATTTCCTTGCTGGTGGTCTGGAAGACAATAGATCTTCTGAAACAGTGGTTTGCTCCACTTTGTCTGCAGGAAGCTCGATTTCCTGAAATGCCCCTACGTCAGGAGCAACAACTACTATGGTGGGCTGTTGTCGCGGCTGCTGCTGTTCTTGTCGCGGCTGCTGCTGTTCTTGACGCGGCTGCTGCTTTTCTTGTCGCGGCTGCTGCTGTTCTTGTTGCGGCTACACACTTATCTGCTGAGTTTCCGCCTGCGTTGATTGTGTACTACTTTGCAATAATGACATTTCAACATCGCTGCTCGTTAGTAGACTGGCTACCTTTGCAACACTCAAGGCCTTGGGCCTAGGTTGGTGGGGTTGGACCGCTGGTGCTGAGGTGCTGCTCCCAGCTTGGTTCCCGGACAACGCTGCTGTAGGCGTAACTTTTTTGGTGCCAAAAAAACTTGGCCGGCACACCAGTCGTGGTTAATGACACTTCCTTTTTCTGTTCCTTCTTCTCACCGGCAACTTTCTTGGAACTGGACCTGGTACCTGTCTTTGGGGCCATCTTCTTCAGATGTCAGGCAGGACGCAGATGCACAACAAGTTCTGGTCACACGTGGACGTGATGCGCAGTAGGACTTCTGTCTGGCTGGCAGGACAATGGGTGATGATGATGACACCTCCTCTTCTGGCTTTTTGTGCACCTAAAAGCAAATAAGCCAGGAGTGGTTCAGTTACTTACTACTGTATTAGTGCACACAAAAGATATAGTCTAGCCATTTCTGACTTTTTTCCAACAAGGGCTATGTTATACTACTGTGTACAGTCACACACTACACTCTCAGGAAGGATAGAAAAGATAATAAGAACCACCAAAATAAAAATGTAATGGAAGTGGGGTGGACCCTATTTGCCATTAAATTATTTGAGCATCTCATCATCCATGGAGCTGCTGCTGGCAAAGGGGGTGGATGGATGGAAGCAGTAAGCCAATAGGAAAACCGTACAGGCCTATATGGCAAAAGCAGGACATTAATAACTCCCAACACAAAAAAAGGCCACTAGCCACATGGACACTCACAAATCACAAACAAGCAGGGGGCCTGGGAAACACCAGGAGCTGACAAAAGGCCTATAAAAGCCAGGCAAAGGATGCATGCTAAAGCACACTGCTCTGCCTTTTTAATGCAACAAAATGCAAATATGAAAATTCACAGGCCCCTAAAAGGTCTGCAGGGTGCATGCATTGCACACCAACACACACAAGACACACACAACAAAAGCATGTCTTTAAGACAACCAACATCAGTAAGCCCACCCCAAAAAAACACACTTGCCAACTCAATCCAATGGCATCCAAGCCCTAAATGATGTCTAAATTCAACAGACCACATAGAATCACATGATTCATACAGCTGTGGCTACCTGCTCTGAGCCTACTGGATGAAAGCAGGCCTGTTGTTGGCAGACAAGGTGAGACAAGCTTGCAGGCCTAGACTTCAAAATTGCCACCAGCCACATGGACAGGCCCAACAACATCAGAAAGCCCACCCCAAAAAACACACTCTTCCCCAACTCAATACAATGCCATCCATGCCCTAAATGATTTCTAGATTCAACAGACCA